>NC_059166.1:34711857-35336857 GCF_019923935.1 Bubalus bubalis
GTTGGGGGTCAGTGAGATACCATAGATACCCCATTAAGATCCACAAAGTCAGGAATCAGGATTTGTTGTATCTTACCAACATATATTTCCCACTTGTCTCACTTTTTCTGTGTCTTGTTCCTCATGGTTTATCAGCATCTTCATCAAACAGTGACTGAAGAAGATAAAGCTCAAACTAAGTAATGTCAGCTAACACACCATTACAGCTGAGGTTTGGGTTGTGGGAGAGATTTCGCTAACCCAGGTCAGAGTTACAATAACCATCAAGAGTTGGCCTTATCAATAATGATATTAGAGGAGGTGGAAGAAGAACTTCAAAATCAGCTTCGAAATGCCTTCTTTCAGGGATGCACCAATTTAAAAACACCCACCATAAACGTAGAGATCAAGAGGGCTATATGTCCTGATCCCCAAGGTAGGGAAGCTCCAAATAGTGTCATCTCCATAAAGTATTCTGCCCTCCACTTTTTAAGGTCTCTTGAGAACTTTGATTTATTTCAGCCAGCACACCAAAGACTTTTTTCTATTGTAAATATATACTCAGAAAAAATGTAACACACTAAGCATTTATATATGGTGTTAATTTGAATGCCTGAAATAGGTACTTACTCATAGAGAGAACCGAGTCCTGTGTGTCTTCAAATTTCCACTGCACCCAGGAGGCCTGCACTGCTTTTTCTGGAGTGCATTTTGCTGACATTTTCACAACTATTCCCACTGCCTCTTTTACTGTCCAGTGGTGTCCTTTTCTGTATATTTTAGTTTTTATTTTTATTGATTTACTTGGAGTGCTAGAGAGGCTGAACTTGGGGTATGATTTTTAATCTGCATGAAAATATTTCCCTTTCCATATTTATAAGATCCTTACTTGGCATCTCTGAGAAGGAAATCACTATACAGTGTGGAAAATGCTTTCAGCAACCTGAAGAGTGACAGGCCAATTGGGCCCCAAAACTCTTATTGACAACAGCTGCTATCTCAGCTCATGTGTACACACCTGGACTGGAAATAGCCACTGTGAAATTTCAATTGTTTACTCTGATATAAATCTGCAAACTGCTTAGCTCAAGATCTAGAGTTTTCTCAAAGCAGCATTTCTCAAACTGTGGACCATGGACCCCCTGCATTACGCTCATCTGAGATGCTTAGAGAGAAGGCAATTTCTGGGCCCCTGCTGCAGACCTCTTACTGAATCAGAATCTGTAGTTGACAACAATGAGTCTTTAAACCCTCACCTTAGGGGACTTCCCCGGAGAAGGCGATGGCACCCCACTCCAGTACTCCTGCCTGGAAAATCCATGGACGGAGGAGCCTGGTAGGCTGCAGTCCATGAGGTCGCTAAGAGTCGGACACGACTGAGCGACTTCACTTTCACTTTTTACTTTCATGCATTGGAGAAGGAAATGGCAACCCACTCCAGTATTCTTGCCTGGAGAATCCCAGGGACAGAGGAGCCTAATGGGCTGCTGTCTATGGGGTCGCACAGAGTCGGACACGACTGAAGTGACTTAGCAGCAGCAGCAGCAGGGGACTTCCCTGGCAGTCCAGTAGATAAGACTCCATGTTCCCAAAGCAGGGAGTCCAAATTCTATCCCTTGTCAGAGAACTAAGACCCCATAAGCGGTAACTAAGCCCCTGTACCACAATGAGAACTGTGCAGACCTGGGTGCTAAGTTGCTTCAGTGGTGTCCAACTCTGTGTGACCCTATGGACTATAGCCTGCCAGGCTCTTCTGTCCATGGGATTCTCCAGGTAAGAATATTGGAATGGGGTGCCATGCCTTCCTCCAGAAGATCTTGCCAACTCAGGGAACCTGCACTGGCAGGCAGGTTCTTCACCACTAGAGCCACCTGGGAAGCCCACAGTGAAGACTAAGTGCAGCCAAGAGAAACCTTGCCTTAGAAAATGTACAAATGTGACCTGAACTGAACTTTATGACTTTTCCTCAATTGATCAACTAATACGGTGTGGCTAATTACTGCCTGTGATTTCATCGTTTCCCTGCCTCCTCTGGCCCACGCCCCTGAGTGGAAGGAGCTATATAGTGATCATGTCTGAGAGAAACACTGAGCAGCTCCGAGGACCCAGGCTGGGTGAGGCCAGCAGTCTGTCAGCTTCATCGAGGCCAGTACCGATGTCTGTGATTCTATTGCATCTCCTCTATACTGGGTTCAGTACCTGCGGGACCATCTGGCTCAGATGCCTCCACTTACCTTACACCTGTGGAGAGAGACACCCTGTGCGCTCTGTGCTCAGTCACTCAGACTCTGATCACTCTGTGATCAGTCACTGAGACTCTGTGACCCCATGAACTGTAACCTACCAAGCTCCTCGGTCCATGGGATTTTCCAGACAAGAATACTGGAGTGGATTGCTATGCCCTCCTTCAGGGGATCTTCCTGACCCAGGGATCAAACCTGCATCTCTTGCGTCTCCTGCATTGGCAGGTAGGCTTCTTTACCACTGCACCACCTGGGAAGCCCATGGAAGGAGACACACATACATTAATTCTTCTCACAAACAACAAGAATTACAGAAAACTTATTTAAAAAGTAACTTAATCATGAATATGTATGCCAATTCATTGAAACTACAAATTGAATATCCTGTGGTTTTTCTATTAACTTTCAATTCCTCCTCATTGGGAATCAGTAAAATCATTAGTCAGAGATGGCTAAAGGAATTATCTTTTTCCTGGTCTGGTCTGAGTCTTTTTTTTCCCGTTTGTCTGGCACCTGCACGTTGCCCTGATCCTCTTCTATTTTAGGCTGGTCCTGCTGGAATGGTCATTTCCTCATTAGATGACATTTAATGCCAGCATCCCAACATTTCCAGGTTTCCTATAATAGCTCAAAGCCTGGCTTTTAGACACAGCAACTGTTCAATTGAATTTCCGTGGTCTATCTCACTCCCTAATTACACAGAATTAAAGTGGTTCCCTCAGGGTCCCGATCTCTCTGAAAAATGTCTCTCCCCAGAGGAAAAGGAGCAGTTCACTGTCTACTCCTCAGCTCTGAGCCTCCTGTGGATTGCCTGTCACTGGTTCAGGGAGGCTGTGTGTTCCCTCAGTCTGGCAGGTAAGAAGACCTTCTAAATTGAGCTTCCCTCCCTTGGCCTGGAAAAATTCTCTATCTGCACAAAAACGCTCACATTGTATCATATTTTCTGTGACCAAACACTCTCAAAGGCACCTGAGGTGATCCTGCCTCTATCGTGTGAACTACCCTACCAATGTCTGCATAAGCCTCCCAACATGTTTGCAGGTGGGAGATAAAGTGACTGCTCCCTTCTCAAAGGGCACAGCCATCCTGTCGTGCTCCCAGATGGGACAGGAACATGGAAATTGGAGGAAGCAGGAGTTCATGGATACTTCTTTGTCTAGTAAGTGTTCCACCTTCATGGAGCAGCCAGGAGATAAGGCTCAGGGTCTCACATTATCTCCAGAGAAGATCCTGCTCCTGTTTGCTATGTGAGTGGTGAAGAACTCACCATCCAGGGTATAAGTAATAGGAGCTTTGGATGCAAAGGAAGAGGCCATCATGGAGGAGGAGGAGCCTCTCCCCTTCTCTCTAAGCAATGAGGACCATAAATGACCACTTAACTTCAAATAGTGATAATCATGGGTGGGAAGAACTAGAATTTTCATCAAAATTTAAGGCATGGTTGTCTTCAGGTGATAAAAATAACATAAGGAATAGAAACATGGACTCTTACTGGATACATTGTTACTATTTGATGGGTTTTATAATGAAATCCTCCATAGCAAGAAGTTGAATTTTAAACCGTTCTTGGATTTTGTTCAAATTCCATTTTCAAAAGGATGCAGTGCTAACTACAAGATTTTAATCAATCCAGAAAACTTGCTCTCAAAAATGGTCTATTCCTAAAGGAAAACATTTTATAATGAAAGGTGATAAAGTGCTGTAATTGCATGAAATGAGAATTTTCTAGTCAATTTGAGCAGAAAAATTGAATCGAGCTGGAAAATCTGTGCTGCAAATCTTCAATCCTCCAACTAAATAAAACAGCAGTAGAGATGTTTACATTGTACTGTTTCCTGTTTTTTACTAGAATTATTTTGATGATACTACATAGGCCTGAATTATCCAAATAGAAACCTGATTTACTGGAATGACCTTTCTCAGGGAAAGAATAAAAGTATTATCCCTATGATTTTTTAAAAATGGATTTAACTGAAGAAATCTCAGGCTTCCCTGATACAATATATTCATTTGTTCATTCAATAGATAATTACTTGATCAGGATGTGGGCTAGCCAGCATGTATAATGGACATCCCTTTTCTTTAGTCTTTAGATCAAACACCTATACAGGCTTACAGAAACAGTTCCAAAGATGAAGATGCTTGTCAAGTAAAATTAAGTTTCTCTCCCATCTCATCTCAAATGGGTGTTAATAACACTTTGTATACCACTGAAAATTTCAAATGATTTCTTCTATACTTCATTTAAATAATCATATGCACATATATTTATCATTTTATTTATACTATTCATAAGACAAATAACAATATGTATATTCATATTATTTTGTAACTTTTTCACTCTTATTATATACTGAATGATATCCAAGACAAGGTACAGAGGATATGCCTTGTTATTTTCCTTTACTACATGGAATTCGATAGACTAAAATTTCATCATTTAAATATTCAGTCATTGCCTTGTTGACAGGTCTTGGGATTTTTTTCTAGCTTTTGTAAATAAGAAAATTGCCACAATAAATGCTCTTTAATGTATACATTTATATTCAATTTTTTTCTACTTTATATATTGTCAGAAGTATACACAGCTATGTTAAAGATATATGCATTTTCAACTTTAATAAAAATGCCAGATAATTTTGTACAAATTATGGCAATTTACAGTCATACCAACAATGTATCTGAGTTCCTCATACCCTAGCTAACATTTGATATTATCATTTTTAATTTTGGAATCTAATGGTTAAGCCGGATAGCTTGCTTTTGTTTCAGTTTGTATTTCCCAGATGACAAAGGTCCACATATTCATTGGACATTTTCCCTTTCTTTTCTGTGGACTATCCTTAGGCCATTTTTCTATTGGATTGTTTATAAGCTGCTTGCACATTTGCTAGAAGCTCTTTGAAATACAATCCTTTGCTATGTTTATTGCAAGCATCTTTCCCACACTGTTGACTTTTGACTTCTTTGGTGTTTTCTTTTGCCATACTGAAGCTTTTAATTTCTATGTAGAAAAACTCTGTCAAATTTTATTATTCTCTTTTCTAAGGAGTTTACCCCCCAAACAATCTCCACCCCAATAGTACCGAGACCTCTGCATTATGTGGCCTTTACAGCTGCAGTTTCCTATGACATCTTTCAGAACCAGCCTCCGGTTTCGGGTTTCTTCCCTCAACCTTTTCCGTGTGGTCTCGTGCTCTGCTCTGTTCTCTAAATCACTCTGGGTTTTATGTGGAGGAGGGGTTGTTTCTTTTCCCTGTGTTTTTGTTTTGTCTTTTGTTTAAAGAAAATGTGTTCTGTCAAAGAAGAAAACAATATGGAAATATTACTTTTAGGATACTTTCAATTTATAAAAGGGCTAGAGAAAGAAAGTGCATAGTGCTAGGAGGACAAATACAAGTGAACCAGGGTTCCATCACATGTCACCTTCTGCCACGCACACCTGCTACTACACGTCAAAGCTTTACAGCATGGGGCTTCCCTAGCAGTCCAGAGATTAGAACTCTGTGATTCCACCACCAGGGGCCGGGTTCAGTCCTTGACTGGGGAAATAAGATCACACAAACTGAGCAGCTTGGCCAAAAATACCCAAACAAAACAGGAAAAAAAGAGAGAACCAAACAAAAAACCACTTTATAGCATTCCTATACATCCTGGGCCCTAAAGTCCTTACAATAAAGAACAGGCACAGATGGCATTTCTCAAAGAGGACCACAACCATATCTCTCATCTCATGTGTTTCCTAGAACCTTGTTGCTCCCCCACCAAGAGGTGGGGTTTAATTCCCCTCCTATTGCATCTAGGGAGATTTGTGACTTACTTGTAACCAACATCACATAGCAGATGCAATTCTGCTGGCTTTCCAAGGTTGAGTCATAAAAGGTGTCATAGAATCTGCCTTCTTGGCTGAAACACTCACTCTTGAAGGTGGGATACACATCCTTGAGGTCTTCAGTCATTCAGTTGCCCTGAGGCCACGGTGCAGTGAGGAAGGCCTGCAGAAGACTGCGTATATACAAAAAGAGAGAGAGATGCTCTGTCAGTCCCCAGCTGCTCCAGACCTCCCCTGCCCCAGCCACTGTCTGACTGATCCACATGGGAGACCCCGAGCCAGACTCAACCAGCTGAGCCCTTCCTGAATGCCTGTTCTACAGACACGAAGAGTCATAAGAAAATGTTTATTGTTGTCTTAAGCCTCTAGGTGTTGGGATGGTTTGATACACAGTCATAAATAATTAGAATGGCACACTAGATAGTGGCAACCCTGGGAATGTGGGTGTCCATGAATTGACATCTATTAAATACCCCTTGCCTAATTATAGGTGAAATTTTAGGCATCTGTAAGTAGGATTTTTTTAAACACAGAACTTTTTATAGGTTCCTTAAGTCACTTAGTGATTGTTTTTTTTTTAATTCTTGGATATAATGCTGGCTCTGCCACCTTTCCAGAAAAGCATTCCCTGCATTATCACCGTGTCTCCTCCTCTATTAAAAAAAATCATAAGAAATCTGCGTGGTAAAGAGCTAGAACTGAGTGCTGGGGCTGCAAGGAACAGTCTACACATTTTCTTCTGGTTCCTATTAGTCTTTCACTCCAAGTGCCCAGGTAAAAACCCTTTCAGCAAGAGCCTAGGGGTTGTCTGTGCTACATAAGCCCCCTCAAAGGTATGAAGGAGAGTTAATATCTGTACACATCTTTCCATAATCTTAGAGACATTCAAAATAGTGATGGCATCCATGCTTATTTTTTACTTTTTGGCTCCCAACTGCCTTTCTTCCCTCCTTCCCCTACACAACCCCGTCTCCAAGGTAACCCATGTTAACCACTTTACATGTATCCATGTATCCTACCATTTTTTGTTGTTGTTTCATTTTTGGTCACTTGGCTTGCCAGATCTTAGTTCCCTGACCAGGGATCGAACTCAGGGCTCCAGCAGTGGAAGCACTAAGTCCTAACCACTTGACTGCCAGGGAATTCCCTCCTGCCATATTTTAATCTGAGCTTAATTAGTGTTACACAGCCAGAGGGGCATCACAAGCATTACCACATGGAAAGCTAATGCGTGTAGTCTTGTTAACCACGTAGACTGTTGTTAGCTGCCACACGGCTCAGAGCCAGTTCCAGTACCTCCATGCATTATACCTGGATCCCACTCCCACTGCTTTTCTCTCCCTTCCCACAGAGCTTGTTTCACTTCACATCATTTGAAGCCAAGACATTGCTACTTATGTTTTCATCTGTCCAACCCTCTTTCTTCCCTTTTGCCACATTCTCCTTAGCAATGTTTACTGATGTTCTTTATATTTCTTCCCAAGGAATTTTGGCAGTCACACAGGTAAAGATTGGGCACATGCAGGAACTCGAGACTAACTGTTGGCAAACGCCCTTATCCTTCTTGATTTGAAACAAAGACTGTGCCTTGCTTGATGGGTTCGCTGACCTCTCCCTTCAGTAAATGCTTTGCTGCTGCTTCCGTGTCCGATACACATTCCAGAAGGCAAGTTGGAAGAACACTATTAGTTTTCCGGCTGTCATTGTTCTATTGTCACCATGGCGACAGATGTGATGTGAAATCAGCTGCTTTATTGAGAAAACAGTGTAGGTTGAAAGCTGGCCTTGGGGATGTTGCAAAGAACATGAGATTCAATTCTGATATATTATCTTGTGGATTTTCTTTTCTATATTAGTTTTTCTTTGAAATATACTTTATTGCAAAGCAATAATATAAAAGTTCAAAGGGTCATTTTCTAAATTTGTTCAGTGGTTACTTAATTCCAATAGTATAAGAACAGGTCTTGGTGGACGCCTTGAGAACAAAATCAAATATGTGCAAATTCAAAGAACTTCAGAGCAGCCAAAGAAACCATAATGGTTAATGTGTTGTGTACTGAAAGCTGAGGTGATTTCACTCTTCTGAACATTAAAATCTATTCCTGGACTAAAATTAGAAGTGAAAAACACATACTTTTGAAATCTGGCACCTTTTGGATTAACTATTGATAATTAGAATCCTGATTCAGTGTAAATAAGATATTCAGAATCCAAATGGCTGCTGATAAATCAACTAAATAATGGCACTATCAACCTTTGAATTCACCCAAATTTACATACATACCCAGGAGACAATAGTACAATGGGGGTCAAAAGAGAGGAGTAAGAAACTCATGTTATGTATAATATCATGTATGAAACGAGTTGCCAGTCCAGGTTCGATGCACGATACTGGATGCTTGGGGCTGGTGCACTGGGACGACCCAGAGGGATGGTATGGGGAGGGAGGAGTGAGGAGGGTTTAGGATGGGGAACACATGTATACCTGTGGCGGATTCATTTCGATATTTGGCAAAACTAATACAATATTGTAAAGTTTAAAAATAAAATAAAATTTAAAAAATAAATAAATAAAAAATTAAATTAAATTAAAAAAAAAAGAAACTCATGTTATCATTGCCAGTTTGTGCCAACAGGGAATTCTGGAGGCATGTTACCTACAAAGCATGTTTCTGCAAGTGACTAGAGTGTATCATTTGCTGAATAAGCAATCAAGGTCAGAGGGACTTTAAAGCAGATTTGATTTCTAAGACATGAAAAAATCATGATCTTTTGCATGAAATTCCCCAGGAAGGATTCAGCTATAAGACAAAGAAGTTTATGCCTTCTGGAAACCTTAGGAATTAGAGTCAAATGATTCGATAGTTAGACACAAAGTGTAGTTTCCATGTCCAGTCATGTCATTTCAACCACAAATTAGAATTTAGGTAAATTGCCAAGAAAATTTATGAATTCTCCAAAAATTATGGATAGCAAGTAGAGTACTCATACTATCAGCCTGTTTCCTTGATGCTAAATAGCATCATGTATGGCCATTAGTAAAGACAACATTTTAAATTAGGAAATTAGAAAACTGTGAAAATCAAAGAATGAGATCTAATGAATCTTGAGGAAAGGCAAGACTACATTTATGTATTTATGAATCTAAATCTGACTAAGGAGACTTTCTGGGAAGATAGGCACTAGTACCAAAAACCTGAGTTCAAATCTTGAGTCTGCTTCCTACTAGCTATGGGGTTGTTTTCATCTATAACATCCACCTCTCGATGCATTGTGAGGATTAAATGGGAGGAGGCATGAAAAGAGCTTAATTCAACTCCTGGGACACAGAACTGTTATTATTGCTATTGTTGGCATCCAGCTGTACAGTCCACCCCAAAATTTTAACAGCTTTTTTCAAACGTTAGGAGTTTATAGATAATAATCAATATAGATTTTAAAGCTCACTTTATTAGTGTTTGTTTTGAACTAGTATGAAAGATACACTTATTGTGCTTCACACTGATGCCAAATAAGGCCTGAAATGTATATTTTACATTGTCTGGTATTTCTGGATTAGAAATTGTTGTAGAAAATATTTGAGTTCAATCTGAAAAGAGTTTCCCTAGAGAGGCTGCAGTAATCTGAGAGATATCAGAATAAAATAGACATTGAAGCACTAAGAGGAAAAGAAATTGGAAATAAGCCCATGTGCATAAAATACTTATTTGCATGATAAATATTAACCCTACATTTGTAGGATGATGTTGAAAGAAGATAAATGTCAATTTATTTGGAGACGAAGTTGCCTAGGATTTAAATCAACAAGTTAATATCATTGGTAAATGCTCCTTCAGCAATCTGAGGCAAAAGAAGAGTAATTGGGAAATAATGAAGAATTATACAATTATACTACATTTGTCTAACCTAATGAAATTGACAGATAACTATTTACCTCTGAAATTGGTTTCTGAGAAATGAAAAGAACACAGGGAACATGTATAAAAATTAAATTAGCTTTGGTTAAGAGCTTTTCAAAAGGTACTTTTATTCAGAAAGCTCAGGTACTTCTATCCTGAGCCTTGTTATTTCAGAACCACAATTTGTATCTGAAGTAACAGGGACACCAAGCAGGATCCTGTGGGGTCCTCTGGGGTAAAAAAGCCCCTCTGTGTCCTCCATTTCTTTTTTGTAGAAAAGGCTGTAGTCTCCTAGGTATTCCCTGAGTTCCAAAGAGCAAATTCAAGGAGTTACTAACTAGGGAAGTGAGGGAAGACGACAAAAGTCCATCTAGTTAAAACTATGGTTTTCCCAGTAGTCATGTGTGGATGTGAGAGTTGGACTATAAAGAAAGCTGAACACTGAAGAATTGATGCTTTTGAACTGTGGTGCTGGAGAAGACTCTTGAGAGTTCATTGGACTGCAAGGAGATCAAACCAGTCAATTCTAAAGGAAATCAGTCCTGAATATTCACTGGAAGGACTGATGCTGAAGCTGAAACTCTAATACTTTGGCCACCTGATGCAAAGAACTGACTCACTAGAAAAGACCCTGATGCTGGGAAAGATTGAGGAGAAAGTAGGAGGAGAAGGGGGTGACAGAGGATGAGATGATTGTCCATTACTGATGAGATGGACATGAGTTTGAGCAAGCTCCAGGAATTGGTGATGGACAGGGAGGCCTGGTGTGCTACAGTCCACGGGGTCGCAGAGAGTCGAACACAGCTGAGCAACTGAACTGAACTGAAGTGAGGGAAGGCAGAAACAAAGGAAAAGCAATTAAGCAAGAAAAGTAGTAACAGTTCAGCAATAAAGCAGAATCCTTGTTCTTCCTCAAGAGATATACTAACAATCTGACACATGTCTGAGTGGTTCTGAAGGAACTAAGCCCTCCACCCAGGTGGAGGTTAGTGACTATGTGACCCCAGATTGATTGGAAACAGAAGGTTGATGACTGAGTTTCCTGAAACACCACATTTTATCTCACCAACAGCTAACCAGAAGAGAGCCATGCACGCCACAGCCCTCACCCTAGATGTTGCCTTTAAAAACCCTTCCCTGGGACTTCCCTAGTGGTCCAGTGATTGAGAATCCACCTTCCAATTCAGGGGACACAGGTTCAATCCCTGGTCTGGGAAGATTCTATGTGCCACGGGGCAACTAAGCCCATGTGCCACAACCACCGATCCTGAGTCTGTGCCCTGCAACGAGAAGCCATGGCAATGAGAAGCCCAAGCACCACTAGAGAGCGGCTCCAGCTCGCTGCAACTAGAGAAAGCCCATGCACAGCAACAAAGACCCAGCACAGCCGATAAATAAGTAAACACATTAAAAAAAAAAAAAGTTCTCTGAAAGCCATCGGACAGTTTGGATCTTTTACCCATGAGCTGCCTGTTCTCTTTGCTGAGCCCTGCACTAAACACAGTACTTTGCTTCACCACAACCCAGTGTCAATAAATTGGCTTTGCTGCTCAGCAAGTGGGCAGACCCAAGTTCAGTTGGTAACAACATGATTTGGAAACAAATCAGACCTTTCAAACATTACTGTTTTCTAAAGACTAACCTGAATGTCCTCTGGATCAAACCCTCCACTCATAAGAAAACATCTTTGGCATTTTCTTCTGAGTGTCACATCAGATCTGGAAAGACTGAAGGGGAAATATTCAGGGAAGAGCCTGGAGGTGCAGGTCTATCTCCAGTTCTTGTTACCCAAGATGCTTCATTGTCTCCATGGGTCACAGGCAGGGACACTCCCTCCCCTGCCAGTACTGACCTGGAGTGCTGTCTGAGACTCCCAAGGACTCTTGACCACACCCTCTGTGCCACAGTCCTCTTCTCTATCACCCCACCCTAAAAAGTACCACTTAACTTCCATTTTCCATCCTTCACACGTGTTTCCTCTGTGATAGAAAGGCAGTAAATTGTAAGGCAACCCTGAAATTATGTGATTTTCCAGCTGTCTAGGGTTAGGTTAAATTTGATGTCTGATGTGGAGAAAACATACTCAGTCACTTGTTTTGACCTCTTTCACAGACACAAAGCCTGCTCTTACCTAATCCTAGGACAAATGATTCTATTTCTAACATCCGTGGGTACAAACATTATATATGATCCCATTCAGAAAAAGCCTTTAGGAATCTGGGTTGGCCCAGTATCTTCTCTAAAGCATCTCTTCATGTGGCTCTCCTACTCTTCTGTCTCTGGGTAGTACTATGATAGCAATATCCCAGGGGACCCCAGACTGTGGAAGTTCCAGGGTTTCTCTGGGTCCCCAGGGCCTGTCATGCCTGTGGTGTTATCCCTACCCAAGTGCTGGGCTAGAATACTGGGCTGGTCTTAGTGAGTACAGAAGAAAGGGGTGACACATTAGGCAGATTCCTATGAATGGTGAACTTCAAAGAAAATAGATTTCCTCAAGGAAATCAGATAGAGAAGCTTAGAGAAAATCATTGTTCATGGATTCCCCTGATGGCACAGCGGTTAAGACTGCACTTCTAATGAAGGGATGCAGAGGGTGTGGATTTGATCCCTGGGTGGGAAACTAAGATCCCACATGTTGTGTGGCATGGCCAAAAAAAAAAAAAAAACCCACCTCATTATTCTGTGTTTCCTTTTCTTCAGTTGAAATGTTTTTCATGGGAATTTAGATATGCAGAGTATTTAGAGTTGGGGAGACTAAGAATTCTACAGCTCACTGCATGTTTACACATGGACCCCATCTGTTCATTGCATTAAAGCCACACCCAGGCATCCTAAAACTATATTCTAGAGTAGGCAGAAATCTTGACCCTTTAAACTCTCTTTGTTATTTGAGCTTTACTCTGGATTCAATTTTAATTTCTGACCAGACGTGTATTTTTGTCTTGAAAATGTCTCAGTTTAGAAATAAATTTTTAGTATCCCAGACCTGAGGTCTGGCCCTTTGAACAAAGAGGATATTCTTGAACAAATTTGCAAGAAAGCATTTCTTACAACACCCAAAACCCCTGTGCCAAAGTGGCTCGGCTCATTAGGGAAAATTTCTGGTAAACATCCCCCAACATCTGGATATTCAAGCACTGAGGTTAATGAATTCGGTGACCCTTTGGTTGTTGTTCACCTTAATGGTTATGAAAGCCTGGAACATGTTTAAGAATCAGAAGGAGCTAAGTGCTTTTAGCGGAAATTCAGAAAACACCCCAAAGAAGAATAACACGCAGTTCTTAGAACAGCATAAGAGGGGCACAGGTCTGATATCAGGTTAGGCATTCAGTGAGATGGGAGCACAGCCCCCTGGAACCACTGATTTTTCAGTCATCCCCTGCTTACCTCCTCCTCTTTTCTCTGCCTGGTTTCCACCTCCCTGGGGCAAAAATACTGGGGCAAAGGCTTCCTAGTCTACCATCAGACTTTTAGGTTTGTCCAAGTTTGAGCGTTATCAATGAGTTTACACTAATTAATATATATATTTTCATCCCAACTTGAGATCACTCTGGGCCTAAATGAAAATGGAAAGCTATGAGGTGTTCAAGATAGTGTCAATGCTTTCACTCTTATTAGATAGTCTTTGCCAACAAAAAGGAAATGCATTTCACTTCTTTCCAAAAGCACTGAATTCTCCTCCCTGCTCTGTCTCTCCCTCTTCTCTTAGTTCTTTGAACCCTAAACAGACTTCCAGAAGCCCACTCTCTGTCTGGATTTTGTGACATCTCTCACTGACTATTAAAATAACTATATAAAGCACTGAAAGATTATAAAACTGAGAGTAGTAACAGCTGTATTATAGGACTTTTCCTCATAGTGAACTTTCAGTTCAGTTCAGCTCAGTTTAGTCGCTCAGTCGAGTCCGACTCTTTGCAACCCCATGAATTGCAGCACGCCAGGCCTCCCTGTCCATCACCAACTCCCAGAGTCCACTCAAACTCACGTCCATAACAAGTGGTGCTGGGAACTCTGGTCAACCACTTGTAAAAGAATGAAACTAGAACACTTTCTAACACCATACACAAAAATAAACTCAAAATGGATTAAAGATCTCAACGTAAGACCAGAAACTATAAAACTCCTAGAGGAGAACATAGGCAAAACACTCTCTGACATACATCACAGCAGGATCCTCTATGACCCACCTCCCAGAATATTGGAAATAAAAGCAAAAATAAACAAATGGGACCTAATTAACCTTAAAAGCTTCTGCACATCAAAGGAAACTATTAGCAAGGTGAAAAGACAGCCTTCAGAATGGGAGAAGATAATAGCAAATGAAGCAACTGACAAACAACTAATCTCAAAAATATACAAGCAACTCCTACAGCTCAACCCCAGAAAAATAAATGACCCAATCAAAAAATGGGCCAAAGAACTAAATAGACATTTCTCCAAAGAAGACATACAGATGGCTAACAAACACATGAAAAGATGCTCAACATCACTCATTATCAGAGAAATGCAAATCAAAACCACTATGAGGTACCATTTCACACCAGTCAGAATGGCTGCGATCCAAAAGTCTACAAGTAATAAATGCTGGAGAGGGTGTGAAGAAAAGGGAACCCTCTTCCACTGTTGGTGGGAATGCAAACTAGTACAGCCACTACGGAGAACAGTGTGGAGATTCCTTAAAAAACTGGAAATAGACCTGCCTTATGATTCAGCAATCCCACTGCTGGGCATACACACTGAGGAAACCAGAAGGGAAAGAGACACGAGTACCCCAATGTTCATCACAGCACTGTTTATAATAGCCAGGACATGGAAGCAACCTAGATGTCCATCAGCAGATGAATGGATAAGAAAGCTGTGGTACATATACACAATGGAGTATTACTCAGCCATTAAAAAGAATACATTTGAATCAGTTCTAATGAGGTGGATGAAACTGGAGCCTATTATACAGAGTGAAGTAAGCCAGAAAGAAAAACACCAATACAGTATACTAACGCATATATATGGAATTTAGAAAGATGGTAACAATAACCCTGTGTACGAGACAGCAAAAGAGACACTGATGTATAGAACAGTCTTAAGGACTCTGTGGGAGAGGGAGAGGGTGGGAAGATTTGGGAGAATGGCATTGAAACATGTAAAATATCATGTATGAAATGAGTTGCCAGTCCAGGTTCGATGCACGATACTGGATGCTTGGGGCTGGTGCACTGGGACGACCCAGAGGGATGGAATGGGGAGGGAGGAGGGAGGAGGGTTCAGGATGGGGAACACATGTATACCTGTGGTGGATTCATTTTGATATTTGGCAAAACTAAAAGAGTTATGTAAAGTTTAAAAATGAAATAAAATTAAAAAAAAAAAAAGCATTACATTTATATAGAACAGTCTTATGGACTCTGTGGGAGAGGGAGAGGGTGGGAAGATTTGGGAAAATGGCATTGAAACATGTAAAATATCATGTATGAAACGAGTTGCCAGTCCAGGTTCGATGCATGATACTGGATGCTTGGGGCTGGTGCACTGGGAAGACCCAGAGGGATGGTATGGGGAGGGAGGAGGGAGGAGGGTTCAGGATGGGGAACACATGTATACCTGTGGTGGATTCATTTTGATGTTTGGCAAAACTAATACAATTATGTAAAGTTTAAAAATAAAATAAAATTAAAAAAAAAAAAAAAACTCACGTCCATCGAGTCAGTGATGCCATCCAGCCATCTCATCCTCTGTTGTCCCCTTATCCTCTTGCCCCCAATCCCTCCCAGCATCAGAGTCTTTTCCAATGAGTCAACTCTTCACATGAGGTGGCCAAAGTACTGGAGTTTCAGCTTTAGCATCATTCCTTCCAAAGAACACCCAGGGCTGATCTACTTCAGAATGGACTGGTTGGATCTCCTTGCAGTCCAAAGGACTCTCAAGAGTCTTCTCCAACACCACAGTTCAAAAGCATCAATTCTTCGGCACTCAGCTTTCTTCACAGTGCACCTTTCACATCCATACATGACCACTGGAAAAACCATAGCCTTGACTAGACGGATCTTTGTTGGCAAAGTAATGTCTCTGCTTTTGAATATGCTATCTAGGTTGGTCATAACTTTCCTTCCAAGGAGTAAGCGTCTTTTAATTTCGTGGCTGCAATCACCATCTGCAGTGATTTTGGAGCCCAGAAAAAATAAAGTCAGCCACTGTTTTCCCCATCTATTTCCCACGAAGTGATGGGACCAGATGCCATGATCTTCGTTTTCTGAATGTTGAGCTTTAAGCCAACTTTTTCACTCTCCTCTTTCACTTTCATCAAGAGGCTTTTGAGTTCCTCATCACTTTCTGCCATAAGGGTGGTGTCATCTGCATATCTGAGGTTATTGATATTTCTCCTGGCAATCTTGATTCCAGCTTGTGCTTCTTCCAGCCCAGCGTTTATCATGAGGTATTCTAATGAACTTTAGGAAATCACAAATCAAGAGAATTTACATTTTTCATGCTTTGAAAATAGAATTAAGTTTTTGATGGATAAGATAAAGGAAATTGCCATGTTATACACAGTTCAAAACATGTACTGACTAAAAAAATTTTTTAAGTTCACCTAGTTTTTTCTTTATTACTTAACTCAGGAAATGTTTTAATTTTCATTATAAAAATAGATTATGGTTTTATGAAAGAAAAGATATTCCTGAAATTTAGGTGTTCTCTGGGTAACTTATATGCAGAGTACATCATGAGAAATGCTGGGCTGGAAGAAGCACAAGCTGGAATCAAGATTGCCGGGAGAAATATCAGTAACTTCAGATATGCTGATGACACCACCCTTATGGCAGAAAGTGAAGAGGAACTAAAAAGCCTCTTGATAAAAGTGAAAGAGGACAGTGAAAAAGTTGGCTTAAAGCTCAACATTCAGAAAACTAAGATCATGGCATCTGGTCCCATCACTTCGTGGGAAATAGATGGGGAAACAGTGGCTGACTTTATTTTGGGGGGCTCCAAAATCACTGCAGATGGTGACTCAGCCATGAAATTAAAAGACGCTTACTCCTTGGAAGGAAAGTTACGGCCAACCTAGACAGCATATTCAAAAGCAGAGACATTCCCTTTGCCAACAAAGGTCCGTCTAGTCAAGGCTATGGTTTTTCCAGTGGTCATGTATGGATGTGAAAGGTGCACTGTGAAGAAAGCTGAGAGCCAAATAAGTGATGCTTTTGAACTGTGGTGTTGGAAAAGACTCTTGAGAGTCCCTTGGACTTCAAGGAAATCCAACCAGTCCATTCTGAAGATCAGTCCTGGGATTTCTTTGGAAGGAATGATGCTAAAGCTGAAACTCCAGTACTTTGGCCACCTCATGCAAAGAGTTGACTCATTGGAAAAGACTCTGATGCTGGGAGGGATTGGGGGCTGGAGGATAAGGGGACAACAGAGGATGAGATGGCTGGATGGCATCACCGACTCGATGGACGTGAGTTTGAGTAAACTCCAGGAGTTGGTGATGGACAGGGAGGCCTGGCATGCTGCAATTCATGGGGTTGCAAAGAGTTGAACATGACTGAGTGACTGAACTGTAACTGGAACTGGGTTATTTATTTGTGCCAGGCCATAGTTAAGTATGAAAATGTTAGTTGCTCAATCGTGTCCAACTCTTTGTGACCCCATTGATTATAGACTGCCAGGACCCACTGTCCATGGGATTCTACAGGCAAGAATACTGGAGTGGGTGGCCATTTCCTTCTTCAGGGCATCATCCTGACCCAGGGATCAAGTCAGGGTCTTCTGCATTGCAGGCAAATTCTTTACTATCTGAGCCACCAGGGAAGCCAGGCCATGATTAGGTGTTCCAGAACTGGAAAGTCATCCCAGCATATTAATTAAATCAGTTAGAAAATAAATATTGCCAACCCTACTCAGGTTGAGTCAGAAATAATACAATCTTCATTTAATATGTAATACATGGGAGTGGGGGAGGAATGGATTAGGAGTTTGGGATTAGCAGATGCAAACTTTTATTCATAGAATGGATAAACGACAAGGTCATACTATATAGCACAGGGAACTATATTCAATATCCTGTGATAAATCATAATAGAAAAGAATATGAAAATGTATATACACAAATATATATATATTTGTATAACTACATTATAAATCAACTATAGGGCTCCCAGGTGGCTCAATGGTAAAGAATTCACCTGTCAATGCAGAAGATGCAGGAAGCACAAGTTAGGTCCCTGGGTTGGGAAGGAAAATCGCAACCCACTCCAGTACCCTTGCCTGGAAAATCCCATGGATAGAGGAGCCTGGCAGGCTACAGTCCATAAGATCACAAACAGCACACATGCACACAAATCAACTACACTACAATCAAATAAATTTCTTAAACAATATATAGTTCAGCAAATTATCTATCCCCAACTCTAAGTTCTGTCCTTCTCAAAATTTTTGTTATACTTTTTCATCAATTTCTCCTTTTTTATTACATGTATGAGTCATTCCTATCGGGAATCATTAGGGGGAAAGGAAATCTGAAGAATGAAAATGTATTCTCATGTTTGGTGGAGGTATAAACTAGTACAAAATTTCTGGAGGGCAACTGAGCAGTGTCTAACAAATGTCTTTAAAATGATAATTTTGACAGAAATTTCATTTGTACAGTTATATTTCAACAAAATGCAAAGGCTTAGCCACAGAATATTTAATACAGCTTTTTTTTTCTTAAAAGGAAACATATTAGCAGCAACATCAGCATCCTACAGCAGGAGAATATATTGAGTAAACTAGCTGTAGTTCACACAACAGGATAATATACAATCATTCAAAAATTATAGTACAAATGGTTACTGTTAGAGAATGACTTTCAAAAGGTTTTAAAAAATGAACATGTCAAAGTTTTAGTTAACTCATTACTTAACAAGGGAAAAGTAAGATATTAAAACTGGACCAAAGGGCATTTAAGAAGGTAGGCATTTATGGGCAATTTAACAAAGATTTGGGTAAGAGGCAGATTAGAAACAAAATTAGTTAATATTTATTGACTATGCCAAAGCCTTTGACTGTGTGGATCACAATAAACTGTGGAAAATTCTTCAAGAAATGGGAATACCAGACCACCTGACCTGCCTCTTGAGAAATCTGTATGCAGGTCAGGAAGCAACAGTTAGAACTGGACATGGAACAACAGACTGGTTCCAAATAGGAAAAGGAGTACGTCAAGGCTCTATACTGTCACCCTGCTTATTTAACTTATATGCAGAGTACATTATGAGAAACGCTGGGCTGGAGGAAACACAAGCTGGAATCAAGATTGCCGGGAGAAATATCAATAACCTCAGATATGCAGATGACACCACCTTTATGGCAGAAACTTAAGAAGAACTAAAGAGCCTCTTGATGAAAGTGAAAGAGGAGAGTGAAAAAGTTGGCTTAAAGCTCAACATTCAGGAAACTAGGATCATGGCATCCGGTCCCATCACTTCATGGGAAATAGATGGGGAAACAGTGGAAACAGTGGCTGACTTTATTTTTCTGGGCTCCAAAATCACTGCAGATGGTGATTGCAGCCACGAAATTAAAAGACGCTTACTCCTTGGAAGGAAAGTCATGACCAACCTAGACAGCGTATTAAAAAGCAGAGTCAGTACTTTGCCAACAAAGGTCCATCTAGTCAAGGCTATGTTTTTTCCAGTGGTCACGTATGGATGTGAGAGTTGGACTGTAAAGAAAGCTGAGTACCAAAGAATTGATGCTTTTGAACTGTGGTATTGGAGAAGACTCTTGAGAGTCCCTTGGACTGCAAGGAGATCCAACCAGTCCATCCTAAAGGAGATCAATCCTGGGTGTTCATTGGAAGGACTGATGCTGAAGATGAAACTCAAATACTTTGGCCACCTGATGTGAAGAGCTGAGTGATTGGAAAAGACCCTGATGCTGGGAAAGATTGAGGGCAGGAGGAGAAGGGGACGACAGAGGATGAGATGGTTGGATGGCATCACCTAGTCAATGGACATGAGTTTGGGTGAACTCCGGCAGTTGGTGATGGACAGGGAGGCCTGGCATACTGCAGTTCATGGGGTCGCAAAGAATCGGACACGACAGAGTGACTGAATTGAACTGAACTGAAGAGGACAATAAACCATAACCTTTGGGATCATCACTGTCCCCACACCCCCAGGCCACCAATCCAATAGAAATCTCAAGTTACATCTCAACACAAATCTACAAGTTAATCTCTGCCAGTACAAAGTGTAAAATAGTCTACTCAGGCAATAGGAAATCAAACGTGCAATTCCAGCAATACCTTGGAAAAACACCATTGATCTCTTTTACATATTTCTAAATTTTAGATAATTTTTCTGGTACTACCTCTAGGGCTGTCATATGAATTGCACATGTTAATACATGCTAAGGACATACTCTGGCACAGAATAATCATTACCAATCGTTATCATCATCAAGCTGTACTTTTGGACTTTTGTTCATTTTTTAAAAATAGTAGTAGTACCAGCATAGTTGCTTAGCCGTGTCCGATGCTTTGCAACCCTGTGGACTGTAGCCTGCCAGGCTCCTCTTCCGTAGGATTCTCCAGGCAAGAATACTGGAGTGGGTTTACTTATAAAAAAAAAAACAGCGACAAAGTGAATGACAGAATAGAAGTTTTCTAACGGAACCATATCCTGAATTGCAGGCAGATTCTTTACCGTCCGAGCCACCAGAGAAGCCCTATGATTTATTGGAAGCTGAGAAAGGCATCACAGACCCAAGTCTTAGAAATAAGAGAGGGCATTAAAGCATTCTTAAGTGCTATATCACTCTATTTGTATTTAGAACACTGTTGACTTGGGGGGTGGGGATCAACAACTTCAAGTGACAAAATTTAAAGGTCTTGAACATTTGGACCAAGATTGAGGCAAACCAGGCAGTGGGAGGCAGGATTCTAAGAGCTTTTTAGAATGCATATTATCAGCAGCAAAGCCAATGAATTTGAAAGCAGCTCAAGGGGGGATAATGAATAAGTTTCTCCTATTAGAAAGGGTAAATGGAAATTAATTTTACAATGCCCATAATTACTCTTTTAAGACATAAAATGTTACTTTAACTTGCTGCATTTAACATGTCACTACTATTATGTTGCTTTAATAACTTTACAGCATATCGTAACAGCTTTCATGGTTTCACCTGCCACCTCAATTTTCCCAACTCTGCTTTCCTATAAAGGCTTAGGTTCCTTAGAGTCACAAATTCTTACATCACAATGATTTCAAGAATCATCATGGTTTGGCAAATCTCATTTGTACTTCAGGGTCTGTGCAAGAGATCATAGCCTCAAGAACTCTATTTTCCAATTTCAATTATAAACATTAATTGAAAAAAATAATCTTCACAGAGGGTTGGCTAAAGGTTGTGCTGTGTTGTGCTTAGTCGTGTCCAACTGCGACCCCATGGACTGCAGCCTGCCAGGCTCCTCTGTTCATGGGGATTCTCCAGCAAGAATACTGGAGTGGGTTGCCAAGCCCTCCTCCATGGGATCTTCCCAAACCAGGGATCAAACCCAGGTCTCCTGCACTGCAGGCAGATTCTTTATGTCTGAGCCACCAGGGAAGCCCAAGAATACTGGGGTGGGTAACCTATCTCTTCTCCAGGGGATCTTTCCGACCCAGGAAATTCAACTGGGGTCTCCTGCCTTGTAGGTGGAGTCTTTACCAGCTGAGGTATCAGGGAAGATCAGCTAAAGGTTAGGAAAGCTATTTACTCCAATTGCTCTGATGTTAGCAAAATAGACTAAGAATCTGATCAGAGTTTGCGACCTTCTCCCTAGGAAGAGTCCACGTAAGTCCATCCACACAACATTTTGTATATGATTCCAGGAGGGTTACTCAGGCACTGAAGTCCCTCAGTGGGTTAGTTGAGCTTATGTTAAGAACTACTCTTTTAGTTTTGTTTGCTTAATCTTTTATTATAGAAAATTTCAAACACTCACAAGAGTAGAAAAGAATAGATGGAATAGTTTAATGAACTTCTTTGTTCATATCACTCAACACCAACAGCTAATCCTCCCAGGCCAGTTCTGTGTTCCTTCTCTCTTAATCTGTCTTTAAATCATCTAGACCATCAGATAACCATATATTTCAGATATATTACTGGCCCTTCCACTGCTTTCACCATACAGCCACTAGGCATGAGTATAACTTAGGAAAACCTTCATGAATACCTAAAATGACATCTAGAAAAAATTTGCGTTTGTACTTCTTACAAATTCTTGTTGTGGAAGTTACCCACACCTTACCACTCCACCCCTCCCCAGAGCTCAATACTAGGACAATCTGCATTTTTCTTAAACTACTTCTTTGGGATTAGTTTATCAATACTAAAAAATACAATTATTTTATCAATACTAAAAAGATACAATTATTTTATCAATACTATGAACAATACTAAGTTCTTTGGTGGATATTTCAAATATTGGTTGCAATTGTAAGTGACACTTCCTTTTTATTATATTAAAATTCATATCTGACATAAAGGTTGATTTTTGGTGTGATTATCATGCATTCTGTCATTTCATTGAACTTTAAAATTAATTCCTGGAATTTTTATGTCAAGTCTTTTGAGTTGTCTATGTATAAAAATGTACAATAAGTGTGTGATAATGTCATCCAAAAATAATAATGTTGAGACTTCCTTTCTAATTATTAGTCCAGTTTCATATCTTATAACATTGACCTGAAATTCTAGAATATTATTAAATAATAATTTTGATAAAGGATCATCTATTTTTTTTATTTTAAAGGGAATGTTTTTGAGTTTCACTTAAATAGGCTTTACTTCATTGATTTCACATTGATATGCTTTGTCACATTTTAAAAAATGTGCCTTTCATTTTCACTTTACAAAGATTTGCTTTACTTTATTTAAATGGTAAAAATGAGGGGGTTCTCTCAAATACTTATTTGACCTACTTTGAGATAAACATATTTCATTCCTAATTATTCATGTTATGTTATTTCAGAAAGCTTCCTCATATTAGATTTAACTCTCAATGTATTCCTAGAATAAATCCCATTATATGTGGTAGGTTATTACTGTACAAGCTACTAAATTCTATTTGATCTTTTGTTTGTAATTTTTTGTATACATGTGTGTGTATGAGATTCATCTATACAATCATATCTGTATCTATTTGATATTGGGGTTGTGCTTATCTTATAAAAATAAAGTAATGTTTAATCTTTTTCTCTATTCCAAATTCCTTTCTAGAGTATAGGAATTAACTGATCCTTAAAAGTAGTAAGCAGTACACCAATAAATCAATTCAAGTTTAAAGTCTTTGGAAGAATATGATAGCTTTCCCAATTTATTCCACATTCATGTTTTGTGAAATTTTTGAAAAATCTTAATAAGTGGTTTTACTTTCTAACTTATTTTGGTTTTTGTTAAAATGTAAAGACTTAAACTATGCCCTTAAAATGGGTGAATTTTATAGTATATAAATTATACTTCAATTTAAAAAGTGAATTGGGGTCGGGGAGAAGGAGCATAGAAGGAGAAATCAGAACTCTTTTGGATTTCCTAATGCTTAAAAAATATTTAAGCCTTTACACTTAAATGCAGTTTGTTGGTGTTCAATGATATTTTATTTTTCTTCTGTGGTTGCAAGAATAGACAACTTGGAAGGTTGTTGTTTAAAATAGTTATAATAAATGTTTTCATATGAATCCAATACTATATTGTGCTATGATAATGAAAGCAACATAGAGACTGGGATATATGGGTGGCCAAACTTCAACAGTCACTTGTTAATTATTGTAGCATGGAAAAAATCCTAAATTCGGTGCCAATTCCTGGAGCTAATCCTTTTGAGTCTCTGCTATGGTGTATTATATTAAAATCTATGGTACATGGTAAGTATTCAGTGATTGTAGAGTCTATTCGTTTATTCACATAATTCTGGTGTTATATTGAGGAAGGTATTTTCAAAATATTCAGAAGGCTATCGAAGGAAACGGAAAAACCAATTGATCTCTTTGGAAAAGGCAGTGTGAATCACTCAGAAAAGAGCACCATCCTAACTTATTCCTTCCACTGCTGATGCCAAATCTGGAAAAAGAGAGTTGATGACTAGATTGGACAGACAGCAGAATTCTGAGTAAAAGTAATTACATTAGCTATGTGCCTGGTGCAGGATTTCTTATCTAGTCCCTGCTCAATCTAATAGCATCCAAGCCTCAGCCACGATTTAAAGTGTCACTGGAGAGAGTTAACAGAACATGTGGAAGACCTCTGAAGCCTTCTGAGGACTGGTCGGAAATGACTGTCAGCATCACCCAGTCACGGAGGAACTCCTGCTGCCAATTAAGTCTGGTACCTGAATCATTATAGAAAGCATATACTTAGAGTTATATTTTATAACTTTGAGTTATCATCAAATAAGATTACCTAGTTCACTGAAGAGTCTTTTTATACCTTAGTACAAGGTATAAGGTATTTGGCTTGTTGTTGTTCAGTCACCTAGTCACGTCCAACTCTTTGCAACCCCATGGCCTGCAGCACACCAGGCTTCCCTGTCCTTAACCATCTCATGGAGCTTGCCCAAGCTCGTATCCATTGAATCGATGATGCTGTCCAACCATCTCATCCTCTGTCACCCTCTTCTCCTTCTGCCTTCAATCTTTCCTAGCATCAGGGTCTTTTCAAACAGATTCAGCTAGATTTGAGAATAACATGAATTGAGATAAAAATTATTGGCTCAAGGCTATGGGCAAGCAGGGCCCCACAGAGATCTGTCTCCACAGGTAGCAGGAATGAGAATCATTGGGAAAAGGAAAATAAGAGAGGGTGAATAGAAAAGGAGCATCTGGTAGAAATGGGAAAAGCTGTAGAACAACAATCTTTACAACTCAGTACACCTTCAACTCATCACAGGACACAATCCCTGGGTTTGAGACTGGATAATCAATATCCATATTTTACTATAAAGCCTACTGCCAACTTTCTGTTTATAGAGTTTTGGTCTCCAAATTAGTGGAGTCTAGTACCTAACAAAGCATTATATGTTCTCAGAAGGCAAGCTACATTAACAAGGATCCAGCTTCTTGGGGTATCACATGGATATTTCCCAACACTCCTTTCAGTGCTACACACTCAGTGGGGCTCTGGCATAATCTCAGAGCTCTCCATTGGTTTGGTCAGTCATGTAGACTGTGCATGCAAGTTGATCGATCACTCTGGCATCCAGGGAACATATTTCTTCAGGAATCCACTATGAAAACCTCAAAACCCCACCCCTCCCATGATCTGCCCAGGGTTTAATATACAAGTGTGCCATTTGCTGCTGCTGCTGCTAAGTCGCTTCAGTCGTGTCCAACTCTGTGCGACCCCATAGACGGCAGCCCACCAGGCTTCCCCGTCCCTGGGATTCTCCAGGCAAGAACACTGGAGTGGGTTGCCATTTCCTTCTCCGATGCATGAAAGTGCCATTTACCTAAGGCCAAATCTACATGTGCTCCACATCCCGCACCTCAACTGTACCTCAACTAGCACTTCTCACCTGGGCCTCAACTAGTATCTCAACTGGTGAGAATCCCTTTCCTTCTCTCTCCTATGTCTTCAACCTCTGCCTCTTCACTCTGTCTTTTCTCATTAAAAACAAAAAAGTACATCAACCAATTTCATCCCCATCTAGTTCCCTCTTTCATAACCAAACTTCTCAAAACGGTGCCCATTCTCATCACATCCATCGCTTCATCTGCTGTACGACCCTCCACCTGCTCTTCTGTGGCTGCTGTCTCACTACTCCTCCAAAAAGAGAAGCTCACTGGAGCTCAGCAATGTTGCTAAACCCCAACGTCAGTTTTAGACTGCATTTTACAAGTCCTGTCAGCTGTGGTCAGTCTCTCAGCCACATCCTCCATGCCCCTGCCCTCACTCTTCACATCCTAATCACAGAGGCTGCCTTCAGTTTTTCCAAATCTAGATTCCATACTTGCTGTCCTCCCTTGAGGCTCAACTGGTAAAGAATCCACCTGCAAAGTGGGAGACCTGTGTTTGATCCCTGGGTAGGGAAGCTCCCCTGGAGAAGGGAAAGGCTACCCATGCCAGTATTCTTGCCTGGAAAATTCCGTGGACAGAGAAGCCTGGTGGTCTATAGTACGTGGAGTTGCAAAAGTCAGATATGACTTACAGAGACTAAACAACAGCAGCAGAAGAAGCTGTTATTCTAGCAGTCTTTCTTTGAGCAACTTTATTGTTCACAACTCTCCAATTTCTGCAAACCTACCACTGTAATCACTCATGAAATCTGAGAAAAATTAGTCTTTGAGAATCAAAAAGAGAATAGCGGTTATACATGGAAGCATAAAGTCAAAATCCCTAGAGACTGTCTAGAAATACAACCCTCACCCCACACAAACGTGACAGGTCAGCTGTGGGGAATACTGAAGTCTGGAAAGGTTAACTGGATTCTATAATGTCTAATAGATACTGGGTGGCAGAGTTTAAGACAGATGGTCCACCGGGGCTGAATACCAGCACAGACATTGCATATGCAGTTGCTTTATGTTCCCTTTGACCACTTTGATTAAAAATTTGATCAAACTTCAATTCTGTATGGAAATGGAATCCCAAATATGGAATCTGCCAGGTGTCATCCATGAAACAAGATCCAGACAAGAGATCTAAATCTGGCTTTTTTATATCATTTATTGTAACTTTTTCATCTCAAGGTTTTGCTACTAAGCTGAGCAGCATCAATTTATTTCCAGGTTTGCAGCCATGAGCTTTCATTCTGCTTTTGCTTCACGTTGCTCTCTGTGTGACCTTAGGCATATCACCACAGTGTTCCTTCACCCGTTCGTTCTTTCACTCATTCGCTCACTTAACAGCCCTCTCTTGAGCACTTTGCATTTGCAGGACGCTGTGTTGGGTGCTGTGGATGAAGTAACGATGCAGGAGATGTTGTCTAGTCCTCAACAAACTTGGAAAACAAATGAGGGAGGAAAAAGCAATTTGCATGTGTGTGTGCGCTCAGTCACTCAGTCATATCTGTCTCTTTGTGACCCCACGGACTGTAGCCCTTCAGGCTCCCCCGTCCATGGAATTTGCCAGGCAAGAACACTGGAGTGGGTTGCCATTTCCTACTCCAGGGGATCTTCCTGCCCTAGGGATTGAACCCAGGTATCTTGCATCTCCTGCATTGGCAGGTGGATTCTTTACCACTGCACCGCCTGGGAAGCCATTTGCATATGCGTGGTTGCTCAGTCATGTCCAATTTCTCTGTTCAAGGGATTTTCCAGGCAAGGATACTGGAGTGGGTTGCCATTTCCTCCTCCAGGGGATCTTCATGACCTAGGGATTGAAACTGAATTTGCTGTATCTCCTGCATTCCAGGCAGATTCTTTACCCACTGTGCCATCAGGGAAACCCACTATTTGCATATATCAGGATGTCAATATGCATATAATCCAAAGATTTGCCAGAAAAGAGTGAGACAGAAAAGAGAGAAATCCTAAGAAAGAAGGGAAAGCTACTCTGAAATTTCTTCATCCTGGATGAGTGGTTATTCTCAAAGACTAGGTCATGAGACCTAAGAGTGATTAATAAGGTTCTTGACTATGATATAACAGAAAGAGCAGGAGACAAAGATGGAGTTTCAGGGCTGCTGCACACTTATTTGGCATCCTTTAGGCCAGTCAGCCTCATACAGCTTCAGTTTCTTCTTCCATCAAACATGGTTAACAGTACTGTAACCTATTTTACCAGTTTGCTGCAATTTATATAAAGTATTCTTTACATTCTAATGACCACATACCCTGCTTTTCCATAGGACATTGTTAGAACCAGATTCCAGATAGCCTGCTAACTACAGGTCAGGGACCACTCCTACAAGATTTTTAGGCTGAGATTCAGGAGAGTATAATTAGTTTTTTACTTACTATCTATGAGGCCCTATATAAGGCACTAGAGTCTATGAGCCTCTGTCTTCATGTCTATAAATTAAAAGTAATGATACTTATGTTACTAGATTCATAGGGTTGACATGAGAATCAAGAAAAGTACTATGTTTTAGATGCCTTAAAATGGTATGAAACTGTTAAATATTAAGGAACAGAAAGAAACTTGTCTGTTCTTCAAATGAGAAATATTTTAATTCTAGATCTACTCATTTTCCCTACAATGCCAGTACCCTGGGATAGCACTATTCACATTTTGATGGTCATCCTTTCATGAGTCTCTTTATGTCTATAAAGCCCCTGTACATTCACACACCCCTCTACACACACACACACACACACACACACACACAATATATCACATGTTTAACAATATATGGCTTTTAAAAAACATGGTCACCTTCTCTACAAATTGACCCCCTCCTCACAAATTGATCCCCTCCCCAATGTACTTTCAACAGTCAACTCAAGTTGTGTCCCTTCTCTTGAGCTCCTTCTAAACACTGCCTCTACAAGGCAGAATTTCTCCTTAGCCTGAGACTATGTTGATGCCACCATCATGGTACCCAATGCTTTATGGTACTTCCTTCCTTTCAAGCTGTTTTATCCCTACTTCATATCCCTGACACTTAACATAGCACCTGATACACTGTAGGTAATAAATAATCAAGGAATTAATGAGGGACTAAATAGATGAATGAACAAATGAGTGAACTGTTACCCAGGATATACAGGAATTTTTTTATTATTCCTTTATAAATTAGAAGGCAAGTCATAAAATTATTTTTATTATCTATGTCCCAATTATATATAGAGATTTCACTAAGCATATGTAATTTTAAATTATCTATATTGTCAAATATATATAATTGGGAAACCTCAATAATATATTTTGTTGTTGTTTAGTCACTAAATTGTGTCTGACTCTTTTGCAATCCCATGGACTATAGCCTGCCAGGCTCCTCTGTCCATGGAATTTCCCAGCAAGAATACTGGTGTGGGTTTTCATTTCCTTCTCCAGGAGATATTCCCAACCCTGAGATCAAACTCGTGTCTCCTGCATTGGCAGGCGGATTCTTTACCACCAAGCCACCAGGGACATCCTCAATAATACATTAACTGAGAATAATTCATTATGATTCTAAATCTTGTCAAGGAAAACTGTGAATCAAAGTCATTGGAGATCACCATAACAACCTAGAGGGGTGTGATGGGGAGGGAGATGGGAGGAAGTTTAAAGAGGGAAGGGACATAGGTATACCTATGGCTGATTCATATTGATGTTTGGCAGAAATCAACACAACACTGTAAAGCAATTACCCTTCAATTAAAAATTTAAAAAAATTTTTTTAAGTCATTGGAGATTTCATGTGTTAAGTCTGAACAGAGGTTGTCCTAGTGATATAACACTTATTGATGATAGTCTCACTATTCATTCCTCTCCAGGACAAAATGTGCCAGCCCAGATTGGCAGGAGGCTTTGTAATAGAAAATAGATGTGCAACGCTTCTAAATTTTAACATACGTGGAATCACCTATGAAACATTCGAAAAAGCAAATTTTATTTTATTTTATTTTTTACATTTTTTTTAATTTTATTTTATTTTTAGACTTTACATAACTGTATTAGTTTTGCCAAATATCAAAATGAATCCGCCACAGGTATACATGTGTTCCCCATCCTGAACCCTCCTCCCTCCTCCCTCCGCATTCCATCCCTCTGGGTCGTCCCAGTGCACCAGCCCCACGCATCCAGTATCGTGCATCGAACCTGGACTGGCACTCGTTTCATACATGATATTTTACATGTTTCAATGCCATTCTCCCAAATCTTCCCACCCTCTCCCTCTCTCACAGAGCCCATAAGACTGTTCTATACATCAGTGTCTCTTCTGCTGTCTCGTACACAGGGTTTTAATTGAATCGATCTGGGATAGGGTGTGAGGCTCTGCATTTCTAACATGCACCCTGGGGTTATCCATTTTTCTGGTCTATGAACTACCCTTTGAGAAGCAAAGCAATAAAAAGTAAGACAACATTACTGTCAACTTCATTTCTAAAGACAATATCCTGAGTCTTAAATCACTATGAACTTAACCACTGCCAATTGAGACCATAGTTAATGGACTTGTTTAATGAAAAGGAGGAATAAAGGTATGTTTTGGCAAATAGTGTAACAAATGACCTTGAAATAACTGAACTCAAATACTTATTAGTAGCTCACTCAACTATTTTATTTCTTGAGTGGTTTCTATGGAGGCCTAATTTAAAACCAGAAAATAATTCTCGTAATTTAATTCTAAAGTATCATCTTTGCTACCAAACAAAACATTCTACCCAGACAAGTATATTTCCAAGATATCAAAATTAATAAAAGGTAAGTAAAAGAAAACTATGTTCTATCTACATGCAGTACAAATTCCAGAGACAATGAACTCAACATCAGCATTCCAGCTCAGCAGAACATATAGATGAACCATCTCAAAGGAAAAATCTTGCCCACCTAAAGTGAAAGCAAATATTACCTAAAAAGATTGCATTGAGTCCATAATTCTAATTCATAAACATGATATATCTCTATTTATTTGAGTCTTCTTTAATTTCTTTAATGTCAATGTTTTATAGTTTTCACTGTATCAGTCTTATACATATTTTATAAAACTTATTCCTAAGCATTTCATGTTTTTGAATGCTATTGTAAATGATTTTTTTTAGTATCTAATTGTTATTGCTAATACATTAAAGATACAATTGAATTTTATATATTGACCTTGTATCCTAGGACCTTACCAAACTTATTAATCCTTCTAGTTTCTTAATAGATTCTAATTGAATTTCTCTCTATATAAACATGCCATCTGTGAATTAAAACCATTTTAATTATTCCTTTCCCATCTGTATTACTTTATTTTTTCCTTACCTACTCTATAGGCTAGAACTCCCAGTACAAAGATGAGCAGATGTCATCTTGAGTGTGGGCATGCTTATTTCTGGTCCTATGAGGAAAGCATTCAGTCTTTCACCATTAAAGATGATCTTAGTGACGTCTTTTTAATAACTGCCCTTTATAAGAAAGTTCCTGTTTTTCCTAGCTTACTGAGAAATTTTTTAATAATGCAAGTGTTGAATTTTGTCAAGTGCTTTTTCTGCATCTTCTTGAAATGATCGTACAGTTTCTCCCTTAACATGGTAAATTACATTGATTTCCAAATATTAAATCAACCTTTCAATTTTAATGTAAACTACACTTGCTGCTGCTGCTACTGCTAAGTCGCTTCAGTCGTGTCCGACTCTGTGCGACCCCATTGATGGAAGCCCACCAGGCTCTCCCGTCCCTGGGATTCTCCAGGCAAGAAACTGGAGTGGGTTGCCATTTCCTTCTCCAATGCATGAAAGTGAAAAGTGAAAGGGAAGTCACTCAGTTGTGTCCGACTCTTAGTGACCCCATGGACTACAGCCTACCAGGCTCCTCCATCCATGGGATTTTCCAGGCAAGAGTACTGGAGTGGGATGCCATTGCCTTCTCCGAAACTACACTTAGGTTATACTTAATACACAAACACACACACAGAGCTAGGTTTTATTTGCTAAGTTTTTGTTATTTTTGTTTGTGTATGAGGCATATTCATCTGTAGTGGTTTTTTTTTTTTCTCCTTGCATTTTCTTTTGTTTTGGTATCATAGTTATGCTGGCTTCATAAAATGAATTGAAAACTATTTTTATAGAAGACTGGATCCACAAACTTTCATTTTCAAAGCCATCGTATATTGCCTTTTAAGTCTAGAAACAATGGAAAAAAAACTATAATTCTCAATATGTAAATATTTATTCAAAAATATTTACTGAACTTCTGTATTTACAAAGAAAAATCCGTGTCATTGAAGGCCTCCAAGACAGCCGAGGGAGAAACAGGTGTGTTAAGCCAACGCTTATAAGAGTATGTTCAAGGTGTAATGAGAGCACGAAGAAGCAATTTTTGCTGTTTGGATAGTAGCCAAACCTATACAACTCAAAACAGATCTTTCATTACAACCTTTATGATTTCAAAACAGGGTAGCCCAGCCACAAGAAATGCAGTCAATCTGATTTTCTTACACAATTCAAAACAGATCTTTCATTACAATCTTTCTGATTTCAAAACAGGGTAGCCCAGCCACAAGAAATGTAGTCAATCTGATTTTCCAAGGAGATACAGACAATGATCTACTCATGTTTTAGTCTCTGATGCAGTACAAACCAGGGAAGGGTTTCCCAGTCTGCTTGGCACAACACTGGGGATAAAAATAGAAATCATATTTCAGTGTTCTGCTTGGTTATTGAACTACTCTGCTTCTTGATCACAAACGTTTCATAATTTCGAACTGAAGCATTTAATACACAAATAGAGAATACAGTCAACCTCAAAGGAAATGCAATCGAAAATTAAAACTGAAAACAAATTCCTGTGTAGTTGTAATACATTTTAAAGAAAATCCTAGAAGTACAGAACTGAGCTCACTGGAAAACATGAGCAATTCAAAAGGCCTGATATTAAGCATCTGAAGAAAGGCAGATTTCTTCATTTCTTCATTCAAGGCTACATTTTCATACAGCCATTCTCTAGGCTCGAGTCCATCTTATGTGCATGTGTGCCAAGTCACTTCAGTCGTGTCTGCCTCTGTGCGACCCTGTGGACGGTAGCCCCACAGGCGCCTCTGTCCATGGAGATTCTTCAGGCAAGAGTACTGGAGTGAGTTGCCATGCCCTCTTCCAAGGGATCTTCCCAACCTAGGGATCAAACCCATGTCTCTTATGTCTCCTGCATTGGCACGCGGGTTCTTTACCACTAGCGCCACCTGGGAAGCCCAGTCTTATACATCTCACAATACGTCTGCTTCTTTATGGGAGCATACTACTAGAAACACAATAGCGAACCCTTTGGCAATGTACATTGTTCCCTGGAAGTCACCTCTCCCCAACTCCCACAGCACATATGAACGTGTGTGTATGTGTGTTTACAGCTGGAAATGAACGTTGCTGCTTTTATTTACTCAGCATGTATGAACTCGATCTGCTAAATATGTTCATTTCTATGGGAATTCCAAGGCACGGTATTACTTTCCTCCGTAAATAATGGCTTCCATTATATGAAAGAGCAGAGCTCAGCAGCAGAGAAAATGCATTGCTTATAATGGCAGTGGAAGCACACTGATGGAAGCTGGCGGTGCCCCACAGACACCTCTCATAGATCCAACTCAATTATGTGTTGCACATAAATGTGCTATGCCACACAGCCTGGGCTGAATAAACTTATGACAGTTTAAAAGGTCAGTGTTTTTCCAAGGAACAAGGAAATATGCTGCTAAAGATTTATCTCACTAGCCATAGAATAAGTTCAAGTGCCCAGATAAAAAATTAAGTTAAGCACTGAATAATTATGTTTCCATATGCAGAAACTAAGGGAAGGCTGCAGGGAGGTGAATTTTCTTTCATCATGTGTCTAGAGGACACATATTTGAACACACCCAAAATAGAAAAGGCAAACCCAAATCCATCTGCTTTAAACAGAAGCAGCTCTCCTTACATATGAAGGAAAACAGTGTTTCTGCAGTGTCTTAATTACTTCTCCATTTCTTTAAAAATGTCAAGATGCTATCCATTTAAGTCCTGCAGTAACTGAGTCTTTTTTGTCTGCTTCCTTTATCTAGTATTTAGCAAAAATAAACATTCTTTTAAAAATAAAACACATTTCTGTATTTGATAAGTGAAAGAACTCAGTCTCCAATGGGTAGGAATCGCAAACTCATATTGTATGATTTCACTTCTGTGGCATTTTGAAAAGGCAGAAATATAATGACAGAGAACAGACACGTGATTGCCAGGGGTTTGGAGTGAAGGGAGGGTCTAAGAAGAAAGGGAGAGCTGGAAGGTATTCTTTGGGATATTAAAATCCTTCAATATCTTGGCTATGGTGGTCATTACAAGCATCTGTATGGGTAAAAACTTTTAAAACTGCATATTAAGAAAGTGAATTTTGTGAAATTTTTAGTTGGTTTAGAAGTAATTTGAGTCCCTGTTTTGTAGCAATACAATGAGATTCTCCTTGCTATAATGATGCTGAATTTTAATCCGCATCATTATAGCATTATTGTTTCACATCATTACACTACAGCAGTATTTTCAGTATCACTACACATTGTTAATTCAGCATCACTTGAGGTTTTTAAGCCTCTTACTTAAAGAATTTAATCAAACTCATGGTTGCTGTGAAGCATCCAATTTTCCCATTTTCCTGGGTTTCACTTGTTTCTCTCACTTTGCGGCCACCATTCTAAAATACACAACTAGCAAGACACAGACATAACAGGATATTTTTGTTCTTTTACACCAAAATGGTATGCCTCACCACAATTTGTCTTAATTTTTCTTTCATTCTTCCTTCTTCAAAAGAATCACTAGAAATCGTAATAAAATAATTACTGTTTTTTTTTTTTTTTGACAAGCAGTTTGCCCTGTAACTGGTTATCAATGATGCCAGGACATAAGAACCTGGACAACATTCTGCTGAGTGAAATGAGCCAAATGCCTGTGTGCATGTGTGCTAAGTCGCTCCAGTCATGTCTGACTCTTTGCAACGCCATGGACAGTAGCCCTCAGGCTCCTCTGTCCATGAGATTCTCCGGGCAGGAATACTGGAGAGGGCTGCTATGCCCTCCTCCAGGGAATCTTCCAGACCTAGGGAGCTGAACCTGAGTCTCACAACTTCTGCACTGGCAGGCAGGTTCTTTACCACTAGCGCACCTGGGAAGCCTGAAATGAGCCAAATAGAGAAAGACAAATACTGCATGGTGTCAGGTATATGTGGAGTCTGTTTTTTTTTTTAAGCTGATTTTATAGAAATGAAGAGTAGAATGGTAGTAGCCAGGGGTTGAGGAAGAAGGAAACAAGGAGATGTAAATCAAAGGATACAAACTTGCAGTTACAAGATGAATAAATCCTGAGGATCCAGTGTACAGGATGGTGATTATAGTTAATAATACTGTATTGTATACTTGACATTTGATCAGACTAGATCTTAAGCATTCTCACACAAAAAAGTTAAACATGCGAACTGAGGGATATGCTAATTTTATTGATCTTGGTCATCATTCCACAATGTATATGTATTCAAATCACCACATTATACACTTTAATTATAGTCATCAATTATTTCTCAATAAAGTTGGAAAAAATAAAATAAAACCAACATTTTGGCAACCTTGATCTTTTCCAGACAGGAACTGCCAGGGGTCACCATAGGGACATAACTTTAGACTACTAGAAGCCCTGGCAGAGTTTGGTCACGTCTCTTAGTGCCAGTGTTTGGAAGAAGCTGTTTATACTAAAAGTTTCTGCAGTACTCAGCAGGCCCTCCCCACCAGAAGAGCATGAGGTTTAAAGCACAGCTTGCTCCAAATACTTCCTCCTCACAAAATCCTTTTTTACCCCTTTCTTGTATTCTTGACCTCACTGAGGGGTCGGGGTGTTTCTCCCTTTGTACATATATCCTTCTTATGTATCTAGCTTCCTAGTGCCTCAGTGGAAATGAGAGCAGACAGGGAAAGACTCCAACATCCTGTTATGTTGCCAAACCTATGGCTTGGCATAGAATTGGGCCATTGGGAGCAGAAAAACCAGAACTATGAAAATCGGCCCTTTGCTTCTCTTTCTATTTTGGTTGTAGCTGCCCACTAAAAACAAGGTCTTACTGAAAATGAGGGAAATAGAGATTATAGAGAGAGGAATAAATACACCTATATCAATATGTTGTGCATCATTCCAACATAGATATTTTTGCATACCGAGCACCCAGCTCAATATCTGGCCCAGAGGAAATGTTCAAAAAGTGAGTGAATGCATGAGTGAATGGGGTGAGTTTTGTGAGAAGGTGATCTTTAGGCAGTAATTTCTTACAGCTGCAACATAATGAATTGTGTGATATCTGAATAGATTAGTTTTATTTTAAAATAGCATTTAAGATTTTATCTGTAAGAATAAATGCTTAATATAGATGGTAAAATTACTAAAATCTCTACTATTCTTGCCTGGAGAATGTCATGGACAGAGGAGCCTGGCAGGCTACAGTCCAAGGAGTCACCAAGAGTTGAATACAATTTAGCAACTTAACAACAGCAATAGATAGCAAAATTACTAAAATGCACAAATTAGGAAGTAATTTTACTTTTAATCCCACTTAGAACTTATCACTGTTAATATTTAAAAGCATTTATAAATATGTATATTTTTAAAAACAAAAATACCATAAATTATATAATACTGAATGAAATTATATAATATGAAATCCATATAGCCCCAAAATGGTACATCCTCTCAATGCTACTGCCTTTTTCAAAAGCACAATTTAGCTCAAGTTTGCTGTTGTGTTTCAGTTTGACTTGTAGGTCCTGCACTAGTTAGCTTTTGCCGCAATACTGCTGCATAACAAAAAAAAGCAGGTGGCATAGAACAACAGGCATCTGGTTCTCACTCACCTGTCTGCAGCGGTGGGTCTCCTAGTCACGACTGCACTTGGCAGGGCTTGGCTCCAGGATGCAGGTCTGGTTCAGGTTTGCTTCCCAAGTCTCCACATTTCAAGCCTTTGCCTGCTTCATATTCACATACATTCCATTGGTCAAAGCAAGTCACATGGCCAAGTAAGGTATCAGTGGAGCAGAGAAATACACTCTGCCTTTGGTGAGATTCACTGTAAAGCCATATGAAACAGGCAGTCATATGAGAAGGATACAGGGAAGGAGAAGAACTGGAAGCAATAATCTACCCCAGGCTGAGCCATTCTTGTTTATATCACTTCCTTCTAATTAGGTCTAGGATATTCACTGATTTTGGGGGGGGGGGGGGTTAATACTTCTCTATGGTAAACAACAAACTACAACAGCTATTTAGCATAAACATTAAAGACACATTCTGAATGCACTAAAGACTAGTAATTTCTCTTAAAACATAAAATTTGAATTCTCCACAATTTATCGCTAATGTATTCATTCTCTTGTGCCTTATTCCTTTGATTTGGATGCCCCACTGAACTTTGTGTTTTCACCTGTGTCACTTAACTCAGGAAGCCGCTCTTCTCTAGGTTTCAGTAGAGCCCTGTAGAACAGTGCTTTCCCATTCTATAGCTGAAATCTTTCTACCATATCTGCTCAGGGAAAATTAATATTTTTGGTATATTAAAACATTTTTATATTTCAAACATCTCTCTCAGATTTCTTAGATTAAAATATCTCTACATCTGTTTATTATAAACTTTTGCTCTTCAGCATACTATGCAAAATATTTATTTTTGAATAAAATAAATGAGAAATAGCCTTTTTATTATAACAATATGTTAATCATGCCACATAGCTTCCACTTTGGAGATCATCTATTTTCATTCTCTAAGTGTGCCCAAAGAATCACAATGGTGATTCAACAATGGTGTCATTATCATCACAATTGACGCTTTCACCATTTTTCTCATGCAGCAACTAGGTGTTTCGATCCATGTCACTTAAAACATACAGGTGGCTTCATTGTTCTGCTTCTATCCAGGAATGTAATAGTGTACAAAGCCCCAGTAAGCACGTCCTTTTTAAGACCTAAATTACCTCTTGATAGAATGGGCATGAGAGGAAGCATGTGAACTCTTTTATGCTGTTAGGAGAGCACATAGGGTGTTTCCCAAGTGAGGGGTCATGTTGCCCTCATCTGGAGGGGATTTGGAAATGTGTGGGGATGTTTATTTGTCACAGTAACTGGAGTCTGCTACTGACATTTAGTCCCTGGGGGTCAGGAATGGCAACTTCTTACATCACAAATACCCATCGCACGCTAGGAGAGATGTCCAATTCAAAATGCCAAGTCGTGCCCTGTGTTGAAATACTGACTTAGTGGAGTGTAGCCTGTATCAGTCAGGACTTTTAGTTGCGAACAGCAGAATCAGTTTAGCTAGTTTAAGTGGAAAGGGAACTTTATAGCAAAGGATATTCAGTAACTCACAGAATCCCCAGAATGTCCAGAGAATCAGGCTGGGTGTCCAAGTAGCAGGAAAGATGCCTCATTCCACTGTCAGATGCTCCAAGTGAACTCCTGCCTCTACCCTCTGCCAGCATGTGACAGTTACATAGGGCACAGGATCCCCAAATAGCGACTTTGCCCCTGCGGCATGCAGGGTCTCTCTCTCGCTTGGTGGAGCCCAAGGCTTATGGCTGAACCCCAGTGACAAAGGAGACTGAGAAGGACAGTTCCTGGCCTCTAATGCAGACCTCTTCCTGGAGAAGTGGGGATCACAAAGTAGGGGGTTCCTCAAACAAGAAAGGGTATTCAAAAGATGCTGCGCAATGAGAAATGTGAGAAATGCCCACAAAACTAACAAAAGCCCTCATCACATCCTCTTCTATAAAGACATTTCCCAAGCTCGGACCTGATAAAAATAGCCTCCAAAACTGTCTTCCAGAATCTGAAAAAGATATACTTAGTCTCTCCCACTGTTGCATATTCATTGTTTTCCCCAATTCAATTAGCATATCAGATAATTCTTGGATTGGTGTGTACATATCACTCCTGTTTCTTTCCTCAGCACTGTAATTCCTATCAAACTGTAAGTCTGTTTTTTTGTTCTTTCACCTTCAACTTTATATATATTATGTGAGCATTTACCAAAAAATTTAAATATAGGAAGAGATCATATATTTGTGGTTAAAAAAGGCAAAAAAAAAAAAAAAAAGAAGTAAATGTTCTTTGGTTCAAAGAAATAACCATGGTGATTTTGTGCCCATGTGGTTTTTGGCAGGAAACGTGGGGAGTAATTGGAAATGTTGCACCCATTTACTAATAGTTACCTAAGAACAAGTATGCCGTACGGTGAAGCAGCTTAAATGGACGAGACTGCAAACAAAGATGGGTCAAAGAATTTTACATATAGATATATAGGGCAGTGTCATAGAAGAGTGGGCTTTCAGAAATCATTTGAACCACTAAAGGGAAAGCAACATATGTTTCCCAAAAACAATGAATCAATTTCTCAGCTTTAGTGTATCTATCTTTGATGCTTTAATAGAACTTCATAACCTTTCAATGAGTATTGCAGTTTACATTTTAAAATCATTCCAAATTGCCTGAATTTATCAGTTACATTTAATGACTCCAAATAAGTAGTTTTGAGGACATTACACAAGAGATAATAATAGCACCTTTCTTCAGCTCTCTTATAAACAAGCTTTCTTATCCCCAAAATGGTGTTCCAGGAAAGAACTGTTGAGAATTTTAAATTCACTGACTCAAGAGCGAGTTGCTCTAATATTCATTTTTACTGTGAATGAATAATCTAGGGGTCTGTCTTGTTAAGAATGTGTGCTGCCATCAGATTCATGTAAGGACTTGTAAACTATTTTTTAAAGTACACTGGGTTTATTTCTTTTTTATATGAATACCTGGAAAAGTTGGAATTCAGGAATGCATCCACAATTTGTTCAAAGATAAGACTGATACTAGGTTTGGAGATAATATAGGTTTGTTTTGAGTATATAATGAAATAAATTTTTGTTATATAACATGGTAACTGGTTTATGCATTGGTGATCAACTATAGAAGTGCAAACATATTGTATTAGTCTTCTGTCTGACAGGACATCTAGAATATGAAGTCAAAACTGTTTTAATTATCTCCTTATGGGAACATCTGGCTGCTGAGATGACACATAGAAGCACTGGGGTTTTAGAGGGAATAGTTTGAATCTTATGTATGCTCTATCTATAACTAGTATATTTCAAAGGTCTGACATTTAGAACGAAAGGTAGAGTAATACAACAATCATCTAAGATGCTACTACTGTTGCTATTGTTCAGTCGCCCAGTTGTGTCTGACTCTGTGACCTTGTGGACTGTAACACACCAGTTCTCCCTGTTCCTCACCAGATCCCAGAGTTTGCCCAAGTTCATGTCCATTGCATCGGTGATGCCATCCACCCATCTAATCCTCTGATGCCCTCTTCTCCTTCTGCCCTCAATCATTCCTAGCATCAGGGACTTCCAATGAGTCAGCTGTTCTCATCAGGTGACCAAAATACTGAAGCTTCAGCTTCAGCATCAGTCCTTCCAATGAGAATTCAGTGATTTCCTTTAAGATTGACTGGTTCGATGTCCTTGCTGTCCAAGGAACTTTCAGAAGTCTTTTCCAGCACCACAGTTCAAAGGCATCAATTTCTTGGCACTCTGTCTTTTTTACCACCCAGCTCTCACAACCACACGTGACCACTGGAAAGACCCTAGCCTTGACTATACAAACCTTTGTTGGCAGAGTAATGTCTCTGCTTTTCAATACACAGTCTATGTTTGTCATGGCTATCTATGCTATAAATAGGACCAAGTTCAAAGCTAGCAGAGTCTTGTCCTGCTGTTGAAAATATTACTTGACATTTTAAAAAATATTCATATAGGGTCTACTATTTTACCAGTGACAGAAAATGTTGGAATCTGGTCATAAAAGTAAATTTGTGCCTACATGATGCTGACAAAGCCTTCTAGAAATCTCAGTCTCTTGTTGACAACAGATGTACTAGAATGGTGTAAGCAAGAAGGTCTCACATGTGGGTAGCTGGTTGAGACATGGCATCAGCATGAATACCATCAAAATAAAGTAACAAAGAGACTAGGATCCCTGGAAATCACCTATCACCAAACTGTTTCAATTCAGAAAAGGGAACTGGTTTGTTTAGAATCACCGTCGGTGCGGTCCAGGTCTAGACACCACAGTCTGCCTCCTGGACCAAACTGACACTCTTTCACCAACCACACAGCCTCCTTGTCAGAAGACAAGGCTATATAACATACTACACCAATCGAGGACAACGCAGTCTGTCTCGGTGACCCAACAAACGATTCTTCTCCAGTTCTGACTAAATGGGGAAAAAGTCATTTTGAATATTTCCCATCACAAACTTCTCTCCTATGTTCATAGAACTTCAGGGCTTCAAGGGAGATGATTTAGTCAAAAGAAAATGACTTCCCTTTGTTCCACATTCTTAACTTGTGAAATGACTTGTACTCGGTGGAAAGAGGAACTGCTGCGTTGTGGAAACAGCTTGGCTTTGAAGTAGAATAGACCCAAGTCTAAACTGAGCCCTACCTTTATTAGCTTTATAAATAGCCATTTAACCATTTAGAGCCCCACTTTCCTAATTTCCTAATCTGTAAAACAGTACTAGTAACTTCCTAACAGGGTCACTGAAGGGCAGAAACATAATAATGTGCCTAAAGCATTTGGCTCACAGCCAGGTGTGTAACACCTGGGAGGCATGATGCTTAATTAAAAAAAAACAGTAAGTTGTGCAGAAAGTCCTGTAACTCCAGATTGCAAAAAGGATACTTTTTTAGCTTTTCAAATTGCTGGGAAGTGTTGAAGTAGCTCCTTGAGGATAAAGAGATCTATGATATGCTATAAGATGTGCTGTTTCTCCTAAAATACTATTAACAGGTTATTGAACAGTGGATGTTGAGATGGGGCCCTAGGTCCAAGTACAGGTCCAATTGCCTAGCAGCAGTGTGGCCTTGGATAAAGCACTTTATCTCCTTATGACTGTTTCCTCTCTTAAAGAACAAGTCGTGTCCGACTCTGCGACCCCAGAGACGACAGCCCACCAGGCTCCTCCATCCCTGGGATTCTCCAGGCAAGAACACTGGGGTGGGTTGCCATTTCCTTCTCCAATGCATGAAAGTGAAAAGTGAAAGTGAAGTCGCTCAGTCGTGTCCAACCCTCAGCGACCCATGGACTGCAGCCCACCAGGCTCCTCTGTCCATGGGATTTTCCAGGCAAGAACAAGGCAAGCTCCCAAATATCTTTGCTTCCCACCTCAAGGGTTAACTCAAGGACGTTGTCTACATACAATAAAACCTCCACCCTCGGAGAGGCTCATGGTAAGCAGCACCCAGGTCTCCACATCTGGATGCACATGCTCTCTTATCTCTGCTACTGACATTGCTGGAGTGACACGCTATGAGCAGTTTATGAGATGCTACTGAGATTTTCTTTGCCTTTAATGTTCTGTTGATATTTTCTGTGAAGCTGACTGATTTAGAGTGATTTAAAAGTCTAAGGTTAAAGGTGCTCTGACAACTGTGCTATCTTAGCAAATAGGATAAGAACACAAAAGTTAAGAAACACTGAACAAGCACCTACTGTATAGCACAGGGAACTCTGCTCAATGTTACGTAACAACCTATGGACAGGGAGGCCTGGCGTGCTGCGATTCATGGGGTCGCAAAGAGTCGGACACGACTGAGCGACTGAACTGAACTGAAGTGAGAAAAGAATTTGAAACAGAATAGGCACATGGATATATACAACTGAATAACTTTACTGTACTGTTATCACAACATTGTTATCCAACTATATCTAATACAAAATAGTCTTAAAAAACACTGAAACTATCAGAGCCCCTATTTCTGACTTCACTATATTCAGATTCTAAGAAGAAAAAAAATAAATGAAGAAAGGCAACAAGGGAAAACAATACATTTATTAAGAGGCATGAAAATGCATAAACTCACTTATAAATAAATGTACTATAATTTACCCAGTGAAAAAATAGCAAAAATCCATGAGTAAACTGGATTTTATCTTTGAAATGATTACATATTTGATCTCTAGTAATTTCCCCCTCCATCATGATCTGTTAGTAGCAGCAATTTTACAATGATTATAGAAAAAGCTGTTACCAGTGATTATCATATGGGAAGGAAAATTTTCAAGAATATTCTTTAAAAATGAACCAGTGCAAGCAAATTCAGATTATAAGGGATACAATAAGACATGGGCTAGCTTATCTTCAGAAAAGTAGAAAATAAAAACCCCAAACATTCAGTAAGAAATGAAAAAGCAAACTACATTTCAATCATTGAAAAATAATACATATGGCAATTATAAAACATTCTTAACCAGTGACTGCAATAATTACATTTATAAATGTTCATTCAAGTACTAGTGATCAATAAACATTCAGTCTCATTAAAAGCAACACTAGATATAGATACATGTGAACAATGCTTCTTTTGACTGAACAACAACAAAAGTCATGTCAACAGGAAACAAATAACCCTTAAAATACTGGGTTTTATTTTGTTTTTTTTTTTTTAGTAAATGGTTTTTCACAGTCTGTATATTTTATCTGTGAGGACTCAAGGAACATCTCACAACAGCTAATTAAGAAGTCTTTTCTATAAAATGAATCTTGATATTACAGAGATAAACATTCTAAAACACAAGTTTAGCTTAAAAATAACAGTGCAGAATTCAGTTTTCTTTGGAAAGAAATTGTTCATTCCTTACCAAATGTTGGTTTGCTGTTGTGCAAACTATCAGAACACTTCTTTGGTATTCACCAAAGAGCTATTTAATGAGCTGGAAAGATATCATAAACTCTAGTACCATGATAACAATGTAGAGTTTATGTCAAAGTTGCACTGAAATCCACATCGTTTCCTTGATTACTGTTGTTAATGAATCTTCCTTCAAAGAGCTCCCTCCTGATTTTGGCCTGAATCTCAGGCTTTAATAAAAGTGCTTTTATCTCCTTCACTTTGGACTGCAGACCCATCCTCTCTCGACACAAAGCTTCATTAATTAAGTCCCGGATTCCAATAGGTTTCGGGCCTATGGGAAAAAAATTATATGATACATTTCACGTACAAATGCCAATGAAAAACATTAAATATGGTACACTGACTTATCAAAAGAAGGTTAAAAAGAAACCTTTAAAATGCTGCCCACATTTTATAGAAAAGGTTGCATTTCACCAAAATATATCATTTACAAGAATCAAATTTACTGTAAATAATGCATAGCAACAACACACAAAGGACAAACATGAAAAACTGTGGACCAACTTATGGGCAATAATGTCAACAGTGATCATTTTAAGCGTAGCACTTGTTAGCTCTGTGTGTGTTTTGGCCTCAGATAAGGTAGTCAAATGCCCTGCTAAGCAATTGAAATGGCAGTATTCCATTTACGTTAAGGCCTCTTCCATGGCCTTTAATTCGAGTCCACAAGGCATAACCCAAAGTCCCCTCTCCCTCAGACATGGCTGAGGGCAAGTGAAACCAGGGCCATTCTTCCTTCGTAAATTGATTTCCTCTGATAGTCCCAGTTCTCCATTCCTCTTCTGTTGTGCTTCAGAAATGCAAAGACATCAATCATGAAAAGTATTAGGCAATCTTCACGGACTGGACAAGACACTTAGACAGCACAATGCAAATTAGTCCATTGACTCGGCAGAGGAGGGCAGGGGTGCTTCTCGCGGAGCAGCGGGGTCCTGCCTGCATTTGGGTCTCATTTCCTGTTGTCACTGTCAGTGCCATTCCTATCAGCCTCTTCCGTTTTCACAGAGCTCCCATCCCCTGGCTTGTTTTTGTTCTGTGTTTCTTCCAGATACTGCTGGACAGCCTTGAGCACTGCATTCTCCACCAGCCTCTTACTGAGCCTTACCAGTTCAGCATCATCAGGCTCACCTCCATTCTTATCACCTACATTCCACAACAGAGAAGAGAGGTCACTGAGATCACATTGCCATAGACACTCGGCATGCAGGGGCCAGCTAGTTCAGTTAGTTACAAAGAGCAAGCGTCCTTCAATCTGGCAAACTGGATCTATAAATTCAAGAATACTGGCTTGGCTTTTCATTTGGTACTTGCAGACTGCCTGTCCCTGAAGACTTCAGGTTGAAAAGCAGTTCATTAGCCCCAATCTAAAAATACCCTACCTAGCAAAGCTGGAAGTTCCCCAGTTCTACATGGGATTTTTGTTTTTCTTTCATCCAAGGCTGATCATTACTACAAAGTCCATGTACCCACCACCAGGAGACTTAGACATGTGGAATCACCAGCAAGATGTATCTGTTCGTACTTCACCACCATCAAATGTTAGGTAACCGAGATTTCCTAATTAACTTAGCACACAGGATCAGTGATTTTATAATACTTGGCCTGGACGGTGTTAACAAAGTCTCAGCACTCCCATGAAGACAAAGGTGGTTACTACTGCTAGGAACTAGTTTAAAATAAGCATGTTAAACTAGTATTCTTTTTAATTTCAGATCACTACAATTTAAAAAATAGGAAACTCTTACAGAAGAATTAGGATTATGACAGTAAATTACTAGATGTTAGTATTTTATGGTCATTTTGTTTCCCTGCTAGTGATGATCAAGGTTTAATTATCTTCTCTTATTTCTGTAAAAGAGCTGGCTCTCATCTGGTCGAATGCTGCGCATTTCTCACTCACTCTCTTTCCTGTCTCCCTTAACTGAGTAAAAGAAAAAAACTAGAGGCTCACCTCTCAGGCCCATTCAGTCCTTCATTTCCTTCCATTCAACTTTGGACCCAGGAAGGCAGATGAGTGACAGCGGTAAAGACTTCTAAGCACCTAAGTACCTTAAGTGAGTGAGTGAAGTGAGTGAAGTCGCTCAGTCGTGTCGTGTCCGACTCTTTGCGACCCCATGGACTGTAGCCTACTACACTCCTCCGTCCATGGGATTTTCCAGGCAAGAGTACTGGAGCGGGTTGCCATTTCCTTCTCCAGAGGATCTTCCCAACTCAGGGATCGAACCCGGGTCTCTAGCATTGTAGGCAGACGCTTTACAGGGAGAAGTAAGTACATTAAGTAAATGCTAACAGATCTCAAGGGAGTGATAGACATCAATGTAATAATAGTAGAGGATTTTAGTACTCTACTTTCAACAATGGATAGATCATTCAGACGGAATATCAAAAAGAAAACATTGGACTTGGAACTATACTTGAGGCCAAATGGACCCAAGAGACATATAAAGAACACTCCATCCAACAGCACCTGAATATACACTCTTCTCAAGCACATACGAAACGTTCTCCAGGATAGACTGTTAGGTCACAAAACAAGTCTCAGCAAATGTTTAAAAACTGAAATCAAACCAAGTATCTTTTCTAACTATAGTGGTATAAAACTAGACATCAATAGCAAGAGGAAAACTGGAAAATTCACAAATATGTAGAATTTAAACAAACGCTCATGAATAACCAACGAATCAAAGATGAAATCAAAAGAGAAATTTAAAACATATATTTCAAAACAAACAAAAATGGAAACACAACATACCAAACTTTATCACCCAGCAAAAGCAGAGCTAAAAGGGAAGTTTATTGTAATAAATGCCTGCATTAAGAAAAAAGAATAATCTCAAGTAATCGACCTAACTTGATACCTCAAAGTACTAGAAAAATAAGAACAAACTAAGCCCAAAGTTAGCAGAAAGAACATTAAAATCAGAGCAGAAATAAACGAAATAGAGAATAGAAAAACCGTAGAAAAGATCAATGGAACAGAGGGTTGTCTTTTTGAAAAGATAAAACAAAAAAGAATTGATCTTTAAATAGACTTACCAAGATAAAGAGAATTCAAAACTATAAATGAAAGCAGAAACATTATAACTGATACCACAAAAAAAAAAAAAAATGTCATAAGAGACTACTATGAACAATTATAGGCCACAAATCAGACAACCTAGAAACATACAACCTTCCACAGACCAATAACAAATTTAAGATTACATCAGTAATCAAAAACCTTCAACAAAGAAAAGCCCAGGACAGTCTGGGTTTATGGCTAAATTTTACCAAACATTTAAAGAAGAAGAATTAATAACAATTCTCAAACCCTGCCAGAAAGAAAAAAAAGAAACTAAAGAGGATATAACACTCCCAAACTCTTTTATGAGATCAACATTACCCTGATACCAAAGTCACATAAGGATACTATAAGGGGAATAAAAAAGGGCAGGCAAATAATACCCTCATGAATTTGGATGCAAAAAACTCAACAAAATGCTGCTGCTGCTGCTGCTGCTGCTAAGTCACTCAGTCGTGTCTGACTCTGCGACCCCACAGACGGCAGCCCACCAGGCTCCCCCGTCCCTGGGATTCTCCAGGCAAGAACACTGGAGTGGGTTGTCATTTCCTTCCCCAATGCATGAGAGTGAAAAGTGAAAGTGAAGTCGCTCAGTCGTTTCCGATTCTTAGCGACCCCATGGACGGCAGCCTACCAGGATCCTCCGTCCATGGGATTTTCCAGGCAAGAGGACTGGAGTGGGGTGCCATTGCCTTCTCCACAACAAAATACTAGCAAACCAAATTCAATAGTATGTTAAAAGGATCATACACCACAATCAAGGGATATTTATCCCTGAGATATAAAAGTGGCTCAACATATGCAAATAAATCAATATGATATGCCACATTAACAACATGAAAGTTAAAAATCACATAATCATTTCAATGCATGGTAAACACACACACACACGACAAAATTCAACATCTCTTCATGACAAAAACTCTCAACAAACTTGATATGGAGGAACATGTATGTGCATGCCAAGTCACTTCAGTGATGCCCAACTCTTTGTGATCCAATGGACTATAGCCTGCCAGGCTCCTCTGTCCATGGGATTCTCTAGGCAAGAATACTGGAGTGGGTTGCCCTGCTCTCCTCCAGGGGATCTTCCCGACCCAGGGATTGAACCCTGCGGTTTTTTTAACCGCTCCTGCACTGGCAGGCAGGGCTCTTTACCACTAGCGTCACCTGGGAAGCCCATGGAGGAACATACCTCAGCATAATAAAGGCCATATATGACAAACCCACCACATTCAATGGTGAAAATTTGAACGCTTTCCCTCCAAAATCAGAAACAAGGCAAGAGTGCCTACCCTCACCACTCTTATTCCACACAGTAATGGATGAACAAGCAAGAGCAATCAGGCAAGAAAAAGAAAAAAAAAAAGACATCCACATCAGAAAGAAAAACCCCTCTGTTTGCTGATAGCATAATCTTATGTACAGAAAATACTAAAAATTGTTAGACCTAATAAGTGAATTCAGTAAAGTTTGAAGATATAAAATCAACATACAAGAATCAGCTGCATTTCTATACAGAACAACAAACTATCTGAAAAAGAAATTTTAAAAATAATACTATTTAAAATAGCATCAGAAACAATGAAATATTAAGGAATAAATTTAACCAAGGAAGTGAAATATCTATATACTAAAAACCTGTAAGACTCTGATCAAAGAAAATGAAGACACAAATAAATGGAAAAAAAAATCCCATATATATGGATTGGAAGAGTGAATATCATTAATATGTCCATACTACCAAAAGCCATCTAGATTCAATGCAATCTTTATCAAAATTACAATGGCATTCATTTACAGAAATTTTAAAAAAATTCTAAAATCCATATGAAAACACAAAAGATCCCAAATGGCCAAAGCAATCATGAGAAAGAACCAAGCTGGAAACATCACACTTCCTGATTTCAAAATAGTATGGTAGTGGCATAACAGACCAATGGGATGGAGTTCAGAGCCCAGAAATAAACTCACATATATACGGTCAACTAATATTTGACAATGACAATAATACAAGAATACATAATGGGGAAAGGACAGTCTCTTTAATAAGTGGTGTTGGAAAACCTGGATATCCACATGCAAAAAAAAAAAAAAAAATGAAATTTGACCCCTATCTTACATCATTCACAAACATTAACTCAAAATGAATTTAGGACTTAAGTGTAAGACTTGAAACCATAACACTCCTAGAAGAAAACACAGGAGGAAAGCTCCTTGACATTGGTTTTAGCAATGATTGTTTTTGAATATGACATCAGAAGAACAAGTGACAAAAGCAGAAATCAACAAGTGGGACTAAAGCAAACTAAAAAGCTTGTGCACAACAGAAGAAGAGATCAACAAAATGAAGAGGCAACACAGAATATGAGAAAATATTTGCAAATCACCCATCTGATTTCATATTCGAAACTTCATGACAAAAATACAAACAATCCTATTAAAAAGTGGGCAAAGAATCTGAATATTTTTCCAACGAAGACATGCAAATGGCCAACAAGTACAGGAAAAGGTGTACTTTCAAATCACTAATCATCGGGAAAGGCAAATCAAAACCACAGCGAGGTACCACTTCACCCATGTCAGAATGGTTATTATGAAAAAAGCAGAAAATAAATGCTGGTGAGGATGTAGAGAAAAGGGAACCCTTGCATACTCCTGGTAAAAATGTTAAATTGATGCAGTTATTACGGAAAACAGTATGAAGCTTCCTTAAAAAATTAAACATATAATTATCATATGATCCAGCAATCCCACTTTTGGGTAAATATCTGAAGAAAATGAAATCACTATCTCGAAGAGGTATCTATGCTCTCATGTTCATTGTAATATATTTCACGGGAGCGAGAAATGGAAACAACCTCAGTGGCCATCAACAGTTGAACAGATAAAGAAAACATGGGGTATATCTATTAAAAAGAAAGAAATCCTGCCATGTGTGACATGGATAAACCTTGAGGCCTTATGTTAAGTGAAATAAGTCAGAGAAGGACAAATACTGCATGACCTCACTTACCTATGGAATCAAAAAACACAGAACTTACAGAAACAGAGAGCAGAATGGAGGTTACCTCTCACTCCAGAGGGGGAGTGAGGCAGGGAAATATGTTGGTCAAAGGGAACAAACTTTCAAGTATAAGTTGAATAATTCTGAGGATCTAACGTACAGCATTGTGACTATAGATAACAATACTGTATCCTAAACTTGAAACATGCTATGAGAATAGAGTGTTAATGTTCTCAACATAAAAACAAAACTATAATTATGTGAAGTGAAAGATGTGTTAACTAATCTTGTTGTAGAACACATTTCATTTTATTTATAGATATATAGATATGTTATCAAATAATCACCACTGAACACTTTAAACTTATATAATGTTATATGTCAATTATATCTCAATAAAGCTGGAAAAAAAAGAAGTAATTAGAATCCTCACACAGTAAATGTCAGCTCAGTTTTTGGAATAACAGCCATGACCTCCAGAAGCCAAAAGCCCAATGTTATACTTACAACCTTGGGTCTGGGTCAGGCAGACACAAAGGGTATGAGCAGGAAGATGGACATTATTTTCTATCCTCACATGTAATAGGGATTGGAATACAAAAGCATATGCCAAGAGTGAGAACTGGCACCTAAACCCTCCTTCTGAGCCCCACCACTTCTATTTAACACATGTCCAAGGCCAATTATGCTGATACCATCATTCCTAGCAACATCCAAGCATAAGAGAGATGGGTTACAGGTCCATCTGGACACGCTACCAGTGAGGGCCTTAGCAACTGCTGCCTCCTCAAAAGCGAAAATATGGCACTCCAGAGCTATGCTAAAAAATTCCTAGATAGAATATTTGCAGTGTAAAATATGCTTAGAATTGAGTAAGTTTCAACTCAGTGATATCCACACAGAAGTTATTAAACATAAATATGTCAAATGATTAAAAGAAAGATAAAGAAATTATTATTAATGTGGCACTATTAATACCACATTTGGGAGCAAGAACTGTGGGGCTAGAGAAGACTCTTGAGAGTTCCTTGGACAGCAAGGAGATCAAACCAGTCAATCCTAAAGGAAATCAATCCTGAATATTTACTGGAAGGACTGATACTAAGCTGAAACTCCAATACTTTGGCCACTTGATGCAAAGAACTGACTCATGAGAAAAGACCCTGTTGCTGGGAAAGATTGAAGGCAGGAGAAGAAGGGGACAACAGAGGATGAGATGGTTGGATGACATCACTGACTCAATGGACATGAGTTTGAGTAAGCTCCAGGAGATGGTAAAGGACAGGGAAGCCTGGTGTGCTGCAGTCCATGAAGTAGCAAAGAGTCGGACATGACTGAGCGACTGAACAACAATAATAAGACTATTTTTACTAGTAAGAATGAATGAGTACATTGCCTAATATTTAAAGGATTCTACCAGTCTTATAACACAATGTTTATACTGTATAGATACCTCTAGGTGTGTTACCCGGAACTATTTTATAGTGGCTCTTCAAATTTAAGACAAAACCAAACTTCAAGTGAAGGAGTACTTCTTAAGTACCCTTCAATACATTGTAAATGACTCTCCACATCTGCCACCCTGTTTATGCTCTGCATCTAAGCCAGAGACTGCATTTCTGGGGCTCTTTCTGACCCCAGGTGGCTATAAAATAACATCACTCATCACATACTGATACATCATCAATAAGATAACAGGGTTGGACTGGAGTCTAATCATAACTCAGTTTCCAAGATGCCTCTCAGGTCAAAAAGATCTGTGCTGGCTGTGATTTTTCTCAGCCCACAATGAAGTGCCCCTTTTATTTTAAACATTAAGAAATTTAAAACAGAAAAATCTTCCCATAAAACGTTAATTTTCCCTTCTGATTTTCCTTTTTTCGTTTATGCTTTTACTATTACATTATCCAAGTCAACAAAGCTCAAACAAGAACGTCACCATCTTTAACTCCTCCCTTTTCCTCATCAATCCACTTCATCACCAAGCCTTATCCATGGGCTTTTTATAACTTCTCCCCTCTTCAATGCATCTAGTATAACACCTCTAGATTCCTATTTCTAAAACATCCTTTTACACTCCATTGTCTCTACAGGGAAATTTAAATGTGCCATCCAAGGCTTTTCAAAATCTGTCTTTGGTGACCACCCACCCCTGCCATACTTCCACTGTTCGCTTGCAGCATCTCCTCAGGAACGTCTTCACAATCCCTTTTCTCTAGGCAGTCCTGCCTGTCTCAGTAACTAAATCCCCTACTTTACAAAGCCTTCCTTGGTGAACCCAGACAGAAGGGATGAACTTCCACTGGATTACAATAACTCTGACTGCATGTATAATACATGGTTGCTTGGTCATTCATTCAACAAGGGTGCATAGAGCACTTACTATATACCTGGCTGTTTCAGCCTATAGTGATACAGGAGAGAGACAAAACTATGGTTTTCCTTTTAAAATTTCATTACAAATTATGAGCATTACTTATCAATGTATTTATTCACCAACTACTGATTCAGTTATCTGCTCTGCTAAAGACACATCTTGAGTGTAGAAGTCATGCCCTACTTTTCTGTTATCTCTTGGCTCTGTTACTCCACAGCACAGTTTATTGAATGCAATAAAAGTTCAATAAATATCTGTCAGTCAAGAGAATAGTCGATTAAAGTCCTCGCAGGCAGTAGCAAAACTTTTTAAATGTTCCTATTTTCCAATAAGGATAGCACACAGTGGCCAGAAATTTAAACTTAATATTAAATTTAAATTGAGTGCAGAGAACTCCATTAATCCAAATACCCATATGAAAAATCACCACCCTCTCCACTTGATGAACCTGGTCAGTCTGCCAAAATATCCAGTCAAATATTAACAATCTACAATAACAAACTAATTAACCAATTGACAAAAATACATTTATAAATGAATCTTCCAGATCTGTCCTGGATCCCTGGCTCACCTAGGATTTCCACAAAGCATCCTCAGACTATCAACATTAGCCCAGGGAAGAGGCTATCAGAAGGCTCATCATAGAGCCCTGTAAGAATACAGTGATTCAAGAAATGTGTATCTTCATTCCAGTGAGACCTTATTTGTGTTTTCACTTGTAGGTTCTTAATTCAGATTAACCAGAAGAGGCATTTTAGGAATAAAGTTATGCTATGCTCTTTTTCTGCCTACTACTTGAAAAAAGGTATCTGTCTCCCACAGAGACCTCTAGGATAAATGACTGCGTTCATTTTCCCTGAAGCCTAGTTAACAATGGAAGTTTAATGTCTATACGATTTATCATTTGATATTCCAACAAAGGGGCTTCCCTGGTGGCTCAGCAGTAAAGAATCCACCTTCAATGTGGGAGACGAGGGTTTGATCTCTGAGTTGGTAAGATCTCCTGGAGAAGGAAATGGCAACCCACTCCAGTATTCCTGACTGGGAAATCCCCTTGACAGAGGAGCCTGGCGGGCTACAGTCCATGGGGTTGCAAAAGAGTTGGACATGATTAGAGACTAAACACCACCACCAACATTTTCCAACAAAAGTACACATAAAATATATTACCAACAACCTCTCAACAAAAATACTCTTTCTGGTTCTACCTAGGTTATTTACTATCATACCTATTTTAAATGACTGATTAATCTTTGTCTTTGACACTGGTTTTTTTTTCTTTTCTTTTTTTTAGAAATCCTCCCCAGGATATCTTTAATTGACTTCTTAGGAGAATTCTAAAAATACAAAGGAAAGGAAATGAGAAATGCTATCAAGTCCACCAAACACAATACTTTCCCTAAAAGAACAGACTTAAGAAACTTTTCAATAAACTTGAAGTAAGCAATTCCACTCTCCATAAGAGCTGTAACACCATTAGTCCATGGTATACACCCAAGATTTATTTTTTTAAATTCTAGTAACAAGTCAGCACTTAAATAAAATTTATATTTGTGATTACGAAAAAGAAAATAAGCGACCTCTTTTGTGGCAGCAAGGAGAGTAGCAATTATATCTACTGGGATAATTTAAGGTCAGTATTAATGTGGGTCAGCTGTTTTTATGTGTGAGTTGACCCAATAATTCCTTAATTGATATCACATGAAGGGCTCCAGAAACCATCACTACCTCCATCCACTGCCCAAATCTAGGTGCCTGTTTCTCACGACAAGAATAAGTCATGCTAATAGATTTTTTTTTAAGAACCAATAAAATCTTCATTACAACATCATGTAAGACCTAAGGGAGAGAATGCAACTACATTAAAAGTTCTAATTTGTTTCAATTTGCAGCATAATGTATCCTCGTTAGAAGCAAACTTCTTTTTATTAGCTGAGCTTACCTTTTCTTTCACCTACCTAGACTAAAAGAAACACTAAATATAGATCCACAGGCTATTCAAAAGGTTGAGGTGGTATACTTAGCTTCCTTGCACACCACCTGCAACTCTTCTGAGATGAGGGACAGGTCAAGAATTGTCCCCAAGTGCACATTTAAACTGACATTGTCTTCAGACCCTTGTGTGCCAACACTGTGGAAAACAGAGTTGCTGTAACAGAAGTTCCCCTTCTTTTGTCAAATGCCAAAGCTCTCCACCCCCAGCACACATAGCAGAAAGTTTTAGAATTAAAACACCAAAACCACAGTTTAACTATTTTCTAGAATATAAAGTCCAAAGTGGAAAGAACCATGCCTTTGTAAATTTTATTCTGAATTCAGTAGTACAGAATACATTTTAAAATCATGATATTTATGTACAAAAGGACAACCCCTGCAGCTTCTGGAGACCACTACACTCCATTTTTACACTCAGCCACTACACTGAGACCACTACACCCAACATTTTTAAATTGGAGGGGTGGGGGCGAATTGCAATTAGGCTAAGAATCAGCAGTCGCCTTGAGGGGAACCTAAGAGGAGATAAGGTCCAGCAGGCAGTGACCTGCAGCTGACTGGGTGGAGGCATGTGGCCCCAGCCAAGGCTGTCGTGATGACTAAGGCTTCTGAGCCTCTTGAATCTTCTGTTAGCACAGCTGGCACCTCGAGTCTTTCCTTCCCTCTACTGTTCCCCAAGTCACCGCCTAAAGCCTCTTCATCCCTCTCTGTAGCAAACTCCACATCCCATGGCTTGGGAAGATTTCTATGACTTGTTACCTCAAGACTGCCCGTCACATGGCCATATGACAGATGAGACAAGATATAAGCACTGCACGTTTGTAGGCCAGTCTACCAAAGAACTCTTTCCAGACATACACAATAGCCTTTTAGATAGACTTCTTTTTTGTCTGTAACATCAGTTTTCTGAGTCCATACTATGATCCACACTGTTGTCTATACAATTTCTGCTGTAACTCTCTTATTGGAAACCTAGATAATATGATAGAACTATCAGTGACGTGGCAGAACTCCTCATATGCATGTAAGAAGGGAAAAGTATGACATACACGTGAGTGTGCATTCCAATTCTGCCATTTTCTATCTGCACAGCCTTGGTCATAATCTCTCCAAACTTAGATTTCCCATGAGTGGGCCACTCATGAGGATAATGCTCCTTGTCCCGCTGTTGTAAACACAAGAGGTAAGGAATGGAACGTGCCTAACGTTGTGCCTGTAACATAGTAGGCTCTCAAAATGTAATTATTGTATTAGTGCTTTTTAAACATGTTTTATGTTTAAATTTGAGTTCAATTTATTTTAAGAAGAATGATCTCAATACCTACTAAATACCAATCATCAATCTACTCAAACACCTTACTAAGTGCTTGCTACATGCCATTACTAAGTATTTAACAAGAAATACAATACAGTCTCTACCCACACATAAGTCAGCCTAGAGGATGACTAATAAACAATGACCTCAAGACAATAGAGCGTGTTCAAGGTCCAAAGGAGTTGGAAAGGGATGACAAGGTTATTATGCTTCACAGAGGAGGCATGTGAATTTGATGAGGAGGCGTTTATAGGCACAAGGTAAGGGAGGCAGGAAGGCCTCGTAACAAAGGCATGAGTGTGTACATAGATGAAAATGCACGATGCACTTGGGGAACCGGAGGCACTTCCGTGGTACTGCCATAAAGAGTTCAGAGTGCCATCCATGGGGTGGGGGTGCTACAGGGAAAAGGCTACCGAGCAGGGAGGGATGAGGGGCTCTACGGACCATGCTATGGAGTCTAAGTGCATTCTATAGGCAACCACTGAAGGGTTTTAAGCATAGCACATTTCAGAAAACTCACTGTGATAGACCGTGAGGAATATAGAAGAAGGACTGGAGAGGGGTAAAATAAAGACAAGTTCTTGCAACAGACAAAAAGAAACAATGAGGACCTGAACTGTGGTAAATGCAACAGGAAACAAAGGGACACGTTACAGAGAGTGATGGTAACAATAACCCTGTGTACGAGACAGCAAAAGAGACACTGATGTATAGAACAGTCTTATGGACTCTGTGGGAGAGGGAGAGGGTGGGAAGATTTGGGAGAATGGCATTGAAACATGTAAAATATCATGTATGAAATGAGTTGCCAGTCCAGGTTCGATGCACGATACTGGATGCTTGGGGCTGGTGCACTGGGACGACCCAGAGGGATGGAATGGGGAGGGAGGAGGGAGGAGGGTTCAGGATGGGGAACACATGTAAACCTGTGGCGGATTCATTTTGATATTTGGCAAATCTAATACAGTTATGTAAAGTTTAAAAATAAAATAAAATTAAAAAAAAAAAAAAAAAAAGACTTCAGGCATAACAATACAAAAAAAAAAAAAAAAAAAAAGAAATAGGAATTAAACGCTGCTGCTGCTGCTAAGTCACTACAGTCGTGTCCGACTGTGCGATCCCATAGACGGCAGCCCACCAGGCTCCCCCGTCCCTGGGATTCTCCAGGCAAGAACAGTGGAGTGGGTTGCCATTTCCTTCTCCAATGCATGAAAGTGAAAAGCGAAAATGAAGTCGCTCAGTTGTGTCCGACTCTAGCGACCCCATGGACTGAATGAAGCCTACCAGGCTCCTCCGTCCATGGGATTTTCCAGGCAAGAGTACTGGAGTGGGTTGCCACTGCCTTCTCCCCAAATTAAATGCTACTGTGGGCCAATTTAATAAGGAAAGAGAAAGGGAAGTGCAAAATACACACCTATATAAAGAAATATATGTAATATATAGAGAGGGAAATAATGGGCCAAATGTTTGAAATGCAATAAAAACCATAACCTTAAAATCAAGAAGCTCAGAAAATATCAAGTATAAGAAATGTGAAGAAAATCACACCAAGGAACATGATGATCAAACTGCTGAAAACCAATATTAAAAGAAAATCATAAAAGCAGCCAAAGCAAAAAGGATACATTATACAGAGGAACAAAGACAAGAACGATAGCAGATCCACACATCAGGAACAATGCAAGCCAAAAGACATTAGTACAACACCTTTACTGAAAGAAAGGGAAAAGGAACCCCAGAATTCTTTATCTGGACGCATTATCTTTTAAAAGTGAGGGTGAAAGACTTTTTCAGACATGTAAATGCTAAATTAATCCATCATCAGCCAACTAGCACTAGAAGAAGTGTTAAAGGAAAAACTTAAGGCAGGAGGGAAATGCGACCAGATGGAAATTTGGTTCTATTCAAAGATGAAAACTAAAACCTGTACATATACAGATAAAAATAAAAAGCTTTCTCTCATTCTTAATCTCCTTAAAAGACATAACTATTTTAAATGGAGTTTATAAAATACATAGAAATAAAGTGTATGGTAACAATAGTACAAAGACTAAGAGGGGAAATGGAAATTGTCAAAAGGTGCTTATGTTAAATGTGATAAGAAGAAATAATATTGTTTGAAGGCAAACCATCTTAAGAATGTATGTTTTAAAACCCAAGAGCAACTACTAAAGTAAAAATAAGAAAGCATAACTAATAAACTAATAATGAACCTAAGATGAAATCCTAATACTAAATATAATATAAAATAACATAGTAAAAGAGAAGAAAAAGGAACAAGGAGCAAAGGAGACAAGTAGAAAACAATACACAAAGTGGATGATTTACACTCACCCATATTGATAATCATATAAAACAGAAGATGCTCTAAATACACCAGTAGAAAGTCAGAGATTGTTCATTTGGATAAGAAAACATGAATCAGCTATGATGTCAACAAAAAATTTACTTCAAATATACAGAAACAGAAAGGTTAAACGTAAAAGGATGGAAAAGGATGTACCACGCTAACACTCATCAAAAGAAAGCTAGAGAATCGATACCAGACAAGGTAGATGTCAGAAAAAAAAGAAGGATATTATCTGCCATAAAGAGGGACATTTTATAATTATAATAGAGTCAAGTTTATCAACAGGGTATAAAAATCATAAATGTGTATGCACCTAATAACAAGAGCTTCAGAGTACCTGAAGCAAAAACCAACAGAACTCAAAGTAGAACAGATAATCCACAATTACAGTTTGAGATTTCAAGACCACTTCTATAGTTGACAGAACAAGGAGGGAAAAATTCACCAGAAACAGAGAAGACTTGAATGCTAGTAACCAAATCCACCTGACTATCCATAGATAATTATAGAACACTTCACCCAACAATAGCAACAAACACATTCTTCTCTGATGTACAGAAAACAGTTATAAAAGGACATCATATTCTGAGTCATAAAACAAGTCTCAACAAATTTTAAATTACTGAATTCATCCAGTGCATGCGGTCAGTACAATGGTGTCAAATAAGAAATTAATAACAGCAAGATATCTTTAAAAGGTGTTTTTAAAGTCAACTATTTCTATATATTAGTCATAACAACTAGAAACTGAAATTCAAAAATATCATTTTTAATAGCATAACATGTGAGACAGTTAGGGACAATTCAACAAAGTGTTATGTAACACCTAAATGCTAATAACTGCAAAATTTCCTGAAAGAAATGAAATAAGACCTAAATAGAGAGAGAAACTATACTCATTTTTCAAAAGATTCAATATCTTTCAGAGGTCAATTCTCCATCAACTGCTCTGTAAATGCAAAAACTACAGAGTTCTGCAATCCAAACCCCACCAGCCCTTTTCACAGAAACTGATGAGTTCTAAAATGTATATGAATATGTAAAGAAACTAGAACAGCAGAAACAATTTTGTAAAAAAGAACAAAGTTGGAAAACTTATACTGCCTGATTTTAAGACTCATATAAAGCTACAGAAATAGAGACAATGTGGTATTGGCCTAAAGACAACCATATCGATCAATGAAATAAAACACAATCCAGAAACAGATTTACAAACATGTGGCCAACTGATTTTCAACAAAGGCACCAAGACAGCTCAACACAGAGAGAATAATCTTTTTAAGAAATGGTGTTTAGAATGATGATCTATATAAAAAAAGAACCTGAAACCTTATCTCATACTATATATAAAAATGAACTCAAAATGGATAGCAGACTTACTGTAAGAGCTAAAGTGTCTAGAAGAAAATATAGAACTTCTCAGTGACCTCAGATTAGGCAAAGATTTTTAACCAGGAGATGAAAACCACAACGTATTCCCTAAAAGGATAAATTGGACATCATCAAAATGTAAAACTTTTGCTTTTCTTAAGACACTGTTAAGGCAAAAAAAGCAAACCACAGCCTGGGACAAAGTATTTGCAAAATATATATACATAATACATATATAAAGAAAGTGCATTCAGAATACAAAAATAATTCCAACAACTTAGTAAGACAAAATAAAATAAAAAACGACCCAAAAGAATTGAAATGTTAATTTCCAAGTGATATACAGATGGCAAATAAACATATGAAAAGATACGCAACATTATTAGCCATTAGGAAAATGCAAACTAAAGTCACAGTGAGATACTACTACTCATCCACTAAAATTAAAATTTAAAAGATAAACAATATCAAGTGTTGGTAAGGATTTGAAGCAAGTGGAACTCCTGTTGCTAGTGGGAATGCAAAAATGGCATAGTCAGCTTGTAAAAACTTTGGAAATTTCAAATAAAAGTTTATCTTATGAAAGTTGGCCATACTCTTACTACACAACCCTGCAATCTCATTCCTCGCTAGAATTGAAAACAAGTGATATGAATGCTTATGCTCACATGAAAATCTACACATGAATGTTTATAGTAGCTTTATTCACAAATGCCCCAAACTAGAAACAACTGAAATACCTTCAACTGGTGAATGGATCAATAAGCTGTGGTATATCCACCCAATGGACTAGTACTCAGCAAAACAAAGGAATGAACACTGATACATGCCACAGCACAGATAAATCTAAGGTGCATTACTGCTAAGTGAAAGAGGCCAGAGTCAAAAGGCTGCATACTGCCTGATCACATCTTTATGACTTTCTGAGAAAGGGAAAACCATCAGTACTGAAACAGACCAGTGGTTTCCAGGGGCTGGGGATGAGGACAGGAGTTACAAAGGGGCCTGAGAACATATGAAGGGTGATGCAACTCTTCCACTGTTGACTGTGGTGGTGGTTATATGACTCTATGTGTTGATCAGAACTCACAGAACTATACACACACGAGTGAATTTTTCTGTATGTAAATTCTACTTCAATTAATAAAATACTAATGACAACAATTTCCTCCCCACGATGAGGGACTACTGAGGGGTTTATTCCACATGTGAACTCGCTGAATGGACTGGTGCCCTGTCACTCTTTGCAATTAGCATGAAGTGAGTAGTAAGGATGACTCTCTCAGCTCGTCTCTCTAGAGTCACGTCTCAACTATGATATCTGTGCTCTCTCCCAGCTGCAGGCTTCAGAGTCTCAAGTGCTCTCTTTCTGAATCATGTTTTTTTCTCTTGTGCTCAATACCAAAATTTGAAAATAATTTCCACAGAAAGAAACTGGGGTAGTTTCTGAGCATGAATAAACCCAAATCATTCTCATTCTCCTCTTCAGTGTATCAGACACATATCATTTGCACCAATATGTTCAAAGACTGCAAACTAAATTGCTACCCGGTACTTGATTGACAGGTGATTATCATCACTCTGTTGTTGAAATCTATTTCCAAGGGGCACTCTGCTCTCAGTGGTTTGTTCGCTCACTTGTTTTGCCTTGTGTTGTCTGTAGGTGTCTATCTGCTGTTCCGTATCATAAATTGCTCTCTATTAAATAGAAACTGTGGTTGTTTCCTCCTGAATTTTGATTCCTGTATTTGCTCAGGTGGAAATATAAGGAGTTCCCTGTACCCCATGATGGTCTGCTCAGGACCACTCTATGTCATTTTGTACAAAGCTGATTGTGGAATGCAGTTTGAGCAGTGATAAAGAAGCAGACCTTCCAAACCCAAGTCCTGGTGCAAAGAAGTCTCAACTTCTTTGGCTATTGTTGGAAAGCGATTCTCATGGCAAAGAAGAAATGAACATGTTTCAGACATGTACGGAGAATAAATTTTCAAATAATCATGCTCTTATCTGGCAGAGAGACAAGAAGGCTAGAAAATGAGCACTGCTTTGAATCTTAAAATTATTATGTTTATGTTATTCATTCTTTTATTTAGGGCTTTCCTGGAGGCTCAGAGGGTAAGGAATCTGCCTGCAATGCAGGAGATACAGGTTTGATCCCTGGGCTGGGCAGATCCCCTGGAGAAGGGAATGGCAACCCACTCCAGTACTCTTGCCTGGAGAATTCCATGTACAGAGGAGTCTGGTGGCTACAGTCCATGGGGTCACAAAGAGTCGGACACGACTGAGCAACTACACCACATAAAACTTAAAGGTACAACTAACTAGAATTAGTTTTCATGTGTTTGACCAATACATCTGCTCATGATAAACTATACTTTTCTTTCCTAGGCTGATCTTCCAGGGTAGCAGCAGATTCAAGCAGAAATAAAGGTCACTTTCCTGTTTTGAAGATAATGTTCACCAATGTAATCAGCAGCATAAATGTTGCCATCAATTTAATTGGTGAAATAAATCATAACTGTAGATATCACTTCACCTCTTTTATAAGCAATAAGGATACACCCAGATCAAGAGCTTCCACAGGCTGAGAAAAACCCCAAGGTACCAGGTCACTAACAGCAATAGCAAGAATATATCCTTCCATCTACTTAGGGAACACTTCACCCTTTCCAAAGTGCTTTCAGGAACATTCTTTTATTTGGTCCTCAAAGAAATCTCATGAGGTAAAACAAGTGCTGTTCTTCCATTATTTCAAGCAAGAACATGGAGATACAAGAGCTAGATAAAATGCCTACCAATACCATGTAGAAGTGATAGCAATCCACAGTTCCCACTTGAAATCAGACAGATGAGTTAATACACGACACCTACCCCCTAGCAGATTCTCCACAATTCCCTGGTGCAGCCTCGTCCTGGAGAAATGAAGGTATATGTATGAGAAATACTGTATCATTTAACAACTGGTTGACTGGAAAACAAAGATTCAGAAGGTTTCACTAGCACATTGAAATTTTTAATTTTCTTTTTAACTTTTAGACTAAATAATGGATTTTGGGGCTTCACTGGTGGCTCAGCGGTAAAGAATCCACCTGCCAATTCAGAAGACATGGCTTTGATCCCTGGATTGGGAACATCCCCTGCAAAAAGAAATGGCAACCCACTCCAGTATTCTAGCCTCGAAAATTCCATGGACAGAGGAGCCTGACGGGCTACAGTCCATGGAACTGCAAAGGAGTCGGCCACAACTTAGCAACTCAACAACAACAATGGATGTTGATGAATGCAGTGTAATCCTTTCCTTCCATCTTCCTTCCTTCTTCCCACCTTGATCTCCTCTTTCTTTCCTTTCATCTCTCCAGCCACACAGTCATTGGCATGGACCCTGCCTTAGGAAACCTGCAACTGAGTAGAGGTAGAAGTTATTATGTGTTAATAAATAAGGGAAACTTCAGAACGCAGTCTTGTAGGTGGTGACAGAGGAGGAGACAGAGATGGAGAAGGATGAGGCTGAGAATGTGTGCGGGAGGGATCACGGAGGCTCCTGCAGGGCATGCCATGGAATCTGCTCATCTCTTGTTTCTAGAGCATCTACTATGATCAAATTATACTTCTCAATTCTGACATACACAGAAATTACTATGGCTGGTCTTCAAGGAATTGCTTATTTCAACCCATGAGGTATAATGGTAAAGAAAATCAGATTTTTACAACCCTGCTAATGCTTCAAAATGTAAGCTTAGGTTTCAGAACATTTCTATTATTTTATAGGAAAACATCAGCTATGCCACTAACCAGTGATTTTGCTTCATTCTGTTTTAGGCTTGATGCAAATAACCAGTTGTTAGGCTTAGTGAGAGGGACAAAACCTAAGCTTAACTACAATATGATCAAGAGCACCGTGTGTGCTAAGTTGCTTCAGTCGTGTCCGATTCTTTACAACCCTATGGACTGTAGCCTGCCAGACTCCTCTGTCCATGGGATTCTCCAAGCAAGAATACTGGAGTGGGTTGCCATCTCCCCCTCCCAGGGCTCTTCCCGACCCAGGGATCTAATGAACCCTGCATTGTCTCCTGCGTTGGCAGGTGGGTTCTTCACCACTAACGCTGCCTGGGAAGTCTTAAGAGTACCATAAATACTTGAAATACCACACACAGGTTGAAAGAAATCAGACTTTTTAAAGGATTCAAAACCTAGCTCTGTTTAACTCAGCTAACTGCCCAATCTTAAAGCAAATGCTTTTGGTATGATCATGTGGAGTGTGTTTCATGCTAAAAATTTTTCCATCTAATGATTCAACTAGCCAACACAGAAAGTAGGGTAAAGTGCTTCTGTTATCTTTCTTTCATGGCTCCCAAAACCTAATTTTCAAAGCCTGACCAAGGAAATCCAGAAGCACAGGATGATGTATTTGGCTTGTAAGCACTGAGAAAAACTGTGGACTGAGTCTAATGGCTATTATTCCAGCAATGCTGCTGGGTCAAACAGAGCATTTCCAGGCTAAACAAAACGTGAAGATGAGATGGTTGACCGTTAAAACAAAATCAAGAGAAAATTGACAATTTACGGTCATCCTTGGCCATTCTACTGGGCATACAATAAAAACAAAGAAACAGAGCACAAATTCAAACACTGAATCCTGAGCAAAAAGAACTATTCCCCCACTGTAAAATGGGGCAAGTCATTCTGCTCTGCTGTCCCCACAGAACTTCAGAGAGGCTCTGAGGGGGACAGAGTGGGCCTACAGAGAGGTGTGGGGCGCCAAAGGCATTTTCGCTGCTCCCCCACCCCCACCATTTCAATTCTAAGCAACCCCGCTCATCTGAGCCCCACAGCCCTCACTGTGCGGCCAACTGTTCATTACGCATGGCCTTGTTATATTTTAAAAAATGAAGCTCAGTGAACTCATAAATTGATTGCTTCAGCCTCAGAAATAATGGTTGAGAAAAGTAAATATGAAAGTATATCCTAAAGGTAATCGAGGATATACTTTTCTTTTCTCAGTGACCTAAGACTATGAATTTACTAGAGGCTTCCAAAAAGACAAAAATCAAATGATTTTTTTTACGTTTTCTTTGGTGATATCTACTACTCATCAAGTTCTCTGTGTGAATTGATGCTGCTGCTGCTACTGCTGCTAAGTCGCTTCAGTCGTGTCCGACTCTGTGTGACCCCATAGACGGCAGCCCACCAGGCTCCCCCTGTGGGAAGTTAAATGAGCCGGTGAACTTGTTGAGTAATCACTGGTGGTCTGTAAGGGTAAATTCATTTCTTCCAGCGGTGGAGGTTTGCTTCTCATGCTCTTGGTGTCTAAATGGGGAAGAACTGCTTCTAGTCAAAGGAATTTCAGGAATTGGGTAGAAAGATACACGTGGTACAGGGGTGGACAAAAGACAGTCACTACCACACTGGACTCCCTCTCCAGCTCCCACAAAGGCAAGCTTGACATTCCTGAGGAAACCGGGTACCAAAAAGATGCTCAGAAGAAGGAGATCAGAGATGATCTCCACGACATCACCATTCCTCTCTGAGGATGAAACCAGAGCTGCCCCCACCACCACTGCTTAGAGTCTCCTCCCAGGAGTTTAGAGGCTGAAGAGCCAAGTTCCTGCATCATCAGCTTCTTCTAAGACCTAGTAAAGCCCTGTATAATGAGTCCCGAGACTCTGCATACTTATGTTTCCATGACACACAGCATATAACTCTGGCTGCAATAACTGTATTTATGAATCCTTTTAATAATAATAATAATAAAAAAACCTAACATTAATTGCCTATTATGTGCCTGGCTTTTTTCCTCACACATTTAAATCAAAAGCTTACTATTGTTATAGCTATTTTGCCCCCACCCTGAACACAAAGGATCAGAAAAGCCATGAGACTTGCCCAAGTCTACACAACTAAAGAATGACAAGGTTGTGACTCAAACCACACTTCTGCCATTATACCTCCATGCTTCTCTATCTCTGAAAGTGAAAGTGTTAGTCGCTCCGTCATGTCCTACTCTTTGTGACCCCATGGACTGTACACCACCAGACTCCTCTGTCCATGGGATTCTCCAGGCAAGAATACTGGAATGGGTAACCGTTCCCTTCTCCAGGGGATCTTCTCAACCCAGGGATCAAACCCGGGTCTCTCATGCTGCAGGCAAATTCTTTACTGTCTGAGCCACCAGGGAAGTTCCCCTGTCTGGCAACTAAAATTATTCCTATGATATGTTCTATGATATTTTTAGCTCTAAAAATGAGACTTCCAACCAGAAAATACTTAGAATGCTTCCTTTTTAGTTATAGGGTCAGAATACCTGGACTGGAATTCTCACTTCCCCATTCACTAGCTCTGTATCCCTGTGAAACTTGCTTAACCCCTCTAAGGGTCATTTTCGGTATTTATAAACCAGGAATAACAGTAGTGCTGTTCAAGAATAAAGGGCTGTGAAAATTAAATGAGATAATAATACTCACTTAGCACAGTGAGCACTTAGCACAGTGCTCCCCTTACAGTATTCAATAAAATTAGCTACAATTATAGTTTTGATTTAAATGAAACCAATACTGCAACCCTCTTTCAATTTATCAGACTATAAGGCTATTTGTTTATGAGCTCCCTGCTTAGGGCTCTATAAGCAAATATGATATGGGAAACCTATTCACTTTATACAACTGGAATGACTGCAAATAAGAAAGGCATGCATCATTCTATATAGCTTACATTCATATTCTTTTGCAACTAAATAATGTTCCTTCTTAGGTAAAGAGAAGGACTACTGCTCATGAATCCGATAAAAAGCCTTCAAGCAGACATATAAACAGACAGTAACTGAAACACAAGATACAGATGGTTTTAAGTTTCTATTAAGCTATTAGGGATTCCTTGACAGCTCAGTTTGGTAAAGAATCCACCTGCAGTGCAGGAGACTCTGGTTTGATTCCTGGGTTGGGAAGATGAATGGAGAAGGGATAGGCTACCCACTCCAGTATTCTTGGACTTCTCTTGTGGCTCAGCTGGTAAAGAATCTGCCTGCAATGCGGTAGACCTGGATTCAATCCCTGGGTTGGGAAGATCCCCTGGAGAAGGGAAAGACTACCCTCTTTCAATTCTAAGAGTGGTGCTTTTGTGTTTCCAGCAACTACTTACATTTCTGCGTGCACCAAATTAAAAGGGAAGCACTGAAAGTAGCAATTTTTCTGTACTTTAAAATCACAATGGATAAAAATAATCACATCAAGTTTAGTGTATATAGACAACTTCCCAGGAACATATCAACATCAGAACATGTGTTATGCACGTGTGGTAAATGTCACAGTCCTTCGTGGCTTCAGCTTTATTCTTATCTTCCTGGTAGAAACCATTAAGAACTTTTAGTCACAGTGCTTCTTTCCATCCATTCATTGTCTAATACTCAAAAGACCTGAGATAATTAATGGCAAAAAAAAAAAAAATACAGTAAAAGGTCAGCTCAAGGTCAGCTATCCACCTTCCTTGTTTGCATATGTAACCCAATAAATTTTCCCTTTTAATAAAAAAAGGATAAATTTGCCTTCACGGTGGGGGCGGTGGCTTCAGGCAACCTCTGGGTCCTCACTTTCTCAGGCTTTACTCAGTGGGGATAGGACTTCTGTCAGCTCTGGGGAGCATTTTTCAGCATTCCAGTAGAATAAGTTTTTCTCTTCTAATTCCCATATATGAAATCTCAGGGAAGATACAGGTTGTAAGCTACATGACCCTGGAGGGCATTGTATGTATCAGAGACGCTGCAATCTATGTTTTATGGCATAAAGTACCTTCAGATATGTGACATCCTGGGTAGCTCAGCTGGTAAAGAATCCACCTGGAATGCAGGAAACCCCAGTTCGATTCTTGGGTCAGAAAGATACCTAGAAAAGGGATAGGCTACTCACTCCAGTATTTTTGGGTTTCCCTGGTGGCTCAGCCAGTAAAAAATCCACCTAAAATGCAGGAGAACTGGGTTCAATCCCTGGGTTGAAAAGATCCCCTGGAGGAGGGCATTGCAACCCACTCCAGTATTCTTGCCTGGAGAATCCCCATGGACAGAGGAGCCTGGCAGGCTCTGTGGGGGAGCGAAGAGTCGGACACAACCAAGCAACTAAGCACAGCAGCATGTGACTTCCCAGCATCTAGCCTCTCACTGCCTTGACTTTCTTTGCTGCCCTTCTCTATCTCTGCTCTGACTGACTGGCTCCCAGATCCCTGAAAGAATTCCTCAGATTTTCAAACAGTTTACTGACTGCCTTGTCTCCTGGCATCTGAGCCTTTGATTCTCCTTAATCCCCAAAGTCATGAGAGCACAGCTGACCACTCCCAAACACTCATCCCCACCTGCCTGAAGGTTTAACTCTCACCTAATTCACTAACCTGTCCCTATATCTGTGCTGATGGTGAATGCCATTAATTTCACATAAGTCTAAGTGAGAAAAGCCTTAAAAAAAAAAAAACAGAAGTAGAATCACAGATATAGAAAACAAATGTATGGTTACCAGGGGCAGGATAAATTGGGAGATTGAGACTGACATATTCATAACACTACATATACAACAGATAACTAACAAGAATCTACTATATAGCACAGGGAACTCTACTCAATACTCTGTATTTGCCTGTAAGCAAAAAGAACCTTAAAAAAGAGTGGGTATATGTATATGTATAACTGATATACTTTGCTGTACACCTGAAACTAACACAGCATTGTATATCAACCATGCTCCAATAAATTTTTTTTTAATTTCAAATACTGGTTAAAAGAAATACACCAAAATTATGTCAATTTTATTTCAATAAAACTGCAGGAAAAAGAAATATTCACCAAAGAAATCACAGTAAAGACTGCAGAATACATACTTAACAAACTTCAACAGAACATATTATTTTTAAAGCATTTCCATAAACTGTAAGTTAGTCTAAAATAACTTGCTGTTTTTAAGTTAAATTGATCTGGGTGAGGGTCTTCCTTAGAAATATCTTATTAACAATTAGTCTGAATTACTGTAACCAAATCTGATTTTTAAAAAAAGTTCCTTCAAAACATGTTTAACTAATTCCCTGTGTTAAATACTCTGTTGAAATAACTGGTATAATTCCTATTTTCTTGACTGGATCCTACCTGACACAAACTATTTCCCCCTACAATGTTGTATTTACAGAGGCCTAAGTCATGAAAAAGTTGGTTTAAAGCTCAACATTCAGAACACTAAGATCATGGCATCCGGTCCCATCACTTCATGGCAAATAGATGGGGAAACAGTGGCTGACTTTATTTTTCTGGGCTCCAAAATCACTACAGATGGTGATTGCAGCCATGAAATTAAAAGACACCTACTCCTGGGAAGGAAAGTTATGACCAACCTAGACAGCATATTAAAAAGCAGAGATGTCACTTTGCCAACAAAGGTCCATCTAGTCAAGGCTATGGTTTTTCCAGTGGTCATGTATGGATGTGAGAGTTGGACTATAAAGCAAGCTGAGAGCCGAAGAACTGATGCTTTTGAACTGTGGTGGTGGATAAGACTTTTGAGAGTCCCTTGTTGAGATCCAACCAGTCCATCCTAAAGGACATCAGTCCTGGGTGTTCATTGGGAGGACTGATGTTGAAGCTGAAACTCCAATACTTTGGCCACCTGATGCAAAGAGCTGAATCATTTGAAAAGACCCTGATGCTGGGAAAGATTGCGGGCTGGAGGAGAAGGGGACGACAGAGGATGAGATGGTTGGATGGCATCACCAACTCAATGGACATGGGTTTGGGTGGACTCCAGGAGTTGGTGATGGACAGGGAGGCCTGGTGTGCTGCGGTTCATGGGTTCACAAAGAGTCGGACACGACTGAGTGACTGAACTGAACTGAAGTCATGAATGACAAAGACAACAGGTTACAAAGGTGTAAAAGCAGCTAGGAGTCTGATTTTTTAAAAAATTAAAACTGCATATTTCATGAACTTGTTTCCTCATAAAACAATTTGTTTGATATGTTTTTAATTTAATATTCAAATTTCATATAGTTTTACATATCTTTTTAGGTTTTATTTATAAAACCTAAAAATCTGTGTGTCTAATTTTATATTGAAGTATAGTGTGGTATACAGTAGTGGGTATACAACAGCATCACAATGAACCCATATTATAGAAAATTAATTTTAAAATTGATGTAAACCTGGACAAAATGCTTTAATAAAAATTTCATTCATAAAGACAATCATACAACACACACTATGCCCTGGCTTGTTATCTGTAGGACTTATTGATACCAAATACTCGCTATTACTGGGCTTCCCTTGTACCTCAGCTGGTAAAGAATCTGCCTGCAATGCGGGAGACCTAGGTTAGATCCCTGGGTTGGGAACATTCCCTGGAGAAGGGAACAGCTACCCACTCCAGCATTCCAGCCTAGAGAATTCCATGGACTGTATAGTCCATGGGGTCGCAAAGAGTCTGACGTGACTGAGTGACTTTCACTTGACTTCACTTCTTCACTCACTATTACTATGGAGTTCAATATTCAGTATTTTATGTGGTGCTTAGGTAAGATGACTACGTACCTAGACAAGAACCCAAGTTGTCTATTTCTATTTTAAAGCAAGTTTGTTGATCCTAAAGGTACTAATTTAAAATAGGCATTAATAGTCATTATAAAATATGAATTAATAAAGAGGCATTTTTTTTTCCATAAAAATTTTGGTCTTCCATTTAAAGAAAGACTTTCCTGGTGGCTCAGATGGTAAAGCATCTGCCTACAATGCGGGAGACCTGGTTTCGATCTCTGGGTCGGGAAGATCCTCTGGAGAAGCAAATGGCATCCCACTCCAGTACTCTTGCCTGGAAAATACCATGGATGGAGGAGCCTGGTAAGCTACAGTCCGTGGGGTCGCAAAGAGTTAGACACAACTGAGCAACTTCACTTCACTTCACTTTAAAGAAAAAGTTTGATGGCTAAAAATAGTCTGAAAACTCTGCCTTAAATTATCTTCTTTTAGGCAACGTATTAAAAATTATTAAGGTAAGACCTGATTATAACTTCTTTCTGCTTTAGGGCGTCACTTCAGTATTTTCATTATTTAAAACAAGAGCTGTGCAAATATAATTAGAACACTACTGGGTTTAATGTAGCTTTACCATTTGGCTCCTAAAATCACCAAAAGAAAATGAGTTAAAATGAACACTCACTGTCTTAATTCTACCACCCTGGAGCCATAGAGAATATCTTCTTTCCCTTCCACATTAAAGAAGCCTCCAAATATTATAAGACAATTAACTGACCATCCTAGCTAAGCAGCTGGAGTCTGTAAGCCTTCCTCTTATGATGTGGATTCCAGCCTCCTCACCATCCTGGCCTCCTCAGGACACAATCTTGATTGTCAGAATTCTAAATAAGGTCTGACTGCTACAGATCTAGATAGAAAGTTTTAGATTAACAGATCATCTACTTGCCAGTTTATTACTTATCATAAACATCAATCAAAACGCTTCAAAAGCTAAGCTTCACAGCTAAATTTAGCTGAATATTTTAAATGCTTAGAAAGTGCGAATTTTATTTTTGCTCTAACAGTCAGATGTAAGACATCAAATTGAAACTTGGTGTAATGCACATGGCAAATGCCAACACCAACTATCTTACCACAAAGTCGGGGTAGGGGGACACAGGCTGCTGAGATGCATTAAAAAAGTCAATCACCCTTTTCCATCAGATTCTTACCAACTGGGTGAGTTCTTTCTTGGGAATATGAAACCCTCTCTCCATGTACTCAAAGCATCCTGTGTTTATATCACTTTCTCCCAGCACTCTAATTTTCATGTATACATGTTTGAGGTTAACAAATGTCCTTGACTAAAGTCATAAGTTTTGAGGGACAGTGTGCAGAAACAGAAAATTGTAAGCTTCAAATATCTTTGACTCAGCCTTTAGTAAAATTAACATTATTTATATCCTAGTTGGCATAGACTATACTGATTCTTTATGTTTTCATCATATAATTAAAACTATACTTATTCTTTATATTTTCATCATATAGTTCAGTTTTTGCCTATGACTATTTGCTAAGGGCAAACAACATTACTATATGCCAGAAAGGTTGGCTTTGTAGTTCCAAGGTCTGCTAACTTGTACCTTTGACATTATAAATGTTTGTTAAGGAAAACTGTATTTGCTAAAATGTCTGTTGTAGAAACTGTGATTGCCTGAGTCAAGCTGTAACCTCTGCCTGTGATAAGAGCTTGAGGTAACTTCTACCCTGGGTGGTAATTAACTCACTTTCAATGGACTTGGCTGGTAACTTCCCTGAAATGAATGGGTGTGGTTTTGCTTGTTAGACTGAGAGCATCATGATCTTTAATGCCAAACTTTCTCCCTTCAACACATGATAAATATTGGAAACCAACACATCTCTTTTTAAAGAACCAAGTGAATTTAAAAAGAAATCCTCCAACAATAAGGACCATGTATCATCATTGTATCTTCCTAACACTTGGCTCAAAGCTTTCCGAATGTGATGTGTTCAACAATATTTATCAGTTGAAGTGAACTGAATTACTCTTCCTAACAGCTCCCATAAATTTCATTGCCACTAAAATGGAACATGAAAGCTCAGAAGAAATCAAAGACTTTTGGTTTCTTCACTAGGTTTAGAAATATTTGTTCCAGAATGGATGTACTCTTAGACACACTGAGTATCTTCCAGAATATATCTGAAGCCTTTTGGTTGCAGGTGATAACAATTTAGCCCAAGCAAGTTAAACAGAAAAAGAGGGGAAGGATTTATTGCTTCACAAAATACAGGTCTTAGTCACGGCTGAACTCAGAGACTCAAACAATATCATCAGGACTGTCTCTTCTTCTCTCTCCTTCTCTGGCCTCTTTCTTCTGTGCTTCACCCTCAGGAAGATTCCCCCTAACTCCCTATCAGCTAGCAATCTTGTGCTTACATTCCTTTCACTCACAACCCAAAAGGAAGACAGATCCTTGATCAACTCTTAAGAAAGACTCTGGTCAACTCCACGTGGACCACATGTCCCTTGAACATGTGCACATGTCCCAGGGCAGGGAAGCCTAATGTCATGATGGACAGACCCCACAGAGAAGGGGAGGGAGTCCCCCAGAGGAAGGGCAGCTACACAGATAAATGCCATAAGGCTGCTCAACAATTAAAGGCCTGAAATCCCGAGTCCCTTCCCTTCCTGGCCATGATGGAAATAAAAACAGAGTCTTCCAGGCTGACATCTAAGGTGACTACAGTTGTATAGTATGGTCTCATTCATTACAGAGGAATTGTATTTACTGGGTCTATAATGAGCCAATAATCAAATTCCAAATCATCAGAAACAAACTATCTTCAGATTAGACTCATATTTATAAAATAGTACAAATGATCTGTTTAACTCATCCCACACAGAAAGACTAAGCTATTTGTCAGCATTACTTTGCCGATAAAGGTCCATCTAGTCAAAGCTATGGTTTTTCCAGTAGTCATGTATGGATATGAGAGTTGGACCATAAAGAAAGCTGAGCGCCAAATAATTGACGCTTTTGAACTGTGGTGTTAGAGAAGACTCTTGAGAGTCCCTTGGACTGCAAGGAAATCAAACCAGTCAATCCTAAAGGAAATCAACCCTCAATACTCACTGGAAGGACTGATATTGACCTGAAGCTCCAATATTTTGGTCACCTCTTTTGCGAACAGCCGACTCATTGGAAAAGACCCTGATGCTGAGAAAGAGTGAGGGCAGGAGAAGGGGGCAACAGAGGATGAAATGAAAGGATGGCATCACTGACTCAATCAACATGAGTTTCAGCAAGCTCCAGGAGTTGGTGATGGACAGGGAAGCCTGGAATGCTGCAGTCCATGGGGTCACAAAGAGTCAGACACGACTGAGCAACTGAACTGAAATGAACACAGAATGACTGTATTAAAACATATTTCATATGAAAAAGTAAAAGGTCTATGTATTATTTAAACACATACTTTTAAATTAAGATGTTTCTTGTTAAAATACATATTCTCTGTGTGTGTGTGTGTGTGTGTGTATTTGTGTGCTTAGTTGCTCAATCATGTCCAACTCTAAGTAACCCCATGCCCTGTAGCCTGCCAGGCTCTTGTGCCAGGCAAGAATATTGGAGTGGGTTGCCATTTCCTACTCCAGCAGATTCTTTACCACTGAGCCACCTGGGAAACCCTAAAATACATACTAATGCTCTTATTTTCAGCATCCTAGACGGCCAGGGCTAGAACGTAACTGAGCTGTCAGTGCTCCCAACCATTAGCTGTTCTATCCTCCGCTAACACATGTCCCTTTGACAAATCACCACAGGATGGACATTCACCTGCTTCATTCCACATAAAGCAAATGTACTTCAAAATGGGAAAATTTGCAACAGGAAGGGAGCAAGTAAAATGCTTTCTGAATTAGCTACAGAGGTATCTCTTATAGTGATTAAAGCTTCCTTTTCAGGTTTTTTAGCGAGACTGACAAACTGCAGGGGCCAATAAGCTTGTATTCCTGTTCAAGAACAATGCCTTCAGGAAGTTCACTATGAGACAATGAGGTAAAATTCAAAGAACACAAGTGCTATAAAAGACTTCAGCAAAAACTTCATCAGAGACTATTTACAACACTGATTAATCCTACAACATCTGCAGAAACATTTCATGGTAAGTATGGTCCTGTGTAGCAAGGGAAAGTTCTTAATCTTCCAAGAAATATGCATTTATTGTCAGTCTATTCTACCTATTGTGGCCAAAAAGTATACAGTTTGAGAAAATGTTCCACTGCTGGGCTTTAAACAAAAATGGTCTAGCTGCTTTGTGCTGCATTTACTGAAAAATAAACTATGATGAATTCTACTAGATTTGACTACTCACCCCATTATCAAGATTTCTGGCTGTGCATACAGTTAACTTTTCACACAAACATCGCCCTTGCACAAGCTGATTTTTTTTTTAATCATTTTGCTTGATTAAAATAGTAGCACTAATAAATCATTGAGATGAGAATACTTTCTCTCTACCACCCCCAAGGGCAAAGGCAGGATATAACAGCAGCAGGAGTGGAAAGGGACCATTTGACTCTTACCACTTGGCCAGCTGGGTCCCTCCCTTCTGTATCTCTGCAGCACTATAGAGGATGGGCTTTCCAACTCGCCTGTGTTTTGGGAACGACAACCACAAATGTAAACATTTACCAAAAACTCATTTAATTCCTCATTCGAGCTGCTCTCAGAAGGTACATTCTGGGGCCATCACCCTTTACAATGGAATTAGAAGGGTGTGGGCATAAGCACTCTTGTGCTCTGCTCCTTGGAGGTCCTCACTTAGCTCAGAGCAGGCTAACAAGGCTACTAGGTGGGCTCACAAAAATGAAAAAGACCCAGAAGCTTACTGCCAACCCAGTAGCAAGATCAGGCCCTCCCAAACATCTAATATGGGTTCTTTTACATGCAATCAACACAACTTATGAACTGAATATTTATGTTAGTGCTAATTTACATGTTTCTTGAAGCACACTGGCTAAGAATTTCTCTGCCTTTTTTTTCAAGTCCCCTTTTTAAGTACTGGTAGACCATCAGCATAGCAGTGCCTGGCAGAGAACCTTCTCTTTAGACCACCCTGTAGCAAAGAAATTAAACACAACACCAGACAACAGCTGATGGGGTATATGAATACAGCATGAAGAAAACAGTGAAGCAAAGAGAAAATCAAAGACAGATGAAAGAATAATGGGGAGAGAATGGGGACGATCCAGGGGCCAGTAGGCGTGAATGAGAGGAGAGGGGGCATAAATGCTTCGATTCCAACCATAATTTGCACTTGGGACTTGAACTTCGCTTCAGACACAGTGGCTTGTCTTCATTTTCTTTTTAAAATGTTGTAAGTTGAGAAAGGAAGCCCCCCAAAGTACTTCCTGTTGATCAATATTGAGAGGTGCTGTATGTAAAACAAAAGACTTTGCATTCCCAGGGTCACAGGTGAGAAAGAAAAGAGCAAATTCCTCATCAAGGTAAAGCCTGGCTTCTATGATTAGAGAAGAGGAGGCTGCTCACCGACAGGGGAAAAAGAGAAAAGAGAACACAAGGAAAGCAGGACTCTAGGAAAACCTGGAGCAGTGGACTAGGAAGTGGGGAAAGGAAAGAATTCACTCTGCCTACATCTGTCCAGACCAAGGTTTTTCCTATGCAGATCTACCTCGAGGAATCAATCAATCAACCAAAACCCTCAGTTAGACACATGGATCATTCTGACAAATATCTGAAAAGTTTCATGGTGCCGAATGCATATCAGTGCTCACTGTTAGAAAACGAACATCTCTGTTGCACAAAGTCATATCAGGTGTTCAGCTCAGGACCACTGTATACCACAGAGTATCATTTTCACCAGTAAAATTTAGAGCACAGCTGGGGACTCCTGTTAGTAAGCAAATACTCCGAAGTCTCCTAACACTTATTCCAAAGCATTCCCAGAAGATTTCTTGTAAAACCTGGCTTATTTTCCCAAGTGCATAGGTATAAGATATGTATTCATTACTTTTAAACCTGTCTCTGGCTAGTTTCCTGAGGAACAAGAAATAAAAGCCAGATGTGAATCTTTGAGTATCTGAATCTGATATTGAGAGATTCTGTTGACCTATTTAAATTTCAATAAAGCACTGATGTAAAAGAAATGTGGCTGCAAATTTTAATAAGCACGTCTGTGAACATTTTTACTGAAAAAGAAGTAAAAATTCAATACTTGGGGGTAACTAGTGTAAGGCAAATCTATTCGGGATGTTAATTACAATGTGGGTACTGTTTTAACAAAGTTGAAATGTAAGTGAATACACTTAAGTCAGGGAGGAAAACATTTCAGTGCAAATGTCATCACTTTAAGTTCTGTTTTCTGGGCCATAAGCAGATGTGGAACCTGACTGACATTAGTTTAAGAATATTCAGTGAGGTTTTTGCAGAAGTCAAAGTGGCATCCCTCGTCTGGAGGGATCTTACAGTTACACCCAAATTCCCTCTACGGAGAACAAAGCAGAGGACACACGAAAATATCTGCAAATGTATAATACATGTCATTTCCGAGCCAGCTTTACTTCTCTATATGTTATTATTGAGCACTGCTCTGAAAACCTCTCAATTTCAGAGAACACAAATGAAGTCTGGCCTGTATAATTTGTCAAATTGCATGCAGTGACATGCAGAGAAACTAAAAACTAAGACTCTAATGTGATAAAAATAAGCTGTAAAATTCCAACAGAAGGAAGATGAAATTCTAGATCTTTAACACAGCCCTATTCATTGAGTGACTGTACTCTGATGGTTAATTATTAACTATATACCTACCCACCCTTTTAAGAAATACACATGAAAAATCAGAGCTCCTTATTCTCCTGTTTCCCACAAGGGGGAAAAAAAAAAAAAAAAAACCCACTACCCCTAGAAGAAGACAGTCACTCTAAATAGCCAAGCACTTAGGATTCAGCACAGTGCAAATCCCACTTACTGATTTTTTCCTCGTCTCTTGAGAAAGGAAAGCAGCATAGCTGGCCCATGGCACTGGCGCTCTCTCTCCCGCCTGGTGTTCTCCCCGGGCTCCCCAAAGAGCAACTGCAGTTTACCCCACGGTCCGCGAGCACACCGTGCCTCCTCCACTCCCCGGAGCAGCACAAGAGCAGGGAGAGCGGCGGCGGGGATGCTCTCAGACGCGGGGGCTCTCGCAGCCGCTGGGAGCAGGCAGGCTCCACCTCCCCGGGACCCAGCCCCACGCAGCTGATACGCGGCTGGCTTTCGGGGAAGCGGGACTGGCTTTCGGGGAAAGAAGCTACCCTACGCTCGCCTAATTCTCATAAAACTGGGAGCTCTCGCCCTGAGATGAGTGCCACGTGCGCTGCGCGGCTCTGCAGATATGTCTCTAAGAGGTAGTGGAGAGCAAACCACAAGGAGTCCTTTCTCCTGCAGACAGATACGGTAATTACACAGGGAAATTCAAAGGGGGAGAGGGGGGACCATATATTCTGTCTGCGACTTAAAAAGGAAGAGCTTTCTTTTATCCCCAGGAAATTTTTATTTCTTTGTTTCAGAAACAGGGAACCTGACTTTGCAGAACACAGAAAACACAAGTTGGAGTACCAGGAACTTCAAGCTGCAAGAAGGGTAGAATGGCGAAGTGGAGGAGGGGTATAAAAGAGACCATCAATTGTCATCTGCACGTTACAGTTTATCATTTAAATATCTGCTTTTTTAAACACTGCCGTGTTTCTCTACTAAAGCATTAAATCAATACCATGAATTTTTAAATTAGAGCATCAAAGTATGTCAGTAGCCCAGAAAATGCCCCAAATCACTGAGAAAAAGATCAGTAATAATAGCATCTTTTCTGAATAAAAACACAAGGTGGTTAAGCAAATTCAGGGATGGCAAAACAGCTGATTTCCAGACACGATATATTCTGAACTTCATGCAATCGTTCATGTAAAGATTTCATGTAATTGTGCCAAATCTGTTATCTTGCATAGGGAAGAGCTTTATCTTGCAACACTACAGGAAGGAAAGACTGCTCATGGTGCCAGGAATACCACCCAAATTCTTAGTCTATTCCTCGACTTTTCAGCTAGGCACTCACACCCATTCACTGGGCACTGGAAGGAGAAGGCAGTGGGTAATGATGAAAATTTCCCTGGTTTTGAATGCAGTGTGTCTATTTTCCTACTCATCTGAAGGAAAAAAGTATACAGTCTGGAGGAAAAAGAAAAAAAAAAACAATTTTTTAAATCCTAACCATTACTTTGTGTGTTAAAGAAACATCTGCAGTGAACACACTTCACTGAGGAACATAAGTAACTCCTGGCATCCCTAATCCTGGCATTGGTGTAGGGATAGAAGCTTTAGAAATAAAAAGCCAGAGGTCTGAATCTCAGATCCGTCCGGTATTAACAGTTCTGAAACGCTGACCCCCTCTGTCTGAGTTTTGATATCTTCATCTGTAAATCTGGTAAACTCACTATAAAATTTTAATTTGTTACTGCACAGTAGGTGGTGTTTGGGAGGAGGGAGAGAAGAGAATAGACTGAATATCTCAAGTCTTTCCAGCACGCTAGCAATCGCACCTCCGCCTCTCCCAATTCTGGCGCCCTCTAGCTGCCATCTTGAGTTACTGCTTACACCTGTCACGTCCAAGCAAATAGCCCCCTCACTCCAATGCAACCTCCAGGGGATAGTGTCCTGTGATGAACTCTACCAACTTGACTTTTATTAATTAAAGTCAAGTTTATTTACTAATCCCCTGTTGGCACTACTACTGAAAACGTACAATTAAGAATGAAACCTATAAAATGTATTGTTAGATAAGTGTGTATCCCAGGATGTCCTGAAATCCAAAGGGTGGAGTGGGGAGGATGGAGTTATAAAATGTTAGAGGCTTTTTTCCCCCATAAGCATTAAAAGTGAATTAAGCATAATAAAAGATTAGAAAACTACTGAAAAACTCAAGAAAGGAATTTTAAAACTGGCTTGCTGCTGCTGCTGCTGCTAAGTCACTTCAGTCGTGTCCAACTCTGTGTGCAAATAATTAGCATATCGTTTAACCTCAAAGAGGGGATGGAGTCTATGCTCAAGGTCACTAAGGTTTATCTCAGTTCTAAAAGGCTGCAATTTCACACTGTAGGTTTATGGCTACTTCTAGCTTCAATCAGTCAATCCTAAAGGAAATCAGTCCTGAATATTCATTGAAAGGACCGATGCTGAACCTGAAACTCAAAAACTCTGGCCACCTGACGTGAAGAACTGACACATTGGAAAAGACCCTGATGCTGGGAAAGATTGAAGGTGGAAGGAGAAGGGGATGACAGAGGATGAGATGGTTGGATGGCATCACTGACATGATGGACATGAGTTTGAGTAGGCTCCGAGAATTGGTGATGAACAGGGAAACCTGGCGTGTTGCAGTCCATGGGGTCTCAAGAGTCGGACACGACTGAGTGACTGAACTGACTGAGCTTGGAATTTCTAAGAATGGTTTTCACACTGCATAGTTGTGAGTTTTTTCAATAAAGATGATTCCTTCAACATAAAATTAAATGTGATTTCACTCCTATAGATTTCACAAAGGCTTTCATATGCATAAATTTTTAATTCAAAATAACTAAGAAATTCATGTGTCTGGATTTTTTCATTTAGGAAACAAACTATTTCATATATATATGAAATTCTGGTCAAAAACTAGAACTTTCCCCCCTGCCATTCCATGCCCCCCTCCCAAATGTGAATAAGTATCATGCAGGAGGATGTAGAAAGTAGTCATATATTACCCAATTATTTGGGAATACAACAGTATATAATTAAGTTGAATAGTTTAAGGTGGAAGCCCCACCACAGTTCAGTTCACTCACTCAGTAGTATCTGACTCTTTGCAACCCCATGGACTGCAGCACACCAGGCCTCCCTATCCATCACCAACTCCCGGAGTTTACTCAAATTCATGTCCATTGAGTCAGTGATGCCATCTAATCATCTCATCCTCTATCATCCCCTTCTCCTCCTGCCCTCAATCTTTCCCAGCATCAGGGTCTTTTCAGATGAGTCAGTTCTTCGCATCAGGTGGCCAAAGTATTGGAGTTTCAACTTCAGCATCAGTCCTTCCAATAAATATTCAGGACTGATTTCCTTTAGGATGGACTGGATCTCCTTGCTGTCCAAGGGACTCTCAAGAGTCTTCTCCAACACCCCAGTTCAAAAGCATCAACTCTTCGGTACTCAGCTTTCTTTATAGTCCAGCTCTCACATTCATACATGACTACTGGAGAAACCATAGCTTTGACTAGACAGACCTTTGTTGGAAAAATAATGTCTCTGCTTTTGAATATGCTATCCAGGTTGGTCATAGCTTTTCTTTCAAGGAGCAAGCGTCTTTTAATTTCATGGCTGCAGTCACCAGCTGCAGTGATTTTCAAGCCCCCCAAAATAAAGTCTGTCACTGTTTCCATTGTTTCCCAGGATGGGACCAGATGCCATGATCTTAGTTTTCTGAATGTTGAGTTTTAAGCCAACTTTTTCACTCTCTTTAACTTTCATCAAGAGGCTCTCTAGTTCTTCTTCACTTTCTGCCATACCTCACTCTTCCCTAACTCACAAAAACAATCAAGTAGTAATTTAAAATTTTAAAATAATTGCTAACAGCAAGGGAAACCATAAACAAGATGAAAAGACAACCCTCAAAATGGGAGAAAATAATGGCAAACAGAGCAACTGACAGAGGGTCAATCTCCAAAATATAGAAGCAGCTCATGCAGCTCAATATCAGAAGAAACAAACAACCCAATCAAAAAATGGGCAGAAAACCTAAACAGACATTTCTCCAAAGAAGACACACAGATGGCCAACAAACTCATGAAAAGATGCTCAACACTGTTCATTATTAGAGAAATGAAAATCAAAACTACATGCTGCTGCTGCCGCCGCTAAGTCACTTCAGTCATGTCCGACTCTGTGCGACGCCATAGACGGCAGCCCACCAGGCTTCCCCGTCCCTGGGATTCTCCAGGCAAGAACACTGGAGTGGGTTGCCATTTCCTTCTCCAATTCATGAAAATGAAAAGTGAAAGTGAAGTCACTCAATTGTGTCGGAATCTTCGCGACCCCATGGACTGTAGCCTACCAGGCTCCTCCATCCATGGGATTTTTGAGGCAAGAGTACTGGAGTGGGGTGCCATTGCCTTCTCCCCAAAACTACATGAGGTGTCATGATATATCTGATGCTTTTGAACTGAGAGAGTCCCTTGGACTGCAAGGAGATCCAACCAGTCCATCCTAGAGGACATCAGTCCTGGGTGTTCATTGGAAGGACTGATGTTGAAGCTGAAACTCCAATACTTTGGCCACCTGATGCAAAGAGCTGACTCATTTGAAAAGACCCTGATGCTGGGAAAGATTGAGGGCACGAGGAGAAAGGGATGACAGAGGATGTGATGGCTGGATGGCATCACCAACTCAATGGACATGGGTTTGGGTGGACTCCAGGAGTTGGTGATGGCCAGGGAGGCCTGGTGTGCTGCGGTTCATGGGGTCGCAAAGAGTCGGACATAACTGAGCAACTGAACTGAACTGAACTGATATATCTATCAGAATGGCCATTATCAAAAAATCTACAATAAATGCTGGATAGGATGTGGAGAAAAGGGAAACCTCTTGCACTATTGGTGGGAATGTAAACTGATACAGCCACCATGGAAAACAGTATGGAGATTCCTTTAAGAAGCTAGGAGTAAAACTACCATATGACCGAGCAATCCAACTACGGGGCATACATCCTGAGAAAACCATTAACCGAAAAAGACACACGTACCCCAGTGTTCACTGCAGCACTATTTACAATAGCCAGAACGTGGAGGCAACCTAGATGTCCACTGAGAGATGAATGGATAAAGAAGTTGTGGTACATATATACAATGGAATACTGCTCAGCCATGAAAAGGAACAAATCTGAGTCAGTTCTAGTGATGTGGACAAACCTAGAGCTTTTCATATAAGGTAAGTCAGAAAGAGAAAAACAAATATTTATATTAATGCATATATATAGAATATAGAAAAATGGTACTGATGAACCTATTTGCAGGGCAGGAACAGAGACGCAGATGTAGAGAACAAATTTGTGAACGCAGTGGGGAAGGAGAGGGTGAGATGAACTAAGAGAGTAGCACTGAAATACAGACATTACTGCGTGTAAAAGAGACTGCTAGTGGGAAGCTGCTGCATAGCACAGGGAGCTCGGCTTGGTGCGCTGTGACGAACTAGAGGGGTGGGAGAGGGGTGTGGGGGGGAGGTTCAAGAAGGAGGGGATATATGTATACTTACGGACAGTGGAGTTTGGCAAGCTACAGTCCATGGGGTTGCAAAGAATCAGATATGACTAAGCAACTAACACATGGCTGTTTTGCACTAAGCAACTAACACATGGCTGCTTTGTTGTATGGCAGAAACCAACACGACAATGTAAAGCAGTTATCCTCCAATTAAAAATAAATTTGAAAAAATAAAAATAATCACTAACACTTACTGGACACCTGCCAGGCACATGTTAAGTGCTTGACATTTACTCATTCATTTCATCTTTACCACAGCTCTGAGGTAGCTACTATTAATACTAACCCCATTCCACAGGTGAAAAAACTTGAGAAAAAAGTTCAGAAAAGTAACTTGGCCAAAATCTCCCCAAGAGTATGTGACAATAATGGGATCTGGACTCAATCTGTCTGGATGCATAAGCCCTGAGCATCTCATTGCAGGGTTCCATGTTATTTAATATAATTTGTGTGTAGTATCGGGTATTTATTGGGTTGGCCAGAAAGTTCATTTAGGATTTTACATAACATCTTAACGGAAAAACTTTCTGGCCAATGCAAACACTTTATGAAACCTCTTACAATTTCAGAATAATGTTCAGAAAAATAGTTATTTAACCAAGCTCTATGGCAATATGTTTTAAATGCCTTGTTTTCTTATGTTTTGTCACCAAATCCTTTTATTAATGGTGCAAGAGTAATATAATCCTATTTTAAAACAAAGGACCTAAAGACAGATCCCTTATTGGAGCTGGAGCCTGGCCCTGCTGCCTGCCATGCCTTAGGGAAATGATTCAATGAAGAACACAGGGCACCAGAATGACCCCAGGAAGCATTCATCTTCCAGGAAAAAAAAGCAACTCAGACCATTCACAAGTGATCCCCCAAAATATTAGTGGAGTTTTATTAAGGGGTTAAACAGACTCCTTTCAGTAATATATAGAGATCTACCATAACTAGATTAAAAAAAGAAGTTTAACGTCAATGATAAAAAAAATATCTGCTATGATTTCATGTTCATAAATTTAAAAACATAACCTTTTCATGTTATCTTTTCTCACAGGCCTGGCTACAAACCAACCATGGTGTTGACAGTTGCCCATATCAGCTATAGCTGTTTGAATTTTTATTATAATGGTGGCAATGGCAGGAATACAACTAAAAGTATGAGGGGTGGCAGCCGTCTCTTCTTCATGTTCTTTGAAATATCAGCTCTGATTACTGTCTCCAGTGAAAAACACAATTCTTAACTATGACCAAAGACTCTATTCTCTGTGTCATTGTTTGGCTTTATGTTCTATCTATAACTTAAAACATTTATATGTGGATTTCTGAGCAACCTTGTTATAAAAGTCTGACTCAAGATAAAGAAAAAGATCTCACTGTAATATTTTGACTCTATAAAACTGCAGCAATGACCAATTCTTCTGAGACTTCCAGTTCATTAAGAAAGGAAATCTGAGTTTAACAACTTACAGAAACAAATGAGAAAGAAAATAAAAGGCAAATGTTCCTTTAGTCAAAAGAATGGAGACAAAGAGAACATAAAATCATGAAGTGTAAACAGAGGGGGGAAAATGCTTTATCCCTCCAAATTCTGGAAGCAAGCCTTAGGAGACGTGTCTTTAAGCACAGAAGGCACACTTCAGGAAGACTTCCTCATAAAACAGGTAGCACGCTTATGGGAACTGTTATGCCAAGAAATGTCACCGTTTCAGTGAAAAGATACGTAAGTTCAAGAAGTGCTTGACAATTGATGGAAATACAATTCATGAAAATTGGGATGTTTTGGAATATATCATAATTTTTAATGTTGACATCAGGGTACCAAAAAAACAAACCGCTAATCTGGTCTTGAAAAAGCTGGCTGGACTTACTCAAAACTGTTTTGTTTCTCTATGTTCCCGTAAAACCCAATTTCAGTTTTCAATGATCAATCCACAGAAAGCATGTATCTATCATACAGATGTGCTTCCATTTTTCAATCATGCTACATCTGTGTAGTCATTCTGTACCCAAAGGGCAAGGTTCTGAAACTACAACATTATATATCAATGCTTGAAACCTGTTCTTATGAGTATCTGTCTGCAAGGGAAAAAGACTGAAAAATTATAACTGAAAAGCCTTAAGGATGATCTGTAAATCTCACTGGTGAAGTCCTTTTAAATTACCAGGTAAAAGAACCTTGATCTAACTGAAATTTGGAAGCCAAGAATTATTTTTTACCATTATTCCTGTTTAGTTATATTTTCAACAAAGACTTTTTAACTTCTCTCTACAGTGCTTTAGCTGTTTTTCTCAAAAACTGAAAGTTATAGGTATTTCAAACTGCCATATGCTCTACAATTTCAGTATGTAATTGGAAAGAGAAAGTGTTTTTTTCATATATGTGAAAAACATACCATATACAGCATATGTGCATTTAGGAAAAAAGAGGAAACAAGCAGACAATCAGAGCAGCACAAGAAGTCCTTCCTTATCAATCCCAATGTCCTTCCCAACCCCTGCTGACGCATGCCTGCCAAGTGCCTCCTCCATGCTTATCATTCAGTCAGTTCTCTTCAAAGTATGTGGCCCAACCTTAAACAGTGGATGTAGTTGAAGCCTTTTCCTTAATAGTGAGAATAAATTAGGGCAGATGATCTATTTCCCTGCTCAGAGAACAGACAGCAGTAGGGCTGGGAGAAGGCTGAGAAGTTACAATGTGTTTACACACAGACACCTTGAATTTATATTACACCGTTTTATCAAATCTATCTGATTCCAGGCACTATTTACGAAGCACTGAGTATGTGCTAACATGATAATCACATCAGCTCTTGGGGTGAAGGTAACTCTTGAGTCAGGGGCTGCTGCCAGAGTAGGTGAGAGAGAAAGCCTGGGCCAAAGGAGGGCAGGAGGCCCACATCTGTAGGCACGATGAAGGGAGCAGGAGAAAGCCCAGAATTCACACTGTGGTAAATCCTATTCGGCAGTTTTATGAAGGCAAAGCAGCACCAGGGGGACAAAGGCCTGTAACAGTCATCTACTCTAGACAGATACTCTTCAGGTCTGCATTTTACAGTCTGTCCTCCTTTGCAGGCAGTAGCAATGAATTCACAAAAGCTGACAGGAGTTACTCACAGGCAAGTTCAATGTCTGCATGTTAAAACCTATTTTAAAAAAGAAAGAAGAGCAGAGAATACACTTAATCTGCTGTCCAGTATTTGCATTATCCGACATGGCTGCTTTCTCATTCAAGTGCCTTTAATCCTCTAATGCCATGCACCTTTCAGAGAGAAAGACACATCCTTCACGAGAAGAAAAAAAAATATTTCAAAAAGCTAACCAATAAGTAATGAGTTTATTTGTAGTTTAACAGTGTAAACAACACAAAATTTGGTTTTACAGTTCTCAACTTATTGGGTTTTTTCCCACAGGTCCTAATTCTTTACGTAGAATATCCTCAAATCTATATTTAGTTCTGAAAGTGGTTCACTGTTTGTCTTGATTCACTGACAGCACAACGGTCAGTCACATTTCCTGCAATGCAAAGTATCTGAAGACTTCAAATAAAGGGTGCTTTAATGATTCAGGATATAATTATTAATTCTTTTTTCCTCTAAGAACACAAAGTAATACAGAAGAATGAAAGGGAATCCCCAAGATAATGAAAAGAAAATTTTCTTATACTAGATGAAATGCAGTTAAATCAAGATTGGTTTTGGCAGGTCTCAGGACCTGTCATGATCCACCAGGGCCTAGGCTGACATTCATCTGGTACACTACATCAGTATTCTTTCTGTTTATAGATTCAACCATAAAGTTTTAGTAACTATCAGAACTGTGTTTAAATATACATAAAACACTGAGTCTATTTTCTGCTAATACATTCTGTAATTCACATCCAAATTGTGTTTTATCTGTTAGGATGCATTCACCTGCAAGTAACAAGAAACTCTTGATTCAGATGGTTAAGAAATTTTTTTTTTAATTTAATTTTATTTTTTTAAACTTTACATAATTGTATTAGTTTTGCCAAATATCAAAATGAATCCGCCACAGGTATACATGTGTTCCCCATCCTGCACCCTCCTCCGTCCTCCCTCCCCATACCATCCCTCTGGGTCATCCCAGTGCACTAGCCCCAAGCATAAATGTCACTACCCCCTATAATCTAAGGTAGAGTTGCTCTAGCTTGGTTAATTCTGTGGCTTAAGAAGATCATCAACGGGGCAGTTGGGAAGCAGGTGCAAGAGGGAGGAGATATATGTATATTTATGGCTGACTCACGCTGTTGTATAGCGGAAACCAACACAACATTGTAAAGCAATTATCCTTCAAATTAAAAATAAATTTAAAAAAGAAGAAGATCATCAAGAGTCATGTTCCAGTCTCCCATACTCAGCACATCAGGCGTGAAGTCCCCTAATGTCCGTATGGTTAAGATGCTGCGAAGTCCAGGGTCACATGTATATTCAACAATTTCCAGCTAAAAATAATGATGTCTTCTTCCCAACAAATTACGCATCATCAAAAAAACTTTTCTCTGGGATCCCAAGCAGACTTGCCTTCACTTCTCAGAACTGGGTCACATGCCACTTCCTAAACTAATCACTGGCAAGAAGAATGGGACCAATCACCTGAAGGGCTAAAGTGGACCCCACATGTTCTGAAGTTCACTGTCTCACAGGGAAAGAAGGGCTCTGCCAACCAGGAATCAGGGTGGGAAGAAAATGGACTCAGAACAGGCAAACCCCTGTGGCCTCTAGAGTTTTATATTTAACTTTTACTAGAAATGTGGTATCTACTGTTTGGTATCTATAAAATTAGAAAAGTGGGACTTCCCTGGTGGTCCAGTGAAGTAACCTACTTCACCAGGTTAGGTTCACACTGTAACCTAGGTAGGTTCACATTGTAACCTGCCAGTACAGGGGACATGGGTTCAATCCCTGGTCCAGGAAGATGTCACGTGCTATGGGGCAACTAAGCCCATGTGCCACAACTACTGAAGCCCCTGCACTCTAGAGCCCATGGTCTGCAACAAGGGAAGCCACAACAGTGAAAAGCCCTTGCACAGCAACGAGACAGTAGCCCTGGCTTACCGCACTAGAGAAAGCCCACTCACAGCAATGAAGACCCAGTGCAGCCAAAAATAAAATAATTAAAACATGTTTTTTAATTAGAAAAATGATTGACAAGGTCTAAATAGTTCTGAGCAAAGAAAAAGTCCTGAAAAGTAAATCATCAATAAAGGGTCGCATGCTAATTTTTTTAAACACCTATCCTATATAGATAAATGTATGCCATACTTAGGGCTTCCCTGGTGGCTCAGCAGGTAAAGAATATGCCTGCAATGCGGGAGACCTGGGTTCGAGTCCTGGGGTGGGAAGAGCCCCTGGAGAAGGGAACAGTGATCCACTCCAGTATTCTGGCCTGGAGAATTCCATGGACTGTACAGTCCATGGGGTCACAAAGAGTCGGACATGACTGAGTGACTTTTACTCACTCACGCCATACTTATAAACTAAATTCTTGCTAAAAATGCATAGCTGGAGCACAACTGTGAACTCTCTTTCTCTAAAGTGTATTAGGTTAAGACTGACTTAAGTAAAAGCTCTGGCTTTTATGGGAGCTGTTAGCAATGAAAATATATTTGGCAGCTATGGTTCCCTGGTATGAACCATGTGATAACCAAATGTAGTTTCCTTTACTCATAGCCACAACCAAAACAAAATATTTTCCTGAATACCCTAGTCAATATAAGATCAAATAGAGCCACAGTTCATGAACTGACAAAATGCTGTTCTTTCTGTAGCAACTGTTATTGCTTTAGGTATTTTATACAAAACATAAATAACAGTAGACTGTGTTTTTTTCATAGCCCCCAAAATAATAAAGTCCATTTTCTATCTTTACCATTGTCTTTATATACATAAATTACACATAAATATGTATATGCAATATAAAATAATGCAGCTCAGTGGTAAAGAATCTGCCTGCCAATGCAGGAGACACAGGAGACGCAGGTTTGATTCCTGGGTCAGGAAGATCCCCTAGAGTAGGAAATGGCAACCCACTCCAGTATTCTTGCCCGGGGAAATTCCATGGACAGAGGAGCCTGGCAGGCTGCAGTCCTTGGGGTCGCAAAAAGCTGGACATGACTGAGTGACTGAGCATGCATACAAAGGTATCTGAAGGATAAACACATGTATGTGTAGGCATGTGTGTATATACATGAATTTTATTTATATATAGTATTTTTATTTTTGAAATATACCAGTGTTAATACCACGCCAATTTAAGGAAAGCATTAGGAATAAAGCAAATTTATAATAATCTGAGTGGGTGTTCTAATGTCAGGAATAAGTACTATTACAATAAGTATTCTAATATAACTATTACTGCTGTTAATCTTAATAACTAACATTTTTATAACTTTATGTCAGGCACTGTGCTAAGTACTTTTAAAACATTAATACACTAGCTTGGTTAAAAAAAAAAATGTGTTCAGAGGCAATTAGGTGATGTGACGGGCCAGTTATCCATAATGTTTGGCAATCAGAAGGCTTTCCTAACATTAATTTCCTATATCTTAATGGTTCCCTTTGACTGCAGGCTCTGACTTCTAATCATTTCATTCATTTTTCTTTTTATTTGGAATTCAATATTTACTTTCATGTTTCTTAAAATACACTTAAAGGCTATACACATATATCATCAGTCAGTTCAATTCAGTTCAGTCGCTCAGTTGTGTCTGACTCTTTGCGACCCCATGAATTGCAGCACGACAGGCCTCTCTGTCCATCACCATCTCCCAGAGTTCACTCAAACTCATGTCCAATATCACAAATTATCACTACATCATTCTAGCAGTGATGTTTAATTTGTCAGTTAAATTTACCACATAGCAGTGGCCACAGGACTGAAAAAGGTCAGTTTTTATTCCAATCCCAAAGAAAGGCAATGCCAAAGAATGCTCAAACTACCGCACAATTGCACTCATCTCACACGCTAGTAAAGTAATGCTCAAAATTCTCCAAGCCAGGCTTCAGCAATATGTGAACCGTGAACTTCCAGATGTTCAAGCTGGTTTTAGAAAAGGCAGAGGAACCAGAGATCAAATTGCCAACATCCGCTGGATCATGGAAAAAGCAAGAGTTCCAGAAAAACATCTATTTCTGCTTTATTGACTATACCAAAGCCTTTGACCGTGTGGATCACAATAAACTGTGGACAATTCTTCAAGAGATGGGAATACCAGACCACCTGACCTGCCTCTTGAGAAATCTGTATGCACGTCAGGAAGCAACAGTTAGAACTGGACATGGAACAACAGACTGGTTCCAAATAGGAAAAGGAGTACATCAAGGCTGTATATTGTCACCCTGCTTATTTAACTTCTATACAGAGTACATCATGAGAAACCCTGGGCTGGAAGAAACACAAACTGGAATCAAGATTGCCGGGAGAAATATCAATAACCTCAGATATGCAGATGACACCACCCTTATGGCAGAAAGTGAAGAGGAACTCAAAAGCCTCTTGATGAAGGTGAAAGAGGAGAGTGAAGAAGTTGGCTTAAAACTCAACATTCAGAAAACGAAGATCATGGCATCTAGTCCCATCACTTCATGGGAAATAAATGGGGAAACAGTGGAAACAGTGTCTGACTTTATTTTTTTGGGCTCCAAAATCACTGCAGCCATGAAATTAAAAGACGCTTACTCCTTGGAAGCAAAGTTATGACCAACCTAGATAGCATATTGAAAAGCAGAGACATTACTTTGCCAACAAAGGTCCGTCTAGTCAAGGCTATGGTCTTAACCAGGAGTCATGTATGGATAAAAGAGTTGGACTGTGAAGAAGGCTGAATGCCGAAGAATTGATGCTTTTGAACTGTGGTGTTGGAGAAGACTCTTGAGAGTCCCTTGGACTGCAGGGAGATCCAACCAGTCCATTCTGAAGGAGATCAGCCCTGGGATTTCTTTGGAAGGAATGATGCTGAAGCTGAAACTCCAGTACTTTGGCCACGTCATGCGAAGAGTTGACTCATTGGAAAAGACTCTGATGCTGGGAGGGATTGGGGGCAGGAGGAGAAGGGGACGACAGAGGATGAGATGGCTGGATGGCATCACTGACTCGATGGACATGAGTCTGAGTGAACTCCGGGAGTTGGTGATGGACAGGGAGGCCTGGCGTGTTGCGATTCATGGGGTCGCAAAGAGTCAGGCACGACTGAGCGACTGAACTGCACTAACCCTTTCATATGTAAGATTCCCAAGGCATCTAATATAAATCATAAGGTTTGAAACCAGGCCAACAGATGGTTGGATTTTCAAAACACCCTTCACAGCTGCCACTTTGTGTTAGCATCAGATTAATAACTGATATACCCGTTAAAATACAGTGAGCCATCACTAAGATTAATTTGCTCAGTTACTTATCTTGCAACTTCCTCTAATTCAAGCAGATGTAAAAAAGCAAGCTGGGAGTTCCAACTATTAGTTCTCTTTCATTTTTATTTGAGCATAACAATGAAATTTTAAATAATTTCTTTTTAGTAGACAGGTTTCATCAGGGAAACTTTCTTACAGGTTTCATCAAGAAAACCTGTAAGAAGAGAACTATTAGATTATAAAAAGGAACAAGACTGGCACTTGGAATATAATATTCTACCATGTCAAAGGTTCTGCTTTTCAAGAACATTATGATTTCTAAATAGGATGACATAAGTTTGTTAAACCAGGATAACTTGGTTTTCTTCTAACTCAGCAAAGTACACTTCCAAGGGTACCATTTGGATGATAAATTACATGGTCACACAATTTATGTGCCATAGAGTAAATAATTAAATACCTTGCACTCAGCTCTCATTAAATTACATGATAATTTTTTTTTTTTTTTTTACATGATAATTTTGAACAGGGAAAATTTCTAGACGCTAAACTTTTCAGGTGAAAAAACAATGTACAATTCCCTTAGGTGATAAACTGTATTTTTACTTTCCCTTCTTCTAACATGCTTGAAACAGATTCATCTTAAACAGTTTAAGTAGAGATGAAATTTTCTTAATCATTTCCCTGTCAGTCTGTGCAAAAGAAAACAAGACCAAAATTTTTGGCCCCGCCCACCACAAAAGAGGCGTTCCTATATTCCCACAGAATATAAGTGTCACATAATATGATTTTAACATATCATTTCACGTAGATATGCTATTGTCAGTCTTGGGTATTTTTCTACTTGTCACATTTTTAACCACAGGATGCTAAAATGGAAAATTTAAAGGGATGAACAAAAAAATTAAGGATAGAGGAATCAAACCATTTATATTTTATAGAGAGATAACTGAGTAGCCATCAAAATTAATCTGTTCAAAGAAATGGTTGGAAATATTGATCAAAATTAAGCTTAGAGAGTTGTCTGAGGAATAAATTTTTCATAGTTTTCTTGGATATATGTACTGAAGCAAAAGTTCTTAAATGTTTTGGCCTCAAGACTCTGCTACACTGTTAATACTTATCTACAATCTCTCCCTACCAAGAGCTTTTGTTTATTTGGTATATTTACTACATTAAAAATGAAAAGATTTTTAAATGTATTTCATTCTTTTCAAATTATCAATGACAAATTCACTATATATATAATGTCATCACAAATGTTTTGTGAAAATAACTATATTGTTAATTAAAAATTTTATAGTGAGATGAATGGCATTATTTTACATTCTTGTGACTTTCTTTAATGTCTGACTTAATCAAAGATTTATCCTCATATCTGTTTCTGCATTCAATCTGTTGCAATATGTTGTTTCATTTGAAGTATAAGAAAAATCCAGCCTCACAGAGAAGTATATTTGAAAAAGGCAGGAGAATAATAGCCTTTTCAGATAACTGTGGACATTCTTCTTTGATATTACACTGAAACTCAACAAGTTGTAGTTACTTAAAGCTTAATTGCAATGTTGAATCTTAAAATGGATCAATAAACTTTCATACTATTTACAGTCAAATCTTTTGGTCTATCTTGAATATTAATGGATCTTTTATCCACACATGTCTTTGTAACAACACGCATCAGTCATTTTAAAAATACAAATTCACTGAGTTACAAAGATTCTCCATATTTTGACATAGTTCATTATGTAACATCAAAAAATTCATTAATATCACATCTTCTTACTAGGAAAATCTTTATGGATTACAAAGAGGAGCAAATAAATGTCTGAGGGAAAGGAAATTTTCAGTATCTTGATAATGATAATGGTTTCACAGGTGCATACACATGTTAACAACTCATCAACTTATATACTTTAAACAGGTACAAATTTTGAGTATAAGTTATGCCTCAAAAAAGTAAAAACAAAGTTTGATAGATAAAAACAACCTGGGAAAATCGAGTTCCTTATTCTACTCTGTTATCTTTCTGTATAAAATTTTCCATTAAAAAAAGGGGGCAAGTTTAGGAATCTGTCTACTCACAGTAATAGATCAGTTTTCTTAAATTCTTACTATTGTCTGAAACCTTGAGTTTTATTTTTTTTTTAATCATTAAAACTAGATACATCTTTATTAATCAAAACAGGAACTGTTACAATCAACACATATTTTGCCAATGAGAAATAAGCTTGTTTATTCCTGTAGCATAAAAATCTGTGCCTATCGATTTGATGAACTCTTGGCAAGCATTTTCTGCCTCCTGCTGGTTGTGGAAGTGTTTTCCCTGCAAAAAGTTGTCAGGATGCTTGAAGAAATGGTAGTGGGTTGACAAGAGGTCAGGTGAATATGGTGGATCAGGCAAAACTTCACAGCCCAATTCGTTCAACTTTTGAAGCATTGGTCTTGCTACATGTGGTCACGCATTATCATGGAGAAGAATTAGACACATTTGGTTGACCAATCCTAGCTGCAGGTGTTGCTGTTTTCAGTGCATCTCATCAATTTGCTGAGCATACTTCTCAGATATAATGGTTTCACTGGGATTCAGAAAGCTGTAGTGAAGCAAACCAGCAGCAGACCACCAAACAGTATGATCATGACCTTTTGTTGGTGCAAGTTTGGCTTTGGGAAATGCTTTGGAGCTTTTTCTTGGTCCAACCACTGAGCTGGTTGTCACTGATAGTCATAAAATCCACTTTTCATCAGATCAAGAAATGGTTCATTGTTCTTGCATAGAATAAGAGAAGATGATGCTTCAAATCGATGATTTTTTTGGTTTTTGGTCAGCACATGAGACACCCACTTATTGAGCTTTTTTGCCTTTCCGATTTGATTCAAATGTTGAATGACCATAGGATGGTCGACCGAAGTTGAATTCTACGGCAACTTCTCGTGTAGTTATAAGAGGATCAGCTTCAATGATAACTCCTGGTTGTTGTCAACTTCTGATGGCTGGCCACTATGCTCGTCATCTTCAAGGCTCTCATCTCTTTTGCCAAACTTCTTGAACCACTACTGCACTATACATTCATTAGCAGTTGCAAGTTATCTCTGCTGCTTTATGAACCATTTTGAACTCAAATTAAAAAAAATGCTTGAATTTGCTTTTTTCTAACATCATTTCTATAGTCTAAAATAAATATAAAGTAAAAGCAAGTAATCATTAGCTAAAGGACTTAAATCTAGAAATGTGAATTAAAATGATTTATAGCATAACCACACTTGTTTAAGAATGTATTCTAATATCAAATGGAAAAGTTCAACAATGTAAAACCACAATTACTTTTGTACCAACCTAATACTTGCAGTCTGGAATCAAACTAACTCCCTCAATATGAATGTCAATACTACCAATTACTAAGCTTTGTAATTCGAGACAAAGTACTGAAAACTTCTTTTCTTTAGTTTAGTTATCTGTAATATGGGGTTAAAATATGATCTACCACACAGTTGTTTGAAGAAGTTAATTACATAGTTAAATAGTTCATTACAATAACATAGTCTATTTTTATTTTACATAAAGAAAAATCTGGAAAAATTCATTAACATGTTGATGGTGGTAGTCTTTGGGTGGTAAAACTGAAAAGATTATTTTTACTATCTTATATATATCTTTCATTTTAATTTTCCAAAATTAACACACATCTTTGTAAACAGAGTAGATATTTGGAAAAATGGATGACTGGGAGACTGGAAGGAAGGAAGGGAGGCAGGATATCTGACTGCTTCAGGCTAGGTCTCACAGGTAGGCAATACTGATGAAATTACAGAAAAGTATAGGATCTAGTCTTTAGTTTCATAGATTCAAAGGATTCACGGGGTTGCAAAGAGTCGTACACGACTGAGCGACTGATCTGATCTGATCTGATCTGATACTGCATGAATGATAAAGACTCTTTGAACCTTGAGTTTTATTATTAGCGGTAAATGATGTCAGTTTTCTTTGATGTGACAGGTTTATTTCTTTTCAAGAAAATAGCTGCCAAATACCCAAATGTGGAAACAAAAAATGGCTAATGGTCCTTTTTCGAGAAAAAATGGTGTTCCATGAAGGGAAGTGGCTACTTTAATATCATCACTAATATCACCTCTGCTCTGTCCTGCCTCCTAATGTACTGCTTCTCTCCCCTGTAAACTGTACCTATTGTTCCTCGACAGTGTCCTTTCTCTACTATCCATCTCATCCTATTTATCCAAGCCCTGAAACTCCCCATCCCCAGCTCTCCTATAAGCTAAAGTTATATGCTTCTTCCACTGTGTCCTATCAAAACCCATCATTGTTATGGATGAAGCTCTATTTATCTACTCCTCCTCCCTCTCCATTTTTCAGATGTAGTCTTAGCTCCCCAGTGACACTGTATACTCTTAAGGACTATGTCTTACACTTCTCTGTATCTCGTGATACCTAAGAGGAGTATACACATCATACACACTCAATAACATTTATTAAATTAATGATGAGTAATTATTATTAAACAGCTAGGGTTCCCAGAAAATCACATTTATACCTCTGCTTGCCGAAGTTATAAAGAAGTACATGGGCCTGGGGGAAAAAAAAAAAAACCTTCTAGACCTTTCCAAATTCTCCACTGCCTCCTATGAGAAATATCTGACAGCTGAAAGTAAACTAGTCTTTGCAAGCACTAAATTGCTCATCAATCTTCCAAAGGGTGTCATTTAGTCAGTTACTTTCCCAAAGGAAATATAATGGAACAGAGCTGCCAGGGAAAAATTAATACACTCAACTCCAGTAAGTAGCTCACAGAGAAGAGCTTTCACCACCCTAGGACATCTGAACTATATTTCATTCCTGGATTCACCAGGAAGGACTGGTTTTACACTTTAAAAAAAAAATTGTATTTTAAATGATTAATGAATGCAGTTAGGTTTGCAAGAAGTTACAGCCCAATATTAAGTAAGCATATTATCAACCAAATTTTTGATGAGAATTAAAAAGTAGTACTTTTTTCTTGCATCTGAATGTATGACTATTGGCTCCATAACCTACCAAACTTCCCCCTAACGCTCCAGATAAAGATGCACAATGACAGAAGTTGGAGAGGAAAATGCTCAGCATGGAAACCTAAAGCAGGCCCAGGGAACAGCAACAGCTGCCAGGAGATCCAAACTCAGATGCTGTCAGGAACCACGGAGGTAGTGTGACTGAGTTAAGCAAATTGTAAAAGAAGAACAAGAGTGAGGGGATGACAAAAGGTAGCTGCTTTCAAGGTGTACCCACTCAGGAAATCACTGCATTCAAGATCATAAAACAGGTGTGGCCATATTTTTTGATTGTTAAAAGGCACCAGAAACCCAGATTTTTTTTTAAGTAAAATTACCCCTAAACTGGCAACAATTATAAAAACAAACAAACAAAAACCCTGTGTTAGTCCAGTATTAATACAACATGTTGTAGTTGTTTAGTCACTAAGTCGTGTCCAACTCTTTTGCAACCCCATGGACTGGAGCCTGCCAGGCTCCTCTGCCTGTGAGATTTCCCAGGCAAGAATACTGGAGTGGGATGCCATTTCCTTCTCCAGGGGATCTTCCCCACCCAGAGATCAAACCTGCATCTCCTGCATCAGCAGGCAGATTCTTTACAACTGAGCCACCAGGGAAGCCCAAGACAACATGAAGGGTTGCTAAGTAGTGATCTTTGGAACACACAGTAAGGTTGGTGGGGTGCAAAAAAAATTCTAAAAAAAACTTTCTAAAACTAAAGCTCTATTTCACACCCACTTTTAGTAACTGAATTTCTTTCTTAATCTGAGTGTCTGAGTATTTAATTAATGATCACACCAGATAGATGAAAAGCTCAAGTGTAAAAATAACCAAAAAAGCAGAGGAAAATATAAATGAAAATGTATCAAATTTTTAGTTTGGAGATGACTCTAGTCACAATAATTAAAGAAATCGCAGAATTTTTGTATCTATAATTTTACAAAACTAAAAAACATCTAATATGAAAAATTTCTTGTGACCAAAACTGAATGCAAAATAAAACCTGGAAAATATCTGAAGCCAATATAGCAAAAGGCTAATCATCTTTACTCTTTAAAAAAAAAATCCTCACAAACTATTAAGAGACCCAAGAAGAATGAAATCCAACTCCTGATGGACAAAAATAGCTTGCTGCTGCCAGTTCCTAATACAAAGCAATTACCCTGTGGGACCAGGGCTGAGACATCTGCAAAACCACACATGGGGTTATGAGTGGGAAACATACATAGTTAAATGAGTTCTCAGAAAAACTTTAAAAGCACCAGAGGAAATCAAGTGCCACAAGAGACCCAACAAATAGAAGAATTCATAGGAACTGGATCTTCAAATATGATAAGAATTTTCAAAATTAATTATATTGAAATCATCAAAGAGATAAATGAAGGAATACCTCCATAAGCAAAGAGCCGAGCAGGAAAATATGATAAAAATCAACTGCAAATCTTGGGAATGAAGCATATAGTCATTGGTATTTTTAAAATGTCCTAAACAATATAACTGAGACAGCTGAAAAGAAGATCAGTGATTTGAAATCCAGTATTATGCAAGAATGCACCATTAACAAATTAAGATGGGAAATATGCAAATCTAAAAATTCTCTCCCCCAAAAAATTCACATATGTATCCATATATACACTTTTATGAATAATTTCAGGAGGTTCCCAGAGTTCCTGAAGCCCAAATTCTACTCTAGAATTCTGAACACAAAATATCTTATGATCATCTGAAATCTGTCCCATTCTCTGTATACAACACAATACTGGTTTTAAGGTTCAGGAAACAGACATTATATTTGAATTAGGATCAAATTAAAGAGCAACCATACCAAATGTAAGCCAAATAAATCTGAACAAAAGGGTGGAAGATCTAAAAAACACCTTTCTCCAAAGAAATCACCCATATGGCTAAAAAGCACATGAAAAGATACTCAATATCACTAATTATTTGACCAAAACTACAAATAACATATCACCTTACACTGGTCAGGAGGGATTCCCTGGTGGCTCAGACGGTAAAGAATCCACCTGCGATAAGGGAGACCTGGGTTTGATTCCTGGGTTCGGAAGATCCCCTGGAGGAGGGCATGGCAACTCACTCCAGTATTCTTGCCTGAAGAATTCCATGGACAGAGGAGTCTGGTGGGTTACAGTCCATGGGGTTGCAAAGAGTCAGAAAAGACTGAAAGACTTTCACTTTCACACTGATAAGAATGGTCATCATCAAAAATCTATTATACAAACAATAAATGCTGGAGAGGTTGTGATAAAAAGAGAACCCTCCTACACTGATGGTGGGAATGTAAACTGGTACACCCATTATGAAGAACAGTATGGAGACTCGTTAAAAAACTGAAAATAGAGCTACCATAAGATCCTGCAATCCCATTCCTGGACATATATCAGGAGAAAACCATAATTCAAAAAGATACATGCTCTCCAGTGTTCACAACAGCATTATTTACAACAGCCAGGACACGGAAGCAACCCAAATGTCCATCAACAGAGGAATAATAGATAAAGAAGATGTGGAACATAGACACAGTGGATTATCAGTAAGCCACAAAAAAGAGAAGGAAACAATGCCACTTGCAGGAACATGGATGGACCCAGAAATTGTCAAACTGAGTGAAGCAAATCAGACAGAGAAAGACAAGTATCATATGACAGATATCAATTATATGTGGAATCTAAAAAAAAGGGTACAATTGTACAAATGAACTTATGTACAAAACAGAAATAGAGTTACAAATGTAGAAAACAAACTTATGGTTACCAGAGGGTAAAGGAGGGCGAGGGATAAATTGGGAGATTGGGATTGACATAGACACACTGCTGCTGCTGCTGCTGCTAAGTCGCTTCAGTCGTGTCCGACTCCGTGCGACCCCATAGACGGCAGCCCACCAGGCTCCCCCGTCCCTGGGATTCTCCAGGCAAGAACACTGGAGTGGGTTGCCATTTCCTTCTCCAATGCATGAAAGTGAAAAGTGAAAGTGAAGTCGCTCAGTCGTGTCCGACTCTTAGTGACCCCATGGACTGCAGCGCACCAAGCTCCTCCATCCATGGGATTTGCCAGGCAAGAGTACTGAGTTGGGTGCCATTGCCTTCTCCGCATATACACACTACTATATATAAAATATGTAACTAGTAAGGAGCCATTGTATAGCACAGGGAACTCTACTCAATACTTTGCAATGGCTTAAATGGGAAAAGCATCTGAAAGAGTGGAAATATATATATATATGCATAACTGATTCACTTCACTGTACACCTGAAACTAACACAACATCGTAAATCAACTATGCTCCAATAAAAAAACTTTTTTACAGATAATACAAAAAAAAAATCTGAACAAGAAATGAAACTCACAAAGAAAGAGTCCTGAATCCTGCCCAATATTTGCTGCTGTAAAACTCGGGTAAGATCAAGAAAATCAGTAATTATCCACAGCAAATATAAGACTCTAGTGTGTATTAAAATTGGTTAATGATTATAAAATAATTATCATTTTCAATGTCGACAGTAATGTTCAGAATGGTAGGAGAATATAGATTATGTGTAACAGGCAAAAACCATTTTTTAAATAATCTTAATGATCCATATGGGTGAAATTGGAAAGAAGCTAAATTGCTCTGAGTTAGAAAAGGATGAGAGATAAAGAGCCTGAGAGAAAAAGTCGAGAGAAATTGCCTGGGATAAGGGGAGTTTTAGAAACCAAGCTGGAAAGGAGCAGTAAAAGAAAATTCAGTGAGTGGAGCACAGTAATTTGGGGTGAGCTGAACAGAGCTGTGTAATGGCAATACTAGTGATCCATGCTGTGAGCTGCATAATGCAAGCCCACAATACCTTCAGTAAAATCTACATGTTGCTCTTTTTTCAAAAAAATAGGAGTGGGAGAGGCAATGAAGCACTGAGTTCTCCTTCAAGGTTCGTCTAAAGTAATTACAGACAAGATATGGAAAGCTAGCCAAAATCTGTATTATGCAAGAAGGATTTAAATTTGCTTTTTACAGTGAACCTAAAGAGAAATGTTTGGTCCGCATCAAAACTTTGATGGAAGCCAGCTCTCTTACAGAGGTTCTGAAAACTTTTAAAAAAGTCTTCCTTAAAACACACTTGACATGTTTCAGAACACAGAATTCAAATGACATACTGAATACCTTCTGTTTAAGAGGGCTAAGATCTTTGGAAGGTAAAATGGCTTCTCTGATGAGAATTTAGAAATAAAATTGTCTTCTTGAACATTTTAAAAATACTTTCTGTATAAAGATTCTTTCAGGATGTATATTTCCATAGGTTTTCTTCAAGCTGACCTTGATGGTGGCAAGAAAGTACCTTGGTTGAAGACCCTTGAGATATTTAGATACATGTTTTTATCTTCTCTATTTTCACGTCACTTAAAAAGTATACAAATGAAGTTCTTGAAGTTCACAATTTTATAAGATTTCCCAGCTTAAAACAGTAAATTTCAATCACAACAGATCAGGTTCCTTTGAAAGACAGCGACATTGCAAACGAGAAATACCCCTGTTCTAGTTTTTCACATTCTTCTTTTGGTGTACATGCTCTGTACTTAGAAACATAACTGTGCGTGAATCTGTCTCATCACAAGCCATCTCCCTCATAAGATGATAGAGCATTTATGAATGAATCTTGGTCTCCCCTCAAAACATATTTTTCTTAAGGAAGAAATTGAAAGACAAGTTTTCGATCTCTGCAGGCCACCCATGCTTTTTCTTCTCAGAGTGACACGTTCTGGCCTGGCATAGTCTATTCCTAATTAAAAGCAGCAAAGATGAAAATAGCTGGCATAGAAGGCTGTGATCATATAGGCCTTCACTGATGAAAACACTTTCTTCATATTCACAAAATAAAATTACACTGAAATGAATTTTGAATCAACATTTCAAGACTTCACGATGATTATATTTTAAAGCACAGAAGCATAAAAACTATAGGTACTGAAATCTTGACTGATAAATATAAATACTAAATATGTTCCACAAAATTTTTAATGTATTATTGTCAAAACATAATGTTTAGGAAAATATGTCACTGAGAAAAACATACAACATAAACATTTGCCAAAACAAAATGACGCTGAAGAAATCAAAACCAAAGATAATAATTTTTAAATGCCACTCACCAATCACAATTGAAGACTCACAGTGATAATAGCCATTACTTTGCTTTTTCTTCAGCATGGAGCAAAGATCTATACAGTGTACCACTTCTTCTCCAAATCTATGGCCGATAAATTTTTCATATAATTTGGGGTCTATTTTTTTCACTCCCTTGAAATGACAAGACAAAATCACATCAATCAATCATTTCATTCAGGCAACCAATTCATATCTTTATCACTTTCTTAGAACCTGATAGTACATTTTGATATACAGTCTTGCCTGCTGGCATCTGAAAATGGATACCACAAAATTGCTGTAAAGTTGTTTTTAAAGTCTCTCTGCCTGGAATGAGTTGTATTTTTTTTTTTTAAATTGAAGAATGTTGAGCAAAATTAATAAGGTATATCAAGTTGAAATTTGAGATATCAAGGAAAGAGTAATCATCTCCAAAGACAATGGAGAAATGGGAGAAATTTTCAATGACATGGAATGTAACATTTTATAGTGTGTAGAACATAACATTTGCATCCATTTTAATAAATGGATGCAATTTTTAAACTCCTTATGTAAGAATCATCTGAAAGACAATTAAAGGCTATTCCAATAGGAGTCAATAGGTCTTTCAAGTTTTTCTCTACCTGCCCCTCCTGATTATGTGTGCTTTAATAGCAGAAATAGGGCTTGTTGTTGACAAATGAGTAACTTGGTAGTTACCCCAAACATGGGAAAGAATGTCTCCCTCTCCCCTTACTATACATGGTCCTATACCTGCCTCATAGTCCCAAAACACATTTGTTGAGATGAACATATAGTACTTTACAGGGCAAGTTTACTAGCTGGCCATGTGCAAACTTTTCCTTTAAATGTGTGTATATATATATATATATATACACACACATATAAATATATATATATATATATTTACATTGCCCTGGAAATATCTGTCATTTCTAAAACTCAGAAAATATAAAGAATATAGAAAAAAAAAGGAAATGAAAACTCATTTATGACCCTGTTATTTATATATTAATAAAATACATTAACCCTGTGATATATATATTCTTCAAGTCTTTCTCTATGCATGTATGTTATTTTCAAATTATACTTATATAAAGTAAAGTAAAGTAGCTCAGTCATGTCCGACTCTTTGCAACCCCATGGACTGTAGCCTACCAGGCTCCTCTGTCCATGGGATTTCCCAGGCAAGAGTACTGGAGTAGGTTGCCATTTCCTTCTTCCTTTATATATACTTACATAAATCTTACTAAAGTATAATTAGAATATGTACTTTCCCTTTTTATTCACAAAAATCACAAAAAAATTTTAAATGCAGATAGAAAAAAATTAAAATCACACCAAACTACTACTAAAATTTTATATATTTTATTTTTCCTATGCATGAGTTGTACCATGAGTACTATTTGATAATCAGCTTTTTTCAGTTAATATGTCATATTGATAAGTAATAAATAAATGTGAAAAATATTTTTATATTTTCATAGTATTCCATTATATGAGATATAATTTATTCACTCAATTCTTTATTGTTGAACATGTCGGGGAGTTAAGATCCTACATGCCTCAGCCAAAAAAAAGAAAAAAAAATATATATATATATAAAATATGTTTTTGTTGAGCTATGTGTTTCAACTGAGCTCCTGATCTTTCCTAACCACTTCACTCAGACTTCCCCACCTCAGTTAACAGCAACCATGTTTGACTTGATCAGGCTGAAAAGCTTGGGCTCATCCTTGATTCTCCTCTTTCCCTTAGCCCTACTTCCAATCATATCATGTTGGTTCTACCTTCAAAACACATGCAGTTCTCACCACTCCCCTGCCACCTCTGTCCAAGCACTTCTGTTTCTTTCACCTGGATTATCCCAAGAGCTTCCTGACTGTTTTCTCTTTGGAAGTCAAACTGATCCTATGAAAACATACACCCAGATCATGTCATCCTCTGCTCAAAATTCTCCAAAGGGTCTCCATTTTTCTCAGAGGAGCCAAACTGCCCCAACCCACCTGCAGGGTTCTGATCTGCTCTCCCTGGACCTCATGGGCCTCGTGTCCACCACTCTCGCCTTCATCCCTCAGCAGCCTCCCCAACCTCCTTGCTCTTCTGTGAACAAGCCAGGCAGAGCCAACCTCACAGGCCCTGTGCTGCCTGTCCCCGCTCCTGAAATGCTCCTCCCCCAGGTGTCTTCATCGTCCATCCTCTTCTCCTTTAATTCTCTGCTCAAATATTACTTTCTTAATAGGGCTTCATTTATTACCTTTTTATATAAAAAGATGCCTAAGAATTGATGCTTTTGAATTGTGGTGCGAGAGAAGATTATCGAGAGCCCCTTGGACAGCAAGGAGATCAAACCAGTCAATCCTAAGAGAAATCAACCCTGAATGCTCAATGGAAAGACTAATGCTGAAGCTGAAGTTCACAAACAGATGACCCATTGGAAAAGACCCTGATGCTGGGAAGGATTGAAGGTAAAAGGAGAAGAGGGCAGCAGAGGATGAGATGGCTGGATAGTATCACCGATTCAATGGACGTGAACTTGGGCAAACTCCAGGAGATAAGGAGGGACAGGGAGGCCTGGTGGGGTGCAGTCCATAGGATTGTAAAGAGTCAGATACAACTTAGCAACTGAACAATAGGGCTTCACTTAACCACGCCATCCCTCGTCCCCAAGCAGCCCTCCCAAATCCTCTCTCTCTTTCTCCCCCTATACATACTTATGTTTCTCCATAGCACTTGCCATCTTCTAACATATTATGTAGTTCATGTTTATGTCACTGTCTGTCTAGCTGTCTCTCTCCATTAGAACAGGAGCGCCACACAAGGATTTTTGTCTGATTTTTATTCTCTGAAATATATATCCTCAGTCCCTTATAGCTTATGGGCTTCCCTTATAGCTTAGTCAGTAAAGAATCTGCCTGCAATGCAGGACACCCGGGTTCAATTCCTGGCTTGGGAAGATCACCTGGAGAAGGAAATAGTAACCCACTCCAGTATACTTGCCTGGAGAATCCCATGGATAGAGGAGCCTGGCAGGCTACACAGTCCATGGGGTCACAAGAGTCAGACATGACTTAGCAACTAAACCACCACCACCATCCTCAGTCCCTAGAACAGTGCTTGACATGAAGCAGGGCTCGATAAATAACTGTCACAAGTGCAAAGGAGGATAAAGTTTCAAGAAGAGAATAGTTGACAACATCAAATGCTGTTCATTCAGAGTTTAGCAAGAAAGAAAATGAATGGATTTCTTTTGATTTGGTGAGCAGAAGTCCATGAGGGACAGCAGAGCCTAATGCTGAGGGTCAGTTAGTGCATGAGGGCAAGTCCCTGCTTGGCCACTTCTCAGCCATGTGGCTTCATTTCAGTTTCCTTATCCTTAAAATGAGGCTAACAATCATACCCACCTCTAAGTGCTATATGCACTAAATGAGTCAATTTATAAAAGTGCTTAAAACAGTGAAATATGGTAAATGCTATAATATATTGTAGATAATTATTATTAGGAAAGACTACTGAAAATCATAGGTAAGATCTCAGGGGGGAAAAGTTCTGAGTAAATGGAAACTGACCATCTTATTTCTCTTTCAAATGCTTTTTCATTTGTGTGTGTTTGTTGTGTGGGGATGGGTTGGGGAAAGGGTATCATTCATTCCCTTTGAACAGACAAAAGATTAGTGATAACTTAGCAGAAAAATTAAGACCTTCAGTTTTCAAGATACCATTGCCAGCACTGTATGGCCACTATAATCTCCATTTCAGTTTTGTAAGATGTCACTATTTTTTTTTAAAAAAATAAGGAATAAAGGAAACATAAAAGCTACTCTAATCTGTTAGGCTAATTAATTTAATTTTAGCAAAAAGTAAGTACCAACTGTTTTGCAAGAATTCTCCACAGATGACTTCCAACATGAATCTTAAGAAGCTATTTTTTACTGGAAAATGAAATGAACTTAGTTCTTTAACCCATAACTTACAGAGAGAGCTGTGGTTCAAAGAGGCAGGAGACCTTAGGAGGCACTAAAAGTTATATGCTCTGATCAGAAAATATCTTCAATAATACAAGTATCCAGAACAGCTTTGTGTGTTATATAATATTAGCATGGTCCTTGTTCTCCAGGGAATTTTTTGTTTGACAATGTATTTTGCAGGACTTTTTTAAGGCTTTTTTGTCCCTTGGAAATATATTTCTTTTCTAGTAAAATCTATGTGAATTAGTCTCACTATCCAGCGGCAGCAGGTGGTATTTCTCCTTCATAATAAGGAAAGGACTTTCATTCAAAAAAATAAACAAGTACATCAAAATTGGGTATCTATAGAGTAAGACTAAGCAGCCTCTAATTTTCCAAATGGATCCAGAGGGTTCTCAAACTAGTGCCAGAGACATCAGACTACAAAGGTATATTTTAAAGCTAAAAAGGATGGTTTTCAGGTTTTGGACCACAAATTAGTCTTTGCTTCCCTTCTTCATAGCGCAGACCCTTTCCAAGGTACCTCATCATTTAAAGAAAAGATGGAAGTTTAACATGTTGTTGTTGTTGAGTCTTTAAGTCATGTTAGACTCTTTGTGACCCCATGGACTGTAGCCCACCAAGCTCCTCTGTCCGTGGGACTTCCCAGGCAAGAATACTGGAGTGGGTTGCCATTTCCTTCTTCAGGAGATCTGCCCCATCCAGGGATCAAACCCAGGTCTCCTGCATTACATGCAGATTCTTTACCATCTGAGCCACCAGGGAAGCCCATAACATATTAGTAAAGCCCAAAGAAAAGCCTCAAAAATGGGTAGAGGCAGGAAAATTTGACCTGTAAAGGCTGAGAGAGTTGGGATTCTTTCAAACAACATATAGGGTATCTTCAACAAAACCATGCTAAGGGTGCTGCATCCTGGAATGCTGAATATGCCTGGTGACTGTCTAGTACTATGCTTGAAAATTATTTTTGCATAATAAGGAACAGGGTGTATTTTTAAGGCTTTGTATTGATAACTGTAACCAATATAACTGACTTATCAATTATACATCATAACACTGAAGGAGAAAATAGGAATTTAAAGACAGAATGTCACACTTCGAAACAATAAATTAGTGGCAAGAAACATCAAACAAAACTTGTTCAAGACTATCTTAATTAATCATCAGAAATGATTGGGGTTTTACTTCCCTTTGGCCTAGTTTCGGGTACAGTTTAGGGAGAATTATCAGTGCTGTTCACAGCCACATGATAATTTCTTATACAGTGGACCATGAAACCCAGAGGGACTTCATTCTCGATTGTTACTTGGCACCCAAACAGCCAATACAGGAAAAATGCCATTGAGAGTGTAAGTATTTTTACAATCGTCTGATGGTTGCTTCTGATAATTCATGGGTATTATTTACTCAGGAAGCATTCATCATATCATGATGTGCAAAATTTAATATGTACCAAAGAGGGCTCAGTCTTATACACCTATGCATCCATCTCTATTTTCAATTTAGGAAGTAAACAGCCACAAAATAAGAAAATTCATATTAGTTAACAATCTCAATGTGAAAATCATTCAGCTAAGGTTCTGAAAGATAAAATACTTATTATTCAAATTTAGTTTCTACAACAAAGTTATTGTGATCAGAAAAACAATGGGATGCCAGTTTTGTTAAGAAGGTTAATTTTTTTGTAATAAAAGATAATTTCATACTGTTACTTGTTATCTTATTATAATGATTACAACTTCCATGATGCAAAAATGTATAGGCTGCATATCAGACCAAAAAAAAAAAAAAAAAAATGTGTCCTTTTGAGGTTAAGTTTGATATTCCTGGAGCTCTGTTATTTTCCAATAGTTTATTTCTGTCACCCAGCAGCTATGAAAGAAATGCATGTTTTCTGTGATAATGATATGAAATAAATATTCAAGATGCAAATTAAGACCCAATCCAAACTGGCCTGTAATTTTAGGCATCAGCTGATAAAAGAATGGTAATCTTTTATGTTCATTTTCATAAGTGATAAAAAGTTATATATCTTTAGTGATATGATACCAGTTAGAAAACTAAACTTATTATTTTTTAAAGTGGGTTTTCAGTGACTTTCTGTTTCCCAGAGAGCCCACATATTTTATTTTTTCTTAATATTTATTCATTTCTCTGTTTGTTTATTTTGCTGTGCCAAATTTTAGTTGCAGCATGCAGGATCTAGTTCCCTGGCCAGGAATTGAACCTGTGCCCCCTGCATTGGAAACATGGAGTCTTAGCCACTGGACCATCAGGGAAAGTCCCTAAAATTATTCTTAATGATCACTATTCCTAGTGAAAAGTTACATATTGGTGATTCAAAGTTATAAAAAGATTCTCTATCCACAAGGGGCTTCCCTGAAGCAAATCTTACTTTACAATTCTTAATGACTCTGTCTCTTGGCAAAACTACATTTTTCACTTATTTGTACTGTTTTACTTCCATCTTTCCCCGGATTCAGACACTTGATGACCTCCTTGTCAGCTATAGTCTTTCCCTCAGCCCCTATCAGTGGGGAAAATGGAGACCCCTCCCATTCAGGCTCAGTCCATCCAAGCCTGTTCATGACAGGGACGGAAAGACATGAGGAGTCTCCACCGCACAGCCAGTGTGTTCTCGAATAGCATGGTGGTTTCAGATCCAGTGCCTAGCATCCCTGGCTGAGAACTGCCTTGCAGCTTTCCCATCTCCTCCTCCTGCTGCTCTCAGCCGGCCTGTCAGCCTGGGCTGTGCCTGGACCCTCTGTCTAGCAATGCCTATTTCTTCCCTGGCTGGGGCCCTAACACCCTGCCTCAGGCCTGTCAGTAACTTCAGAGATGAAAAAGTTAACGAGTGATGGGAAATAGAAAAAACAGTTCTACTTTGCTCATTGTTTTGTACCAATCTGAAAAAAAAAAATGATGCTTTCTACCATCAGTTTAACAATACTAGAAAATACTTCTATAGTATTTACTATGTACAGGCACTACTCTAAGAACTTATTAGCTTAGTTAATAACTGCAATAACCCTCTGAGACTAGTACCATTATTATCCCCTGATAAGGAAATTGATTCACAGAGAAATCAGGTCACTTACTGATGGACACACAGCTAGTAAGAGGGAGAGCTTGGACTTAGATTCAGGGTAAGTGGAAAACACAAATAAATTGAAAAAGAACAGAATGATAATATTCAAGCTCTTTCACTATTTAAAAGATTAAAATTCTAAGAATACTAATCATTCTTAAGATATAATCATATATACTATCATTGCTAAAACCAATGTGAAAATTGCTATGAGAATTTCTAGCATCTAAAACACCTATATTTAATATGCTGCATTAGTATTAATAAATAAAGTGATAATTATACATCCATAGTAAATGAATTTTATAAAGGGAGATGGCAAAGAGTTCGTAATGTTACTTACACACAGTAAAAATTATCCAAAGTATCCAGACTGTAAGAAGAACTCCTCTACTGCTAACATGCAAATAATCAACTAAAACACTGGCAGAGATTATCTGCATTTTTTAAACCAGCTGTTTATCTGAACATCCAGTATTTCTCAGTTCTTCTTTTTAACTTACTTAATGCTGGAGCATCTATGCATCTCACCATGAAGCTTTTCAGAGAGGTCATCCCCTTAATCCCTCTATTTATATACTTGCGTTTAGCACTACTGCTTTGTTTAATCTTGAGGCTTTAGAGAAAGAAAAAGTAGAAACTCTTTACCCCAGCATTATATCTAACATTTACAATATTGCACCTTTCAGCAAGTAAAACGTAGAAACAAAGCCACTAGGGCTATGTTTTGAATCTGTTGTTGACATCTCCTTCTCGCTGTCCTAACACTGAGAAGAGATGGATGATCCTTGGGGGTATCAAGTGGCAAGGAAAGCTGTCAGAGAAGAGGTGATAGACAACTCCCAGTAAAACAAGCCACTTCACAAAAAGCACCAAGAGAATATGCTGCATTGCTTCGTGGTATTGCTTTTATGAGTTGCTGGAATCAAAAAGATCAGAGGCAGAAACACGAATTTGGTTGCAGTTAGCCCATTTATACTGACTATGAATGGCATGTTAACCGGAAAAGAACATATTGAGGGCACTCAGGGAAGTTCTCAAAGTCACAGATTCAATGCAAAAGCACAGGGACATTACAATACCTTTATTTACAACACAGACTGCTCCCATCTAGGCTCATTTTTTGTCTACTTAGCAAACCTCAATTCCTCCTCAAGATTTCTCAAGTACAGCATAAGAAAACATATGCTGTTTGGCCATATAACTGTTTCTGATATTTGCATATGGCTTTTCTCATTTCTCATATGGAAAACTCAGCAGTGGCCACAGGACTGGAAAAGGTCAGTTTTCATTCCAATGCCAAAGAATGTTCAAACTACTACACAATTGCACTCATCTCACACGCTAGCAAAGTACTGCTCAAAATTCTCCAAGCCAGGCTTCAACATCACATGAATTGTGAACTTCCAGATGTTCAAGCTAGATTTAGAAAAGGCAGAGGAACCAGAGATCAAATTGCCAACATCCGTTGGATCATCAAAAACACACGAGCGTTCCAGAAAAACATTTACTTCTGCTTTATTGACTACGTCAAAGTCTTTGACTGTGTGGATCACAACAAACTGCGGAAAATTCTTCAACAGATGGGAATACCAGACCCCCTTACCTGCCTCCTGAGAAATCTGTATGCAGGTCAAGAAGCAACAGTTAGAACTGGACATGGTACAACAGACTGGTTCCAAATAGGGAAAGGAGTACGTCAAGGCTGTATATTGTCACCCTGCTTATTTAACTTATATGCAGAGTACATCATGAGACATGCTGGGCTGGATGAAGCACAAGCTGGAGTCAAGATTGCCAGGAGAAACAAACATCAATAACCTCAGATACACAGATGATACCATTCTTATGGCATAAAGTGAAGAACTGAAGAGTTTCTTGATGAAAGTGGAAGAAGAGAGTGAAAAAGCTGGCTTAAACCTCAACATTCAGAAACCTAATATCATGGCATCTGGCCCCATCACTACATGGCAAATAGATGGGGAAACAATGAAAACAGTGACAGACTTTATTTTGGGGGGGCTCCAAAATCAATGCAGATGGTGACTGCAGCCATGAAATTAACAGATGCTTGCTCTTTGGAAGAAAAGCTATGACCAGCCTACATAGCATATTAAAAAGCAGAGACACTACTTTGCCAACAAAGGTCCGTCTAGTCAAAGCTATGGTTTTTCCAGTAGTCATGTATGTATGTGAGAGTTGGACTATAATGGAAGCTGAGTGCCAAAGAATTGATGCTTTTGAACTGTGGTGTTGGAGAAGACTCTTGAGAGTCCCTTGGACAGCAAGGAGATCCAACCAGTTCATCCTAAAGGAAATCAGTCCTGAATATTCATTGGAAGGACTGATGCTGAAGCTGAAATTCCAATACTTTGGCTACCTAATGGGAAGAACTGACTCACTGGAAAAGACCCTGATGCTGGGAAAGATTGAAAGCAGGAGGAGAAGGGACGACAGAGGATGAGATGGTTGGATGGCTTCACTGACTCTATGGACATGAGTTTGAGTAAGCTCCAGGAGCTGGTGTTGGACAGGGAAGCCTGGCATGCTGCAGTCCATGGGGTTGCAAAGAGTCAGACATGACAGAGTGACTGAACTGAACTTTTTAATTTCAATAAAGCAGAGACCCATAACTAAGGCATCTAGGAATGCTCCCTAGACAGCCCAATCTCAGCTGGAACCTCAACTCCCCTTGATCAAAGTCCAGCTGTGTTCTTGGCTCAGTGCAGCCTAGGGTTACTCAAGTGTAAACAAGTTATATCCTACTCCTAATCCCATCTGTTTTCCTAATATTTTGCTCTTTGGAGCAAATAATAACATGTTCTCCTGAATTTACCAATGTAACCATTTATTTCTATAAACTAAAGATAAAACATAAAATATCCAGTCACCAAATTTCTTCCCAAATACAAACTATAAACTTATAACTCAATTTAAGATGTTTTCATTCTTCATTGCAATAGCTTTCCATTTAATCAACAGTTCTCTCAACATTAAGTAGGTAAATATCAGCAAGTCACTGGTGCAAGAAATTCTCAGGATCTTAACGACGAAAAATGACAGTGAAGCTGTTCTGCAAAAGCTCATTCAGAAATAAGTTCATGAAAAATCCTAATGAATAATTTTAACTTGTCCTGTAACACTGGCCTATATACTGCAACATACTTATATTGTGGTTGAATGTGTTCTGCTTTTATAGCCTAGAGATCGGAAGTACGGAATCATTCATATAAATTGATTGGATTATCCACAGACAGAATTTTAGACCAAACTATAGCCTCAGATCCAACCTAAATGAGAACTGAAAACTTAGACAATGTAGCAGGGATTATATATACACTGGCAAAATCTTTTACATGCATCCATAGACATCACTGATGCTCAGTAAGATTGAAGGCGGGAGGAGAAGGGGACAAGAGGGTGAGATGTTTGGATGGCAACACAGACTCAATGGACATGAGCTTTGGTAAACTCTGGAAATTGGTGTTGGACAGGGAGGCCTGGCATGCTGCAGTCCATGGGGTCACAAAGAGTCAGACACGACTAAGTGACTGAACTGAAATGAACTGAACTGATAAACATCACTTGGCTTACAAGTCAACATTCAGAAAACTAAGATCATGGCATCTGGTCCCATCCCTTCATGGCAAATAGATGGGGAAACAATGGAAACAGTGAGAGACTTTATTTTTGGGGGCTCCAAAATCATTGCAGATGGTGACTGCAGCCATGAAATTAAAAGATGCTTGCTCCTTGGAAGAAAAGCTATGACAAACCTAGACAGCATATTAAAAAGCAGAGACATTAGTTTTCCAACAAAGGTCCATCTAGCCAAAGCTATGGTTTTTCTAGAAGTCATGTACGGATGTGAGAATTGGACTATAAAGAAAACTGAGCATCAAAGAATTGATGCTTTTGAACTGTGGTGTTGGAGAAGACTCTTGAGAGTCCCTTGGACTATAAGGAGATCCAACCAGTCCCTCCTAAAGGAAATCAGTCCTGAATATTCATTGGAAGGACTGATGCTGAAGTTGAAACTCCAATACTTTGGCCACCCGATGGGAAGAACTGACTCACTGGAAAAGACCCTGATGCTGGGAAAGATTGAAGGCAGGAGGTGAAAGGGACGACAGAGGATGAGATGGTTGGATGGCTTCACCAACTTATGGACATGAGTTTGAGTAAGCTCCAGGAGTTGGTGATGGACAGGGGACCCTGGCTGATAGTTTGCTGATAGTTAGGATGATAGTTTGCCAAAGATCATAAACACTGGCATATTCCGCTTGCTTTTCTGCTCTACCCAGTATGTTCATCACCCAGGAAACCTAGACCAGCCAAACCTGACACCATTACCTGCACGTAGACCTCATCCCCATTGTGTACAATTTAAGCACATGCCTGTAGGGATATACCTGACAGAAAGTTACAATCTGTTGGGAAATATGTTTCACATGATTTTCCTATCCACTCAGCTAATTACCAGGAGACTACTGCCCCCATATCTGCACTGGAAATCAAGAGCACAAGGTCCTATTTACGATTCTCTGATTATCAGGATAGGTCAGGGAGGACGAGGAGCAAGATGGAATCCAAAGGGACCAAGTCATGAAAACAGGATGGAGTATGAAGGTGGGGGAGGAGGGATGCTGCTAAAGGTCCAGGACCACTAGAGAAGGTCACAGAACATTCTCCCAGGTAATGGCTGATTAACATCCCACAGCTGTGCTGGAGACAAAAGTGAAACCACTCTGAATGAAATGTTCTGCTCTAAATAAAGTTATGTAACAAATCAGAATCAAATTCAGCTGTAGAGAAGGCTGTAGCCAAGGAAGGAAGAAAAGTACCTTCACACACTGGCCATCAGCTTGAGGTCAATGTAAAGACACAGATGTACTTAAAAGGCCTTAAAGATGGGTCTCCAAAATGGTGTCATAGAGTTTACTAACAATTAAAAACGTTGGACTTCCCTGGTGGTACATTGGATGGAAATCTGCCTGCCAATACAGGGGCCATGGTTTCGATCCCTGGTCCAGGAAGATTCCACATGCCACAGAGCAACTAAGCCTTTGCACAAAAACTACTGAGACTACGTGCTGCAACTACTGAAGCCCATGAACTAAGAGCCCATGTTCTGCGACAAGAGAAGCCAATGCAATGAGAAGCCTGCACACTCTAACTAAACAGTAGCCCTGCTTTCCGCACCTAGAGAAAGCCTGTGAAAGGAAGGCCCAGTGCAACCAAAAATAAAATAAATAATAAATATATAATATGTCGCTATAGGTGATACGAGCTAGATGTCTTAAGTCTTTAACTACAGATAATGTGAATTTTTGCCCTTGCAAAGAGAAAACAACAATATTATTCATCTTTAATTTATAGGGCTTATCAGTTGGAAGAATTGAGTAATTTAGTATTATTCTGTTTTTGAGGTACCTTTCCTTGGCAGAATATGGTTCTAATAAATGGTCAAAGTAAATCCTTTCATATTTAGGATTGGAAATAAAATTCCAGTGTAAACTAGTTTGCTGCTGCTGCTGCTAAGTCGCTTCAGTCATGTCCGACTCTGTGCGACCCCAGAGATGGCAGCCCACCAGGTTCCTCTGTCCATGGGATTTTCCAGGCAAGAACACTGGAGTGGGGTGTCATTGCCTTCTCCAAAACTAGTTATACTTCTGCATGACTCATTTGAAAAGATCATGATGCTGGGAAAGATTGAGAGCAGGAGGAGAAGGGGACGACAGAGGGTTAAATAGTTGGATGGCATCACCGACTCAATGGACATGGGTTTGGGTGAACTCCGGGATTAAGTGATGGACAGGGAGGCTGGATGTGCTGCGGTTCATGGGGTCACAAAGAGGACACAGGGACACGACTGAGTGACTGGACTGAACTGAAGGCAAACCCATGCAACTCTAATTACCTCAAATACTTCATTATTGCATCTTTTAATCCTAGCTCTAAAACTCTGTTTTTTTTAACGGCATTTAAATCAGAATCTTGCCTTGGGATACAAATGCTTGAAAGTAAGTAAACTGGCCAGTGAATCTGTATGTTTGAAGAAAAGGTATCATTTAAGTCTGAATGATCAAGACCAGCGTTGCCTAAACGATGTGCTACAACATGGGAGATGAAAAAGAGGCCACGCTTATCAAGTACATTTAGGAAACAATGCTCAGGTAGGATGTATAATGTTCAAAATATTCACTGCCCTTCTTGTGGTGTCATTTGCTGCAAGTGGGTTATATATCCTGCTCTGTTGAACCCGGAAAGGACCATGTGACCTTCTTTGGCCAATAAGACATGACCAGGAATGACGTGCATCACTTCTTAGCAGAAACTTTCAGCTGTTTATCACCATCTCTCTCTTCCTTCAGTCAAAGGCCAGTGAAGTCCTAGATGTAAGCTGCTAAACCAAGGTCGTGAATAAAGACAATGTGGAACAGAGCCACAGATGACCCAGAGGCAAAAAATTAAACTTTTGTTGTTGGAAGCTCTTAAGATTCACAGTAAACATTCACATTTCGGAGATCCTAAGAAATCCTGAAATAAAGACTCAGATTAACTTTAACCCATCACTGCTAACATGCACTTGATCACAGAATCCTTACCTCACATAAAATCCTGAGAGATGTCCTGAGAGAAAACTTTCAGGAAATGTCAATGAAAACACTTACTTCAAATCTCCATTCCACTCTGCACAGATTTAATAATATTAGGTTGACTGGGTCATTTTCTTCTAGAGTTTTCAAATTTTTCAAAATCTCTTAACAGAATAAAGGTCAACCAGGAGCCATTTTGGTATTTTGACATGAATCAAATCCCAGATTTCTTCCTTAAAAATAATTTTGCTTTCTGCTTATTATTTCCTATATATTTCAATGTTCAAAGATGTATAAATTACTGAAAGGTTACAAATGAACATTTAGTGAGTCTACCTTTGAAGACAGCATTTCCAATTTTTAAACAATTAAAAGGCATACTTAGGTTTATCTCAAAACACAGACACAGACAACAGAACAGCAAGAAGCTGAAAAATGCCTTAGAAACAAAAGTGAAGTCAGTTGCTATATATAGTGCTCTGACACACAAGAGATGACACAGTTGACTAATGGCACCTAGACTCTCAGGAGAAATTACAATTCCATCTCACAGTAGATTGCACCACATTTTTAGCTTAAAAAAAATTAAAACAAAAAGAGAAACTGTGTTGTGTTTTCATTTATTGATTTTTAACTAAGAAAAATCCAAAGAGAATTCCATATTATAGCCACAGAACTAAGTGCACTTGATAATATGAAAAGAGACTCAAAAACAACTAAAAATTTTAAGTTGTTAGGCATTGGGAGATTCAGGAACAGGTTACTGAAACAATCTGCTTTAACGTCAGTTCAGTTCAGTTCAGTTGCTCAGTCCTGTCCAACTCTTTGCAACCTCAAGGACTACAGCAAACCAGGCTTTCCTGTCCAACATCCACTCCCAGAGCTGACTCAAACTCACGTCCATCGAGTCAGTGATGCAATCCAACCATCTCATCCTCTGTCGTCCCCTTCTCCTCCTGCCTTCAATCTTTCTCACATCAGGGTCTTTTCTAATGAGTCAGTACTTCGCATCAGGTAATCAAAGTATCAGAGCTTTGGCTTCAGTATTAATCCTTCTAATGAATATTTAGGACTGATTTCCTTTAGGATGGGCTGGTTGGATCTCCTTGCAGTTCAAGGGACTCCCAAGAGTCTTCTCCAACACCACAGTTCAAAAGCATCATTTCTTCAGCCCTCAGCTTTCCTTATGATCCAACTCTCACATGCATACATGACCACTGGAAAAACCATAGCTTAGACTAGATGGACCTTTGTTGGCAAAGTAATGTCTCTGCTTTTGAATATGCTAAGTTGGTCATAGTTTTTCTTCCAAGGAGTAAGGGTCTTTTAATTTCATAGTTGCAGTCACCATCTGCTGTGATTCTGGAGCCCAAGAAAATAAAGTCTCTCACTGTTTCCATTGTTTCCCCATCTATTTGCCATGAAGGGATGGGACTGGATGCCATGATCTTCCTTTTATGAATGTTGAGTTTTAAGCCAGCTTTTTCACTCTCTTCTTTCACTTTCATCAAGAGGCTCTTCAGTTCCTCTTCACTTTCTGCCATAAGGGTGGTGTCATCTGCATATCTGAGGTTACTGATATTTCTCCTGGAAATCTTAATTCCAGCTTGTACTTCATCCAGTCCAGCATTTCACATCAGGTACTCTGCATATAAGTTAAATAAGCATGGTGACAATATACAGCCTTGGCATACTCCTTTCCCAATTTGGAACCAGTCTGTTGTTCCATGTCCAGTTCTAACTGTTGCTTCTTGACCCACATACAGATTACTCAGGAGGCAGGTCAGGTGGTCTGGTATTCCCATCTCTTTAAGAAATTCCAGTTTGCTGTGATCCACACAGTCAAAGGTTTTAACATAGTCAATAAAGCAGAAGTAGATGTTTTCTGGAACTCTCTTGCTTTTTCTATGATCCAACAGATGTTATCAATTTGACCTCTAGTTCCTCTGCCTTTTCTAATTCCACCTGAACTTCTGAAAGTTCATGGTTCACATACTGTTGAAGCCTGGCTTGGAGAATTTTGAGCATTACCTTGCTAGCGTGTGAAATAAGTGCAGTTATGTGGTAGTTTGAACATTTTTGGCATTGCCTTTCTTTGGGATCGGAATGAAAACTGACCTTTTCCAGTCCTGTGGCCACTGCTGAGTTTTCCAAATTTGCTGGCATATTGAATGCAGCATTTTCACAGCATCATCTCTTAGGACTTGAAAGAGCTCAGCTGGAATTCCATCATCTCCAATAGCTTTGTCTGTAGTGATGCTTCCTAAGGCCCACTTGACTTCACATTCCAGGATGTCTGGCTCTAGGTGAGTGATCACACCATCGTGGTTATCTGAGTCATGAAGATCTTTTTTTTACAGTTCTTCTGTGTATTCTTGCCACCTCTTCTTAATATCTTCTGCTTCTTTTAGGTCCATACTATTTCTGTCCTTTAATGTGCCCATCTTTGCAAGAAATAATCTCTTGGCATCTCTAATTTTCTGGAAGAGATCTCTAGTCTTTCCCATTTTATTCTTTTCCTCTATTTCTTTTCATTGATCACTGAGGAAGGCTTTCTTATTTCTCCTTGCTATTCTTTGGAACTCTACATTCAGATGAATATATCTTTACTTTTCTCCTTTGCCTTTTACTTCTATTCTTTTTTCAGCTATTTGTAAGGCCTCCTCAGACAACCATTTTGCCTTTTTGCATTTCTTCTCTTTGGGGATGGTTTTGATCACCACCTCCTGTACAATGTTACGAACTTCTATCCATAGTTCTTCAGGCACTCTATGTATCACATCTAATCCCTTCAATCTATTTGTCACTTCCACTGTATAATCATAAGGCATTTGATTTAAGTCATACCTGAATGGTCTAGTGGTCTTCCCCACTTTCTTCAATTTCAGTCTGAATTTGGCAATAAGGAGTTCATGATCTGAGCCATAGTCAGCTCCTGGTCTTGTTTTTACTGACTGTATAGAGCTTCTCCACCTTTGGCTGCAAAGAATATAATCAATCTGATTTCGCTATTGACCATTTGGTTATGTCTATGTGTAGAGTTATCTCGTGTTTTTGGAAGAGGGTGTTTACTATGACCAGTGCATTCTCTTGGCAAAACTCTGTTAGCTTTTGCCCTGCTTCATTTTGTACTCCAAGGCCAAACTTGGCTGTTACTCCAGGTATCATCTCTTGACTTCCTACTTTTGCATTTCAGTCCCCTATGATGAAAAGGACATCTTTTTTTGGTGTTAGTTCTAGAAGATCTTGTAGGTTGTCATAGAACCATTCAACTTCAGCTTCTCCAGTATTAGTGGTTGGTGCACAGCCTTGGATTTTTGTGATATTAAATGGTTTGCCTTGGAAACAGAGATCATTCTGTCATTTTTGAGACTGCACCCAAGTACTGCATTTTGGACTCTTTTGTTGGCTATGAGGGCTATTCCATTTCTTTGAAGACAGTCTTACCCACAGTAGTAGATATAATGGTCATCTGAATTAAATTCACCGATTCCAGTCCATTTTAGTTCACTGATTCCTAAAATGTAGATGTTCACTCTTGCCATCTCCTGTTTGACCACTTCCAATTTACCTTGATTCAAGGACCTAACATTCCAGGTTCCTATGCAATATTGTTCTTTACAGTATTGGACTTTACTTCCATTACCAGTCACATCCAAAACTGAGTGCTATTTTCGCTTTGCCTCAGCCTCTTCACTCTTCCTGGAACTATTTCTCCACTCTTCTCCAGGAGCATATTGGCCGTACTGACCTGGGGAGTTCATCTTTCAATGTCATATTTATTTTGCCTTTTCATACTGTTCACAGGGTTCTCAAGGCAAGAATACTAAAGTGGTTTGCCATTCCCTTCTCCAGTGGACCACATTTTGTCAGTACCTTCCACCATGAGCTGTCCATCTTGGGTGGCTCTACATGGCATGGCTCATAGTTTTATTGAGTTAGACAAGGCTGTGATCCAAGTGATCAGTCATTCTCCTGTCGATGAATGTTCAGCAGTTAGTTGCAATTTTGGAGTTCTCACAGGAGAAGATGAGCTCACGTCCTTCTACTCTGCCATCTTGTGAATCAGACTTGGTTTAACTTAGGATATTTCTAAGACCAGTTTTTGTCTGGAATAATTAAAGCCTGCTCTTACCAAGGGCACCTAAAGTGCCTTCTTTCAGAAAAGAAGACAGCGGCAGTGCAACCTGGCAGGCCCTCTTCTGTTGCGTGCATTCAGAGTCATGTGCAACTTTTGTGACCTGATGGATTGTAGTCCACCAGCTTCCTCTGTCCATGGGATTTCCCAGGCAAGAATACTGGAGTGGGTTGCCATGCCCTTCTCCAGGGGATCTTCCCTGCTTTCCCCAACCTCATCATCATATGGTCCATTAACTACCACTCTGTCCTTAGCTATGTGCATATCAAACTCTACACTCAAAGCAAACCAGTCCAAGTGAAAAAGGGAGCAAACAATTTCATTGAAAGAAGATGATTTCTTTCATTCTAAAGTTGTCTCATTGTCTGACTTTGTGAAAAACTGCTGTAAGAAAGGGCCAATTAATAACAAATAGCTTTGATAGTTTAAGTGCTATATTAGTAATTTGAAAGAGTTATAACGCAGGAAAAATATCCAAGAAGTCCAAAAAATAATTTATGATTAAACAGAACTGTTCTATTCATGAAAAGATTGCATTTATTTCTTGAAGAATCTGGATCTGCCTTAAGATACATATTTCATTTGAAACTGGTCTTCTTCTGCCACCAAGTGTTAGCACACACTTCTAACAAACCAGTTTCTGCAATGTCAGATCACAAAAATACCAACACAAAGTCACTCAGTGTGAAAAATAAACCCAAAATAAAGCATTATAAAAAGCACTGACCTAAACAGAGACTAACCACGAGAAACAAACATACTCTGAAGAAATGATACAAACAAGTTGAATTTTAGCTGTTTCAGAGACAAAATAATTTAAAGAAGCTTTTCTGAGGCTTCATTCATTTGATTTAAAAAACTACTATTTGAGACCCCATGGACTGCAGCCTACCAGGCTCCTCCCTCCATGGGATTCTCCAGGCAAGAATACTGGAGTGGGTTGCCACTTCCTTCTCCAGGCAATGTTCCCGACCCAGGGATTGAACCCTGGTCTCCCGTATTGCAGGCAGACGCTTTAACCTCTGAGCCACCAGGTAAGCCCTTTGAAAACATAGTGATAATCAAAAGAGCTTGAAGATATACAAAACTACTTTCAAGGGAATTCCCTGGCAGTCCAGTGCATAAGACTCCATTTTTTCACTGCTGAGGGTATGGGTTCAATCCCTGGTCAGGGAACTAAGATCCCACAAGCTGCACAGCCCAGTCAAAAAAAAAAGCATACTACTTTTACTACTCCCTTATGAGATATAGTCCACTAGAATTTCATGAAACTAAGAATATGGACAACTAACATATATATGTAAATGCCTCCTGGTGTTAGAAAAACATATAATTGTCAAAAAAAGAAAAAAAAAAAAGTCTTATGTTTCCCAGAATCTCAATTAGAAAACTTAATTCTCTAGTTTGAGAACCAGAATACCATACTGGAGCAGAGGAAGTTCCATATCAGGAAGTTTGAAGGAGAGTTCTTTATTTGAAGGAGAGTTTCGTTTGCAGGGAATAAGAAAAGGCCAGAAGGATATACTAGTAATGGTACCTAAAAGAGAAATGATATTAATAGGGAGGAAGGGAGTGAGAGATTGGTGATGAGGGGAAAAAATTTATCTTTCACTCTGTAGGTCTGTATGTAGATAGATTTTTTTCAGTGAGCATATATTCATCTAACACTTTTATAATTAAAATAACTTTTAAAATATAAGTACTTGAAATGACACAAACTTCTTAATATGAGTGAAAAAAAAATTATTCAATATCCCTCTACCCTGCCCCTTTTATTTCATTATCAACCTTAAGTAAACTGAATGTTGGTAATACATTCCATTACTGACTTTATCAAAGGTCTCACCCTTGTAAATGAGTGGACCCAGAATGAAAACCCAGAAGAGAATTAGAGAAGAAAATAGATTCTGGATGGGGCTCTGCAACTGAGAACAGTGTGATCTCATTTCAGCCACTTAACCTCTGAGTCTCAGATCCCCTTTCTATAGAGTAAAAGGAGCAGACTCCGTGAAATCATCTGTCAAGAAATCACTTAAAATGCATGCAGTCTGAAATGTTGAAATATAAATTCTAGAATTAATTTAAAATGCATCCCTTTGATAAACATTCTTGGGTGCTCTCATTTCAAAGTTAATAAAGATAGAAACATTTTGAAATTTGGGTATTACCTTCACCACTGATTTGTCATTCTGGGATTAAGTTTGAAACCACTGGGAAGAGGACAATCCACGTGAAAGCAAGATAAGAAAGATAACGAGTAAAAGAGTAAACTGTCAGTCTACAAGTTTTGTCAGTTTTCATCATTCCTAATTCCAAAATCTATGATATACACAAATTATTTCTTCCTAAATATTCTGGAATGGTATCTAATACAGTTATTATTTAATTTGAGCACAGAAAAAAAAAAAAAAAACATGCAAGATAATGGGGGATAGGGTGATTTTTACAAAAGTTTGTAGTAAACTCATAAGCACAGGATGGCCAACCACCCAAACACATGTTTTACAGGACCAAAAAGACTTTCTGAGCACAGACATTAAATACAAATTCTCAAATTTAGAAAAAAGATCTACTTACTAATAAACATGACCTTCATTTATAGAGCTGCAAATCAAGTGTGAACTGCAGCAAAGGGTTATGGAGAGCAGGAGCGAATACTAATCTGCATGCCCATCTCCAAAACTCTGGTACATCAGAGCAGCTCAGCAGATGCCTTAATTCGCATGACAACCTCCCTAGGCTGAAATGGGAGAAACAAGGAAGGGTGCCCTTAGGATTCCAGGAGAACTGCTTGTGACTCCAGATAAAAGTTCAAAGTCCCTCCAGCCTCTGAGGAAGAAGGAGGCAATGGCTTAGGAAGGCAGCAAGTCGCCCTGAGATAGGGGAAGTCAAAAGACATGTCCCCTGGCTTGTGTCACTGCTGACCATTCCCAGGGAGAAGGACTTTCAAATACTGAGCTAGGGAGGGCGGCCCTTCTGTTACCCTCTTGCCCAGTCCCTGCAACACCTGCTCCATGCCCTCAGTAGAGACAACTGCTGAAAGAGCAGTGGCTTTGTAGAAACTTGGAAAGAGCTACATAAAAGTGGGGAGGGGAGCAGAGCATGTCCCACCTTGAAGAACCCAGCTACAGGGAGCAGCACCAGTGTATGCAGGCCAGTGGAGGAAGCTCTGAAGGCAGCAGGCTGCAAACAATCAGAAGAAAACAACGCAGCAAAACCCAACTCTGGCTCCACCCCCCCAAGGCTTTTCAAGGGATGAAGCAAGATGTAGCAACAGATGAAGCAGCAGTAAGTAATGGTCAGTGTGCAGCTAAGAGCCACAGAGACAAAGGAGGAGATAGCAGTAATGGCCTCCATGGAGCCTCAGGAGCCAACTCAGCATCCTTGGGAGTTGGAACCAAATCCAACTGGAATCCCAGGAGCAATAGTGACAGGGATGTCGAAAACCACTACGAATGTCACTCATGCTGTGGGTGGTAAAACAAGGCTGATAATAAAATGTTCACTCACCTTCTTCCGGAGCCATGGTAACCTGGACAATTTCATGAAGGTCAAATGAGGCTTAAAAGTTCTGCTTTCTCCTGCCAAGATACCTTTTTCTTGAAACGTCCTTTTTGCAGCATCTGAAGAAAATAAAAAGAAGCTTAAAAATGCTACTATATGATACCTTATATGAGAAAAGAATCTAAAAAGGAATAAATGTATGTATAACTGAATCAGCCTCTTGAGAAATCTGTATGCAGGTCAGGAAGCAACAGTTAGATTGGACATGGAACAACAGACTGGTTCCAAATAGGAAAAGGAGTACATCAAGGCTGTATATTGTCATCCTGCTTATTTAACTTCTATGCAGAGTACATCATGAGAAACCCTGGGCTGAAAGAAACACAAACTGGAATCAAGATTGCAGGGAGAAATATCAATAACCTCAGATATGCAGATGACACCACCCTTATGGCAGAAAGTGAAGAGGAACTAAAAAGCCTCTTAATGAAAGTGAAAGTGGTGAGTGAAAAAGTTGGCTTAAAGCTCAACGTTCAGAAAACGAAGATCATGGCATCCGGTCCCATCACTTCATGGGAAATAGATGGGGAAACAGTGGAAACAGTGTCAGACTTTATTTTTTGGGGCTCCAAAATCACTGCAGATGGTGACTGCAGCCATGAAATTAAAAGACGCTTACTCCTTGGAAGGAAAGTTATGACCAACCTAGATAGCATATTCAAAAGCAAAGACATTACTTTGCCAACAAAGGTCCGTCTAGTCAAGGCTATGGTTTTTCCTGTGGTCATGTATGGATGTGCGAGTTGGACTATGAAGAAAGCTGAGCGCTGAAGAATTGATGCTTTTGAACTGTGGTGTTGGAGAAGACTCTTGAGAGTCCCTTGGACTGCAAGGAGATCTGACCAGTCCGTTCTGAAGGAGATCAGCCCTGGGATTTCTTTGGAGGAAATGATGCTGAAGCTGAAACTCCAGTACTTTGGCCACCTCATGCGAAGAGCTGACTCAATGGAAAAAGACTCTGATGCTGGGAGGGATTGGGGGCAGGAAGAGAAGGGGATGACAGAGGATGAGATGGCTGGATGGCATCACTGACTCGATGGACACGAGTCTGAGTGAATTCCGGGAGTTTGTGATGGACAGGGAGGCCTGGCATGCTGTGATTCATGGGGTCGCAAAGAATCGGACATGACTGAGCGACTGAACTGAACTGAACTTAATCACTCTGCTGTACACCTGAAACTAATTGATTTACAATAATGTAAATCAACTATACTCCAATAAAATTAAAATGTAAACAAAAAATGCTACTGTGGCTGTCTTTAATCATAAAAATGGCAACTCAAAAAATAAATTATTCTACAACAAAGGCAATATACTGGCTTGAGATATTATTTTTAAGAGAGGAAAAACTACAACGTGTATGATGCCAAATACATTATGATGGTTATATCTGCAATAATGTCAAAGTTTGGCATATGGCAGAAATCAACACAACTTTGTAAAGCAATTACCCTCCAACTAAAGATTTAAAAACAGAATTCAAAAAAAAAAAACTTTGGGTAAGCACACAAAAGCAACAATTGGAAAAGGAAATATTTAATAAATAAAATAACTGACTTTATGATGCTGATTTCATGCAATATCCCAGTGACACCCATATATATATAATGAACGTTTATCTGTAACTCTTCATATCCAAAACCTCTGCTTCCAACCAACATAGAATAACAGGAATCTGATTTACCCTCCCATCTGAAATGACCGGGAAAAACAAGGACAAAATATATGAAACAATGGTTTGTAAGACGCTGTACACCTGGCAGTGAAGATGAGTGATCCCTTAAGAGATGAGAAAAAAACAAGGTGAGCCCTTTGATTAACCAGCTTACATCCCTGGGTGTCAAGGCCCCTATTCAAGGAGGATAAACCCAGATGGAGCCCAGTCATCACACTAGGTTCAGAAAAAAAAAGCCAAGAATAGAAAGACCAACGCATCTGGAACTCATGGGACAGAGTGCCAGAGAAATGAGGGCTGCAGAGAGAAAACTCCAGAGATCTGCAAGGGCTCCCCCGAGTGGATTCAGCGGAGAAGTGACCAGCATGGGTCCCTGAGCAAACGACCTGAAGCTGAAAAACACATTTGAAAGGATTAGAGAGAACACTCCCAGCTCTCACCCAAGGTCAGGAATTGTGTCTGTTCCCATCAGCCAGACTGGAAAGCCTCAAGATGCATGGGACACTGGGAAGAATAAGGATTTTGCCTCAGTAGAAAGGAAAAATGAGCTCTGCTGCTAAGTCACTTCAGTCATGTCCGACTCTGTGTGACGCCAAAGACGGCAGCCCACCAGGCTCCCCCGTCCCTGGGATTCTCCAGGCAAGAACACTGGAGTGGGTTGCCATTTCCTTCTCCAATGCATGAAAGTGAAAATTGACAGTGAAGTCGCTCAGTTGTGTCCAACTCTTCGAGACCCCATGGACTGCAGCCCACCAGGCTATGCTGTCCATGGGATTTTCCAGGCAAGAGTACTGGAGTGGGGTGCCATCACCTTCTCTGAAAATGAGCTCTGGCCTGGTACTATTCTAGTCCCTCCTAACAAATATTAGAAGCAAAACCCAAGAGGAAAAACCTGTATCAAAGTAATTTAGTTGTCCCCCAGCACAGAGCCCAAGTATAATTATAGAAAGACAAAACCATCCAGCACCCCACAAGTGCCTGATATCGGACAAACAGGCATGTAACAAACAGGAAAATATGACCCACAAAGAAGAAATAAATCAATTAATCAAAAGCCACTTAGAACTAACATAGATGTCAGAATGAGCAGGTAAGGGCTTCAAAGCAGTTATTCTAATTGTATTCTTTATGTTTAAAAAGTTGAAACGTGCTAGTGATAAAAAAAAAACCACATTAAACTTTTAGAGATAAAAAATGCAAGGTCTGAGAAAAACAGATGAGACACTACAGAACAACAACAACAACAACAAACAGTGAACTTGGGAGACATAACAATAAAAACCACCCAAAATAAAACAGAGGAAAAAAAAAGAAATAACAACAACAGCAACAACAACAAAAGAATAGTTCACCAGTGAGACGTGAGGCAACTTAGGTTGCCTAATATGTGTGTAAATGGAGTTCCCTGAAAAAAAGGTGAGAGAAGTAGGGAAGTCACTTGAAGAACTAATGGCTGTTGGAGAGTGAGAGCTACCACAACCACAAAGATAATCTGGGCAGTAACTACTAAAATTTAAGCTGCACAAGCATTTTGACAGCAATTCCAATATTAGGAAAACACACAAAAATAAACAAAAGTACCAATACGTAAGATTTTATATAAAAGATATTTAACACTGCTTGAATTATCACATGCTGAAAACAACCTTCAACAATAAAGAAATGGTTGCTATTGGCCCTCCCAGGTGGTAAAGTGGTAAAGAATTCCCTGCCAATGCAGGAGACAACAGGAGATGCCAGTTTGATCCCTGGGTCAGGAAGATCCCCTGGAGGAGGCCATGACAACCCACACTCCAGTATTCTTGCCTGGAGAATCCCATGGACAGAGGAGCCTAAGTGGGCTACAGTCCCATGGATCACAAAGAGTTAGACACAACTGAGTGACTAAGCATGCATGCATGCATACTAAAAACTGCTATAATCAAAAGAATGAATTCAAGTTACATATATTAACCTGAAAAGACATCAGTGGCACCTATTAAGCAAAAAAAAAAAAAAAAAGGCAAATTGCATGGTTACTATATCTGAAACATGATTCCATGATTTAAAAGACAGATGAAGAAACAACAAGGACCTACTGTATAGCACAGGGAACTATATTCAATATCCTGCGATAAACCACAATGGAAAAGAAAATATGTGCAGAACAATCACTTTGCTATATAGCAGAAATTAATACAACACTGTAAATCAACTATACCTCAATAAAACAATTTTTAAATAAAATATTTAAGAAGACAAAGAAAATAAATTCTATATATTTATATTTTTATTAGCACAGACTAGTATAGAATACTTTAGTATGGAAGTTGAGATTGAATAGACGTAGGAGAGAATAGTAATGTTTTCTTTATACCTTTTTAACTGTATGAATGATTATAATGAGCATGCATTACTTTTGAATAAAAAGTTTAAAAATAAGCATGGTAACAAACTGACAATACATGAGCAATATAAGATCGCTACACGTGCACAAGCATCATCGTAGAGTGCATAAGTGAGAAGGGAGATTACTTTGCCCGACATGTGAAAAATCCATCCCTTTCAAAGACCTTCAGTAAACAACTTCTCATTTGGTCTTTTTATCTTAAAATCAGGGCTAATGCATAAGTCAATTTTAAAGATAAGAAAACTGAAACATAAGAACCTGATGCTCAAAGTCCCACTCCCTGTGAGCAGTAGAGAAGGAAGTGAAATCCAGGTGCCCTAACTTCTACCGTGGTCATGCTTCAAGCTGGCTGAAACCTCAGCTTGAACTGAGGGGACAGGGAAGGGCACAGAAACTGCCTCTACAACTTCAAGGGGAAGAGGAAGGCAGGGGATTCTGCCATCTCCCACCATACCCATGCACATTGGTTTCAGTCAGAGAAGTTCCCTTCTTCTATACGTTGAGCTCCCAAGTACCATTTCTTTTTTTTTTTTTAAAAGAACTCCAACATATACCAAAAAAAAAAAGTTTGAAAATCAATGATCAAAAAACCTGCACAGGGTCCCTTCAGTAGAAATAATCCCACCAATAATGTCCATTAAAAAAAAAAAAGGAAACCGTAGGACTTCCCTGCTGGCCCAGTGGTTAAGAATCTGCCTGCCAATGCAGGGGATATGGGTTCGATCACTGGTCTGGGAAAATCCCACATGCCAAGGAGCAACTAAGCCTGTGCACCACAACTTCTGAGCTCGCATGCCTAGAGCCTGTGCTTTGCAACAAGAAGCCATCACAAAGAGAAGCCTGTCCACTGCAACTAGACTCACCCCAACTAGAGAAAGCCCGCACACAGCAAGGAAGACCCAGCACAGCCAAAAGTAATTTTTTTTAATGGAAACTGGTAAAACATAGGACACAGAATATACCTTTGAATCTCAACGAAGACCACATTCAATCTAAATATTCGGTGAAAAACGGTCCTTTTTCAGTTCAGCTAAATCTTATCAATGTTAAATATGTCCTAATTTTTCTAACAGTTAAAACCATGAATTTAATGAAAGATGACCTAATGATTCAAGGAAAAGTGTCCTTAAAAATAAAAGATACACCAGGTACTGTTCTGGGTGCTGGGAATACAATGGATAAAATAAACCCTCTACCCTCATGGAGCAGAGAGACAGAGAGCGCCACAAACAAACACGCAGCATAAGGAATCAATAAGTGATACAAAGAAAAATAAAGAAGGAAATGGCAACCCACTCCAGTATTCTTGCCTGGAGAATCCTATGGACGGAGGAGCCTGGCGGGCTACAGTCCACGGGGCCGCAGAGTTGGACATGACTGAGAGACTTCACTTTCACTTTCAGGGGTATACAAAGTGATGTGGAAGAAAAGAGGTTGCTATTTCAGAGAAGGTGGTCTGGAAATGCGGTTCTGAAGGTGAGACATTCAAGAAGCCACCTGGAGAAGAGAATCATGTGTGTTTCTGGGACAAAGGAACTCAAAGCAGAAGGAACAACTTTCAGAGTGAAGACTGGTGAGTACATCGAAGAACAATAAAAAGGGTAGATAACTGGAGCAGGGTGGGAGGCTTGGGGAAGAGGTAAGAAATAGGTTTAGAGAAGCGGTCAGGGGCCTTATAAAGCATGGTAAATAAGACCTTCAGATTGTATTCTCAGAATGGTAGAAAATTTTGAGTGTTTTAAGCAAGGGAAATTTATGTACGATAGTGACTTTCTTTACTCAGCTATATTTCAGCTGGAAAATACATGTCTTCCTGGCAGGAGAAACTGAGGCTTGGGAGACTCAAAGTGCTCCTCTCTTTCCCTGGGGCTGTATTAGTTGAAGAGAAGACAGCTAAACGGGGTGTCAGAGTGTTTAGAGCAGGGGGACATGTACCAGGCTTGGGGGTTTTTTAATATTTTATTTATTAGCTGTGCCAGGTCTTGGTTGCAGCCTGCGGGATAGTCAGTCTTCATTGGAGCACGTGGAATCTTTGGTTACAGCATGCAAATTCTTGGTTGTGGCATGAGAGATCTAGTTCCCTAACCAAGGATGGAATCCCGGCCTTCTGCACTGAGAGCACGGCATCTTAACCACTGGACAACCAGGCAAGTCCCCAGGCTTGGTTTTTTAAGCTGGAGCCTTCCTTGTCCCCATATATAGTTATTTTCTGTAACTATTCTTGGGTACACGAGATTTCACTCTATTGCTCATAAACTCATAAACTCAGTGGAGCTGTCTGAGGGCCCTTTCCACCCTTACGCTACTCTTGAACACAAAGAAAAGGCAGAATTCCCCGAGGCCAAGGCGGAATGGATAAGAATACTGTACAACCATCTATCACACAGCATCATCCTAGCTTCACCTCCACCCTGAGGGCACAGGGAATTCTGGCTTTGCTGCATCTGTGGACATGTCTCAGAAACAAAGCACAGGTCACTCCTGCTCTCAGCCGTGTGTGACTTTGTTGTTTCATTCATAGGATGATGGAGGGACAAGAATTCACACTCTAGTTTGGCCTCTAACTCTCTTCTTCATCCAAACGAGAAAATCTTGGGGCAGGAAAAAACACCATTATGCTTAGTTGCTGAAACCTCAAAGTCCTTTCTCTATTGTTTCTGCTGTATTCTCTCTTCTGAACACATTAAGTGCCACTGCTTAGAGGGAGGCTAGGCATAAAAGCTAGGGAAGAAGAAACACACAGATAAAAATTCAATAGTTCAAAATACTATTTCACTGCATTTTCAAAATCTTACTTTGTTATTTTGTCTAATATCTACCAAATGCTATTGTGTGCTACATATGATGTTTTGATCACACTTTGTAAATCTGAGGCATGTCCTAAAAACCCTTCACTGCAACTCACTGCCACCATGATTTTTCCCGTCTCTTCTACGGTGATAAAAAAGGTTAAGCAATAGATCATTAAAATACCAAGAAAACATTAATTCTTAGCTGAAACCAACAGATAACAGTTTTAGCTGAGTTAAGCAGGAAAGGAATTTATAATAATAACACTGGGAGGACTAAAGTTCCAGGCTGGAAGGCCAGGAAGCCAAGATGTCCCCTGTTATAGTCCAGAGACACCACAACCTCTCCCAGCTGGCATTACTGAAGCCCGCACGCACACGTGCGCGCACACACACACACACACACACACACAGACACAAAGGGCGAGAACCCTGCCACCTGTCTTTGACAGTGACGACTCCACCTATCCCCAGAATGGATTCTGCACAGTACTTATTTTTGCTCAAGTTGCTAGCTTCTGACTCAAAGTCTGGGCCAAAGCAAGATGATGTAGAACCAACAAAGCAAAACCTGTGAAAGAAGGTATGTGACATGACAGTGCAGGAAGAGTTTAGATGCTGGGCAGCCTAAACAAAAGATGGCGGTCCAGCACACACATGTCTTAAAGAAAACTGTATTTATAACAATCACGGGTGTGCCTTGGAGATTCCGACAGTTCAGTTCCAAACCACCAAAATAAAGCGAATATCATGATAGAGTCACACCAATTTGAAGGGACGTATACCTGATGCTCGGAGGGATTGGGGGCAGGAGGAGAGGGGATGACAGAGGATGAGATGGCTGGATGGCATCACCGACTCAATGGACATGAGTTTGAGTGAACTCCAGGAGTTGGTGATGGACAGGGAGGCCTGGTGTGCTGATTCATGGGGTCACAAAGAGTTGGACACGACTGAGCTACTGAACTGAACTGATACCCACTCCAGTACTCTTGCCTAGAAAATCCCATGGATGGAGGAGCCTGGTGCAGGCTACTGTCCATGGGGTCGCAAAGAGTTGGACGACTGAGCGATTTCACTTGGATTTCACTTCATTGCTAAAAACGGGTAACCGCCATCTGAGCCCTCAGTAAGTAGTAATTTCTTTGCTGGTGAAGGGTCTTGCTATGAAGTTGATGGCTGTTGACTGATCAGGGTGGTGGCTGCTGAAGATTGGGGAGGCTGTGACAATTACTTAAATAAGAATGAAATCTGCCATATTGATTAACTCTTCCTTTCACTTGAACTCTTAGAGGCCACTGTAGGATTATTAACTGGCTTAATTTGAATATTACTCTGTTCAAGCAACAGGGAGGCCCAAAGAGTGAGTGAGAGATGGGGAAACGGCCAGTGAGTAGTCAGAACACACACATTTATTCAGTTGGCTGCCTTGTATGGGTGTGGTTCATCGCACCCTGAAGGTCACTGACCACAGGTTACTATAACAAATATAATAATGAAAAGTTTGAAATATTGAGAGAATTATCAAAATGTGACATACAGACACTAAGTGAGCAAACGTTGGAAAAGTGTCACTGATAGACTTGCTCTACACAAGGTCACCACCGACCTTCAATTTGTAAAGCAAACAAAAACAAGGCCAGAGCACGTGAAACACAATAAAATGAAGAGCAATAAAATGAAGGGTGCCTGTACTGTTATAATTAACTTATCATCTTTTAGTTCCTATAAATTGCTTTTGTTGTTTAGTCACTATGTCCAACAGTTTTGCGACCGCATAGACTGTAGCCCGCCAGGTTCCTCTGTCCATGGGATTCTCCAGGCAAGAATACTGGAGGGGTTGCCATTTCCTCCTCCAGGGGATCTTCTCAACCCAGGGATCGAACCCAGCTCTCCTGCACTGCAGGAGGATTCTTCACCACTGAGCCACCAGGGAAGCCGTCATATAAATTACAAACAGGTGTATCTTTTCTCAACTACCCTATCACATAACAGCTTTGATCCTCTCTCTTCTGACATATTCTCAACTGTTTTAAATAGAACTAAAAAATTTTTAATAAAACAATAATAAATACTTAAAATCAAAGCATTAAACTGAATATTATAAAACTCATTATTTTTATTGCTCAAAAATAGTCAAACATTGGCAATGTCTTAGGGTTTAATATATTCCATGATGGACAAACTTACTAAACTCCCAAAATTTGACTAAAGAGACTAGAGATGAGGGCATATTTTCTAAGTCTTCAAGTATTTGAAGAATTACCACATAGAAGAACTTCAGATGGCAGATTAGCAACATGTTCAAACCAGCCTTCAAAACAGAAATGGCATGAAGGTGTAAAAGGTAAAATTTACTTGTTCAGTTAGTTACTGAGCAGCTCCCACATTTGTCAGGTACATAATGTCCTGAAGACAGCAAGCATGTCCCTGCTTTCATGGAGCTTACAGTCTCAGGGGACAGATTTTAGCCCAATAAAGAGAAAGACTTAATGCTAAGAATTATCAAAAAATATAAGAGCTACAAGGAAAAACTACAAGAAATGCAGGGATTTGTTAACAGAAATCAAAACAGTAGGCATTTGTATGGTTCATTAACTCTCTATATTCATTGTTACATATTATTTTATTCATATATCATTATGTGCGATTGATTCTAAAGAAACAAAATTTTCTAAATTATTGGCTTCAGTAACATCAAATTTTGACTCAACAGTTCTCATTATTCACTGGACCTTGATGGGTATCTATTCACAATACTGGCTTAAATACTTGTCACAAAGCACATTTCATTTCTATTAATGTGTTTTTTTCAACAGTATATTCTCTACAAGGATGGAAATAACAGGGGGAAATGGCACCTTCATTTGGCATTTTTGATACTTCTTAGTATTGATTTTATATTCCTAATAGTATAATCTATTGCTTAGCCAGAGTACTGGGTAATAGTTTTAGAAATATTATTCTTGAGATCAGAAAAGCTTTTGCTAGTGTTGAAAACCACATGTCATTTTTCATTTATGTTAACTCATATTCCAGAAGAGAGGTTTATGAATATTTTAAGAAATTGTTCGATTCCTCCTAGTAACACAGACATTCCTTCAATCACTAAATAGAAAAGCACATAGCAAATACATCAGATATCCTTCAAAATCAGCTAAAAATGCTCCCTGAATAATATAATTCACCTCAGCTAAAGAAGCAAATTGTCAGAGGAACAAGTTTTTAACGTGTATTTTAAACACAAGGAAACTTTGCTATATAAGAGAACAGCAAAATGAATAATAAAGATACTTTTGTAATCCTAAGTAATACCATTTCATCTGGTTTTTTTTTTTATGTTTTGCATTTATTCAATTCCTTTCCCACTGAAACGAAGCAGTGTAGCTGGAGCACAGTGAGCAAAAAAGAGAGAACCACAGTTAAGACAGGAGACTTCAGCCGGAGACCAGAACACCAGGACACCATGGGCTGAAGCGAGGAGTCTGGGAAGTTGTAATGAACAGCCCTACCTGATTTAAGGTCTCAGAGTAGTTCTGGCAGATGAAGAGTCAAAGATTTCGCTATGCTTATAATCTGCTGGAATGAAATATTGGAGGCCACTGTCAAAGAAAGCAAGGAATCTCAAGACAAGTAGTAGTTGTAATGGCAGTAGTAGGGATAATTATTATTATTTTTTACTAATGATAATAGCTACCATCTTATTTAACATTGTACATGTGCCAAACACTATACCAAAGCACTTCACATATGTTATCTTGTTTTGAGAATAGTTACAATTATGTTCATTCTACAAATAAGGAAATTAAGTAAGGAATTAGATATTTTGGTTAAAGTCACTCAGCTGATCACTGCTAAGGCTGCATTGGGGAAAAGTTGGGAGGTGGGGGCGGCAGTCAGCTCTGACTGACTCCACAGCTCACTTTGAGCCAGGATGGCTGGATGGCTGTGCTCACAGAGTTACAGCAAGAGAGGGAACGAAGCCTTCAGTGAACAAGAGGAAATATTCAGACAACTGCAGAAAGGAGAGGGAGAGGGTGACAAAACCTGACACCATGAAACACCAATAAGAAAAGGCCTCTGTGTGAGGGCAAAACAGAAAAAGCAAGAGAACTAAGAGAAAGTGGGTGACATCTCTGGGTTCCATGTTGCAAAGCATTTGGTGAAACAAGGAAGCTATGATCTCGACTAGAGCTGGGCTTCAGCTTAGGCAGGAAGGTGCTTCCACAAGCTGGTTAGGAGTCCCCTTGTTAATTTACAGTGTAACAGACGAGCAAAGTGACTAAGAACAGAGGATCTGGTGACAGTGGCAAGACAGCTGAAGGAGGTCAAAAGGTGCAAACTTTCACTTCTTAAAAAAATAAGCACTGAAGATGTAATATACAGCATAGTGCCTATAGTTAACAATAGTGTCTTACATATCTGAAGGCTACTAAAAGAGTAAATCTTACACATTCTCATCACAAGAAAAAAAAATTTGTAACTTTGTGTGCTGATGGATGTTAACTATGCTTATTATGGTGATCGTTTTGCAATATATACAAATACCAAATCATTACACTGAACACCAGAAAAAAATATAATGTTATATATCAATTGTACCTCAATTTTTTAAAAAAGCCTAACAACAAGAGAACAGTAAAATAAATTATGATGCAACAGAAAATTATATAACCAGTAAAAGGAATACTTTTGGAGACTTTCATAACAGTGATAATGATAGTGAACATTTCTTAATTGAGCATTTATTCTGTACCAAATATTGTTCCTTATGTGTATCGCATATCACACATACACTATAATAAATAATAATAACAATTTAAAAATAGAACATGGAATCTGGAGCCAGATTGCTTGGATTTGAGTCCTGGCTCTATCACTTACTAACAAATTATTTAGCCTCTCTGTGTCTCAGTGTCCCTACTGAACAATGGGGGTAATGATAATCATCCCTGTCTCATAAGAGTTGTTAAGATTAAAAGAATTAACATTTGTAAGATGATTAGAATAAAGCCCCACACAATCCATTTAAGTATCTGATTGAAAATCAAGTAAAATAAAAGATATAGGGGATCAGAATATGCCCCCCAGAAATACGCCACTTGGGCATAAGGCATACTTTGAGTAGAGACAAAGAGAATCCATAGCTGCATAAAGAAACTTGCCCCAAGCTTCCCTTGTCTGAACAAAAGCAGACACTTGTGAAAAATGAGGACTACCAAAAATCCTCTCTCGTGGGGAATTCCTACTGCCAAAGTGGACCTGTGCAAACAAACCTTTCTCCACTGGAGTTCCCACCCTACACATTCACTTCCTCACAGTCTGCCACCCATGAAAGCTTAGAACCCTTTTCCTTTGTCTTGTCACTTCTCTACAAACTTATTGTTCTTCTGTTAAGATGCCATTTAAGCCCACATTCTAGCCACCCCACTGAGTTCCTCTTCATTGTGGTTTCTCCCACAGGATGTGTACTGGACACATTAATAAACTTTGCTGTTTTTCCCTTGCTAATCTGTTGTCAGTCTAAGCCTACAGGGTTCCTTGGGAAGAAGCTAGGAGGGCAGAAAGAAAAACAATTTCCCCCTCTATGGGACAATAGAAACGGTAAAAAGAGAGATGAAAGGGGAGAATTAGGCGGATGTGTGCCTGGGGGCCTGCACAGAGGCAGGGCGTGTGACCGAGGCTCTGATGGTCCTCTAGGAAGCATGTCTGTGATTCAGACATTCTGGTTGAGAAAAAGAGCTCATCTTTGCTTAGTTCTAAATGAGGTGCAGCTAGGGTGTTCTGATGTGTCTGAAGACAGCTTACTTAGCCCAGGCCATTCAACAGAACGGTCAGCAGGGCCACTGGGATGTCCACCTGCCTGTAGTGGTTAGAAGTCCAAGTCCCCAGCACCTGAACAGATACTCTACAAGGAGAAGCACAGGGCATATACTCTCCATCTTTTGGGGGACATGATAGTCATAATAAGAGAAAGAGTAATGTTCAAGTGAACATCCTAAAAAACTTTCATTTTTCCTTTTATGAGATAAATGCACTTGGAATCTTTTATCATGCTAACCAAGCACTCTTTTCTCATTTAAAAAAAAAGATTTGCAAGAACTATTATAATCCAGGCAGGCTAAACTTTTAGCAATCTCTCAATCTAACATACTTTTTAACAAAATTACATTTCATGAAAAAAAATGAATGAAATCATCACATATTCATTTCTATGCAAAAAGCTTTCACTGCAATTTCATCACGGTAAAATGTGCAGAAATGACGTATAAATGCAAAATTTTCAATACCTTCTTAGCTGTATGAGCTATTATGTACTGCTAGGAAAAGAGAAGGTACTGTTTTATTCTGGAAAAACAGGATCATTCAAGGTCAAGGTAGGAAACTGAGACACACAGCCTTGGATGCCTAAATCTTACCAGCTCCCTCAAGTGGCTAACACCATAAGGCTACTTATACACGATGTACAAAGATAGCCGTGGTCTCTTCAGCCCATCTGCATCTACCAAAAACATCTAGTAGTACTAGTAGCTCATCAATTCAGACTTTACTAGTTCAAAATGCATAATAACTTTCTTTAATTTTATATATTAATTCTAAATTACTCTTTATCTTATAATTTTTCAATAATGAGTTCAAATATTAGTATCTAAAATTCAGTCTTTTTTCATACCAACTGTATAGTTTGAATTTTAAGATTTTGTTTCCTTTAACTTAAAAACTGAAAAACTCCTTGAAAATTACATAAATCAGACTATTCATGAACTATAATTTTCACTATTTTTCAAGTTAATTTTACTTCATAATATGGACTTCTTTATCAAACTTTAATAATTAAATATATATTCTTTAAAAATTTTCCTGCTTTATATTAGGTCAAACTAGGTCTGCCTCCATTATGCTGAACAAGTAAGATTTTAATATACTGGTATAAGCATATATTAATATATATATATATATAGTTTATATCAATTTCTAAGAAATGTATTACCATGGTCAATAGAATATATTCTTCTGAAAGTTGTAATATATTTGAATAAATAGTTTATAAAATATGACACAAAACAAATGTGACATTATTTTACTGATCTTATTGGACTAAAGCAATATTAATACTGAGGCAGTCTTTAAAAAATAAATTTAATGAAGTAAAATACTGACCAAAATTCCACATACTGAACATCTGGACATTATACAAATTGAGGCTGCAACTAAACTGCAATGGAATTTTCCATATACATATTCAAATATTTAGATTCCTTAAACTGCATAAAAGGGGGGCTTCCCTGATAGCTCAGTTGGTTAAGAATCTGCATGCAATGCAGGAGACCCCAGTATGATTTCTGGGTCAGGAAGATCCACTGGAGAAGGGACAGGCTACAAACTCCAGTATTCTTGCGTTTCCCTTGCGGCTCAGCTGGTAAAGAAAGTGAAAGTGAAAGTCGCTCAGTCGTGTCCGACTCTTTGCAACCCGAAGGACTATACAGCCCATGGAATTCTCTAGGCCAGAATACTGGAGTGGGTAGCCTTTCCCTTCTCCAGGGGATCTTCCCATCCCAGGGATGGAACCCAGGTTTCCCGCATTGCCAGTGGATTCTTTACCAGCTAAGCCACAAGGAAAGCCCCAGCTGGTAAAGAATCCGCCGGCAATGCGGGAAACCTGGGTTCCATCCCTGGGTTGGGAAGATCCCCTGGAGAAGAGAAAGGCTACCTACTCCAGCATTCTGGCCTGGAGAACCCCATGGACTATACTATACAGTCCATGGGGTCACAAACAGACACAACTGAGCAACTTTCACTTTCAAACTGCATAAAAAGTATAATCGAAAGCAACAGCGCAGTTTACAAAAAAAAAAGCTAAAAGCAATTGATTATATGAAGGAGACAGAGTGTTATTCTCCCTCCATTTTCCATTTCTTGTAATGTTTTGTTTAAATGTTTAGAAAACTGTACATATTTTTAAGAAACAGTCTCTGGCATCTAGAAGGGAATTACAGGGGCAGTGGCCTTTTCTAAAATGACAAGCCAACACTCTTGGGCTCATAGTCACACGAAAGTTGGCGAGATTTCACATTCCTCTGCACACAATGGATCTTTCATCAATACTGGAAACTGCTTTTATGAGACTATGTGCTAAGAATGGATGGAATTCTCAATGTTGCAAGCACCCATTGAATTATTTAAAAGAACAATGAATGAATGACTAATTAGAAATGTGTCTTGAGCTCAGAGATATTTATATTACAAAAAGAAAGACCTGAATCTAGCATTCTCTCCAGAGCAGTTCAGGAGGAATACCTAAGTCTGTTCAGTGGAAGGCATGGGTTCCCAAATGCTTTGCCATCAAAACTGTTGGAGTTGCCTTCTCCTTGGCCAACTGATGATTTTAAGTCCTACCTGACTCATATTGTTTAACTGCTTGCTTGTTACTTATATATATTTTGCTCCACAAAAGAAAAACTTAACAATGAAATGAAATCTGACCCTCATGCCTACCTCCTCCCAAAAACAGGTGCAATTTTGAATGGGCAACTATATAAAGACAGTATGATATTGAGTTTTTCTAAAAAGTATGTCTCAAAAGATCACATACAATATGATATCCTTTTTACTGAATATAAGGTTAAAGCTGATTAAAAATACACATATAATTTAGGAAAATACAAAGAAATAATAAACTCTGACTTCAGGATGATGGTTAGCTTAAATGAAGGAACGCCAAAGGACAGATTGATGAGAAGGACAATGTGGTGAGATTACTACCAAGGTTCTCACTTGTGTTTTAGGTGGTGGATTCCCAGATGATATTATTTTAAGACAGATAGATAGACAAAAATAAACCCAGCATGGAGCAATGATCAGAGAGTGTTATAAATTAAGGATTACTGAACCTGAAATGGGATGACATGAAATGATCTGACATGAGAGGAAAAAATAAAAATTTTTTACAGTACATACATGAATACCCAAACTATGATCTCTGGTTCATCTCAAAAAAGCACTCTTCCAGGTTTTATAATTTTCTGCTTCTATTTCCCTAGAAAGCTGACTGCCAAAGAATTGATGCTTTCAAACTATGATGTTGGAGAAGACTCTTGAGAATCTCTTGGACAGAAAGGAAATCAAACCAGTCAATCCTAAAGGAAATCAACCCTGAATATTCATTGGAAGGACTGATGCTGAAGCTGAAGCTCCAATACTTTGGCCACCTGATGCAAAGAGCCCACTCACTGGAAAAGACCCTGAGGCTGGGAAAGACAGAAGGCAGGAGAAGAAGATGACAGAGGACAAGATGGTTAGATGGCATCACCAACTCGATGAACATGAGTTTAAGCGAGCTCTGGAAGATGGTGAAGGGCAGGGAAGCCTGATGTGCTGCAGTCCATGGGGCTGCAGATTAGGACATGACTGAAAGACTGAACAACAACAAACTTCCCCAACATTTTCAACTGTGCTGCACAAAGCAGCATGTTCTCCAATGGATGTTAGATCTACCACCACCAACGGGCCTTCTGCTTAGACAGTGGTACCTAAACAGCAAGGAAAAAAGGTAGCACAGAGGGAAATATCACTGATTCATCTACTGACTCTCCCAAATGGGGCTGGCAATCCCCACAAGCTTCTGAACAGGCAATTGGTGTTTCTAATTAACTCATTCAATATTTACTTAATGCCAGCTATATGTCATGATAAGCACTGGATCCTTCAGACTTATGATTAGGATGCTGCTGCTGCTAAGTCACTTCAGTCGTATCCGACTCTGTGCGACCCCAGAGACGGCAGCCCACCAGGCTCCCCTGTCCTTGGGATTCTCCAGGCAAGAACACTGGAGTGTGTTGCCATTTCCTTCTCCAATGCATGAAAGTGAAAAGAGAAAGTGAAGTCGCTCAGTCCTATCTGACTCTTAGCGATCCCATGGACTGTAGCCTACCAGGCTCCTCCATCCATGGGATTTTCCAGGCAAGAGTACTGGAGTGGGGTGCCAGTCCTAACAAATACTTGAGTCCAGTCCATCATCTTCCAGAATCAACATATTGCCCAGAGTCAAAGGATCAAGATACAGTAACTGTTTTGGCCTTTTATTTACACAAGCAAATATCTACTTATCTACACAAGCAAATGCTGAAGTAGGTCACTCATAAAGTGAGGCTACATTGCCCCCCCTCCCCCAACAAAGTTGAAAGATGTCGAATCTCTATTATAAGAATTGGGAGAAAAAAATTTCTTTTTCAACAATGAGATTTCATGTAAGTATATCACTGTTTGTTTTACCTGCTATCTCCAAAAGTGAGTTTATGTGATCTCCTTCTGCCAGCTTCACAAATCCAACCTGATTTCCGAAAGTGTCAACCCCTTCAAAGGGCAAAGTCAAAGGTTTTCCTTGGAGGATTTCTTCTACAAATGGTTTTAATTCCAAAAGAGCATCAATACCACTGGCAAGAGACAATATATATTTTTAGTAATATAATAAGTAGTAAAATATACAAAACCAAACGAGAAAAGAGTTTTAGATAAATTAATTTTTGTATTTGTACTAATTATTTTAATGCTCAGAATACCTTCAAAATCAAATCCATATGATCAAAATAAAACTAATATTAATTTTAAACAAAATTTATATAAGTGAATTAATCTTTACCTAATTGCAATTTATTTTATATTAAAGATACAAAAGAAGATGTTATGTTATAGTTTACCAAAAGGTTTTAAACCAAGGAAATAGTGCATGCACAACTAAAGAAAAAAAATATTGACAATATATTGCAGAAAAACCTAATACCTACAAAAGTTTAAACCAGATTATGTGAAAGTTCAAGGTTCTTGTTAAAAGTACTACTATTTACATAGTATTTACTATCTGTGAAGCACTTTACTAAAACTTAAAATATATTATCTCTTTAAAATATAACAGCCTCCATAATAAGATAATTAATTAGACTTGACCAAAGCACAAGTTTACAACTACAGTGACATAAATTTGCTGTATACGTTTAGTCTATCTGATTAAAGGGCTATTCTGTGTTTCAAATGCACTGTTTTTTCTTTATAAAAATAAAAGTTTACTATATTAGTGAATTAGACATTATCAGGTTTGGAATATTTTGAAAATTAAGATCAATTATTTCCATACTAAGAGGATTTTAGTACATGGACTTTATAATGAGAAAAAAACTAAAATCTCACTAGAGGGCAGCAATCACTCAAGAAAGAAAGAAAGAAAGACATTTTACATTATGGAGAGGGGTTTAAAATACCCTTCTGGTGAACCACCTTAATTTAAATTATCTTGATCAGCAATTTGTTCATCAATAGTAATAAGATGTCAAACGTGTGAAAAGAAACTTAGACATTTTTCTAGATGTTTCATATTTCTACATTAGCTTTAAGTTTTTAACTGATTTTCATCCACAGTTTCCATACTGGGTCTCACTTCTCTGTCAAACAATATATAATACTTCAAAACAGCTTTAGAAATGTCAACATTTCTCACTGGACCTCCAAATTCACATCCGAAATCCAATCTTTCCTGACTGTATTTATGTTCATCCAAAAAGACACGCTGCTACTGCAGTATTATCTTCACCATGGGTTGAATTCAAGCATGTGAAACAGAACAGCTACTCTGGCTCATCTTCCATAAATCAGGGGATGAATATCAGGATACTCACTTTAAATATAACTCTATAGCAAAGCAGGCCATCCTAAAGCTCATGAGTTTTCAGAAACAGTGAATTCTACATTCCATTTTTCTTTAAAGAAATATAAATGATCCAAATTCAGTCCCGTTTTTCCACTCTGTAGTAATATAAACCAATAAATTTATCCTAATGAGATGTCACTGGTCACAGAGTGAAAATGAGTCACAGTGCCTCTTGGTAAATATCACTGACTTTAAAATTCTTTTAAATAGAGTATCTTTTCAAGAACTGTTTATGGAAAGATTTCTTTGTAGTAAACTAAACAGAATATAAGTATGTAGGAAACAGAATTCTGAAACTAGAATTCAGACCCAAAGGTTGTACTCAGAACAAAAATAGGACAGCCATATTTTCAAATCAGTATCTGGATTAATATATTTCTATTTCTTTCTTCTGCACTGTGAAGACACAAAGTGTGCCATCTACCTGAAGAAATTCATTACATTAAAAAAAAAATGTTTCTACACACTCCTTATCTGACCCATTGATCAGTACTTTATATTAAATACCTAAAATACGATACTAGACTTTGAAAAGTAAGGATATAGAACAAGAAACTGACAATACGGATGTCTAGCATATTATACTGTATGGGATGAAAGATAAAATTAAAAGATTAGGGACTCAGAAAACCCTTCACATAATCAATGTCTTGCAGAAAACCCAATCAGTTTCACTCACTATGGAAAGTGAAAGTGAAGTCACTCAGTCGTGTCTGACTCTGCGACCCCATGGACTGTAGCCTACCAGGCTCCTCCATCCATGGGATTTTCCAGGCAAGAATACTGGAGTGGGGTGCCATTGCCTTCTCCAGGAGATTTTCCAGATCCAGGGATTGAACCCAGGTTTCCTGCATTGTAGGCAATCGCTTCACTCACTCTACAGCTACCCAAAATGAAGCCACACCTTGAATCTCATCATCTTAAGTGTCATCTTAAAAGTTGACACTTCAGTCACAAACACTTACTTCCCTCGTTCCCCAAACTAGAAGCAAATCTTCTGGCCTTTGAAATTCCATTAATATTTTATACTTTATGAAACACACCACTTTTTTTACATTTTTCTATTACAGTTTTTTGGATCCATATGACCCAGTCAACTATAATGTATAATACATGAGCACAAGATCCATTCATGATTTATCTTTATTTCCTCCAAAGCACTTAGTTCAGTATCTTATATGTGGTTGACAAACAATATTGGTTGAACTGCAAAATACTATCTTGTCTGTATAGTAAACTTCAAATATTTCTTAATTTTTCATTGCAACTTAGTCAAAAATAATTAATTGCTAAGTTGCAAGTATCTGGTCATCATTTTCTAGCAGAGCTACAACTCCCAGTACTATAAAGTAGCACAAGGATGTGACTTCAATTCCTCAAATACCAAGCAGACTTGCTAACCATTTAATTTTTTACACAAAATTGAAATTTGCAAACACATATTGTAAACACAGGGCTAAATGACTCAGATTGTCACTATGCTCTGGACAGTAACTCTTCAACAAATGATACCACGGTTTAGGGCAAGACAGTGCTTCCTAGTTCAGGACTGTTCCATGTACTGACTGCAGATGGTTTAGTAACACTGACCCCTGTGCATAAAATGCCCATGGCACTCCTTAATTTTGGTGACAACCAAAATCAACCCCCTTCCCAAATAATTCTAAAAGTCTCCTAGAGAAGGCAGTCCTACCTCCAATGAGAAATGTAGACATTATAATATATTGAGAACATACACCCGCACCCCAACCCAACTGCATAGCACTTAACAGTATTTCTAGCTAATTATGTGTTCATCAGTAGAGGCCACTGAGTTACATGCTGCTGCTGCTCAAGTAGCTTCAGTCATGTCCAACTCTGTGCCACCCCATAGACAGCAGCCCACCAAGCTCCTCTGTCCCTGGGATTCTCCAGGTAAGAACACTGGAGTGGATTGCCATTTCCTTCTCCAATGCATGCTAAGTCACTTCAGTCATGACCAACTCTGTGCGATCCCATAGACGGCAGCCCACCAGGCTCCACTGTCCACAGAATTCTCTAGGCAAGAACACTGGCGTGGGTTGCCATTTCCTTCTCCAACTGAGTTACATATAGGAGGCCATTCATACTTGCAGCAGACTCATCTCTTCCACCTCTTTCATGAACTTGTGCTCATCTTCTCCCTCCTATCTCCATCCCACCCCCTCCCTCAATCACACTCCATGGAACAATAATAAAGAAAACCAACTAGTTCTGGTTTCTCGGCTGACCAGCATTCACTTAATTCCTAGAACTCTCAGCTTCTTCATATGCATAAGAAAGATGACCTTTCTGTGTGGCCAGACTCACAACACTTGTTAAGGAAATAAAATAATACTTGTTTGGGAAATAGAGGCTGACGAGCAGAGACTGAAATATATATACATGCCATGGCCAAGACCCATTTTTAATAATAGAGCTAAAACTTAAATTTATCAATCAATGGTAACTCAGTCTTCTTTGGTTTAAAAAGGCCTCTTTGGGGTACAATTATTCTTTAACTCAAACTTCCTTTCAGGATTGCTTTTCCCTTTCCTCTCCCCTCCTCCTTCCCAGGGAACCCAGCATACTTTTGTATAAAGATTGAAGAAGGTCTTTGGTTTGCTTGCTGTTTGGGTTCTCAGACCGATTCAGGGGCTTGGTCTGGTCATATCCCCAGGTACCCTTCGCTGGTGTCCACGAAAAACGACGTGTCCCTCCTGGGCACTGCACTGGCAGGCCCTGCCGAAGTATGAGACCTCTGCAGGGGCCTCTGATCAGGAAACATGGATACCTGGCATTGCCACTGTCCCTCATCCTACCCCTACTGATCCACCGATTCTCTGTGAACTTCCAAGTCTACCTACCAGGAAACAAGGAAATTTCTGGATTCATCTATTAATATATACCCTGATAGGCAAAGGGGACATGAAGGAACTACCTGAGGTCTCTGTGTTAGAAATCTCCCTCGACGCTAACCTCCTGGCTGTGTGGAAGCACATGCTTCTTTGAGGTCCCCCAGGGAAGAAGGAATTCTTCCTCCAGACTGCCTTCGGATTTGAGACTCTACTAAATCAATTCTCACCCAGGTCTCCAGTCTGGCAAACTGCCTTGTAGATTTGAAATTTGCCAGCCCCCACAATCACCTGAGCTAATTCCTTAAAATAAATCTCTACATATAGCTACAGTGTACATATAGATACATGAATATATCTATATATACAAATGAAGACCCATCCTACTAGGTCTGTTTCCCTGGGGAACCCTGACTCGTCCACCATTCTAACATACAGAGTGCCACCCATTTTCTCCTGGGCTTGCATCTTCTTGCGTCGATTTTCTCTGACTTCTTTTAAGAGCATCAGAGTATTTCTTTTTTTTCTTCTGATTGGCAAAGCAAACAGTGAACGTGAGTTAAGTAAAACCTTCCGGTCCTCTCTGTAATTGTATCTGCTCTTGGGTGGAGCACATCGGGACAGATGAGAAGACTGATCCCTAAAAATATGCAGTTCTACTATTTAAAAGATATCACCACTAGAATCATAATTTGACTATATATTTTGAGTTACTACTTTATTCTTTTCTCCCTTATATTTCCCCTTTCCTTCACGCCCTCCCCATCCAAGTCTTATTATTCATTCCCTCAGGAGACTATATGTCAGGGTAGAAAACAGAAGTAAGCTGTAACCTGTAATTCTGACTTTGGCTATCCAAAGAGCTTAAGCTTGAGCTTAATACAGAGAGCAACACAGAACAAGGGGCGCTCATTCCAACAGTGTCCCAGAGAAGTGGAGGATGAGCAAGGTTTCTCCACTGTGGGCTGGAAAACAGCAATCAAAGACTCATACTCAACTTGTGTGGCACAATTCTGAGTTTGGGGGTGCAGAGTATACAGTATTCTAGTAATGGGGTGGGAGTGAGACTGAAACTGTCCACTGATCTAGTAAATGACAGCTCTAATAGCTAATAATATTAAGTGCCTACTATGCGCCAGGCCCTATACTAAGAGTGTTTACATGTGTCAGTACTATTATTTTCTCCATTTACTTAAAAAATGATTTGCCCAAAATTGAACAGCTTATTAAGACACGGTTCCAGAATCTTTACCTGGAATCCTAACCCAAATGGTCAGACGCCATAGTGCTTATATAATTAACATGGACAAAATAACTGCATAACCAATGCATCTGATAACAATAACACAGTTCAAAAGTATAGATTAGGGGCAATTCCCTGGTGGTCCAGTGGTTAGGGCTCTGCACTTCCACTCCAGGGTACAAAGGTTCAATCCCTGGTTGGGGAACTAGGATCCCACAAGCCATGTGTCACAGCGGAAAAAAAAAAAAAAATACAGATTAGGAAGAATATTGTACAGCTAATTCTGTACATTGGCTTGTTGATTGCAACAAATTATAACAAAGAATGTTTCTTTAGAATTTCAATGCCTCTTTGGGTTCTGTTATGTTTACTCATATTAAAGTAATAACTTGGAAAACAATATTCCAGAAAGATGTAGTACTCACATGTTTACGTCATCTTCATTCAATAACTGCATCACTAGTAGGGTAATATGAAAGGAGCCATCACTGCTCATTGCTCTGGCCAGTTGCTCATCTTGTCGTATTATTGCATTTTGCAGGATCTTAATTCTTTTTGTAATCTAATCACACACAGACAAAACAGAGATTAGGTAAGCAACATTTCCTTACAGCAACATTTAAATTGAGAAGAAAATAAGTAACGATTAAAATGAGAACACTGTCAGGATGTTCAATCAAATCATGCTTGTCTACCTATCCTTAAATATCCTGGAGGGATAACTTGGAAAGTTTAATGGGATGTATAAACGTTTTAAAAATTACACAATGCTTGTCCATCTTAAGAGCATAGCCCAACATCCTTCTTTTACAGACTGGGTCCCTGACTGAGTGGAAAAACTCAATGGCTATGTATCTTTTCAGAACCTTATCCTTGGAATATACAGTATGACTCACTATCATTATGATCCTTCCTAAAAATAAAAGCTTTATTCTTGCCACAGAAAGGTCAAATCAGCAGACAACATTCCATTTCTGCTGGCAGTAATATTTATTTGTCTCCAAATGAATGTGTCTGAGAACCCATTCTTCATGGCCTTTAAGATCTTTCAGGACAGCAATAATTCAACAGGAATGACTACTGTCATTTCCCCAGACATGTGAGGCGGGGCATAACCATGGTGAGAGCTGCATAGAAGGCTAAACGCATATGTTTACAAAACTGGATCCAAGCAAAATTCTTGTACAAAAACTGTATCTTTATCCAAGCAAAATCCTTGGTCCCTCATCAGCTCACCCCTCTCAACCTACTGAGAACAAAGAGGAATGATGACTTTTCCCTCCTCTATTTCCAGCTAGAGACAATGCTGTGTGTGCTAAGTCACTTCAGTTGTGTCCAATTCTTTGCAGCACTAGGGACTACAGCATGCCAGGCTCCTCTGTCCATGGGATTCTCCAAGTAAGAATACTGGAGAGGGCTGCCATTCCTTTCTCCAGGGAATCTTCCTGCCCGAGGGATCAAACCTGTGTCTCTTACATCTCCTGCACTGGCAGGTAGGTTCTTTACCACTAGCACCACCTGGGAAGCCCAGAGACAATATTAGCCAACTTCTAAATGGAAAACAGCTTGAATATAAACTAGCAAACCAAGCGATCCCCAGAGAAAAGAGTGCACATAGAAGCCTGAAGGCAGCAGGATTAGAGAGAAAACGACAAGAGAGGAGACTGGCAATAGCAGCAGAACCCCAAAAAGACAGCAGAGATAAGAAAGAGCTGAATCACGAGCGTTCCCATACAGACAAGCTGTTTCATACTGAACAATCTTTCCATTATCTGCAGACTGTGACTGGGCAAATCATGAGGTGCTGGCCTGGGATCTGACTTCCCACAGATCTTTACAATAAATCCTCTTCACCCAAATAACCTCAGCATTTCTCTATTCCTTGCAACCTGGAGAACAGTAACACGGGAAACAGTGTTTTCCTGGTGGGACGATACGAAATAACACCTAAGATTTCCCAAGGTACGATGTCACTTCCGAGACACCCAACAAAAGAATATTGATAGCCTGGTAGTTAAAATGCTCCTAATAATAATACACAAAGGTCTTACAGTCAAGAGTTTCCTCTACCTCTACATCAATCAAATTAATGATGTCCCCGAGGACATATTTCTTTCTCTCTGTGTCTCACCACAGTTCTTGGTAATACAAATAAACACAACGTTGAAACAACAACGGTCCCCTTCTTGTGTGGTCACTAGGTTTCAGGCACTAGAGTAAGCATTTTACATCTATTAGTTCACTAAGCCTCCCACCAATCCTGTGAAGTAGGTATTGGTATTGTCTCCATTAAAATAAATTGAAACACAGAAGATTTAAAAAAAAAACTTTTCAAGATCTTAATACTACCCACTCTTGGGCTTCACTGGTGGCTCAGCTGGTAAAGAATAAGCCTGCAATGTGGGAGATCTGGGTTTGATCCCTGGGTTGGGAAGATCCCCCAGAGAAGGGAACGGCTACCCACTCCAGTATTCTAGCCTGGAGAATTCTACGGACTGTATAGTCCATGGGATCGCAAAGAGTCAGACATGACTGAGTGACTTTCACTTTCAACAGCCACTTTCAATACCCAAAATAGCACAGGAACTTGAGAAAAAGATAAATTACAATAGATGAGAAAAGATGAAGGAAATATCTGGAGGAAAAGATCCAGGAGTGAGAAGGAAGAAGAGGAAAACTGGCCAGAGAATTGTGGAAGAAAAGGTACGAGGAATGTGTTTTTGAGAGGAGACAAGGATAGGGGCAACATGAGCGTATTGACTCAAGTCATGAAACATCAAGGGAAAAAAGACATTTAAAGGAGATTTTGAGGAAGTCTTACTGGATCCTGTGTAATAGAACACATGTGTGTGTGTCAGTCACTTAGTCGTGTCCTACTCTTTACATCCCCATAGACTACAGCCCATGAAGCTCCTCTCTCCATGGGATTCTCAAGGCAAGAATACTGGAGTGAGTTGCCATTTCCTTCTCCAGGGGATCTTCCTGACCCAGGGATCGAACCTGGGTCTCCTGGATTTGAAGGCAGATTCTTTACCATCTGAGCTATAGGGAAATCCCAGTAGAACACATGGGCTCAAAAAAGCCTTTGGCGTAAGCCCACACTACTCTTCGAGGATTTTACAGGTGAACTTTTGAGAGATTTTCCCAGGTGCAGTGAAGTCCTAGACTGGTTTACAGGAATACTGAAGCAGCTGAAGAAGATCCATGTTCATGTGGGAAGAACTTAGCCCAGTGCTGAGTAAAAATCGTGCATGCTCTAGAATGTCAGACTCAGAACAGTATAACTGCATCTTCAAATATTAGCTGGCACAAAATGGTAATTCTGGCTTAAATAATCATGAAAAAGTGGTTCAGGATGAGAAGTTTTTAATACAAAGTGAAGCAAATTAAGGGTGCTAGACTTGTATCAGAAATCCTGGATTTTAATAACAGGTCAGCCACAGGTGTAACCCCACAGACATCACCTAGTCTCACTGAGTCTTGGTTTCTTTTCAATTGTAAAGCACTGCCAAAGTTACAATGGCACCCCACTCCAGCACTCTTGCCTGGCAAATCCCATGGATGGAGGAGCCTGGTGGGCTGCAGTCCATGGGGTCTCGAAGAGTCGGACATGACTGAGTGACTTCACTTTCATTTTTCACTTTCATGCATTGGAGAAGGAAATGGCAACCCACTCCAGTGTTCTTGTCTGGAGAATCCCAGGGACGGGGGAGCCTGGTGGGCTGCCGTCTATGGGGTCACACAGAGTCGGACACGACTGAAGTGACTTAGTAGCAGCAGCCAAAGTTACAGGGATGTGTTAAAGGTCAACACACAAGCTACAGGAAGGCAGACAAGCTTAAGGAAAGCACTTCACCACATCTGCCTAATATAAGGTCTGCAACACTGCCAGTATTATCAAAATCAGGGGTTCTCTACCCCAGGGGACATCTGTCAATGCCTAGAGACATTTTCATTGTCACACCTGGGGTCTGCCATTGCACTTAGTGGGTAGAGTATCTGCATTTTCATAAAAATTTAGTCTTTATTCTAAGCTCAAATACTAATTATATATAAATTCAGGACAATGCTCAAAAATTTCCATCCATTTGTATATTCAGCATTTTAGTGCAATGTCCTATTATTTAGTGCAAAAGAGTTATAGACCATTCACATCTTTGAATTATCCAGTAGCTTATAAAACTGCAAATTAAAATTCATAAAACTTTTGAAGACTATTTCTCTGAAGTCACACAGTACTTAAAATGCAAAATTAACCTCAACCTATGAAAATTCTAAAAGACAACCTAATCAAGTAATGTATATCTAACTGTGATTTGATGCCTCAGATTAATTTCTATATTCCTTGATATCATCTTTAAAAAAATTTAATGCTTTTTATTCTTAATTACATTCTTAAAAGATAAAAAGAAAAAAGGAAACTACTTCAGAGTCTTCTCTGTATGCCATTTTTAAAAGTACCAATGTCATTAAAGGCCAAAGGAAACTAATTTTTATAGCCACTGTTTAAAATTCTACAAAGCCATTGAAGCTTATCTGTTATCATAATCCCCAGCCACTGGCAGTATTGAACAATGCACATTTTTTAAGCCTAACATTACAGAGCCATATTTAAATAGGATATTGAAAGAAACTTTAAAAAATAAAAGCTTATTAAAATCTTAAATATTTCATCCACTGAGTAATTTTCTTTGTATTTAGAGAATAAAAACAGACATGCAACTGCTAAACCTCACCATGAAGCCATATTCCACATGCCTAAAAATAAAAGCAATAAGAAATTTCATTTTTTTATGTTAAGCTTTCTAGTTGATTCAAAGCATAACTGAGCCCAAAGAAAATGCCTTCAAGTCAGTATTTGAGGGAGAGTGGTTATAGTCTAGCACACAGAAGGACAGTGTCCTTTACCTCATCTTTTGACATTATTTTTGGATTTTTTCCTAAGCTGTTAACATACATCATTCCTAAATTTGCTACCTCATTAAGGTTTAACAGAATTATCACATCAGTTTGCTACCTAACATCTCTTCAAAGACGAATATAGTCATTTTTCTTGCTTGTCTACAGGATGAAAAAAACTTGAAAATTTGATGATAAAGCGGTTAAGTAGAGTAAAAGTAAAAAATCATCTGAAGATAGGAGAAGTTTCTATATCTACCAAGTGTTTAACATGCATGATGACATCATGTACTTTCACAATTGCATTTCCCAGAAAGGAACAGAATGCATAAATGATATTTCATCTTTTCATAAGACCAGTAATTTTCACATTACAAAATGAAATACAAAATTAAACGTAACAAATGCCTTTTAAAACTCCTAAAGAGTATCATATTTTTCCATTGGTATAGAACTGTCATCTTACAAAAAAATTAATGCATTCTTAATTTCAATTAGCTTCCTTTGCATTTTTAAATACTGACTTATATTATTACCTCTGATAAGAAAGTATATAAAACCAATACATGAGCAAATCCACCCAGAAATAATAATTAAGCAATTCTAGTCAGTTAAGAAATATTTAGGATTCACTAAAATACCATTCAATTTCTCCTCATTTTTAATTTTAAATTAATGTATAATTGTAGGTAATGGAGAAACGCATTCTCATATACATGCAATTAGGATATTTTTATGCATTCTAATTCATTTTCCAAATCTACTTCTTAAAAATACGAAAATCATAACCTTCCAAAACTAAAGCATTCCAAATGTCTACTAATGTGTTTAAAAATCAAAGACCCATGTAAGTCTGAATCCTTTTTCCTTTAAAACTAGATGCCAACAAGTAGAGGCAAAAGTAGAGCGGCTCATTGTCAATGTGCTAGCTTCCAAAAGCTTGTTTGCAGGTCACTTAATTGGAACTTGGAATACAGTCTCCCATTGAAACAATGTTATAAATGCTGCTCCTTTTCCCAGGACTCCCCACAAAAGCCCATAAGCAGTTTCAAAAGAAAATTAACATTAGATACTTTCAAACAAACAAACAAAAAAGGTGCTCATACAGAAGGTATAAAAAGGATCTTCCTCATCTTGTCCTAGTCCCTAATCCTCCTCCCTATATAGGCATTAAGCTTTGTTACCCACAAATCAGTCTCTTGAGAGAGAAACATTAAATTCTTTGGTTTCCAGGTTATTTGAAACTTGTGTGCCCACTATTACAAGTCATGGACCTCCTGGAAAACAAACTATCACTGAACCTATATTACAGAAAACCAGCATGTGTCACACTGTATCTATTATTTGTAAATTTGTTCTGGTTGAAATTTGGTATGCCAGAAACATCTTCTGCCCTGAAATGACAGTATTTTGTGTGTGTGTACCTCTATTCCTGCCAAACTCTGTTCTAGGTACTGGGAAGGAGCTGTAAAACTGTGAGGAGGACTAACAAGTGTCAGATTTCAAGGATGACAATGGTGGGGATGGGGGGGAGGTGACCTAGTCAGGGTGCTCATGAGTGGGAGAAGTTTGGGCTGAGATTTTGGCATTAACAAAACCAAAAGGAAAGAAAAGAAAACTAGCCAGAGAAAGCTTTCCCACAGGCAGGCAGAACTGGCAAGTTCAAACAAGGTCAGAGGGGCTGAGATGGAGAAGGTCAAACCATATAGAACCTTCTAGAATATGGTAAAGCCTTTGTCTTTATCAATGGGAAGATACTGAAGTGCATAAGGATGAAGGTGATGTGTCCAAATTTGGGTTTAGAAAATAATCATTATCACCTTCATTTTACACCTCAAGACACTGAAACTACAAAAATTAGGTAATGTGACCAACATCCACAGTGGCATTTGTGATCCAGCTGGTATCTGAGCAAGGTTGGTCAGGCTCCAAAGCCTGTACTATACCCACTTTCTACAGAACCTGCCAGCAGCAAAGAGGCAGAAACAAAGGTTACACTGACTTACAGGGTAAAAACAAAGGGTTGCAGATGGTTTTCTATCATCTCCTCCTCCCATCTTTGTGAGCAATCTAAGTGTCAGAAGAAAAGAACCTCTCCACCCTCTTTCCCCTCAGTACCCTTCCCCACCCGCCTTATCCTAGCACATCACCCCACCAGTCTTCACTGGAGGAGGTGGGAAGCGGGCCCAGCGCTGCGGGGGCTGGGGCAGGCTGGAGGGAATGCAGAGCTGCTGCTCCAACCAGGGGAACCAAGAATAGCTATTTAGAGAAGAGCTCACCTAACTTCTACACACACAGACTCTGGAGTGGAACAAAGTCTAAGCAAGAAACCAAAATAAGGAAACTGGCATCTCTTCCAATCACAAAAAATGTGGGGATGTCACTAGGCCTGTTTCACGTGCAGTTTCCTCAGGACCTAACCCGTTCTCCCATAATGCCCGTAGGTACGCATGATTCTAAATCTCAAAGAAAACCTGTCTGAATAACTTACAAGTATTTTAATATTTGTCAAAAACATTAAATTTGCCATTGGCTAAACACTTAAGGGCTATTTTACAGTTAACCTACCACTACATACCAGTAAAATCAAACTTTGATTCTTAACTGTCTCAAACTCTAAAATTCTGTATTGCTAGGTAATTCCACTTATCTTTCTATGTATCTTTTCTTCCCAAGTGAACTATACCTCACAAACTAGAAGTTTCCTGGAATGCCCCAACAGAATTTGTTCTAAAGAGATAAAGTATATTTATTTCTTTGATTTCAATTTTGTTTGCTTTGATTTTTAAAAATTCATTAGCATTCTGTAGAAACTTTCTAGTTAAATAAAGGGAGAAACAACCTGAAAATATGCCCAGTTAAGAGATCAGAGTCCACAATCAAACAAGAATTCAGATCTAGCTCTGAAGATACAAAACGGCCAAGTATACAAACAGTCAGACTTCCAAATGAGGCGTTCTTTCCTAAGGCGTTACAATTCCTATCTCACTGCTCTAAAAGGCTTAGGTACTACAGTTTTCTGTCTCAGTCATGTGAGGGTACCTTACTGTGGGACAATTGGCTGGTTTCATTTCCTATTATTGATGCCACATTAAATTTTCAGACTTTTAATAGATTTCTACCAAGTTTATTATACACCATTAAGTTGGTACAACAATGAGTAATTTTTGAAAAAACTATATTGCAATAATTATTACCATAAACTGGACTGCTGCTAAGTCGCTTCAGTCGTGTCCGACTCTGTGCGACCCCAGAGATGGCAGCCCACCAGGCTCCCCCGTCCCTGGGACTCTCCAGGCAAGAACACTGGAGTGGGTTGCCATTTCCTCCTCCAATGCATGAAAGTGAAAAGTGAAAGGGAACTCGCTCAGTCGTGTCGGACTCTTAGCGACCCCATGAACTGCAGCCTACCAGGCTCCTCCATCCATGGGATTTTCCAGGCAAGAGTACTGGAGTCGGATGCCATTGCCTTCTCTGATAAACTGGACTAAGCAGCAAAAAATCCCAGTTTACCTTCCCAACAGAGATTTCAGAATCTTTTTTTTTTTTTTACCAGCTCTCTGCTTCTGAAACATTCTTCCATTATGATGAACAAAACTTTAGAAAGAACCTTGACATGCCATCTGGCAACATTTTTTTAAGTGGCTTTTGTAAAACTGTCATTTAACTATGATTGCTTAAATAATATTTTCCAAAATTATTGTTTAAATATATTCTATAGTCCCTGTATTTTATATTCCCTATGTGTGTGTGTATACTCCATATTTTCTGCCCAGTTAAAATGCCACCGAAGACTCTTAAAAGCTGAAAGTAACAGGGCTTACACGCATTTAGTGCACCTTAAATATAATTTAGAATAAAATTTAGTAAAAATACTTAAAAAAAAAAAACAGCACCTCTTTGTTGGTGATTGGAATGGATAGGAAATAGTTGGGTTGATAATCTTTTCGCTTTTTTTTCCTCTTCTTTATTTGCTCTTTATTGTTGCATTCATTTTCTTTACTTCTCTCCAAATTTACTTTAGGAACATCAGTGACTAGAGAAAAAAATTCAAACAATAATATGTCTAATGCAGTTAAACAAAGATAATATAATCAGTTAAAAAAAAAAAAGCACTATACAACTAGTAATCATTCATAATTGTCATTTTCAAATCTAAAATAGGAATTGACAAATTCTTCTGTAAAAGACTTCATAATAAATATTTTACGCCTCGCAGATCATACAGTCTTAACTACCCAAATCAGCTGTAGACAAAACACAGCTGAATGGGTACAAATGTTTTCCAATAAAACTTTATTTACAAAGCAGATAGTTAGATCTGGCCCATGAGCCATGGTGCACTAACCTCTGATCTGAAGTATAACTAACAACCATTCTCTTCCCCTTGCCACAATTTTCATGATGCTAGGAAAAATCATTGCTTCTCCATCCTGTAATATGTATATTCCTAACTTTTACAACAAAATCACTTGCAGCGGTGCCACTGAAAGTTCAATTTCTGGCTAATGTCACACTACAAACAATTAGCAAAAACTGAGAGGATGCTTTATAAACTTTCAGAGCAAGTAGGCAAAGTAATTTTGTTTGTTAAATTCTGGCTTCTGTTTTGCAGATCTTTTTCTTTAATTTTTTTTCTAATAATTAATGTTTTATTATATATTTCACAAAAGTATCAGCCAGCAACAAATAAGAAACTAAAGGAAAAAAAATAGTCCTTAACCACACCTAACTTGAGAAACACCACGCTTTTTTAAAGTCATCTTCAAACGACATTTCTAACAACCAACAATTCTTATTATGAAACTATACTCCTAGAAATAATTTTCAAATCAGTGTGAAATGCTTTTTTTTTTTCTTTAACAGATTCTATCAGGGGCTTCCACATGCATGGAAAACTACCATTAATTTATATTTCAGGTTGTGTCTTCTTGAACAGTAGAGTACCTCATAGGGACTTTGTAAACTGCAAATATATATCTTCTGAGGTATAATTTTGCAGAGGAGGAGGAAGTACTTTGCCTTAGATTCAGTCTTATGAAGTTGGTCTCATCTTTGAGATCAGCTTAACAAACCATAGTGACCAAGAGCACAAGATCTGTGCATATCTAACTAAACTCCTTATTTTACATACAATGAACAAAAGAGAAAAAAAAGTTTTAAAAACAGCTCAGTGTCACAGAGTCAAACCTGGTATCCAGACCTTTCAAAGCTCTCCTTCTAGCGTAATTTCCACTGGAACAAATTGCTTCCCTCTTGTGGTTCTAGATAAGTAGTTACTACTATGAACAAAATCAAAGAGCAGAAGAAACTGTCCTTATTCTGTTTTTCTTTGAAAATTAATAGTAAATAATTTTGAATGAATGTTGCAAATAATATTTTAATGTGAATTTCTAAGAAAAATAGTAGAAATGTTTAAAATTTAAAAATTAAGCATTTGTGGGGACATGCTTTCTTTCTAGGATCAACATATGTGTGAACCCTAGAAGAAGACGTAGAAGACAGGTCAATTAAGAACTAGGTGATCTGGGTAATAAGTCTGACTGTATTGTTACAGGTTAAGACAGAATTAACTGGTCTGTTTGTGCAACTATTTCTCTATTACATTTCTCAACAACTAGCATAATGATTAATATGGTTAAAATGACGTACCTTCACAGAGAATACAAATTTGAAATATAAATTAGCTTCTTTTATACATGTGAGCTTGTCAGAACTTTTATAAGTTCACAGCACTCTCATCCACATTGTCTTGTGTGTGTATGCTCAGTCACGTCCAACTCTTTGCAGCCGCATGGACCGAAGCCTCCCAGGCTCCTCTGTCCGTGAGATTTTCCAAGCAAGAATACCATTTCCTCCTCTGGGGGATCTTCCCAACCCAGGAATCAAACCTGTGTCCCATGTCTCCTGCATTGGCAGGCAGATTCTTTACCACTAGCACCACCTGTCAAGTATGAGCAGTATCTGAATTGCCTCATGTGATGCCCCTGGGTTTTATTTCCATGCAGCTTTTTTCATTTGGAAAATCAAATATGTTGAGCTGCTTGTAATTTCAGATACATATAAGAAACAGTCCTTACTTTGTAGTAACATGAACTAAACAAACTAACTTTAAACAGAAGCCACAATATAATATGCTAATGAAGTACCACATATTTTAAATCTACTTCTAAATACATTCCAAGCCCACCTCCATCTGTTGTTAGTAAACTGGTACTCAGGAAAAGGAAACCAATTTTAATATAATTTGTGATCTAGAATAATAGAGCCAACTGCTAATTACCTCTGTACTAATTAAGATATTTTATATTGAAACTGGGCTTCCGAGGTGATGAAATTTGGTAAAGAATCTGCCTACCAATGCAGGAGACACAAGAGATGCAGAAATTAAATAAAGAACGGTGGCCAAACTAATAATCCAGTTGATGTTATAACCTTTAGTTCATCTCAAAATTAACACAGTAGAAAGAGAATCCAGAACCTATAGTCTATCTTTTCTTTTTTCAAACTGCAAGCCATTAGTGGGTTATGAAATCACCAGAGAAGATAATTTTTATAAGTACTTTTCAATAACCAGAATGGACAGATTGGAATGGAAAGGAAGCAAAACAAAATCACAGAATGGTAAACAGCACACTGCTTCCGGTATACGTAAGTACTACTTTGTGAAATTTCAGTTTTTTACATATATATGTATACTGGATGGCACTGCAAAATCTATTGCAAAATCTATTTCTTACTTTGAACATAAGACATAGTTTTGCTGTATTTTACTCAATATAAACAGTACTAAGCAGAGGAACAGACCACTGAAGTCTTCAGTATTTTAAGTGGTTTTATAGCTTACCTGTTTAAAACTAGAGTCCTCCTGTCTGTAACTACTTATTTTTGCCATTTCAAATGTTTCATAAGTCCATTTTGCAGATATTCAGAGAAGGAAAATCATAATCTCTGAAGGTAATAGTTACAATTTATAATAGTTCTAACAATTCCAGTATCATGAGAATGATACACCTGAAAGCCCCCAGTTCAGAATACAACCTCTTGGTAAAAATAAAGAAGTACAATGTTTTTCTAAATTCCCTTAGCTTCCTTTTATCAATAACTATTAAGCTTTCCTTTGAACTGGATTATCTAAATTTTTTCTTTTGTTAGACATCACAGACAGAGTAAAGTTTAAAATAATCTGGTGTGAGCTGGACAAATAAAGGGGGGAAATAATCCCGTATTTATTGTTATAGTACAGTTTAATTTACACTTGTAAGTAGTATGCTTGTGTTTTTCTATTTCAGTGAGTCCTGCTAATTTATGGTCAACTTGCTAGACACTTGTTTGCATATCTTCTATGCCTTTCATTAGCAGGTTTATTTGTATGGCCAGGGTATAAAATCCCTTTTTTCCTTACTGAACTTCATTTTATTTATAACTTTTAAATCATAATCTAAGTTCTAAAATACAATTTACTATTATCTTTTTATTTTCCTTAGGTCGGGAAGATCCCCTGGAACAGGGAATGATCACTCCAGTATTCTTGAGAACTCCATGGACAGAGATACCTGGTGGGCTATAGTCCATGGGGTCACAAAGAGTCGGACACAACTGAGTGACTAACACTTTTATTTAATTCATACGAAAAGACAATGAGCAAAGTATTCGAGTAACATCAAGTTTACAATAAAAACATTAAAGATCAATGACAATAGAAGCAAAATGTAGAAAGCTTTGGCCATGTGCCCTGAATCTTTCTCTGGATTATTTAGAGTAACTTTTACTGTTCAGCAGAAAAAAAAGTATTAGTTGTAATAAAGCTTGTAAACCCATCCCATAAATTTAATTTATTATACTTGTTAATTTCCATAATGATTTCAGTAGCCATTTTAATGTGCTCTAATGAATCTGGTCTTGTTGACAAAGGCTGTAACTCATCCATGCATTTACTTTTTTTACCTAAAGCACCATGTGTGTCATTTTAATGTAAATTATCTAATTTTCTTAAAGGCTTTTTAATTCTCTCAAAAAACTACAAGGAAACGAATTATGAGAGAAATTAATGTAATGTAGCCCATCTGTTATTGTTGGTTGACTGTTTTTATACTTGCTGTTAGCCAAAACAATGAGTGAATTCAATTTTGCTTTTATATTCTTTTTCTTGTTTTCTTGCTACGTAAGCCATCAAATTTCCGAAGTAACCATTCTTAAAATCTAAGTATACAACATAGACTATTACCTTCTATATTTCATAGAATTACTCTGAATAAGGAGAAGGAAATGGCAACCCACTCCAGTACTCTTGCCTGGAAAATCCCATGGACAGAGGAGCCTGACGGGCCATGGTCCATGGGGTCGCAGAGAGTCAGACACGACTGGAGTGACTAAGCACTCTGAATAATCTTTAGCAAATTACTAAAACTTTCTAATTTTCTGTGAGAATTAAGCAAAGAAATGTAAAGCATTTAGTGATGGGCTAGAAGCACTCAATGGTATTATTATAAAATACTGCTTTCAAGGGACACATTCTTACTTATTTTGGCAAAATATTTTGGTAAGATTAAATTAATAAAAACTTATGGAGACAAGTCCTTTGCCACACACAATTGGAAGGACTTTACATTATTAATAAGTTAGTTGAATCCTGTCAACAATCTTATGAGATAGCTACCATTTTATACCAATTTTTGAGATAGTGAAAGTGAGCCCAGACACTGGCTCAAAGCACACAACAGGAAAGTGTAGGAGTAAATTCTGTCCCTTGACAGTCTGACTCCACAGCCCTCACTTGTAACCGCCTCAGTTTAACACTATTAGTAATATCTTGATGGATAACATCAAAAAAAAAATGAGTTTCTCTACCTCCCTGTTTACTGAATCGATGAAGCACACATCTTTAAAATCAAGTTTCTAACCACAATTCAAAATTTTAATCATATTTTTTCATGAAAAGAATCAAGAGTTCATAAAATTTGAAGATTAGAAAAAGGAATAAAGAAAAGAAAATTGTTCAGAAACCTACTATCTTAACACAATCACTAGGAATTTTGGTGACAGATCACCTAAAGTATTTACACAATTGTAAACTAACATTACATATGTTTCCCCCCTGATTTTTTACTTTGCATTTTACATAGGAAATATTCCCTATGTTTTCAGAAATATTTTCATAATATGCAATTCTATACTATGTGGGCTTCCCTGGTGGCCCCAGTGGTGAAGAGCCCACCTGCCAATGCAGCAGGCCATGGGTAAGAACCACAGGTTCTATCCCTGGGTTGGGAAGATCTCCTGAAGAAGGGCACGGGAATCCATTCCAGTATTCTTGCCTGGAGAATCCCATGGACAGAGCAGCCTGGGGGGCTACAGTCCATACGGTTGCAAAGAGTTGCACACAACTGAAGTGACTTAGAAATGTTCCCCATTACATAGTTTCTAGAAATATTTGCATAATATATAATTCAATACTATGTAACCTAAAGGCACTGGTATAGCTTATTCAGCCACAGTCTAATGGACATTTGGGTTTTCTGGCAATACTTTTACTACTTAAAAACATTGTGACACATGTTTATAAATAAAACTTCGTCCCACAAGTAAGACTATGTCCTTACATTAGGAATTCCATGAGTGACTCCACCCCATGTATGAACATTGCTTCAGTTCAGTTCAGTTCAGTCGCTCAGTCGTGTCTGACTCTTTGCGACCCCATGAATCGCAGCACGCCAGGCCTCCCTGTCCATCACCAACTCCCGGAGTTCACTCAGACTCACATCCATCGAGTCAGTGATGCCATCCAGCCATCTCATCCTCTGTCGTCCCTTTCTTAAGATCCCAATAAACCCCATTCTAAAAGGACTACTACAACAATACTCTGTCAGAAGCCACAAAGAAATAACCTAAAATCACAGAGTATTATTTTTGAATGATATTCCCAATCTGATAAGTTACAATCATATTTTAATGTGCATCCTTTGATATTTATGAAGTTGAATAATTTTCCATATATTTATTTACTAACTGAGCTTTATCTTTTACATCCTTTGCCAGGCACCAATCATTTTTTCTTATTTGGGATAAATATTTGCCTCAAGTCCTTTAATAATACAATTCGGAATAAACATTACAGACTTCTCCAATAAATTACAGAGAAATACAGGACACAATTTACACTTTTTTAAAAACTGACAATTTACACTTTTTTAAAAACCGACTCAAGACTATCACTTACTAGACCAAATACTAAGATTCAATCTTTATTTGACATACATTTTCCTGTTAAAATTTTTTTTCAAGTAAATGAGGTTTTAATCAATCCTTTAAAATACTTAAGATCTGAAGTATTTTTAATATACAACTTAATAGTATTAGCTAATGAGTACATAATAACATGGTGATTTCCAGTATCTCCAAAATCTGCAATAATTACAAAGCTGGACTTAGAATTCGGTGAGGTAAAATAAGGATTATGATCATTTCAGTGAGGAGAACCGAATGCCCCATTTAGGAAAGACCTATGACTGAAAGAAAGAAAACTCACTGAACGACTCTGTTTTGAACCTTGATTTAAGTTAAGGTTAACTTAACCTTATTATTTAACTTAACCTTAGTTCATAGTTAAGGATTACGATCATCTTGAGAGTTGTTACTGTTGTTGTTTAGTCACTAAATCGTGTTCATCTCTTTGGCAACCCCACAGACTGTAGCCCACCAGACTCCTCTGTCCATGGGATTTTCCAGGCAAGATTACTGAAGTGGGTTGCCATTTACTTCTCCAGGGGATCTTCCTGACCCAGGGATTGAATTCACATCTCCTGCATTGGCAGGTGGATTCTTTACTATGGAGCCAAACAATTATTAATTAACAACCCAAACTCAAAAGCATAACAATACTAAAGGTAAAATAATTTATTAAGAAAAAATATATATATCACTAAATTTACTGTTCAATGCTTCTAAACACATATTTATTTAATAAAGTACTTACTTTCACTATCATCTTTAATATCTATGGTAGCAAATGGCAAATCCACCAGAAAATCCATGGTGTTGGCTTCAAATTCTTCTGACATTTCTTGTTTGCTTGATACACTTTCACATTCATTGGAATTCACCCCTATAACATCACAAAAAGAAAACTGTATTATTTTATTTTTTAATTCATATCCTAAGCTAAAGCAACTCAACTAACTGAACTCAATATAAATTAACATCTGTTAAGAAATGGTAAAATTAGTATTCAAATATACTGTAAGCTACTTATTTAGTTATACCATATTCTACATTTCCATAAATCCATTTTTATGTTAAACAGCTTTAATAATTTCCTGAAGCACAGTACTCAACTCAGGGTTAAAGCTGAGTTAATCAACAAACCTCAAGATCCTTTATAAGACACATTTTCTTAACTCCAAAACTACATTTTTCAAATAACTTTTGAACACAAGCCAACAAGATTTTGGCAATCTCTTCCATGTTTATTTGTTAACAACATCAATTATGTGTTCTCATCTGTACAAGCTCTGACTTCTATTCTTCCTTCAGAAAAGATTAAAAATTTTTTTCATTCCATTATTATATTAACATGGGAAATTCAAACATTAAAATTCACACATTAAAAATACATAGCTCTAAATATGCTTTTCTAGAAATTCAATGGTTAAAAGCAAAAAGATCTTATAGTTTCCCTGACAGTTCTTCCAAAGACATGTACTAATACTAGAGTGACATTTCACACTTGGTCCTTGTTTTTTTGTTTTCTTATTATGGGTAGAACAATTATATGCCTCAGGAGGAGGTTAAGGGGAAAAGGGTGTCTGTTTAAACTGATAAAGTCAATTGCTAAACTTATCAGTTGGTGATCTCCCCATACCATTATCCTCCATGCTTTTAGACACAAATATTGTTTGCACCAGAACTGAACAAAATCCTGGGATACTTACATAATTTTTATTCTATATATTGACTAACAATTAATTTACCGTTGAAAATATTAAAGAAGTCATTTATTTCATTCTGTTATAATCCTCTATTTTCATATATCAGACCTTTAAAAACACACTCCATTAAGAATATGGCTTACAATACACAAGATAATAAATATACATCATAAGTTATAGTTAACATAAGCCAAATAAACTAAATTTTTATTGTAATTTCAGTAACCTTTAATACTATTTACAGACACACATCCTACATACAGGCACACACACATACCTATTTTGTAGATAAAAGCAAAAAACGACAGCTAAAACCTTTTTATTGCTGATTTTTTTTATATCAACTAGTCATGTTCAACACCAAAATCAAAAAAATTAATAGTACACTCTTAATAATGCTATTTATTTATATTACAGTTCAACGTTATTAAGCTTGAGTGCCTGGCATGCAGGTGTTCAACAAGTGTTAGTTTACCATGAATCTATTCACAGCTATCGAAATATGTGAGAACAAGTAAATGTTTCCTTTCTATTTTTACACTTGTGTTGAAAAATACACAGCTTATATTTAAATAAAAGTTTTAATAAATCAATACATATCTATATTTGGGGCAAATGCACCTACATAGAAAAGATCATCACTGATCACTTAGCTTACACAACATTATAAATAAAATGTTTAAAAGATTTTAAAATTTTTTAATAAATAAATAAAATTCTTGAATGCAATGGTATGTCAAAATCAACAAGAGTCTAGAACTTGAAACACAAAATTTTTTCTATTAAATTACCAAATAGCTGAAAACATTTTTGTAGATATGAATTATTAACAGGCTTTCCTGGTGGCTCAGACTTGGTAAAGAATCTGCCCATATTGTGGGAGACCTAGGTTCGATCCCTAAGTTGGGAAGATTCCCTAGAGAAGGAAATGTCAACCAACTCCAGTATTCTTGCCTGGGAAATCCCATACACAGAGGAGCCTGGTGGCCTACAGTCCATGGTGTTGCATGAATTATTAACTCAGAAATAAGAGAATACCACTTCCAAGTAACTCTTGGAACTCCATGTTCTACCGTCATCCTATAGAACAATGTTTCTCAACAGGGCTCAAATCTGAAACACTTCCTCCAGTTCTCTAAGCTCCAGTGTTTTGGCAAAGGCCGGCAGACATGAATTCAACACATCCACATCCAGCCCCATCACTTCATGGCAAATAGAAGGGGAAAAATGGAAACAGTGACAGACTTTATTTTCTTGAGCTCCAAAATCACTGTGGAAGGGGACTGCAGCCATGAAATTCGAAGACGATTGCTCCTTGGAAGGAAAGCTATGACAAACCTAGAGAGATAACACTTTGTCAGCAAAAGACCCTATAGTCAAGGTTATGATTTTTCCAGTAATCGCATACGGATGTGAAGAGTTGGACTATTAAGAAGGCTGAGTGCCAAAGAATTGCTGCTTTTGAACTGTGGTACTGGAGAAGACTCTTAAGAGTCCCTTGGACAGCAAGGAGATCCAACCAGTCCATGCTAAAGGAAATCAACCCTGAATATTCATTGGAAGGACTGATGCTAAAGCTGAAGCTCCAATACTTTGACACCTGATGCCAAAGTATTATGCATTATTAAGAGTGTACTATTAATTTTTTTGATTTTGGTGTTGAACATGACTAGTTGATATAAAAAAAAATCAGCAATAAAAGGTTTTAGCTGTCGTTTTTTGCTTTTATCTACAAAATAGGTATGTGTGTGTGCCTGTGTGTAGGGTGTGTGTTTGTAAATAGTATTAAAGGTTACTGAAATTACAATAAAAATTTAGTTTATTTGGCTTATGTTAACTATAACTTATGATGAATATTTATTATCTTGTGTATTGTAAGCCATATTCTTAATGGAGTATGTTTTTAAAGGTCTGTATATGAAAATAGAGGATTATAACAGAATGAAATAAATGACTTCTTTAATATCTTCAATGGTAAAGAGCCAACTCACTGGAAAAGACCCTGATGCTGAGAAAGATTGAAGGCAGGAAGAGAAGGGGGTGACAAAGGATGAGATGTTTGGATGGCATCACTGACTCAACGAACATGAGTTTGAACAAACTCCAGGAGACAGTTGAAAGACAGGGAAGCCTGGCGTGCTGCAGTCCATGGAGTAGCAAAGAGTCAGACACACCCAAGCAAGCCACTGTACAACAATCATAACATTTTCTTTTACAGAAGTACAAATTTTTGTTTTGGAAAAATTGCCTTAAAATAACCAACCTTTGGACTTCCCTGGTGGTACAGTTATGGGTAAGAATCTGCCTGCCAATGCAGGGGGCATGGAGTTGATCCCTGATCCAGGAAAATTCCTCACGCCTCAAGGCAACTAAACTCAACTCATGTGCCACAAGCACAATGCCCCTGCACCAGGACCATTGAGCTGGAGCTCTAGAACCTGCTAGCAGCAACTACCAAGCCTGTACTCTCTAGGACCTGTGAGCCACAACTACTGAGCCTGTGAGCCATAACTAATGAAGCCCAGGTGCCTACAGCCTGTGCTAAACAAAAAGAGAAGCTACTGCAATGAGAAGCCTGTGTACCGCAAGGAAGAGTAGCCCCAGCTCTCTGCAACTAGATAAGTCTGCGTGCAACAAGAGATCCAGCATAGCCAGAAATAAATAAATAAAATCATAACCAACCTTGAAATAAAGGACTTAAACTATAAATTGATCATTGTGAGTATTTAACATTTGGTTTAACTACTGTTAAAATTCTTTTGTACAAATCCAAGTAAGAGTAATGTTGCTAAGTGAATTAATACTGTAAAGATAAGGTGAGGGGGACTTCCCTGCAGTTCAGTGGCCAAGACTCTGAGATGCCAATGTAGGGGTAAGGGTTCAATCCCTAGTATGGCAGCTAGGACCCCACAAGCTGAATGGCATGGCCAAAAACAAAAGAGGTAAAACTGGTTAACAACTACTAGCAGTAACAACAATATCTAACATTTGAGCAAGTGTCTATGCCAGGCACTGCTGGAAGCACTTTACAGAAGATGGTAACTCCCTTAACCATGTTATAAGGGTAATATTAAACTCTTTTCACAGACTAGCCAATTAAGCAACTTGCCTCAGGTTACAGGTCTTGGGTCTAGAATTTGAATCCAGTTACTCAACCACCAAAACCTGCTAGCAACAGCACTGCTGGAAAGTTCACATACACAGTTTATATTATAATATACACAGTTCATATAATATAATACACCCAGATATCTGCCTGGTATCTGTTCTGGTTAAGAAGAGCATTTTCATTTTAAAGAGCGGATATAAGAATGCATATGCACTTGTACTGTGTGTACAATTATATACAAAAAAGCTGACATAGTTGTACTCAATACATTTCTGCTATTCAAATGTTTCAAATAGAATCATTACTTTTATAAGAAAACAATTAATGCATATGCTTCAGTTCAATTCAGTTGCTCAGTCGTGTCCCACTCTTTGCGACCCCATGAATCGCAGCACGCCAGGCTTCCCTGTCCATTACCAACTCCCGGAGTTCACTCAGACTCACGTCCATCGAGTCAGTGATGCCATCCAGCCATCTCATCCTCTGTCGACCCCTTCTCCTCTTGCCCCCAATCCCTCCCAGCATCAGAGTCTTTTCCAATGAGTCAACTCTTCGCATGAGGTGGCCCAAGTATTGGAGTTTCAGCTTTAGCATCATTCCTTCCAAAGAACACCCAGGGCTGATCTCCTTTAGAATGGACTGGTTGGATCTCCTTGCAGTCCAAGGGACTCTCAAGAGTCTTCTCCAACACCACAGTTCAAAACTATCAATTCTTCGGCGCTTAGCTTTCTTCACAGTCCAACTCTCACATCTATACATGACTACTGGAAAAACCATAGCCTTGACTAGATGGACCTTTGTTGGCAAAGTAATGTCTCTGCTTTTGAATATGCTCTCTAGGTTGGTCATAACTTTCCTTCCAAGAGTAAGCATCTTTTAATTTCATGGCTGCAGTCACCATCTGCAGCAATTTTGGAGCCCCAAAAAATAAAGTCTGACACTGTTTCCCCATCTATTTCCCATGAAGGGATGGGACCAGATGCCATGATCTTCATTTTCTGAATGTTGAGCTTTAAGCCTACTTTTTCACTCTCCTCTTTTACTTTCATCTAGAGGCTCTTTAGTTCCTCTTCACTTTCTGCCATAAGGGTGGTGTCATCTGCATATCTGAGGTTATTGATATTTCTCCCGGCAATCTTGATTCCAGCTTGTGCTTCTTCCAGCCCAACGTTTCTCATGATGTACTCTGCATAAAAGTTAAATAAGCAGGGTGACAATATACAGCCTTGACGTACTCTTTTTCCTATTCAGAACCAGTCTGTTGTTCCATGTCCGGTTCTAACTGTTGCTTCCTGACCTGCATATAGGTTTCTCAAGAGGCAGGTCAGGTGGTGTGGTATTCCCATCTCTTTCAGAATTTTCCACAGTTTATTGTGATCCACACAGTCAAAGGCTTCGGCATAGTCAATAAAGCAGAAAAACAGATGTTTTTCTGGAACTCTCTTGCTTTTTTGATGATCCAGCGGATGTTGGCATATGTTTAAAATACATTATAAAATTGTACAAGAAGTATACAGTAATATTCAAATACATGTGTACTTCCACAAATGACTTCATCAAAGACAGACCAACAGAAGAAAAAAAGAATAGTCTGCCCTTCCTCACACAAATTGTAAGTTTCCTATCTGGATAACAAAGCACAACTTTATTAAGCAAAATTCTCTTCTACTCACTCTACTAGGTAGGTATATTCCCCAAGAAGGTATATCCAATATTCCTGCCTGGGAAATCCCATGGACAGAAGGAGCCTGTTGGGCTATACAGTCCATGGGGTCACAAAACAGTTGACAGGGCTTAGCAACTAAACAATAGATATATAGTTGGTATAGTTCCCAAGAATCAGTGGAAAGGGTCAGTTCCATCATCCATGCCAGTTCTGGCCTAGCTACTAAAAATAGAAACATCTTACAGCTGGAGAAATGTTGACGGCTCTCAACAAGTCACTTGACCTCCATGCTTTGGTTTCCACATCATGAAAAAAGGAACAAAAGTACAACCCAAATTACTAGCCAGAAATGGAAAAAGTAAGCTAATAATATCTGAAACGCAATGTAAAAAGGCATTAAACTCCACAAACATCTTAAAAGTATGCTACCTGCATTCTCAATTCCAAGGCCACACACTGAGGAACTGGGGTGGGAAACCCTTCTCTTTGACACTGACAAGTTTCCCTTTATAACTGCATCTCAAAAATTCCCATCCTGAGCATTGACCTCCCAAGGTCTTCATCATTTTATTCCCTCAACAACTGTAAACATATTTACACTAGTTAACGGTTATTATATAACATTTTAAGATTTCCATGCTCTTTATATCTATGCGGTGGCTCAGACGCTAAAGCGTCTGCCTACAATGCGGGAGACCTGGGTTCAAATCCTGGGTCGGAAAGATCTCCTGGAAAAGGAAATGGCAACCCACTCCAGTATTCTTGCCTGGAGAATCCCATGGACAGAGGAGCCTGGTAGGCTACAGTCCATGGAGTCGCAGAGTCGGACAGGACTGAGCGACTTCACTTTCACTTTCATTTTCATGTGTTCATATTTCAAAAATCTCACATGAAAAAACTTGAAAGTCTCTCAGTTGTGTCCCACTCTTTGCGACCCCGTGGACTGTAGCCCACCAGGCTCCTCCGTCCGTGGGATTCTCCAGGCAAGAATACTGGAGTGGGTTGACATTTCCTTCACAGAAGAGCACCTTTTCTCTAATTGGCTTGTCTGTGCCTTTCACCAAAAGCCCAACCCCTAACTCGCTCTACCCACCAACTTCAGTTCACAGTAAATGCGGCCATGAACTGGAAACTCATTCTGAGCCCTACTGCAGATCTGGCGCCAGTTTAGAAAGGTCACTTCCACACCGAGAATAAAATCCTACGAGGAAAACCTAAGTGCGGTGATTCAAGCCTTTGTTTGTGATAAAGTATAAAAACGGAGCTTTTTCTAGATTTTGCTGATACACAAACACCGTCAGAGGGTATGTGTCGGCAAGAAGTTTCTAAAAGGTTAGAAGATCATCGGGAAAGAAAAGTGAAACTTAGAATGGGTTCACACTCCCGGCCTCCCGTCGCACCAACAGTGCGTGCACTAACAACAACACTCGCTGACAGGCAGCACTGATCATACCCGGTGGTACCGGGTTCCCTGAGGCTACACCGAATTCTGCGCAGGGCGGGGAGAGGAGCCCCAGGGCAAGGCGGGCGTGGGATCGCGCTCCAAGCGCTGGGGGCGCAGGCGGGGCGGCAAGGCCGGGCCCTCCCGGCGGCCGAGCCGAGCCCACGCCCCCAAACTCCAGTCGCCCCACACCGCCCGCCCGAGCTCACCAGCTCCGGGGAGCTCCATGCAGGCGGCGTTGGAGGGCGACGGGTCTCTGCAGGCGACGACGGCCGGGCGCTGCGACCAAGGGCTAAGGGCGAGGAGGGGGCGGAGGCGGGGCCGAGGACTGGCGGGCAGCGCGCGGGGGCGGGGCAAAGGGCGGTGGTAGCGGCTGGCGCCCGGGGCTCGGGCCGCGGCGACCAGACCTGCAGAGGCGCCGAGCCCCCACAGCCGCAGTCCTCGAAGTAGCTGCATGCCCAGGCCGGGCGCCCAGAACGAACGGAAAGAGCCGAGCCGATGCACCCTCAGTACCCGGATTCTTGCGAGCGACGCAGGCCAATTGCGGGGAGGGCGGGGGCCTCCTCTCTGCGCGGCGACGCTCCGCCCCCGACCCCGCCTCCGCCCTCGACCCCGCCTCCGCTCCCGGGAGGGGCCCTCTGCGGTCTTTGGCCGGGCAGAATTATCTCCAGTAGTGCTGCCGTTCCCATCCCAGGCTTCCAGGGGTGAGATTGGTCGCTGACTGAAAGCATTCCCTGATTGGAGTCTCCTGAGGATCCATGTTTTTAGTTTTGCAAAGAGTTTTCAAAACATAGAATTCTGATTACAGAATATTTGAGAAGAGGGAGATATATACAGGAAGGACACCTTGCTTTACAGGGGGAAAAAAAAAAGCCAAATTGTGGCAATCTCAAAGTTTTAACAGTGGTTTCATGCCTAGAAATTAAATGGAAAACAGCTACTTGTATTTGCAGATTGAAGCAATAATATGAGTAAAATGGAAAGAAAAGTACTTGGTTGTTTGTTTTTTTTTCAGACTTTCAGCTTTAGATCAGAATTTTACTGGAGTTTTCTTTTAAGTGCAAAGAAACCTTGCAGTAAGAAAATCAGGTGTGTCTCTCAACAAATTAATGTAGCCTATTTTACGAGAGACAACACTTATCTTGAATACATCCTTAAATGGAGATGAAGCAAGGACCTCAGTCATAATAGTTGACATTAAAACCGTACACAAAAAGTCATAAACCTCATTATCCTGGTCGCAAAATAATTCTAGCAAATTGGATATTTGGTTTGCACGCCCATGCCCATAGTAATTATGAACTGATTCCGCTAAAGTCTGCTCTGTTCTGAGGGTGTGCAGGTGAATAGACAAGTCTTTTTCTCAAGGAGTTGGTCATCTAATAGCTGAGAATTAAACATGCTGCTGCTGCTGCTAAGTCGCTTCAGTCATGTCCGACTCTGTGCGACCCCATAGACAGCAGCCCACCAGGCTGCCCCGTCCCTGGGATTCTCCAGGCAAGAACACTGGAATGGGTTGCCATTTCCTTCTCCAATGCATGAAAGTGAAAAGTGAAAATGAAGTCGTTCAGTCGTGTCCGACTCTTAGCGACCCCATGGGCTGCAGCCTACCAGGCTCCTCCGTCCATGAGATTTTCCAGGCAAGAGTAGTGGAGTGGGTTGCCATTGCCTTCTCTGGAATTAAACACGAGTAATTGCAATAAGCAACAAACTAAAAGCTGCAAAAAAAGAAATCCACAGTCAACAGTTGAATGGGCTTAAAATATGCCACTTTAGCATTAAGATTATTTTTGGAGGCAACCAAGAAACATGCTGAAGAACTGTCTGCCCTTCCCTTTCTGCCTAATACCGGAGCATCAATTTTACTGTGTGAAACGGACATAAATTTCCACTTGTAAAGGCAGTCCTAAGCACTGGATTGCTAGGCAGCTCCCCTTGAAGGCACAAACTGTTTTAGTGTTTGATTTCCCAAGGGCATAGAGGTTATTCAATGAATAGTTGTTGAATGAATGAATAAAATTTTATAACCATCAGATCTGTGCACCTATTTGTTAAAAAAAAAAAAAAAGCAACACACCCAAATGAATTTCAAAAAAAAAAGACAGTATCATGGGTAATCTTAATGTCATAAAGCTTCACCAGCCTGAGGCTAAAAATCAGTTGCTATTAACAGTAATATCTAAATCTGGATAGTTGAATTAACATATTTGCTCAAGCCAGAACTGCAGCCCTTAGTGAAATCCCTCCAGAATACATCTAGTGTTCTACACTGTGCCTAACATCACTAGTGAATCTTCCAGGCTGCCACCCATGCCCAAGCTTCATCTCAGTGATCCAGTCTTCTTTCCAGAAGTCCTCTGTCCTCACCCAAGACCAGCTGATTGGTAGTTCACTTGGTCATGGTGGATCCTCTCTGTCCTCAAGGTGACAGTCTCTTGCAAATGAACAGACCAATTCATCCTCCATGTGCTATGCTGCGTAGTAGATAGGGCACAGTGACTGATATCAGGAGGATGATTTGGACCTCTGAGAGTTACAGAATTCATTGAGATAGCATGTTCCTTTTGTTAAAAACAAAACAACAAGCCCAGAATGGAGTTGCTTATATTAAGCCCCATATTACCAGAGATTTAGAGTTTCTGCTCTCCCAGAAATGGAATATTAAACCAGTCAATTAGGAACTGTCTGATCAGCACTAGCTAGGTAATCTGCCTGATAAATCCCTCCCATCCCCTAAAGGAAAGCAACCTTGCAATTTGTGATTGTTGTTTAGTCACTAAGTCGTGTCCAACCCTTTTGTGACACCATGGACTATATCTCACCAGGCTCCTTGGTCCATGGGATTTCCCAGGTAAGAATACTGGAGTGGGTTGCCATTTCCTTCTCCAGGGGATCAAACTCACATCTCTTGCATTGGCAGGCAGATTCTTTATCACTGAGCCATCAGGGAAGCCCAGCTTTGCAATAACCAACTCAGTTTTTTGTGTAGTATAACTTTCTTGTTCACACTCCTTCTACCTATAAAAACCTTTCATTTTGTACCATTCCTTGGAGCTCCTTTCTAACTGCTAGATTAGTTGTTGCTAGATTTGAATCAATTTTTGCTCAAAAAACTCAAAATGTGTAATATGCCTCAGTTTATCTTTAAACAGTTCACATACACCTCTTTTTCTCCCCCAGATAACAGTGTACACTGTCAAGATAACTAGATTGGAAGGGTTCCAGTTCAAACTGCCATACTTTTCCTGTACCTGCACCCACCTCTGACCTCTGACCTTCAAGACCTGCTGTTAAATTGGCATATTTGTTCTGCAAGTCTTCTTCTGTATGGTGAGTTTTCTCTTTAGTTCCCTCATTCTCTTTTGTGATACTGAAACAGGACAGAAGAGGGTAGGCAACCTTTAAAAGAATGGCATAGCCCAAGGACATATAAACTGATTAAAACCAAATAGGTCCAAGATGGTGGACAAGTTGACTTCCACTAGACCTTGGGCCACCGTTCTCCTTGCTTGGCCCTTCAATAAATCTTTCCCTGCTTTAACTCTCATGTTTTGGTTTGTTTGGCCTCACTCTGCATCTGGCACATGAACTTGCATTTGGTAACAGGAGAATAAAGTCATGCAGTTCTACAGAAAAATGAAAGTGAAGTCACTCGGTCATGTCCAACTCTTCATGACCCTACGGACTGCAGCCCACCAGCCTCCTCCGTCCATGTGATTTTCCAGGCAAGAATACTGAAATGGGTTGCCATTTCCTTCTCCAGGGAATCTTCCTGACCCAGGGATAGAACCCAGGTCTCCCACATTGCAGGCAGATTGTTTACCACCTGCGCCACCCAATAGAAAGTCAACTGAGACGTTTGATGACCCACAGTGACTCCGGAGGACATATGCTTAACAATAAAACATGTATGCTTTTCAACTAATGCTTGAGTATATAATTTAAGAAATCATTGTTTAGTACATTAAAAAATAATAAAGGGGAAGGGGTGGGAGATAGGAGGGAGGATCAAGAGAGAGGGCATATATGTAAACCTATGGCTGATACATGTTGATGTATGCCAGAAACCAACACAATATTGTAAAGCAATTATCCTTCAGTTTAAAATAAATAAATTTTTTTAAAATAATAATAAAGGGGCAAAGGGAGGCCATGTTTATTACATTAAAAAAAAAAAGAAATCACTACCCCTATTTCATAAGGGCTTCCTAGGTGGTGCTAAGGGTAAAGAACAAGCCTGCAAATGCAGGAGACATAAGAAACAGGGGTTTGATCCTTGGATTGGGAAAATCCTCTGGAGAAGGAAATGGCAACCCACTCCAGGATTTTTGCTTGGAGAATCCCATGAACAGAAGAGCCTGGCAGATTACAGTCCATAAGATCACAAAGAGTAAGACACGGCTGAAGTGACTTAGCATCCCTATTTCATAATAGTTTTATTTCAGTAGCCAAATACAGTTAAAGGATCTGATAATATTAAATATCAGGATGAACATTTTAAATTATTTTAAATATTTCTGACTTCAAATTTCTAATTCATGTAAATAAATTTTACTGTTTTATGCAATTTTTCAGTTCAGAAAAGCTCATGGAATAACTAAAATTATCTATAATACATCAACCAGAAGTCTATCTCTCTAAATACATATATGCATACACACACCACTATAGTATATATTTATAAAAATAGAATTATATTGTATATTGCTTTGTAGCCTGCTTTGTTTTTTGCAACATATTATGATGAATATTTCATGTCATTAAATTCTATATTTTCAATGACTGCATATTGAATCTTTATATAAATGTACCCAATGTATTTGATCAATTGCCTATTGATTATCATTGTTCAGCTTCATTTAAACACATTTCAGTTTTTTCATTACTAAAAATAGCTCTATGATAAAACTTTATTCTATAAATCTTTGTATATATATATATTTTTTTAATATTTCCTTAAAATAAATTCCCAGAAAGAGACTTGATAGGTAAAAGATTATAAATCATTGTAAGGCTTTTGAAATATATATTGCCAAATTATCCACCAATTTTCATGCTTACAAGCAGTTTATGAAATTCTAATTCTCTCATCATTTTTCATTTGAAAGGTATAAAGGCTTGTTATTTTAACTTGAATTTTGTTCATTGTAAATGAATTTGGATATTGTTTTATGTATTTAATAACCATTTGCATGTCTTTTATAAAAAAGAGTTTTGCTTATTTTTCTTCCAGGTTGTTTATCTTTTTCGACTATATCATAAAAACCTGGGTATTTATTAATGATTTTCTTTTTTTTTTGGCCATGCTGTGTGGCTTGCATGATCCTAATTCCCTGACCAAGGATTGAACCTGGGCCCCAGCAGTGAAACTGCCAAGTCCTAACCACTGGACCATCAGGGAATTCCCTGTTTATTAAAGATTCTTTTAATGATTTTAAAGCCTTTGTCATATATATTGAAAACCTTTTCTCTAATTGGTCATTTGCATTTTAATTTGTGTACAGTATTTTTTAGCATGGAGAATTTGAAAGTTTGCATATAGTCTTATGTATTAATTTTCCTTAGTGATTATATTTCTCTGCTGTAACAATTAAAAATATTTTCCTTTCTCGGGACTATTTATGGAGACTGCTCCATCTTTATTTCTTTAATATTTCACTCTTTATGAATCTGGAACGTATGTTATTTATTCCATAGGTACTTTTTTCCCTCCAAAGTCGCTAACTGCCCCATTGCCATTTCTTTTTTTACATTTATTTGGTTATTTGCTTGTGCCAGGTCTCAGCTGCAGCATGCATGATCTTCAGTTGCAGCATGAGAACTCTTAGTTGCAGAATGTAGGTTCTAGTTCACTGACCGAGGATCGAACCTGGGCCCCTGCGTTGGGAGCACAGAGTCTTAGCCACTGGGGTACCAGGGAAGCCACTCCATCGCTATTTCTTGACAAAAAAATCCACAGTCAAGCACTTCCAGGTCCTTTCCCCACACAAAACATCCTTTTTTTGTCAGATCTTGTCAGGTCATACTTTCAGTCAATTAATCTCACAACTAAACTGTGCTAATGTGCTAATAATTCTCTATGAATTATTTTGTGAAAATACTGTATACGCCACAGCTACTTTAGTGTCATTTAACTGCTTAATTTCTATTTAACAATTATCATTATCTAAATTGTATTATTCAGCTACTCACTTTTCATCTGTCTTTCCTACTAGAATGCAAATTCCATGAGAGTAAGGATATTGTAGTGCTCACTCAGAGTCTAGCACACAGACATATCCAAATAAATATTCATTGAATGAGTTATTTATTTGATGAATTGACGAAAAATTGAACCTGATCCTAAGGAGATGAATAACGGGAGTCAAGGATGGAGATTTGGGAGGTCTGACAGCCTTTGCCTGCTGTTTTACCCACTCATAAGATTAGCAATGCCTGTGGACATTTACTTCAATCATCATAAAGTTACTACATTTTTGGATATTAAGTCTGCATTCACATAGCTAATTCACCTCCAAAGCATGACTTCTGAAACACAGGAATACAGTAAGTAATTAGTAATTTCAAGTACTAATGATTGGCACTCTGCTTCTTCCCAACCAAAAAAAAGAGAAAAGAAAATAAGCAAATCCCATTAAAACTATTGTCACAAGTTGTAGATAATCTGGGTAACCAATAATATGCCACAAATCTGTTGACCAAAATAATTATATACTGTCTCAAGCTTCAAATTTGTGCAGAAATAGAACTTATTTATTAAAGTGAATACTTGTTTAATAACAGAATGCCAACTGAAGAAGGACACCTTTGTGAAAGATGAATGTTTTTCTGAAATTGTGTCATACAGGAAATTATCTTGATGCAAAGTGGCCTTCAAGTCTTCTACTGGGCAAGCTAGCGCAGAGGTCATGGAACAGAAACATTTCCAAACCAAATTAAAATGCTCATGGCACAGAGTTTATCTGATCAATTTTAAACTACAGTAAGGAAAAAGGGGAAAGAAAAAGAGTACATTAATAGACTTAGAGTTGGATGTGACTTGGGTGATGGGCTGCTCTACCTGCGTCTTAGAGTGTGCAGTGTTCATGCACGCTGTCTCTCTCTGCTGCTCCGTCAGCTTTCTCTCCTTATGGTGTGGTTTCTCTTCTTATGATAACCAGAATTGAGGATCAAGCAATCTCTAGCATATTCCTTAAGCCACTGACACACCTGCTCTGATGGAAAGATACAGGGACAAGTATTCCTGGCCACAGGCTCCTGGTATATATCTAACGCCTCGTGATTTTTAGATACTTCTTGGTTCTTCCATTCCTTGAATATGCATCTACATTTAACATGTACATGCTTCGCTTGCTTGGAGAAGGAAATGGCAAACCACTCCAGTACTCTTGCCTGGAAAATCCATGGACAGAGGAGCCTGGTAGGCTGCAATCCATGGAGTCGCTAAGAGTCAGACACGACTAAGCGACTTCACTTTCACTTTTCACTTTCATGCATTGGAGAAGGAAATGGCAACCCACTCCAGTGTTCTTGCCTGGAGAATCCCAGGGATGGGGAGCCTGGTAGGCTGCTGTCTATGGGGTCGCACAGAGTCGACACGACTGAAGCGACTTAGCAGCAGCAGCAGCAGCTTCACTTGCTAACCACTGATCTGTACATAATACATCTTCATTCATTCATTCCATCTTTTCTTCTGTAACAGAGGAAATGATTATATTGTAATTGTTTTGTAATAGATCTGAACATTCTCAAACAATACAACATGGACATATTAGAAATCTCTAACCCAATTCTCTGACTGGTTCATATGCTGCTGTATTACCAAACCTTCATAACTCACCTTGGATTTCAACTTGGCATCAGAAAACCTCCAGAAAGTCTGACCTTAACTTCTAGGTTTCATTTAATTCTCCTGGTAGTGAATAGCTCTGATTCTGTTTCCAAGGAAACAATAAAAGGAAAAAGTTGTTTACCTGTTTAAATTTTCCCTTCAGTTCTAAGATTTGTGATTTTCCCACCCAGTTGGCTCCTTATTAAAACTCGTTTACTCAGAATGTATCTTTTTTCCTCCTTGTTTTTCTTAATTCCTTAAAAAGAGAGAGAGAAAATGAGGGAAACTGCAGTAGTGGAGTCCCTTTGGCTATGTGTTTATCTGAAGGTCTCAGCCCACTTGGCCTATCCTTAGATCCAAAAAAATGTTCTTATCAGGGACCTCCCTTGTGGCCCAGTGGTTAAGACTCCAAGCTTCCAAAGCATATGGTGCAGGTTTGATCTCTGGTCAGGGAACTAAGGGCCCACATGCTGTGTGGTGGGCATGGCCAAAAAATATATGCTATGAAAAGAGAAAAGTGTCCTTATCACCTTCTTTTTCCCTCCCTGGAGTTTTTTGTGGCCAGCCCTGCCATCTAAATTTCCACAGTAGGCATGTACAAAAAGCGTGGCCTTCCTTTCCTGCCCCAGGTCCCTTGCCACATGTATTGCAAGTACCATATATATTACAGGTAGAGTGACCAACTGTCCCAGTGTACCCAGGACTATTCATTTTTAGCACTGAAAAGTCCCATGTCCTGGGAAACCACTCAGCCCCGGCAAACAGAGACGATTATCATTCTCATACAAGTGGAAAGAAATGAGATCATATATCCAAAGATTTCTATGGACTTAGAGAACCAGGAAAGTCTTGAAAGACGAAGCAATATTTGAAACCAGATCTGAAAATGAGTGGATTAAGAAAACTGGAGCATGGAGGGGTTGTGTGAGTAACACATTCAACGTTTGGGAAGCAAGATGGTAGAAGTAGATGCAAAAGACAGTGGGTCTACCAGTTTGACTGGATCAGGTGTCAGAAGACTGGGAGATAATGTGAGAAAGTTAGTTTAAGACCATATTATTGAAGGTCTTAAATGCCAGACTAAGCAATTGGGATTTTTAGTACATAAGAATTTGGGTTTGTTAAAGAACCACCCTTGGAAGTGACTTAGTGAAGTATGAATTTAGAAAGACACGTCATTAAGGTCTGTGCAGGATTTATGAGGGAGAGCAGAGTCCAAACCCCATGTCATTAGTTCACTGAGGAGTTCCAGTAATCCACGTGTGAGGGTCAGAAACCCAACCTAAGGTGATGTCCTAGAAATAAAATCAAAAGTCATAGATTTAAGAGATTTCAAGACAATAGTTGGTGAAACTTAGCAATCAGCAATGTGGAGAAAGAGAAAATTGATTGGCTGGCCCAAAGATGTAGAAGTGAGGTGAACTGGGTGCTCCCAAGCAACCCGGAAAAGGACATGCAGTGAGATGATGGACACAGGGGTGAGTTGAGTGAGCAAGATGGCAGCAGGTGTGTGCTGGCTGATGGGACCTGTCCTCCATCCCTCAGACATCCTCAGGAGAGTCAATAATTGAATTCACTGATCTTAAGTGTGAGTGAATTTGTTCTGAAACTAAAGAAAAGGCTGAGGAACAGAGAGCACACAAGGATTCATGGGCTCAGAGGCTGGAAGAGTTGGTCCTATGGCTGCAAGCACCTAAGAATTTGAATTCTCAAACACGCCTTCATGTGAAAGCCAGTTTCACTGAATCTTGAGGGGTAGGAGTGACATTCAACTGGGTTCCATTTAAATGCTTATGGAAAGACAGAGATACAATAAAGGAGATACGTGGGCTTCCCATGTGGTCCTAGTGGTAAAGAACCTGCCTGCCAATTTAGGAGATGTAAGAGACGTGAGTTCGATCCCTGGGTTCTGAATAACCCCCTGGAGAAGGGCAGGGCAATCTGTTCCATTATTCTTGTCTGGAGAATCCCATGGACAGAGGAGCCTGACAGGCTACAGTCCACAGGGTTGCACAGAGTTAGACACGACTGAAACGACTTAGCTTGCATGCATAGCTGATTCATTTTGCTATACAGCAGAAACTGTATAGCACACAACAGAAACACAACATTAAATCAACTCTACTCCAATAAAAATTAATTTAAAAAGCAAGAAAGACAAAATTCGATTGAGTAACATTAGGGGTATAAAGTCAGAACAAAATGAAGGCATTGATCTTAGATAAGAGAGCTAGGTGGGAAGCAAGTTCATGTAGGTGGGTAGGTATTTGGTGTAGGTAGATAGGTATTTGGATGAGAATGTAGTTAAGGAAACAACTTTCTAAGGTTTCAGTTTTCCTAATGAAAATAGGTGAAGTTATTTGCTGGAAGGAGAAGATGACACTGAAGGAAGACTCTTGGTGATTTGGAAGTTTTATAGATGTCATTGAAACTATGGGTTTATTCATTCAGGAAGAGTGTATGGACTTGGGGAGCTATGGCTGAAACACTTTCACCATCTTTGTGATAATGATAGAAAATTTTTTAAAAAATACATTTCATCAACAGCCTGGATTATTACATGGAAGTAAAAAAGTGAAAGTCACATCTGACTCTTCGGATTATATATTCCATGGGATTCTCCAGGCCAGAATACTGGAGAATACTATCCCTTCTCCAGCAGATCTTCCTGACCTAGGAATCAAACCCAGGTCTCCTGCATTGCAGGTGGATTCTTTACCAACTGAGCTATCAGGGAAGCCCAAGTTATTACATTTCTTTCATTCTGTGTAAGGATAAGAAAGAATCATTGTAAGAAGGAGTTCAAGATCATGATTCTTCTTCAGTCAAGTGAAAAGGAAACATTTATTTATCATAATGAATATGTTAGTTTGTATCATTTCTCAGAAATAATGATGTTCTTAAATTGTTGGTTTTGAGACCATGTCTATTTTTATATCCTAAAGTAGTTAGTGCTCCTGACCACATTTTGGGCACAAGCCAAATTGGAAGATTAGACTTAACAGCTCTAATTATGCTTCCTGAATTTGATTAGTGCTGGGGATTAGTTTCTCATTTGATAGTTTATAAGATTTCTTAGCTTGAAGCTGTATGTTTCCTTGGCTATTTTTGGTATCATACACATCATGTAAGCCACCATTTTACATTTCAATAGAGCATTCTGCATTAATTTGTTGTTATTACTCTCTAGTAAGACCTCCTAAATACTAAAAGGAAAATGTTAAGAGCTATGTCAAATTCCACTTTCCAGGGTCATCAAGGCTGTGGTTTTTTTTAATTGAAGGATGATTGCTTTACAATATTGTGTTGGCTTCTGCCATATATCAACAAGGGCTGTATATCATTATTTGTTGGTTTCATTGTCCTGTTGCAGGGGGATTCTTTACCAGCTGAGCTACCCGGGAAGACCTGTTAATGTGCTAGAAAGTATTAATGTAGTTGATGTTTAAATTTGTTATTTTTAACTTTAAATATGTGCTATAATTATTTTCAGGAAGATATTAATATATATTATATTCTGCCTTAGCAGATTTCACATCTTTCTAAATTTAGTCATGGCGTACTTGGCATAAGTATTGCTCATTTTTAGCTGCATAATTGATATTTAAAATAATATTACGTAAGACTTCACTAGCAAGACTAATCTTACTTGCATGCCAATCAGAGTATAATTGACAATATGAGATTTTCTATGACTAATGTAAGAATTAGATGATACAAGAAATGAAAAAAAAAGAAAGTTTAAAAGTCTTTCAAATATATCCAGTGAAGTAATAATTGGCTATTCTCTAAGTGTCCTTGAAGACTTCCAACAACTATTTTCTAGTGTATGATGTAAACTTCACCTAAAATGTCTTCTTCGTTACCTGTAGAAATTATTTCAGCTCTTCCTTAAATGTCCATCTCATATGTCCCCTTTATCTGATCTTCCCAACCAAATAGGAATATTCTCTACGCTAAAAATACTCTGAAATTTATTTTCTTCTGCAGTAGTTAAAATATTCTACCTTCCATGATAGATAATCATCTTATTGGATAGTTAGCACCTTAAGGAAGCTGAGCACTTCGCTTAAGACAGACTTGATTGTTTTTTCTTCCAAAATAAATGACAAGTTGACTGATCCACATTGACACACCAAAGCCTTATCTCATCTATGCTATAAAAATGGAAAATCTAGGCAATTTCCAGGTAATATTATTTTTTATTTTTAAAGATTTTTTTATATGAACCATTTTTAAAGTCTTTAAAGGTATATGGAATCTTAACTCCCTGACCAGGGATCAAACCCACACCCCCTGTGCTGGAATCCTGGGATCTTAACCACTGGACCACCAGGGAAGTCCCCCAGCTAATTTTAAGCAATGTTTTTGAGTTGATGATGCAGTGATTTCCTCACCAAAACCTCTGAGTAGTTATACTTTTTCTTGGTATTTGCCTTGTGTCCATTAGACAGATTTGCCTTCCATAATTCCTATGGTTGAATCTTAAAGTAACGGACCCCAAGATTTTGAGCTAATCTTGACAAAAGCAAGAAATTTACCAATGACTTTACCTCAATTACAGGCTATTATTATTGCCTAATAATCTTTCTTCTCTCCAACAGTTTTAAAAAATCACCTCTTTGTCTTTGGAGCACTATAGCTTTGTTTTCTGGATCTAGGCATGAATTTATTCTCTTTATCTTCTAGAAAACATGGGCCTTCCTGAATCTGAGAATTGGTATCTCTCAACAATTCAATAAAATATCCAACCATTGTTTCCTGTATTATTGCCTATTCCTAATAATCTTTCCTTCTTCTAGAACTCTAATTGACTTGTGTTAGAAATCCTGCTTGTCTTCAATTAGTTTTAACCTCTGTGTATTATTCTTCATCTCTTGGTCTCTCTGGGCTTCATTTTGGATAGGTTCTTCAAATGTTTTCTCCAGTTCACTAATCCTTGCTACAGCTTTGTCTAATAGGTCATTTACCCAGCCATTGAGTTTTTAATTTCAGGCATTATATTTTTCATTCTTTCATAGACCTCTATTTGTTTTTCTTGCACATCTACTTGTATATTTTTTTCTAGGCTGTTGCTCATGTTTTCGGTCTCTTTAATTCTTTAGACATATTAATCATGTTATTTTATATTTTAAATGTGGTAATTATAATTTCTAAAGTCTTTGTGGATTTGATTATACTTCCTGGTTTTTTTCTGATTCATACTTATATTTCCTTTTTATTCTTACATATTTTGTGATTTTTTTTTAATTATGAACTTGTGTTAGATTTTAATCTAAGGAAATTCTTAGAAACCTGGCTTGAAGTTCAGTTGATGGGACCAGATATCATGATCTTAGTTTTCTGAATGTTGAGTTTTAAGCAAACTTTTCAACTTTCCTCTTTCACTTTCATTAAGAGGCTCTTCAGTTCCTCTTTGCTTTCTGCCATTAAGGGTGGTGTCATCTGCATATCTGAGGTTATTGATATTTATCCCAGCAATCTTGATTCCAGCTTGTGCTTTATCCGGTCCGGCATTTCACATGATGTACTCTGCATATAAGTTAAATAAGCAGGGTGAAAATACACAGCCTTGCTGTACTCCTTTCCCAGTTTGGAACCAGTTCGTTGTTCCACGTCCGGTTCTAACTGTTGCTTATTAACCTGCATACAGATTTCTCAGGAGGCAGGTCAGGTGATCTAGCATTCCCATCTCTTTAAGAATTTTCCACCATTTGTTGTGATTCACACAGTCAAAGGCTATGGCGTACTCAATAAAGCAGAAGATGGTTTTCTGGAACTTTCTTTTTTCAATGATCCAGTGGATGTTGGGAATTTGATCTCTGGTTCCTCTGGCTTTTCTAAATCCAGCTTGAACATCTGAAAGTTTTCAGTTCATGTACTGTTGAAGCCTGGCTTGGAGAATTTTGAGCAGTACTTTACTAGCGTGTGAGATGAGTGCAATTGTTCAGTAGTTTGAGCATTCTTTGGCGTTGCCTTTCTTTGGGATTGGAATGAAAAGTGACCTTTTCCAGTCCTGTGCCCACTGCTAAGTTTTCCAAATATGCTGGCATATTGAGTACAGCACTTTCACAGCATCACCTTTTAGGACTTGAAATAGCTCAGCTGGAATTCCATTACCCCCACTAGTGCTGTTCGTAGAGATGCTCCTAAAGCTCACTTGACTTCACGCTCCAGGATGCCTGGCTGTAGGTGAGTGATCACACCATCATGGTTATCTGGGTCATTAAGATCTTTTTTGTATAGTTGACGTTATAATCTTGAAGGCTTGAAGTTACAGTCCTCTTAAAAGGATATGAGTTTGTTTCTATGTCACCAGAGGGCACTATTAATCAGGAACAATTTACATTTGCTACTGGTTGCTTCATACCACATAGGTATGGTTGCCAAACAAAACACAGGACACAGTTAAATTTAGATTTCAGATAACAAATACTTTTTAGTGAAATATTTGGAACATATATTAACAAACTGTTCATTTAGCTGAAATTTAAATTTAACTGGGCATCCTCTATTTTTATTTGCTAAATCCGGCAACCATATACATAAGTGGCTTGAAATTGGCTTCAAACTCATGTTAGGGCTTGCTTAAGGTTATGAAGTGTCAAAAAAAATATTTTTTTTCCATTCTCCCAGGGCAAAAATTGAGACTGATAAATCTGCAGTATCTTCTTTAAGGTAGATTTATTTCTTGCTGATTCTTTCTTTTTTTTTTTTAATTCTATTTATTTATTTTATTTTTGGCTGCCCTGGATCTGTGCTGCTGCATGGGCTTCTCTCTAGTTGTGGCAAGCAAAGGTACTCTCTAGTTGCAGTGCATGGGCTTCTCATTGCAGTGGTTTGTCTTGTTGTAGAGCACAGGCCTCAGTAGCTGTGTCACATAAGCTCAGTAATTGTGGTTCCAGGGATGTAGAGCACAAGGTCAATAGCTGTGGCCCACGGTCTTAGTTGCTCTGTGGCATGTGGGATCTTCCCAGACCAGGGATCAAAACGTGTCTCCTGCACTGGCAGGCAGATTCTTTACCAATGAGCCACCAGAGAATTCCCTTGCTCATTCTTATAATGATAGTATTGTTCATTAGAGTCTCACATCTCTGCAGTGACTTCCCATAGATCCTTGGCTTTATCTGCTATCCTCTGCTCAGCGTGTAATTTTCAAAATGTAAATTCAAGGTCCCTTAAGTTGATTCTTACTGTGAAAATCAGTTTTATGGATCAGTTACCTTTTCAGAGTCTTTTCTTTTTTCTTTCTTTGTTGTTGTTTCTATAGGTTCCTTACTGTCTTGCCAGCTCCATGAAATATTGAAAATATTTCTAGGCAGTTCATTTTTGGCAGCAGGGGATCAAGGAGTTGATGTTGTGAAGGGGAGTCATCCAAGTATCTCAAATGATATTCTATCAGAACCAGATGTCCTTCAGTCCTTGTTCTTGCTAACTCTGAAATCTGGTATTCTTGGTATCTCCTCCAGTTTTTCATATTCCTTGCCAGTCAGTGTATGTAATTTAGAATATCTAGTATCATTTGACTTTGATTTCATACTCTGTAAAGACTGGTGATCTATCCAGTGATGAAGTGTGGAAGCTGGCTCTGAACTCTATTTAATGACTTGGGGTCCCTGCCACATCTATTTCCTACCAGTCAGTGCTCTTTCTCTGCAGTTAAAACCTACTTTCCTGTCTCCTAACCTCTTGAGGAATTTTATAAAATACAGGTTGATCTAATGCTGCCATCACCACCACCCCAACTTGTCTTCCCAGTTAGTCCAAAGGAATCCCATTCTTATTAACTACAGCTTCTGTAGTTAAGACTACAGAATTCTGAGACTTCTCATGGAATTAGCCTTAGATTATTTTTCTAGTTACCTTTAGGAAGATTAGTTTTCAGAGCAGAGTTAGATTTCCCTGGCCACTCTTGCCTTCATGGGTGAGTTTTATCAGAATTTTAATTTGTCTTTTCTCTAGGACCACCCAGCAAGGTACATTCTTGGTACCAATGGTGTGCTGGAGCTGGCTTATACCAAATTGCAGTAGCCAATTGTTGAACTTTAGGAATTTTGAAAGGTGGTAATTAAGTCCAGCTTCTATTAAAAATAATAGAAATGATAGTCAAATAAATTAAATTTAAAATGATAGTAAGTATAAAACTCTTAGAAAAGTAAGGATCAATCTTTATGCCTTGGGTAGGCAATGATTTCTTAAATATAAAATGAAAAACAAAAATGACAGAAGACAAAAGTATCAAAATTGGACTGCATCACAGACACATCTATTAAAGTGAAAATGCAAGCTATACAATGAAACAAGATATTTTCAAATCGTATATCTGGTTAAGGACTTGTATCTGGAATATATTTTTTTAAAACTCTTATAACTCGATAATAATGAAAACAACAAAAATAAGCAATTAAAGGATAAATAATTTGAACAGACACTTCACCAAAATAGATATAAAAATGGCCAATAAATGAGTGAAAAGCTCTTCAACATCATTAATCATTAAGGAAATGCAAATCAAAACCACAATGAGATACTTACCCACTAGGATGGCTGTAATCAAAATACAAACAAAACCAAATATTGGTGAGGATGTGGAGAAATTAGGAATGTCCAGAATATGCATATCCATAGAAATATAAAGTAGATTTGTGGCTGGGAGGCAGGGGAAGGGATGGTGGTTTCAGGGTTTCTTTTTGGAATGTTGAGAATGTTCTAAAATTAGATTGTGGTGATGGTTGCCCAACTCTAAAATATACTAAAAATCATTGAATTGTATCCTTTAAATGGATGAATGGTATGGTATGTGAGTTATATCTCAATAAGCTTTTTATTTGAAAAAAGATAGTAAATATTCAAAACACAGTATTTTCTGATTATTTTAGTTTACCTATGCTCTTGAAATTATTTACTGAGAGATGTTACTCAAGTGCCCCATTGTACATGATGTTAAACTGGCAAGGGCTGTTAAGATCTTGTTTATCTCAGACAGCCAGATGGCAGTGAGTGATAATACTCTGTCCTAATCCCTTAGGAAGACTCTTTTGCTTGAGCTTTAGATGTGAAAATAATGATCTGCACCATTGTAAGAAATACAATGATACCAGAAAAGACTTTATGACAAATAAAATTATTAGAATATGGTACATAAACAAGATCTCTTCATTCATCCTTCTCACTCCATTGACAAATACTTGTTGAGAATTACATAAAATACAAAACTGAATTAGATCCTATTTCTATATGCAATCAAGTCTCAGTCAAGAACATAGTATGTGTTAGTCGCTTGCTGCTGCTGCTGCTAAGTCGCTTCAGTCATGTTCGACTCTGTGCGACCCCATAGACGGCAGCCCACCAGGCTCCCCCCTCCCTGGGATTCTCCAGGCAAGAACACTGGAGTGGGTTGCCCCTTCCTACTCCAATGCATGAAAGTGAAAAGTGAAAGTGAAGTCGCTCAGTCGTGTCTGACTCTTTGCAACCCCATGGACTGCAGCCTACCAGGCTCCTCTGTCCATGGGATTTTCCAGGCAAGAGTACTGGAGTGGGGTACCATTGTGTCCAACTCTTTGCAACCCCCATGGACTGTAGCCTGCCAAGTTCCTCTGTCTATGGGACTCTCCAGGCAGGAATACTGGAGTGGGTTGCCATTTCCTTCTCCAGGGAATCTTCCTGACCCAGGGATTGAACCTGGGTCTCCTGCATTGCAGGCAGATTCTTTGTCATCTGAGCTATAGGGAAGTCCCTCAAGAAAATAGAAAGCAATTTAAATATTAAAGCTAAAGGTATTTAGTACCAAGAAGTAGGTAGTACTTATAAACTTGTGAAAGGGTTTAAGGAGTGAGAGTCCTACCACTACCACCAGTTTTCAGATTCACTGAAAGCGAATCTGAGGGAAGACTTCCCTGGCAGTCCAGTGGTTAGGACTTTGCCTTCCAAAACAGGGAGTACCAGTTCCATCCCTGGTTGGGTAACTAAGATCCCACATGCCTCATGGCCAAAAACACAAAACATAAAATAAACAGAAGCAATATTGTAACAAATTCAGTAAAGGCTTTAAAAATGGTCCACATCAACAACAAAAAAAATCTGAAAAATTGAATCTGAAAGTTCTTGCTTTCATGCAGAAACAAGAAGATAAAAGGTCTGAAATCATCATTGTGGTTGCCCCCCCCCCCCACTGGGGTGACAGGGTAGAGAGGAAATACGGAAGGTGTTGTAAAAAGTCCCATCTTAAACTCACATGTTCACCACCACTGCTGGAGAAGGAAGAACGGCTTCTCTCTCTCTTCTACCTTCTAATTCATGCACTTGTGCATCTCATTGACAGAACCTAAGCTCTACTTGGAAGCCTTCTGGCAAGTAACAATGTGGAAAATGTAGTTCTCATTCATCTGATCCTTGCAATGAAAGAAAGGGAGAGAATCAAAGGGAGTGGAAATGGTGCTAAATAACAACAAAATAAGATACGACTCATTACCCTAAGGGTAGTCAGTTAATTCGCTGAGACTGAATGTAGCATGAGTTAGCGATTGTTTTTTGGCGATTGGGTTGTAAGTTACAGAAATTAAATCTTTCCCTTGGGTAACTTGCCATCCCTTGAGCCACTGGACTCACAGACACTTTACCAAGTTAGCAGGACCTGAAATTTTAGGAATGTATCTCCCACACTCTGGCTCATGCCTTAAGGAACATAAAGGTACTTGTGAATTTCTCTCACTTGTTCCGATCATCATTACATTACTAATATATAGTGGACCAGTGTGAAGTCCTGTGGGGTGGCAAGATTAGAAAATTTCCTGTGGACTAGATTAGGCTTCCCAGGTGGTGTAGTGGTAAAGAATCCTCCTGCCAGTGGATCAAACCCAGGAGACTTGGGTTTGATCCCTGCGTTGGGAATCAGTTCACTTCAGTTGCTCAGTCATGTCCGACTCTTTGCAACCCATGGACTGCAGCATTCCAGGCTTCCCTGTTTTTCACCAACTCCTGGAGCTTACTCAAACTCATGTTCATTGAGTCAGTGATGCCATTCAGCCATCTGATCCTCCGTTGTCCCCTTCTCCCGCCTTCAGTCTTCCCCAGCATCAGAGTCATTTCCACAGAGTCAGTTCTTCGCATCAGGTGGCCAAAGTATTGGAGTTTCAGCTTCAGCATCCAGTCCTTCCAATGTATATTCAGAAATGCTTTCCTTTAGGATTGACTGGTTGGCTCTCCCTGCAGTCCAAAAGACTCTCAAGAGTCTTCTCCAACACCACAGTTCAAAAGCATTAATTCTTCAGCACTCAGCTTTCTTTATATACAATTCTCATATCTGTGCATGACTACTGGAAAAACCATAGCTTTGACTAGATGGACATTTGTTGGCAAAGTAATGTCTCTGCTTTTTAATATTCTGTCTAGGTTGGTCATAGCTTGTCTTCCAAGGAGTAAGCATCTTTTAATTTCATGGCTGCAATCACCATCAGCAGTGATTTTTGGAGCCCAAGAAAATAAAAGTCTCTCACTGTTTCCATTGTTTCCCTTATCTATTTGCCATTAAGTGATGGGACCGGATGCCATGATCTTAGTCTTCTGAATGTTGAGTTTTAAGCCTACTTTTTCACTCTCCTCTTTCACTTTCATCAAGAGGCTCTTTAGTTCTTCTTCACTTTCTGCCACAAGGGTGGTGTCATCTGCATATCTGAGGTTATTGATATTTATCCCAGCAATCTTGATTCCAGCTTGTGCTTCATCCAGCCTGCCATTTCACATGATGTACTCTGCATATAAGTTAAATAAGCAGGGTGACAATATACAGCCTTGACACATTCCTTTCCTGATTTGGAACCAGTCTTTTTTTCCATGTACAGTTCTATCTGTTGCCTCTTGACCTGCATACAGATTTCTCAGAGGATTGGGATTATTCCCCTGGAATAGGAAATGGCAACCCACACCAGTATTCTTGTCTGGACAATCCCATGGGTACAGGAGCTTGACGGGCTATAGTGCAGACGATCACACAGAGTTGGACACGACTGAGCACTGAGCACAGTACAGAGTAAGACAGAGAGCTAGAGATTCCATATTGCCCTGGGACAGGACTCTTGTGTACTTTTGGGTAAAAGTAAGCTGTTTCTGGTCTTCACTTATTTAGCTTGAAACAGGAATTGGAGAAAACTGGAGCTTGCAGGCTGGCCATGTTTTTGTTTTGTAAACAAAGTTTGATGGGATCCCTTCTAGTTCCTATTGATTTGCACATCATCTATGGGTGCTTTGACCTTCCAACAGCAAACTGAGAAGTTGAAACAGAGACATTACTGATCAGTCAAAATATTGCCCTTAAATTAAAGACAACAGCAAAATATTGAGTTTACTTCTAAAAGTAAATACTAAAATGTATTTGTACTAATTAAAGCCAAATACTTTTTTTTTGAAATTTGAAATAATAACTATTTAAGTGAACTTTCGGTCTTCAGATTCTAATATAAAATAGAGCTGTGCTGCTTTCAATCACTGATAAAAAATAAAATAAAATTTAAACTAAATTAAAAAGCCTGGGGACTTTCCTCGTGGTCCAGTGGCTAAGACTCCATGATCCCAATGTAGGGGTCTGGGTTCGATTCCTGGTCAGGAGACTAGATCCCACATGTCGCTACTCAAGATTCTTCATGCTGGAACTAAAAGATCCTGAGTGCTTCATCTAAGACCCGGCGCTGCCAAAGTAAATAAATAAACAAATAATATACATACATACATACATATATATATCCATAAATATAAATAAAGAAATTTTAAAGCCTAGGGGCAAAAAAATCTATGTATAGTCTCTACACAGTTGAACAAAGTTACTCGCAATATTTGATTGACAACCAAATAGTATTTCTAATGAAGCACATTTAAAAAGTTTTTTGTTTGCCTATTTTGAAAAAGCTCCAATACAAATTTCAGCACAAGTCAGAACCCTCATTTAGAATTCACTGGAGGTCACTGCTGAAATGCCTTTTGACTTGAATGAAGAGAAGCTGGTCTTTAGTAGAGACCTAGGGGTCTGTGTTTATTAAGTAGAGTTAACACTTCTGCTCCAAAATCTAGATGTAGGTGGTGAAAAGACAATTGCAGATGTTGATTCTCTGATCTTTTAATTTGTACTGCCATTTGTATTTTTTAAAATATATATTTAAATCCTTATTTCCCCATATAATTTGCAATTTTGTAATGTTTCATAGGATTAGTGTTTTCAATATCCACATCATCCCAGAATGTATTTTCTTCTCACATTTTATAGTTGAGAAAACTGAGGCTCAGAGTCAGTAAATCACCAGCCTCACAGAGAAAAGGAACTAAGAGAACAAATATTTACCAAGCATCCACTCTATTATAGGCATCACCTTAAACCAGAAAACATCTTGATTTTTAGACTCCAAGTCTACTATATTTACTAGACAATTTATTAAGTCCCATCATTATGAATACTGGGGATGGCTATGTGATGGTGGTTTTCTGGATGAAAGTGAAAGTGGAGAGTGAAAAAGTTGGCTTAAAGCTCAACATTCAGAAAATGAAGATCATGGCATCCGGTCCCATCACTTCATGGGAAATAGATGGGGAAACAGTGGAAACAGTGTCAGATTTTATTTTTCTGGGCTCCAAAATCACTGCAGATGGTGACTGCAGCCATGAAATTAAAAGACCCTTGCTCCTTGAAAGAAAAGCTATGACCAACCTAGACAACATATTAAAAAGCAGAGACATTACTTTGCCAACAAAGGTTCGTCTAGTCAAGGCTATGGTTTTTCCTGTGGTCATGTAGGGATGTGAGAGTTGGACTGTGAAGAAGGCTGAGCGCTGAAGAATTGATGCTTTTGAAGTATGGAGTTGGAGAAGACTCTTGAGAGTCCCTTGGACTGCAAGGAGATCCAACCAGTCCATTGTAAAGGAGATCAGCCCTGGGATTTCTTTGGAAGAAATGATGCTAAAGCTGAAACTCCAGTACTTTGGCCACGTCATGTGAAGAGTTGACTCATTGGAAAAGACTCTGATGCTGGGAGGGATTGGGGGCAAGAGGAGAAGGGGACGACAGAGGATGAGATGGCTGGATGGCATCACTGACTCGATGGACATGAGTCTGAGTGAACTCCGGGAGTTTGTGATGGACAGGGAGGCCTGGCGTGCTGCGATTCATGGGGTTGCAAAGAGTTGGACACGACTGAGTGACTGATCTGATCTGATCTGATCTGATGGTGGTGATAACTTTTAACACATTGAAGTATACCAAGCCCTGCCCCCAAATTGAGAATAAGATGACTAGGAGAAGGGAGACACAACTATAAAACTTTGTGGCCAGGGCTTCCCTGATGGGTCAGTGGTAAAAAATCTGCCTGCCAATGCAGAAGACACAGGTTTCATCCCGGAACCAGGATCCCACATGCCATGGAGCAACTAAGCCCATGAGCCACAACTACTGAGCTTATGTGCCACAACTGTGGAAGACCATGTGCCTTAGAGCCTGTGCTCAGAAACAAGAGAAGCCACCACAATGAGAAGCCGCTGCACCTCAACTGTAACAGGAAGGAAAGAGGGCACAACTTTTGAAAAAATGACATAGCCCAAGGACACAACATAAACTAATTAGAATCAAATGGGACCAAGACAGGAGACAAGACTAGATCTTGATCCTCAATCAGCAAGTGAAATGACACACCCAGAAGTGCCATGACAGTTCCAAGGCATTGTTAAAATACCAAGGAATGGGCAATGGCCCAAATCCTGGAAATCTCTGCCCCTTCCCCAGAATAGTTGGAATAACCCGCCCACTCATTAGCATATTAAATTACCCAGCCCATAAAAACTAGCTCTGTCATATTTCATGGCTGCACTCCCCCTTTGCAATGGCCCACACTCTTGTCTATGGAGTGTGCTTCTCTCTGTATCTGATTAAATCCACTTCTTGCCTATCACTTTGTCTCTTACTGAATTCTTTCTGTGATGAGACTTTAAGAACCTGAGCTTCATTAGGTTCTGAAACCAGGTACCATGGGTTTTGACTGGGTTTGAGTCCCAGCCACATGGGTTCAAGTCCCAAGCAGCGTTTTGGCTGGGTTGGAGTCCCAGCCACGTGGGTTTGAATCCCAAACTGGGTTTTGGCTGGGTTCGAGTCCCAGCACATGAGTTCGGGTCCCAGCACATGAATTCGAGTCCCAGCTCATGGGTTCAAGTCCCAATCTGTGGTTAACAGTTTCACAGCTAGACAGTAGCTCCCACTCCGCGACCACTGCAACTAGAGAAAAGCCCGAGCAGCAACAAGACCCAGCACAGCCAAAAATAAGTGAAGAAATAAAATTATATATATATATATATATATATAACTTTATGGCAAAGAAAAAGTTGCTATTATACATGAAGAATAAAGCTGAAGAAAAGGAAGTACTTTATAAGAGTTTATTTGTGACGTTCTGAAATACCTAACCACAGGAAGCTGTAAAGTGTCTATAAATTATTGTTATAGATCAAACATCTTTTGAGAATGATTTAAATACAGTCCTGTGTAAAGTCAGAAGCTGTATGACATGTTTCCCTTCTAGATCTGTAAGCAGATGCTTAGAGAGACCCTGAAGAAAGAGAAGCAGAATGGCTTCTTGACATAAGAGAACTCAGTTTTGGCTTAAGCCTAAGTCATTTTGTGATCTAAACCATTTTGTGATCTGTAGGGGACTGGAGTGCAAAAGTAGGAAGTCAAGAAATACCTGGAATAACAGGCAAATTTAGCCTTGGAGTACAGAATGAAGCAGGGCAAAGGCTAATAGAGTTCTGCCAAGAGAATGCACTGATCATAGCAAACACCCTCTTTCAACAACACAAGAGATAACGCTACACCTGCTCATCACCAGATGGTCAATACTGAAATCAGATTGATTATATTCTTTGCAGCCAAAGATGGAGAAGCTCTATACAGTCAGCAAAAACAAGACCAGGAGCTTCCTGTGGCTCAGATCATGACCTCCTTATTGCCAAATTCAGACTTAAATTGAAGAAAGTAGGGAAAACCTCTAGACCATTCAGGTATGACCTAAATCAAATCCCTTACTATCATACAGTGGAAGTGACAAATAGATTGAAGGAATTAGATCTGATAGACAGAGTGCCTGAAGAACTATGGACAGAGGATCGTAACATTGTACAGAAGGCAGAGATCAAGAACATCCCTAAGAAAAAGAAAAGCAAAAAGGCCAAATGGTTGTTTGAGGAGGCCTTACAAATAGCTGTGAAAATAAGAGAAGATAAAAGCAAAGGAGCAAAGGAAAGATATACCCATTTGAATGCAGAGTTCCAAAGAATAGCAAGGAGAGATAAGAAAGCCTTCCTCAGTGATCAATGCAAAGAAATAGAGGAAAAGAATAGAATGGGAAAGACTAGCAATCTCTTCAAGAAAATTAGAGATTCCAAGGGAATATTTCATGCAAAGATGGGCACAATAAAGGACAGAAATGGTATGGACCTAACAGTAGCAGAAGATATTAAGAAGAGGTGGTAAGAATACACAGAACTATACAAAAAAGATCTTCATGACCCAGATAATCACGATGGTGTGATCACTCACCTAGAGCCAGAGCTATTCAAATCCTGAAAGAAGATGCTGTGAAAGTCCTGTACTCAATATGCCAGCAAATTTGGAAAACTCAGCAGTGGCCGCAGGACAGGAAAAGGTCAGTTTTCATTCCAATCCCAAAGAAAGGCAATGCCAAAGAATGCTCAAACTACTGCACAATTGAACTCATCTCACATACTAGTAAAGTAACGCTCAAAATTCTCCAAGCCAGGCTTCAACAGTACGTGAAATGAAAACTTTCAGATGTTCAAGCTGGATTTAGAAAAGTCAGAGGAACTAGAGATCAAATTGCCAACATCCGTTGGATCATTGAAAAAGCAAGACAGTTCCAGAAAAACATCTACTTCTACTTTATTGACTACGCCAAAGCCTTTGACTGTGTGGATCACTACAAATGGTGGAAAATTCTGAAAGAGATGGGAATACCAGACTACTTGACCTGCCTCTTGAGAAATCTGTTTGCAGGTCAGGAAGCAACAGTTAGAACTGGACATGGATCAACAGACTGGTTCCAAATAGGGAAAGGAGTACATCAAGGCTGTACATTGTCTCCCTGCTTATTCAACTTATATGCAGAATACCTCATGAGAAACGTTCGGCTGGATGAAGCACAAGCTGAAATCAAGATTGCTGGGATAAATATCAATAACTTCAGATATGCAGATGACACCACCTTTGTGGCAGAAAGTGAAGAGGAACTAAAGAGCCTCTTGATGAAAGTGAAAGAGGAGAGTGAAAAAGTTGGCTTAAAGCTCAACATTCAGAAAACGAAGATCATGGCATCCAGTCCCATCACTTAATGGCTAATACATGGGGAAACAGTGAAAACAGTGACTGACTTTATTTTTTTGGGCTCCAAAACCACTGCCGATGGTGAATGCAGCCATGAAATTAAAATCACTTGCTCCTTGGAAGAAAAGCAATGACCAACCTAGACAGCATATTAAAAAGCAGAGACATTACTTTGCCAACTAATGTCCATCTAGTCAAAGCTATGGTTTTTCCAGTAGTCATGTATGGATGTGAAAGTTGGATCATAAAGAAAGCTAAGTGCTGAAGAATTAATGCTTTTGAACTGTGGTGCTGGAGAAGACTCTTGAGAGTCCCTTGGACTGCAAAGAGATCAAGCCAGTCAATCCTAAAGGCAATCAGTCCTGAATATTCAGTGGAAGGGCTGATGCTGAAGCTGAAACTCCAATACTTTGGCCATTGATGTGAAGTACTGACTCATTGGAAAAGACCCTGATGCCGGGAAAGATTGAAGGTGGGAGGAGAAGCAGATGACAGAGAATGAGATGGTTGGATGGCACCACCAACTCAATGGACATGAGCTTGAGTAAACTCTGGAAGTTGATGATGGACAGGGAGGCCTGGTGTGCATGGCGCTGTGTCCATGGGGTTGCAAAGAGTCGGACGTGACTGAGCGACTGAACTGAATTGACGCTCGGCTGCAATGTGTTCTGTGCTCAAGTCACTCAGAATGCTTGCCCTTAAACAGGTCTCAGTAATCACTGATCTTAAGGAAAGTAAGGGCATGCAAGAACAAAGGAATAACAGTGAAGAAACAATAGTTTAGCCTTAAAACACAAGTCCTAGTTCCTCCTCAAGGGATATACATAACAATCTGATACTGTTTTTGAGTTCTGCAGGAACTAAGACCCCTACCCAGTGGAGGACAGAATAACAGTGACCCTCCAGAGTTCAGTCTACTAAAGCTTTGACCTATTGACCTTTGCCCCAATTCTTTTCTGAATTCTCCTCTGCTCAAGTCCCCTCATGAATATGCAAATACTCTTCGTTTAAAACTTCCTCAGTTTTCCTGTTTGGGGAGACACTGTTTTAAGAAAGATCCCCAGTGTTTTCCTTGCTTGCTGCAAATAATAAACCCTCCCTTCTCCCAGTCTTTTGCTTGGATGCGTCCTAGGGGTTTTTTGTTTGTTTTTTAAATATTAATTTATTATTTATTTGGGGCTTCCCGGGTGGCACTTCGTTGTTGTTCAGTTGCTAAGTCATGCCCGATTCTTTGCAACTCCATGGACTGCAGCAGGCTAGGCTTTCCTGTCCCTTCATATCTCCAGGAGTTTGATCAAATTCATGGCCATTGAGTTGGTAGTGCCATCCAACCATCTCATCCTCTGTCGTCCCCTTCTCCTGCCCTCAATCTTTCCAGCATCAGGGTCTTTTCCAGTGAGTCAGCTCTTTGCCTCATGTGGCCAAATCAGGTGGCACTAAAGACACAAGAGTTGCAGGTTCGATCCCTGGGTCAAGAAGATGCCCCAGAGGAAAGGGTGGCAACCCACTCCAGTATTCTTGCCTGGAGAATCCCACGGCAGGCTACAGTCCATGGGGTCACAAAGAGTTGGACACGAGTGAAGTGAATTAGCGTGCACAAGTCTTAGTTATGTCTCTTGGAATCTTATTTGTGGCATGGATGCGGGATCTAGTTCCCCAACCAGAGATAGAACCTGGACCCCTTGCACTGGTAATGCAGAGTCTTACCCACTGGACCACCCGTGGGTAAGTCTCTGGTTATGTCTTTTGGCTCAGTACTCGTGAAAAGACAAATCCAGTTTTCAGGTAACAGTTCTGTTATTCTATGATACTGTCTCTAATAACAGGATATTTATTTCCCCAACTTTAACATCTTATAAATCTGGTGGGAAGGAGTTATAATATCAGATATAGACATGCTTCTTGCAATTATTCATCATCCAGTTCTGTTCACATATGCAGCAAGAATAAGTATGCCTTTCTTTAACTTCTTGCTAAGGCTTCATGCTTCCAGATTCATTGGAGTTACTTACTAATTTGTCTGATCAACCTTTATAATATATACACTATGTGCTAGATTTGTGAGGAATATGAAATAACTTATTAAATCTTTTCCTATATAACAGATTTTGAGTGGCCTAGTCAAAAGCAACGCTAGTGGCACATAACCTTGATGAGAAAGTGATGATATGTGATAATAATACACAAAAGAAACTAAACAAGCATCCTTTTGCCATCTAGGACCGGGGTCAGCAGATTTTTTCTGTAAAACCAGCCAGATTGTAAATATTTTCAGCTTCTCAGGGCTATATGATCTTTGTTGCAACTACTTCCCTAAGGCCTCAGACGGTAAAGAATCTGCCTATAATGTGGGAGACCCGGGTTCTATCTCTGGATCAGGAAAATCCCCTGGAGAAGGGAATGGTTACCTATTCCAGTATTTTTACCTGGAGCATTCCACGGACAGAGGAGCCTGACAGGCAACAATCTGTAGAGTTGCAAAGAGTCAGACATGACTGAGCGACTTTCACTTTTTTAAATGTGTTTTGTTGCAACTACTTAACTCTCCATTACAATGTGAAGGCAGCCATTGACAATAGATAAATTAATGAATGTGGCTGTGTTCCAATAAGGGCATCCCAGGGGTGCTATTGGTAAAGAACCTGCCTGCCAATCCAGGAGACATAAGAGACGTGGGTTTGAACCCTGGGTCAAGAAAATCTCCTGGAGGAGAGCATGGCAAACCACTCCAGTATTCTTGCAGTCAGTGGAGAATCCCATGGACAGAGGAGCCTGGCAGGCTACAGTCTATAGATTCACACAGAGTTGGACCCTACTGAAGTGTGTTCCAATAAAATTTTATTTATGGACTTTGAAACATGAATTTCACTTAATTTTATGTGTCACAGAATACTATCATTTTTATTTGTTAAAAACCATTTAAAATATAAAAACCCTACTTAGCTTGCATACCATGCAAAAACAGGCTATGGACCATAATTTGTCAATCTCTGACGAGTGAAATTAGTATCGATGAAAGAAGTTACAATTGTAGATGATTACAACGGATGCAGGCAATATAATATTAAAATAAATATAAAACTAAACGTTAAATAGGGCTTCTCAGATAGCTCAGTTGATAAAGAATCCGCCTGCAATGCAGGAGACCCCAGTTCAAATCCTGAGTCGGGAAGATCCCCAGGAGAAGGGATAGGCTACCCATTCCAATATTCTTGGGCTTCCCTTGTGGCTCAGCTGGGAAAGAATCTGCCTGCAATGCCGGAGACCTGGGTTCAATCCCTGGGTTGGGACGATCCCTTGGAGAAGGAAAAGACTACCCACTCTAGTATTCAGGCCTAGAGAATTCCATGGACTGTATAGTCTGTGGGGTCGCAAAGAGTCAGACATGACTGAGCAATTTTCACTTTCAAATGTTAAATGTTGGGAAGATGATACAGTGTGTCTAGATGAAACAGACCTAGCTCTCCTTAGATAGGTAATTTCAGCGATTGGTAGATGAGGAATCTGAATGACTGAGTATGAAATGATGAAAAATAAAGACACGATCCCTTCAGGTTTGTCATAGTTCTTAGCCTTATGTTGTCTGGAAGTTGAATTGTTTCCCATACAACTGTCTATACTTGGCTTCTATTTTTTGTTATTGTTGTTGTTGTTTAAGTAACTGACCTATATATTAATGAGGGTTTCCTAGAGTAACAGAAGCAATAGGGAAATACATATATATAGACAGTATCAAGAAGCAGTCAGCAAGTCAGTGTCTTAGTCTGCTTGGGCTGTCATATCAAAACACAGTAGACTGTGTAGTTTAAACAACATAAATTTGTTTTCTTGTAGTTCTAGAGACTGGAAGTCCCAGATAAAAGTCTGGTAGGGTTGGTTCCTAGTGAGAGCTCTTTTCCTGGCTTGTAGATAGTAGCAGCAGCAGCAGCAGATAGTCTCCTTATTGCTATGTCCTCACATGGCCTTTCCTTGGTGTGTGTACAGAGAGGGAGTGTAATCACCTTCTTTTATACAGGCATTAATCCCATTGGCCCAGACCCCAACTGCATGGCCTCACCTAAACCTGATTACCTCCCAAAGGCCCCATCTCCAAAAACCATCACACTAGGGGTTGGAGCTTCAATATATGAATTTGGGGAGGATGCGAATATTTAGTCTGTAACACAGGGTAAAACATTGACCTTTCCCCTGGGGAATTGCTGCTTATTTTTACTCCTGGCTTCAGAGGCCACCATTCGTCCTTTAATGCTCTGATCCAAACCTCAACTGGTAGCATAAGTAGTGAAATGAATTCATCTACTGACTACTTTGTAGAAGCTGAGTAATGTTATTGTGGTTAATTGTAGAGGACATGGATTGTAAAATAAGATCTCCTCTCAGTTCTCTGAGGACTCTAGTAGGAGTCTAGATTAGATTGCTGCTCCAATGACTGATATCAGATTGCTGTAGATCAGGGTTTCTCAGCCCTGTCTACACAATGGAATCATAGAGCAGGAGTAGGGCATGAGAAAGGGTGAAAAATACCAATGCTTTAGCCCACCTCCTGAGTCTAATTTGGTTGCTTTGGTTCAAAGATTGAAGCTTCAGTATTTTTAAATTGTAATGTGCAGCCTCAGAGGTGCAGACTATGGTCCTACCATCCTACATTGGCCTATGCAAAATTGTCCACTACCTGCTGTGAGTTTTAAGGTTTAATGTGTGGCTGTATAGCAAGGGGACAAGCAATAGTTAATTTAAAAAGCTCTTTGACTCTCTAGAGAAAATAAACACTATCGTATTTAAAAACAAAACCGTGTACACCAATGTACACAGCAGCATTTTTGACCATAGCCAAAAGGTGGAAACAATCCAAAGGTCCATCAACAGATGAATGGATAAACAAATTGTGGTATATACACAAAATGGAATATTATTCAGCCTTAAAAAAGAATGAAATTCTGATATATGCTACAAAATGAATGAACCTCAAAAAATATGCTGAGTGAAATAAGCCAGACACAAAAGGACAAATTTTGTATATTCATAGAGAAAAGAAAATAGATTTGGGGGAATGGTTAGTTGGTGTTTAATGAGTATTTAACAGATTTTCTGTTAGGGATGATGGAAAAGTTCTAGAAATGGATTGTGGTGATGGTTGTACAACACTGTGAATATATTGATACTTAATGTCAATGAATTGGATATTTGTGTGCATGCTCAGTCGCTCAGTCATGTTTGACTCTTTGTGACTCCATGGACTATAGCCTATTAGGCTCCTCCCTCCATGGGATTCTCCAGGCTAGAATACTGGAGTGAGTTGCCACTTTCTCCTTCAGGGAATCTTCTCAAACTGGGGATTGAACCTGCATGTCCAGCATCGGCAGGTGGATTCTTTTACTACTGAGCCACCTGCGAAGCCCAAATCAGGCACTTGAAAAGGTTTAAATGGTAAATTTTTTTATTATATATTTTTTATCACAATAAAACAAGACAAAATAAAACCTCTTCTTTATAGGTGTGATACTTCTGAAAGAAAATTGAAGCTGCTGCATAATTGTGAAGGCTACCATTCCACTAATAGTAAAAAGAAGAATCAGCAACGGTGAAAGAGAAATCCCATTTTAAAAGGGTTTTTTAGAATGTTATCAACAACCTGACGTCACTAGGAAATGATATCTTTACATGACATTTTTCAATCTTTTAAATATCAGTATGTGTGTCCAAGCCTTTTAAAAGAAAAATAATGCTTTCTCTGTTTAGAATGTATTTTTTCTGAAAAAATTTGAAGTCAAAATTAACGTTTGAAAATGAAAGCAATGACAATGTTATCAATTTAATCTGGCATCACTATGTTTTTAGACACAACAGTATTAAGTGTATAGTCCTCAGCCTTAAAGGTTATCAACCAATGATTAGTGTAATATTGGAACAGGTGCTATAAAGGATGAAGATTATCATGCTTTTGAAATTTCTGACTCATGCTATATAGTCTGCCATAAAGAGCAGTATAAAAAGGGATTTGTTCAGACCAAAGAAAATCATATAATTAGTTCTTTTAGTGATATTAAGAAGTGCTTGTAATAAGATAATGTCCTTCTTGTAAATCAACCGTCACCAGCTCCCTTTTTATTCCATGACAACGAATGCAAAATGTCACTCAAATTCAGATAACGTGTCTTTCTTTGCTTGCTATTAACTTGATTAATCCCTTTCTCACAGCTCCATCTCTCTCTCTCTCTCTCTCTCTCTCTTATTTCTCTGCCTCTCTCCCATACGAAATCTTTTCTCAAGGTAACATATTCCCAGAAATCATAATGAATGTAATGGAATAAAAATGTAACTCATGATTTCAACATTAGCTTTTGCCAACAAGTCTTTGGCTATAGATCAGCAGTATGAGGCAATGGAGCGCAGGTAAACAGAGCATTAGAAAGTGCTTCTTTAAACTGTTTACCAAACCCCTCCTGCAGGTGGGATTTTTTGCTGTGTTAAAAGTTTAGAGTTGACTGAATGCAGTAAGAAATGGTCAAAAGCATTCAGGTTTACAAGACTTCTACAGGATGTCTTAGGGTCCTGCCCTCCGATGATTAAATTCCCCTCCGCATCTCTCTCCCATATCAAGGTAGCTTGCCTCAGAGCTCAAAGGCTTTTGTGAGTGACTTTCTCTCTCTCTTCCTCTCTTTCTAACCTAAGGAATTTTAGAAGCTTCCCTTTTCTTTCTTGCTTCCTTTGGCCCTTAGAAAATCTTCACCCGAGTAGCTGGGGCTACATTTTGGAGAGGTATTTTCCTACTGGTCAGAGTTGAACGTCACGAATGGGTTTTGGCTTAGAAGCAATGCCATCCAAGGAGCTGTGTCCCATAGGGATAAGTATAGATACATGGTTGAGCCACGTTGCAGTCACGTGACCCAATCATTCATTTGTTGGCTCAAAGTGTACTTCTATGTTTATTTACTGAATGGCTGCTGTATGCCAGGCAGTGTTTTACAGGCTAGATGTAAACCAGGTGAGAATCATTGCTCTTGTGGAACTCATATTCTACATGAATAGAATAGAAATAGAAACAGGTAACAAATCAACAAGTAAAATGTAAAGAACATAAAAGATGTTAGATGGTGATAAGAACCAAGAAAAATAATAACAAAGCAGAGAAGAGAGAGAGAGAATGCTCAGTATTAAAGTAGTGAGAGAAGATCTTTCTGAGGAGGTAGCACCTGAATTAAGAGCTGAAGGAGGAGAAAGAACAAGTCTTGCATGTATCCGAAGGAAGGACATTCCAGACAGAGTTCAACAAGTGCAAAGTATCTACCTGAGGTAGTTGTGAAGGTGTGTTCCAGAAGGAACAGGAAGACCAGTGAGGCTGCAGTGGAATAAGAAAATGGGAGGGCATCAAGGGATGGTGACAGAGAGGCTGGCCAAGTCCCACGAGTCCTTGGAGAACATGGCAAGGACTTTGTGGTTCTTCTCTAAGTAACATGGAAAACTATGGGGAGGGCGAGGGTTTGAGCAGATAATTGACATGAACTGATTTTTATTTGAAAAGGCTGATCCTGGATACATATCAAGTCTGCAGGAGTAAGAGCAGAAATAGTGAAACCAGTTAGGAGAGTGCAATAATCCAAGGAAAGGTGATGGAATTTGGCCCAAGACAAGAGCAGTGGAGGTGATGAGAGGAAATCTGTCTGAAAATATTGTGAAGATAGTCAGTAAGCCAATGCCTATGGATCCAATATAGGGTGAGCAAAAATGTGATGAGTTGAGATGATTCTGTCTGATTAAAATATTCTGCAAGATATTGACATCTCAGTTTGTTCCTCTCCATTTGAAATAAGTGAAGTGAAGTCGCTCAGTCGTGTCTGACTCTTTGTGACCCCGTGGACTGTAGCCCACCAGGCTCCTCCGTCCATGGGATTCTCCAGGCAAGAATACTGGAGTGGGTTGCCATTTCCTTCTCCAGGGGATCTTCCTGACCCAGGGATCAAACCCAGGTCTCCAGCATTGCAGGCAGTTGCTTTAACCTCTGAGCCACCAGGGAAGCCCCCAGTTGAAATAGATGCTATCAATAATGCCAGTATTTACAGGTGAAGAAATGAAGTTAAGGAGATTATGTAATTTGCCTCAAATCACACAGTTTGTAAGGGAAAGAACCAAGGCTTAAACTCAGATCTGTCTGATCAGAATCCATCATTTTAACCATCACTACTTAGTAATATACCTTTTAGACAAACATAAGAACAATATTTTAAGTTAACTTAACTATCTACCTTAAGAGAATTTTTTTAAAGTAGCAAGTGTCATTGTAAAGGTATATGCAAGAGAAAGAAAGCTATGTGCACTGAGTTATAAATCTGCTCCGTTTCCTGTCATCATTCATAAAACGGCCACATAATAAAGTGGGACCGGTTTATAGGCAGAGCTTTTAAGAGTAGGAACAGTCCTTACAGAAATGGACCTGGCTGGGAATGGACGATAAGTAGGAGAATGTCTTCCTTTTAGTTTAATTTGTACAGCCTGTTAGATGATCTTCCAGAAGCTGTCCCCAGTCTGGGGAGGTGTGCTGTATCCTGAGATTTTAAATCATGAATCACCAGGCTTCATCCACCCCACACCCTGCTCTTTGATGTATTTTCAACTGTTTTCAATTCATTCTCAGCCTAAGCGGATCCACTTTGCCCTGTACATACATTCTGGCCTCAGGCCTTGCTTTGATTCTCAGCTATTATTTTTGTTTCTTTTCTAAAGTTCAGGGTATCAGCAGTTTCTCAGGTAATGTTGCTCTTGATTTATTTATATGTCTTGTATACTCCCCTTTCTGTTTTTTGTTTGCTTGTTTTGTTTTTTTTTTTATTACACCACACAGCTTGTAGAATCTTAGCTCCCCAACCAGGGTTTGAATCTGGACCCTCTGCAATGAGAGTGCAGAGTCCTAACCACTGGACCACCAGAAATGCCTTCTGGTTTTTTGTTTTTATTTTTTTTTTTCTTTCTATTTTTTATTATTTATTTTTTCTTTTTTTTCTCCCCTTCTTTTTCTTTCCTCTTTTACAAACCCTTCTGTCGAGGGCTGACTTTCAATAGATCACAGCCAGGGAGCTGCTCTGCTATATACAAAACCCTGACCCAGAAGGAGGTCATCTACGAATGGTTTAGCACCAAGTTGCCCACGAACGTGTTTTTTGTTTTTCAGTAGCATTCCCACCCAGATCTGTCCTGACCATCTACATCTATTCATAAGTCAGTGATTTAAACTCAAAATGCATTTTCTGTTAACACTGAAAAACTGTCCCTCAGACACATCTGTAAAAGCAGGTGGCAGCATTTTTGAGCAAAAAGAGCATGAGCTTTAGAGGCAGGCAGATGTGACTAGTATGAGGATCAGTTCAGTTCAGTTCAGTTCAGTCGTGTCCGACTCTTTGTGACTCCAGGAATCGCAGCACGCCAGGCCTCCCTGTCCATCACCAACTCCCGGAGTTCACTCAGACTCATGTCCATCGAGTCAGTGATGCCATCCAGCCATCTCATCCTCTGTCGTCCCCTTCTCCTCCTGCCCCCAATCTCTCCCAGCATCAGAGTCTTTTCCAATGAGTCAGCTCTTCGCATGAGGTGGCCAAAGTACTGGAGTTTCAGCTTGAGCATCATTCCTTCCAAAGAAATCCCAGGGCTGATCTCCTTCAGAATGGACTGGTTGGATCTCCTTGCAGTCCAAGGGACTCGCAAGAGTCTTCTCCAACACCACAGATCAAAAGCATCAATTCTTCGGGGCAAAACGTAAAGTATTATTGGGCTTCCCAGGTGGCGCTAGTGGTAAGAGCCCTCCTGCCAATGCACGAGATGTAAGCAACTTGGGTTCAATCCCTGGGTCAGGAAGATCCCCTGAAGGAGGGCATGGCAATCCACTCCAGTATTCTTGCCTGGAGAATCCCATGGACAGAGGAGGCTGGCGGGCCATGGTCCATAGGGTCACAAAGTGGGACATGACTGAAGCAACTTAGCACACACACGCTCGGCAGCGGGCTCAATAGATTTGAGTTTTCTTCTTTTATCTGTGACTCACTGCCAAACAAAATATACAATCACAACTTTCCCCTCTACACTCCTGTCCCCGAGGAGCTCTAGGGTTTCAAACTGTTGGTAACAATGGAAAAGTATGAAAGATGTGGAAGTTTATAAAAACATTTATGCAACATCCCCTTAGACTCGGAAGTGGAAAGCCAGTGTAACATACTAGCAACAGTGGTGAAAGAGGAGGAAGCAAGATAGCAGAGACGGGGGAAAGGCAGGGAACATTTACTGAGCATGAACTCAGGGTGAGGAGCTGTGCTAGACTCTTCCAGGTGTTATGTACTGCATCAGAGTGAAATGATGCCATTAGCAGCAACACGGATGGACATACAGTAAAAATATAATGCTAAGGGAAGTAAGCCAGAGAAGGACAAATATCATATGATACTGTTTGTATGTGGAATCTGGGGAAAAAAAAAAAAAGATACAGATGTACTTATGTAGAAAACAGACACGGACTTATAAGCATAGAAAACAAATGGATGGTTAACAAAGAAATAAGAGATGGGGAGGGATGAATTAGGAGTTTGATATGAACATATACACACTACTGTAGAAAATAAACAACAAAGTCTTATTGTATAGCACAGGGACTGCACTCAATATTTTTTAATAACCTTTAAGGAGAAGGCAATGGCACCCCACTCCAGTACTCCTGCCTGGAAAATCCCATGGACAGAGGAGCCTGGAAGGCTGCGGTCCACGGGGTCGCTGAAGGTTGGACACGACTGAGCGACTTTACTTTCACTTTTCACTTTCATGCATTGGAGATGGAAATGGCAACCCACTCCAGTGTTCTTGCCTGGAGAATCCCAGGGATGGGGGGAGCCTGGTGGGCTGCCGTCTATGGGGTCGCACAGAGTGGGACACGACTGAAGTGACTTAGCAGCAAGGGAAGAGAATCTTTAAAAAATATATGTATATATATATATATATATATATGCATAACTGAAACACTTTGCTATACACCTGAAACTAATACAACATTGTAAATCAATTATACTTCCACTAAAAAAATATTTCTGTTCTCTACAGAAAAGAACATCATGGCTCCAAGTTGACAAATCTTGCCTAAGTTTATGTAACTAATATGTGGTGGAGCTAGAATTTAAAGCTAACTCTGAACTCTTAAGTCCATAATATTTCAATATGTTTAATGCACATCAAAATGTATACAAATAGTACCTTAACATGATTACTAAAATCAGCATGTACATACCCATCATAAGATAAACACTAAATCATTGCTCTCCCAAAGGGTAATTTTTTATTTTAATCACAATATTCTTAAATGTCTAGGCTTAATGAATATGAGAAATTTAGGTCAAATGGTAATGGTAATTTACTTTTGTTTTCCATAGACTCACTTTATAAGGAATTTATAATAAAAATACCTTCCTAAATTTAACTGTGGCCTAACTTCCTCAGTTCTTTAATAGCTTCCAGATGTTTAGATAATTTTGTTTAGAAACTTTGTATATTATCAAAGTTTTTCACTGATTAAATAAGACTTACAATAAAGCATGTCTTCTCTACCCTGTTAGACCTCACGATGTTGAAAATGTTTTTGAAGTCCTAACTTCAAAGTTGTTTACATGGTTATAGTCTCATAATAAATACAGGATTATAGACTTTTCTGTAAGATTATAAAGGAAATGAAATAGAAATAATGACAAAATGACTTCCCATGTTCATATCTGTGTCTTTCAATGTTTACCAATTGGCCAGCAAAGTTGATATGTTGAAAAGTCTTATTGACATCAAAGCATATTTTCCCTAGCACAGAGGGTTAAGTGCAGCGCCTGGTCAACCCACAGACCACTGGTGACAGAGTCAACAGTTTACTTAAGACAACGTCAAAGCGAATGACAGTGTACAGTGGGGAGTAAAAAGTCTAGATCTGTAGTCTGGAGATGTGCATACTAACGAGTTAGTGAAGGTGCGGAATCAATTGGGAAAATGGTGAAAGTGAACTGAAAGTGTTAGTCACTCAGTCTTGTCAGACTCTTTGGGACTCCATGGACTATAGCTCGCCAGGCTCCTCTGTCCATGGAATTCTTCAGGCAAGAATACTGGAGTGGGTTGCCGTGTCCTTCTCTGGGGGAATCTTCTGGACACAGGGATCGAACCCACATGTCCTGTGTCTCCTGCGTCTCCTGCATCGCAGGTTGATTCTTTACGGTCTGAGCCCCCAGGGAGAAATATTAATGAGATGCTTAGTTAGCTGCTGTGGTTAAACTCCAAATCTCAGGGAGTCCGAAGTTTAGAAAAAAAGAGTTCTGATTTTAAAAATAAAAGCAAAAAAAGCTTGGGACAGTGTGAGAGAGATTTTTAAAATGTTGATTTCTTTGTTTTAAAGAGGGACAATGTTTTAAGGCTGAAGACAGTAACAACAAAAAGAAAGACTTGAAATTTAAACAAGTGGTAATGCAGTAGAGATGTGACATGTAGCCGTTGTCATTTCGTGTGTGAGGTGAACCAGCATTACTCTCACCCTTCTGATAGAGCTTTGCTGGATGGCTTGCTTCTCTCTACTGATCATCATCATCCTTTCCATCTGAGTTGGTGTGAGTACGAAAACACACAGTTCTTTTACAGAAGGATTTACAAGATAGCACTAAGTCCCTCAGAGTAAATTCACTTTTAGAGTGTAGCTTAAAGAACTTTGAAGGAGGCATATATTGTACATATTATTATAGTGGAAAAGTCCACCTGCTTAGAATTAACCCCATTATATCCCGAACAAGTGGTGAAATACTTATTAAGAAGTGGTTTTCAGTCGCTTTTATTGCATTGTTTTCTGGCTCTTGTTTCACATCCTTTCCCCTGGGAATTCTCTTTTTGCTGAAATTGTTTTGTAATCCAACAAAGGAACCATGCCGCCAAACTGGAAAAACATAAACTGTTTACTTAGCCTTTTATTTTTTTGTCTTGATTTGTCTTTATCCCTTTTTGGTTTTTGATGGATAACAAGATTATTGTAAGGCAAGCCTTTCTTTGCCTAAATAAATACTCCCACAACCTATGTGTCCTATATTCTGTGATTTTTAAAAAAAACACTTCTCACTTTGGAACCTATATGTGATGGGGGATGTATTTCTTCAGATGAGCACATGTTCACAAGCATAATTATAATACTGCCCTAATTTCTTGAAAAGAACAATCACATCTAATTCACATTGTTATGTTGTTAAAAAAAAATGAGTACATACCTTGGGAATCAAGGTCATATAGGGAGAAATAAATTTATACTGTGTGTGTGTGTGTATATATATATATATAGTTATTATTTTTTGGTTGCACCATGTGGAACTTCCCAGACCAGGGATCAAACCCTTGCTCCCTGCAGTAAAAGCTCAGAATCTGAGCCACTGGACTACTGGGGAAGTCTACCATGTACTTATTTTAAAGTCAGCAATTGATATTCCTGAATAGAAAGCAAAACTGACAAATAAATATTAAACATATTTATTTAAACAAGAGGCCTAAAATTATCTACAATTTTGAGGGACAGAAGCATATTTAATTTTGACAGCCATGCTCCTTTAAAATTTTTTCAGAAATAAAAGCTGGTAATTACTCACTTGGTAAATAACAGGTTGACATTAAGGAGACAAATCAATCCTATTCAACCAAATGTTAGGGGTAATATCTATGCTATTTTAAAGCTGGTTTTAATATTGTTAAGACAATTTGAAGCACATTCATCAAGTGAGGAATTACTTAATTCTCTCTGCTGTGGAGGCCTAAGATAAAAGCAGAGACACAAGAGAGATCATATAGATACAAATTTTTTTCTCAGAATTTTTAAAAATCAAACTTTTTAAACTTGAAGTATAATGTTCATACAGGAAAGTGTGCATTCTTAAGTTCATCATTCAGTGAATTTTTCCAAGGTTAACACACTTGAGTAATCACTACCCACATCAGGAAATAAATCACTGCTAGTACCCAGAACCCCCTCTTGGTCATTACTCCACCAGTAAAATTAAATCATCTTTGATTGCTATCATCATAGACATTCCTTTTTCTGAACATTAAATAGAATTGCACTGTATATATTCTTTTGTGTCTGGCTTTTTTTTTACTCAGCATCATATTTTTGAGGTACACTGAGGTTTGCTTGTAGCTATAAGTAATTCATTTTTATTGTTGTATTATAACTGATTTTATGCATATGCCATAATTTTATTGTTTGTGGATATTTTCTTATCTGGGCTGTTACAAAAAATGCTCCTGTGCACATCTGCATACATGTCTTGGTATTTTTATGTAAACATTTCTTTAGAATATACTTCTTGGAGTAAATTTTCAATGTATACTATATGCATATGTCTGGTTTTTCTATATACTGCCAAATGGCTTTACAAAATGCTTTTACCAACTCTCACCATTCTTAACATCTGATGTTATTCTTTTACTTTTAGTCACTCTGATGAGGCATATAGTGGTATAACACTGTGATTTAAATTTGCATTCCCCTCATGGTTGGGGCTTCCTTGGTGGCTCAGACAGTAAAGGATCTGCCTGCAATGTCAGGGACCCGGGTTCAACCCCTGGGTTGGGAAGACCCCTTGGAGAAGGAAATGGCAACCCACTCCAGTACTCTTGCCTGGAAAATCCCATGGACGGAGGAGCCTGGCAGGCTTCTAAGTCCATGGGGTCGCAAAGAGTCAGACATGACTGAGCGACTTCACTTCACTTCTCTTCACTTTGTGGTTAATGGGTTTCCCAGGTGGTGAAGTAGTAAAAAATCCATCTGACAATGCAGGAGATGGAAGAGACATGAGTCTCCTCATGGGCTTTCTCTAGTTGCTGAGAACAGAGGGTACTCGCTAGCTGTGGTGATTGGGCTTCTCCTCGCAGTTACATCTCTTGTTGTGGAGCACGGGCTCTAGGCATGCAGGCTTCAGTAGCTGCGGCTCGGGGGCTCAGTATTTGCAGCTTACAGGCTCTAGAGCACAGGCTCCGTAGTTGCAGTGCACTGGCTTAGTCTGAGCTCTGCTGCATGTAGGATGGAACCCGAGTCCCCTGAACTGGCAGTCTGATTCTACACCACTGGACCATCAAGGAAATCCCAAACATTCCTAATATTCATGTAGCTGATCAATTTGTTTCTTTATGGTTAGTGGTGTGTGTGTGTGTTTAAGTGTGCTGTGAGACACTGTTGCCTATTCCAATATGAGGAAGACATTATTTTATATTATCTTGTAGATAGAAGTTTGATTGTTTGTACCATTTACACATGGCTACAATCCAGCTACAGCTATTTTTTTTTAAATTATTTATTCATTTTGGCTGGGCTGGGTCTTCATGGCTGCACATGGGCTTTCTCTAGTTGTGGAGAGCAGAGGTGTTACTCTTCGTTTCCGTGTGGAGGCTTCTCATTGAGGTGACTTCTCTTATTGCAGAACACAGGCTCTAGACACACCAGCTTCAGCAGTTGTTGGGTGTGGGCTCCAGAGCATGGATTCTGTAGTTTTGACACATGGGCTTAGTTGCTCCATGGCATGTGGTATCTTCCTAGATCAATGATTAACCGGTATCCCCTGCACTGGCAGGCAGATTCTTATCCACTGCACCACCAGGAAATTCCTGCAACTGGTTTTTATGTATGGAGGGAAATATGGGTCAAGATTTATTTCTTTTCCTGTGTGGTTATTCAATAGACTCAGTATCATATATTGACAGAACCATCCTTTCTCCATTTCCCTACAGTGGCTCCTTTCTCATGAATAAATGACCATATATGTGTAGGACTGTTTTAGGGCATTTTATTGTGTTCCAGTGGTCTATTTTTCTATCCTTCTAGAATTATCACACATCCTATAGCTTTGCAATAAATCTTGATATCAAATACTGAAAAAAAACCCCTAAAGTTTGAATTAAAAGAATATTTTTAAATGAATAAAACCAAAACTGTAACAGGAAAATGTGCAGAATATTTCAAGAGAATTTTATAGTCATATTAGAAAAAAAGTACCAAAAATCAATTATCTGAGTGACTTTTTCAAGATTTTGGGGGAAAAAAAAAGACAAGCAAATGAAAGAAATAATAAATAGCTGCAAATACTAATAAGATAGAAAACACTTGCATATTAGAAAAATCAATAAAACAAAAAATTTTTCTTTAAAATAAATACAATAAGCCTCTGGGAAGATGAACCAAGGAAAAAAAGATAGGCACAATGACCTGGATCAGGAATGAAGTAAAGGATATCACTACATTTTGATACGCAAAGAGTAATTAAAAGCATTATAAACTACAAATGTTAATAAATTTGAAAATTTAGATGAAATTTTAAATTCCTTGGAAAATGTTACTTACCAAAACATTATCTAATATAATTATAAGCCCATAAAATTCTTCCCACAAAGAAAACTCTAAGCTTGTATGGCTTTATCAGTGAATTACCTATACAGTTAAGGAAAATATAACTTCAATGTTATACAACTTTTTCAGAAAGTAAAAAGATGAATATAAACTTTTTATTTTGTTTTATAAGGCCGATATAATTTGTGGCTCAGCCGGTAAAGAATCCGCATGCAGTGCAGGGGACCTGGGTTCGATCCCTGGGCTGGGAAGTTCCACTGGAGAAGGAAAAGTGAAGTGAAGTCGCTCAGTCATGTCCGACTCTTTGTGACCCCATGGATACAGTCCTACCAGGCTCCTCCGTCCATGGGATTTTCCAGGTAAGAGTACTGGAGTGGGTTGCCATTTCCTTCTCCAGGGGAAATTCCCGACCCAGGGATCGAACCCAGGTCTCCCACATTGTAGGCAGATGCTCTACCGTCTGAGCCACTTCAGTTGAGTAACTCAGTCATGTCTGACTCTTTGCGACCCCATGGACTGCAGCACATGAGGTTTTCCTGTCCATCACCAATTAGCAGAGCTTGCTCAGATTCACGTCCATCAGGTCGCTGATGGCATCCAACCATCTCATCCTCTGTCTTTTCCTTCTCCTCCCGCCTTCAATCTTCCCCAGCATTAGGGTCTTTTCCAATGAGTCAGTTATTTGCACCAGGTGGCCAAAGTATTGGAGTTTCAACTTCAGCATCAGTCCTTCCAATGAATATTCAGGACTGATTTCCTTTAGGATGGACTGGTTGGATCTCCTTGCTGTCCAAGGGACTCTCAAGAGTCTTCTCCAACACCACAGTTCAAAAGCATCAATTCTTTGGCACTCAGCTTCCTTTATAGTCCAACTGTCACTTCCATACATGACTACCGGAAAAATAAAGCTTTGACTATACGGACATTTGTTGGCAGAGTAATGTCTCTGCTTTTTAATATGCTGTCTAAGTGGGTCATGGTATTTCTTCCAAGCAGCAAGCGATTTTAAGTTCATGACTGCAGTCACCATCTGCAGTGATTTTGGAGCCTAAAAAAATAAAGTCTCTCACTGTTTCCATTGCTTCCCCATCTATTTGCCATGAAGTGATGTGACCAGATGCCATGATCTTAGTTTTCTGAATGTTGAGCTTCAAGCCAACTTTTTCACTCTCCTCTTTCACTTTCATCAAGAGGCTCTTTAGTTCTTCTTCGCTTTCTGCCATAAGGGTAGTGTCTTCTGCATATCTGAAATTATTGATATTTATCCCAGCAATCTTGATTCCAGCTTGTGCTTCTTCCAGTCCAGCGTTTCTCATGATGTACTCTGCATGTAAGTTAAATAAGCAGGGGGACAATATACAGCCTTGACATACTCCTTTTCCTATTTGGAACCAGTCTGTTGTTCCATGACCAGTTCTAACTGTTGCTTCCTGACCTGCATACAGATTTCTCAGGAGGGAGGTAAGGTGGTCTGGTATTCCCATCTCTTTAAGAATTTTCCACAGTTTGTTTTGATCCACACAGTCAAAGGCTTTGACATAGTCAATAAAGCAGAAATAGATGTTTTTCTGGAACTCCCTTGCTTTTTTGATGATCTAGTGGATGTTGGCAATTTGATCTCTGATCCCTCTGTCTTTTCTAAATCCAGCTTGAACTTCTGGAAGTTCATGGTTCACTATCGAAGCCTGGCTTGGAGAATTTTGAGCATTACTTTCCTAGCATGTGAGATGAGTGCAATGGTACGGTAGTTTGAGCATTCTTTGGCATTGCCTTTCTTTGGGATTGGAATGAAAACTGACCTTTTCCAGTTCTGTGGCCACTGCTGAGTTTCCCAAATTTGCTGGCATATTGAGTGCAGCACTTTCACAGCATCATCTTTCAGGATTTGAAATAGCTCCACTGGAATTCTGTGATGCTTTCTAAGGCCCACTTGACTTCACATTCTAGGATGTCTGGCTCTACGTGAGTGATCACACCATTGTGATTATCTTGGTCATGAAGCTCTTTTTTCAACCAGTCCATCCTAAAGGAGATCAGTCCTGGGTGTTCATTGGAAGGACTGATGCTGAAGCTGAAACTCCAATACTTCGGTCACCTCATGTGAAGAGTTGACTCATTGGAAAAGACCATGATGCTGGGAAGGATTTGGGGCAGGAGGAGAAGAGGACAATAGAGGATGAGATGGCTGGATGGCATCACCGACTCGATGGATGTGAGTCTGAGTGAACTCCGGGAGTTGGTGATGGACAGTGAGGCCTGGCGTGCTGCAATTTGTGGGGTCTCAAAGAGTTGGACATGACTGGGCGACTGAACTGAACTGAACTGAAGCATGGAACTACAGTACTGGAAAAGGTCAGTTTTCATTCCAATCCCAAAGAAAGGCAATGCCAAAGAATGCTCAAACTATCGCACAATTGCACTCATCTCACACTCCAGTAAAGTAATGCTCAAAATTCTCCAAGCCAGGCTTCAGCAGTACATGAACTGTGAACTTCCAGATGTTCAAGCTGGTTTTAGAAAAGGCAGAGGAACCAGAGATCAAATTGCCAACATCTGCTGGATCATCAAAAAAGCAAGAGAGTTCCAGAAAGACATCTATATCTGCTTTATTGACTATGCCAAAGCCTTTGACTGTGTGGATCACAATAAACTGTGGAAAATTCTGAAAGAGATGGGAATACTATACCACCTGACCTGCCTCTTGAGGAACCTATATGCAGGTCAGGAAGCAACAGTTAGAACTGAACATGGAACAACAGACTGGTTCCCAATAGGGCAAGGAGTACGTCAAAGCTGTATATTGTCACCCTGCTTATTTAACTTATATGCAGAGTACATCATGAGAAACGCTGGGCTGGAAGAAACACAAGCTGGAATCAAGATTACAGGGAGAAATCTCAATAACCTCAGATATGCAGATGACACCACCCTTATGGCAGAAAGCCAAGAGGAACTAAAGAACCTCTTGATGAAAGTGAAAGAGGAGAGTGAAAAAGTTGGCTTAAAGCTCAACATTCAGAAAACAAAGATCATGGCATCTGGTCCCATCACTTCATGGCAAATAGATGTGGAAACAGTGTCATACTTTATTTTTCTGGGCTCCAAAATCACTGCAGATGGTGACTGCAGCCATGAAATTAAAAGATGCTTACTCCTTGGAAGGAAAATTATGACCAACCTAGATAGCATATTGAAAAGCAGAGACATTACTTTGCCAACAAAGGTCCATCTAGTCAAGGCTATGGTTTTTCTAGTAGTCATGTATGGATATGAGAGTTAGACTGTGAAGAAAGCTGAGTGCCAAAGAATTGATGCTTTTGAACTGTGGTGTTGGAGAAGACTCTTGAGAATCCCTTGGACAGCAAGGAGATCCAACCAGTCCATCTTAAAGGAGATCAGTCCTGGGTGTTCACTGGAAGGAATGAGGCTAAAACTGAAACTCCGGTACTTTGGCCACCTCATGCAAATAGTTGACTTATTGGAAAAGACTCTGATGCTGGGAGGGATTGGGAGCAGGAGGAGAAGGGGACAACAGAGGATGAGATGGCTTGATGGATGTGAGTTTGAGTGAACTCTGGGAGTTGGTGATGGACAGGGAGGCCTGGCATGCTGCAATTCATGCGGTGGCAAAGAGTCGGATATGACTGAGCGCCTGAACTGAACTGAACTGAAGCATGGCCCCGCCCATCAGAACATGACCCAGTTTCCACTACAGTCAGTCTCTCCCTTCGGGAAGCTTCCATAAGCCTCTTATCCTTATTGTCAGAGGGCAGACAGAATGAAAACCACAATCACAGAAAACTAACCAAACTGATGACATGGACCACAGCCTTGTCCAACTCAGTGCAGCTATGAGCCATGCCAGGTAGGGCCACCCAAGATGAATGGGTCGTGGTGGAGAGTTCTGAGAAAACATGGTCCACTGGAGAAGGGAGTGTCAAACTACTTCAGTGTTCCTGCCTTGAGAACCCCATGAACAGATGAAAAGGGAAAAAGATAGGACAGTGAAAGATGAACTCTCCAGGTTGGTAGATGTCCAATATGCTACTGGAGATCAGTGGAGAAATAACTCCAAAAAGAATGAAGAGACAGAGCCAAAGCAAAAACAACACCCAGTTGTGGATGTGAGTGGTGATGGAAGTCAAGTCCGATGCTGTAAAGAGCAATATTGCATAGGAACCTGGAATTTTAGGCCCATGAATCAATGCAAATTGGTAATGGTCAAACAAGTAATGGCAAGAGAGAACACTGACATTTTAGGAATCAGTGAACTAAAATGGACTGGAGTGGGTGAATTTAACTCAGATGACCATTATCTACTACTGTGGGCAAGAATCCCTTAGAAGAAATGGAGTAGCCATCATGGTCAACAAAAGAGTCCAAAATGCAGTACTTGGATGCAATTTCAAAAACAACAGAGTGATCTCTGTTCATTTCCAAGCAAACCATTCAGTATCACAGTAATTCAAGTCTAAGCCCTGACCAGTAATGCTGAAGAAGCTGAAGTTGAATGGTTCTATGAAGACCTACAAGACCTTCTAGAAAAGAAAATGAAAGTAAAGTCGCTCAGTCGTGTCTGACTCTTTGTGACCCCATGGACTGTAGCCCACCAGGCTCTTCCGTCCATGGGATTCTCCAGGCAAGAATGACCATTATATCTACACTCCAGTAGAGTGGGTTGCCGGGGACCAGAATGCAAATGTAGGAAGTCAAAGATACCTGGAGTAACAGGCACATTTGACCTTGGAGTACAAAATGAAGCAGGTCAAAGGCTAACAGAGTTTTGCCAAGACAATGTATTTGTCGTAGCAAACATCCTTTTCCAACAACACAAGAGAAGACCCTACATATGGACATCACCAGATGGTCAAAACTGAAATCAGATTCATTATATTCTTTGCAGCCAAAGCAGAGAAGCTTTATACAGTCAGCAAAAACAAGACCAGGAGCTGACTGTGGCTCAGATCATAAACTCCTTATTGCCAAATTCAGGGAAAGGATACCCACTCCATTATTCTGTCCTGGAGAATTCCATTGACTTTATAGTCCATGGAGTCTGAAAGAGTTGGGCACGATTGAGCAATTTTTACTTCACTTCATTTCACTTTGATGTCAAAGTCTGAAAAGGGTATTATTAAAAAGGAAATATTACAGTCCAATTTCTCTCATAAATGAAAATTTAAAAATTCTAGCTATAATACTAGCAAACTGAATGTATCAGATCAGTGTATACAAAGGATATTACTTCAAAATCAAATTTTATTATTGGAAGGCAAAATTGATTTAATGTTTGAAAATCATTTAATGTAATTTACCTCACAACAGATAAAGGAAAGAAATTATTTATGATCATATTAATAAAATCAGAAAAAATTACTTGATTCAACAAGTGTTCATGATTTAAAAAGAGAGAAAGCAAAGTGTTGGCAATTTAGGATTAAAAAGTATTTTTAATTTGATAAAGGATATTGACCAAAAGACTCCTACATGTACTCATAGACATAGGTACAAGGATATTAGTTTTGTTGTAGGTATTGCATAAGAAGCAAAAAATTTTAAATATATACATGTCCATTGGTAAGAGACAAGTTCCATACATTTTAACCTAAACATTTAGCTTTTAAAAAGAATAACACAGATTGATAGGTTTCTTTCACTCTGTCTTATTTGCATATATATTATAAATGACTCTTCCCTTGGGGAAATTTTAATTTTTCGCTATGGGTTTTCTTTACCTCCCCCGCCGCCACCCCGCACCCCACGCCTTGGTTAACTCTGGACAACCTGCTGCTGCTGCTGCTGCTAAGTCGCTTCAGTCATGTCTGACTCTGTGCGACCCCATAGACGGCAGCCCACTGGACAACCAGATAACCTTATTAATTTTCTCTGTGGTGTAAGGATTACACACTACTCTTATTTTCAAAGTCTATCCTTGTCAGTTTGTGTTTTCTAAGACATACCAAAAACCTTTTATTTTTTTCTATTAAAGCTATAACTGAAACCAACTGGGAAACCTGTACTCTGTGGTCACAGAGTTTCTGGAAGTCCAAACAGGTGTCAGTGCAGAAACAGGAAAGCTGCTTGACCTGGTTGATAAGATTTATCAAGGTTGGTGGTTTAGTTAATAGGTGTCCCAATCAGACTATTCTCACATCTTAAACTTTCGTTCTCTGAAAAACTCCCATGTGTCTGGAATTCTTCCTGCAAATCCCTACTCTACTCCGGTCAATGGAGCACCCAGTTTAACTTGCCAAGACAGCTTTGCTTGACATCACTGAGCTCAAACAAATAATCAGATCTTACCTCAAAGTCGCATGTCCATCCACCTTTGGAAGATTCTACTCAGTCATATTCTTTTAGTTCACCTACATTTTTTTTCTAATTAAGTACTTGACACATACAACCCATTAGGGTGAATGTTATACTCCTACAAAGGGTACATGAGGCTCTCAGATGAAGTATGCATTGTTTTTTATATATAATACTTTCACTAAGCAACTACTTACTTAGGTGTCATTGAACAATAGGTTAAACAGTTGTAAGTCAAGTGCTACTCTTTTTTTTGGTGGGGGGTTGGGAATGGGGTGGCTCGCCAGTCTGTGTAGCACATGGTGCATCAGATGAAAATATTTCCTCATTTTGACAGTTTGAATTTGAATAAATCGAATTAGCATGCTTTGGGGTTTTTGCTTTGCTAAGGCTTTCTGGGAAAGTTAAGTTTAAAATAATAAATGGATAAAACATTTAATAAACTAACAATCTTATGAAAACCTGCAGTGAATCCTAACTCAAACTCCTTTTTAAAGTCTTAATGCCTTTGGTCATGTGTTTCCCCCTAAAAGCTACCTACCCACTTTGTCCAATTTCCATGAATACCCTTAATGAGAATTTATCATTCTTTTCCTTATATTACTAGTATCTTCAATTAGAACTATTAGAACTATTCTGCCTGTTTTCTGAGATTAACCTCAAGATCTTCCCTGTTGTATCATTCTCAGTGAGTTTTGATTTTATACAATGACTTAAAGCATGTTACTTCTTTTCCTATTTTCTGGAAGAATTAGTTTAGCATTGCTTTAATTTCAGGATAGGCTTGTGCTCAGTCACTTCAATTGTGTCTGACTCTTCGTGACCCTGTGGACTATAGCCCACCAGGCTCCTCTATCCATGGAATTTTCTATACAAGAATACTAGAGTGGGTTGCCATGCCCTCCTCCTGGGGATCTTCCTGATTCAGGGATCCAACTCCTATCTCCTGCACTGCAGGTGGATTCTTAACCACTGAGTCATTGGGAAAGTCCTATAGACAGGCTAATTGCTATTTAAAAAAAACCAACCTCAAAATCTTATTGGTGCAACCATGATAAAGGTTTATTCTGCACCTACTTCTTGCCCATAATCCAAAGTGGGTTATGGATGGGGATGAGGAAGGATTCTGCTCCATACAGTCATTCAGGGACCTTGGCTTTACTTACTAGAGAATCTATCATCTCAGGGCTCAGAGTTCTCTGGGTCCTCTGCATCTGGCAAATGAAGAGAGAGAAGCAGCATGAAATATCATACAGGACATTTTTGAATAGGAACTATTTCTAGAGGCAGTTTACATCAACTCTAACCACATTCTGTTAGCCAGACCCACTTACATGGCCACACTTAACTGCAAAGGAGGCTCAGAGATGCAGATAGTTTTGTGCTCTAGAGGAAAAGAGAATATGGCTTGGTAACCACATAGCCTTGTCTTTGCCATTATCTATTCTGTCAGCAAATATCTTTTTTATCCTTCTTTCCACACAAAGAACATATATCTTTCCTCCACTAGGGAAACAATGCAAAGTCTCATTCTATCGTGGAATCCTGCACAATGTCCAGGATCTCTGAGAAACGGGCAATCTTCTCCATTAGTATCAGTTGTGTTCCTTGTGATCTAACAGGCTTGATATGCTTATTTGCATTATTAGTAATAGCTGGGAATGGCCTTTCAAAAGGAGATTATCATCTCACAATGTGTCTTGGATGGAAAAGGGGCCTTGTGTTGCTTTTGAGGAAAAACCTGTGGAAAATTTTACTGTACATGGAAAGGAGAGTGGTTGCTTAAAAAACCTGGCTTCTATGATGAATTGTTTACCAGGATGACTGCCAACAATTCTTCCTATCACTGTATACACCTCCCACTCCTCCTAGCAAGAGATGATGTCTGTGAAGAAGAGATGAAGTCTATGAAAGAAGTCTTCTCAAATTGGGGCTGGCTCTCTGACTTGCTTTGATCAACAGAATGGGACATATGTGAGGCTGTAGGACTTCTGGGCCTAGGCCTGCAAGGCCTTGCAGATTTTGCTTCTACCTTCTCCGAAGCCAGGTGTCATGTAAGGAAGCCTGGGTTATCCAGCTAAGAGGCTGCATGGAGAGAGAGAGGCTCTGGAAGATGAGAGACGATGTAAAGGAGAAATTAAGCTCCCCATGTGACAGGCAGCACCAACTGCCAGGCATGGGGGTGAGGCCATCTTGGATCCTTCATTCATGGATGAGCCTCCCAAGCTGACACCACATGGAGCAGAGATGAGCCATCTTGCTGAGCCCTGCTTGAATGGCAGCCCCAAAGAATCAAAAGCAATAAAATGGTTGTGATTAAAATTTGGAGTTATGGAGTCACAGATAGCTGAAACTGCTCCAATGAGTGGCCAAGTGATAGAGTGACTCCTCTTGGCATTTGCATGGTGTCCTTGTTTCTGGAAGTGGAACTGGGATGCATGCATTCACAGGGAAGCCTGAGATTGTCTCCATCAGACAGCATGCTAGGGCAGTGCCAGGTCTTCTTTCCTGTGCATCATATAAAGAAGGGCAGGTTTCAAATCCAGAGTCACCCAGATACTTCCACCTGGTTGGGCTTGGTACCCAGAAGGCAAAAGATAAAAGAATGAATCACCAGCATAGTGAGATCAAGATTTCTCAGGAGCATGCCTGTGTGAGTGAATGGGTAAATGAGAACACCAAAGAAGTCCTGGGTGAATTTATAGTCCAAATTGCCAGACTGGGTTTGCTTGCAGATGGTGCCCAGAATTGAGGTTGTGATGCTAAATTTGGATGTAGTATGAATCTCAGATCTGGTATCTACTCCTGTCTTGTTCTCAGTGTCAGTTTCGCCTGTTACTCCAATCTGTCTAGTGGGAAAACCCAGACTTGCTCTTATCAGTCTGTTTTCTGAGGGATTAATATTATCGCCTTGTCTGTGTAGCCAGTGTTCCAGCCTGCTTATATCTCTGCATATCACCTGTTCAGGACCTTGTCCTGCTGTCTGTCCAGTCCCTTCTGCTTGCCCTGTTAGGACTTCTCTGTTTGCCTGGACTACCACCTGTTGTTTACTGACATCTGTATGGTACCATGTTCCACCTGTTTTCTTTACTTCCTTATAGCTCCCACTTTGTGATCTTCCTACCTTCACTTCCTGTTAGGTCTTTGCTAAATTTGCTTCATTCCTTTGAGATGTTGGGGCCAAGTAAGGCTGTGTCCAAAACGGAGTATAATTCTTCTACATAGTAGCCTTTAGATATTTGATAACAACCTTTCCATCACCTTTAATTGTCTCTTTAGGCTAAGATTTGCTGGTTCCCACATTATCAAGGTTACCCATCTATGGATATAATTTAACTTGTCAATATTCCTCTTAAAAGGTGGTGTGTAGAGCTTCCCTGGTGGCCCAGTGGTAAAGAATCTGCCAGTGCAGGAGAAACAGGTTAGATCCCTGGTCTGGGAAGATCCCTTATGCCACAGATCAACTGTGTGCCACAGCTCTTGAGCCTGTGCTCTGGCTCTGCAGCTAATGAGCCCATGTGCTGCAACTACCGAAGCCCACATGCCCTTGTGCTCTGCAACAAGAGAAGCCACCGTAATGAGAAGCCTGCACACTGCAACGAAGAATAGCCACTACTCACTGCAACTACAGAAAAACCTGTGCAGCAATAAAGGCCCAGAATAGCCCAAAATAAACAAATAAATTAAATTATTTTTTAAAAAGTGGTATACAGAAGTGATTTGCAGACTTTAACAGATGATATAGCAGGGACATAATTTCCTCTTATAAGGACATTATGTTTTATAAATTATGCCTACATTTAATTTATTACATTGCATTAACATTTTAAAAGGGTTTCATCCCAGGTAGATTAAGGTTCTATGGGTCCTAAATCTTATATAATTTTAGGGATTCTTTAAAAGAATAAAACGACACATGTGAAGTTAGTTTCAAGATCTGCATAGTTTCAAGACCTGTGTAGTTTCAAGTCCTCATTTCATTGTAAATCTGCCTGAAAGTTTATAATAGTATTGTCTCATAATATTCCCTGGTCTTCTTTACCAGAACTGCTTTCTAATCAGACTTCCCCTCCGTGGTAGTTAACATACCCTATTAAGTTTTACTCGAGTACTTAGCATAGGGGGCATTAAGTAATTTAACTCATGTGTGGGACCAGAGAACAATCCCTGATATACAAAGCAAGCAATAAATGTTAGATTTTATTATTTTTATTATTCACTGGCAGGACCTTAGCAAGTAACTTATCTTCCTGACTCTTACTTTTTTTCTTTGATGTAATGAAGATAACACTTGCCCTGCCTTTTTCATAAACCTCCTGTGAGGATCAAAAGATAAAATGTTAATATGCTTTGTTAACTGAAAATATCATACACGTGAAGGTATTGTAACTGGTGTTTCATTTGACATTGGCAGTGTTAGAAAAGACTGTTTAGGAAAGAAAAGACTTGACTTTGGCCGAGGTGGAGTCTTTAAAGGGAGGAGGCAAAGAACAAGAGGTACATGTGTGGTCGACGCTCAATGACCAGGACAAGCCCGACCCACGTGCCAACTTTCAGAGAAGAAAGGAGTAGAATCTGAGAGAAAGCGATCTAATTATACAAAAGAACCGGAAGAAATCGTCTGTGCGTCTTTCCACAACTGGCCTGAACCTCGGGTTTTTTTCCCCCCGCCACATTCTTCTCTGCAGTCCAGGCTCCTAGGCCCCTGCCTGGAGATCTACCCACACTTTGGGTTCAGTATAAAAGCCCCTCTTTCAGGAGGCTTCCCCAATCCCTCCCGTGCCTCCCACAGGAGGAATCAACGGTTCCCTTTCCCTGTCCTCTCTGTGAAAGCACTTCTTCCACTCTAGACAGAGGAGAATCTAGTTTTCCTTATTTCTGTTTCACCAGGGCCTAGCTTGGGGTCTGCCCCCGAATAGGTGCTCAAGAAAGGTTTAGTCAGTGGATTCACTTTTAAGAAATAACTTTTGGAAGTTGATAAAAGGGCATTTAATATCTGGATGCGCGGGTAAGAGCGGCTTGAACACAGGCATCAGCAGTCATTATCTAGGGTAGCTCCCAGGGCGAGACGCGTCCTTTCCGCGCTGGATACCCGGCGACCGCGAGCCGCTAATCCCGCTGAAAGAGTCGGTCGGACTAGCGAGGAAGGGGGCGGGGGGGCGTGGCCTGGCCGTAGAGGGCGTGTCGTGGCCCGCGGGGTTTCCGCACCGGGGGCGCGTCCGGCGGGGATGCGGGAGGAGCTTCCGCCGCGAGGGGGCGGGGCTGGGGTGCTAGTCCTCTGACGGCCCCAGCCAGGGAATTTCAATTTGAAACCTAGCGGAGGGAGGAGGCGGACGCGGCGGGCCGGCGACTGGGCTGAAGCGGGACTGGTCCCGGCGGCGAGCGAGCTCCTGAGTGCGGCGTCCGGGTAAGGAGGCGTGCGGAGCTGCGGAATGGCTGGCCTGGGACGGGGAAATCCCGGGGCCGAGCGTCTGGTCTCTGCGGATCTGCAGGGGGGGCTCGGATTTTTCCTGTGGCTGCAGCTGGGAAGCTGATCCCAGGCAGGAAGCGGTGGCGGGACGGTCCCACCGGAGGGGGAGGGCTGCCGGTGTTGGGGTTTTCTGCCGCTCCCTGTCTGCCCTCCTCCCCATTCCCGACCCGGGGACCGGTCCTGTTGCTACAGGCCGGATCCCCGCTTCTCCGCTCCACTGCGGTCCCCCTGCTTCTCCCTTTTTGAGAGCGGGGGCCGCGTCTGGTCGGCGCCGAGAGAGGTGGGGGCACGGTGAGGACTGCGCCGGCCTCACGGGGGTGCAGTGGGCTCAGGGTCACGCGTCCCGGGCCCCGCGGCGCGGCTGCAGGAGGGATCCGGCTCCATCCTGGGCGCGGGCCGCGGCGCGCGAGCCTGTCCCGATGCGGAGCTGCCCCCTCCTTCCGGGCCGGGGGCACGCGGCGGCAGCAGCGTTGCCCTTCAGCAGGATGGTTTTGGAAGAGGAAACGCGGGCGGAGGACGCCACGCGTCCCGGGGCGGGCCGCGCGCCTGGGCACTCCGGGTAGCTGGGTTCGGGCGGCGTCACTCGCTCCGTCCCTCCAGACGCGGACCTCCCGACCAAAGAGGAGAAAAACGCACGTTTTGCTCTCTGATCCTTGCAGTCCCGGCACCCAGGCTATCTCACTAGCGATGGCTTATTTTTCTCCTCTGTTTGACGGCAGAGTTGGGAGCATTTTTAGTTGCGCTGCTGGGGTAAGGACCAGGAGCGAGCAGGGTTCGAATCAGAGTCTAAATCCCCAGCAGGAGTCCCTGCCCCGGGCAGCTTGGGAAGAGGTCGGTCGTAATTTCTGAGATCTCTCATCTCCCTTGAGGTCAGGGTGTTTTGGCGATGTTAGAAGAGCCCTTGCCTAGTCTGTTATTTGGGAAGGGGTCTATGTGGATCCTTCCCTCTGACTTAGGACGCCTTAAATTGCATTCCCCATGAACAGCACAGCTGGCCGTTTTTAAGAGCTCTAGTGGGGTGAGAGGGAAGGAAGAACCTAGAGGATCTGTGAATGTATGTTCTCTTTTCTGAATCACATCCTTTGCTCAGTTTTTTGAACTTCTCGAATCTGAAATGGCACGTGTATGCCAGGCATCTTGTTCTTGTTACTGTTATTTAAGCTTTTTTTTTTTTTTTAATAAATCTTAACAGTTTATCCTTTATTCTTGCATTTTTTTCAGTTCTCTTTTTATTTTTCCCTTGTTTTTTTTTTTTTTTTTTCTTCTTCTTTCACCGGAATCAGCTATTTCTGTATTCTCGGTTTATAATACTGTATGGAGAATTTGAGTTTTAACTCGCGTCCTATCACATTTCCTCTTGGGAAACTGAGTCAGTTCCTTGGCCGCAGGAACTGGGGATTTAAAATTCTGTCTGTGAACAGGTTTTACTCTGAAACGAATAGTACTTAATCCTATTCAGTTTCCGTTTGCAGGACTCTGCTGTGAGAAATCACAATCTTGGATTGTGATAAGGGCCAGCTGAGTGCATCCATCAGGCTGACACACCTTTTAAAGAGCTAGGTTGTGTCACCTGTCAGAGCTCCAGGGGTCAGTCCTAAAATTCAATTGGAGAAATCACCGTCAAATCTCAGATGTCTACTTTATAGAGGTTATTGGAGAACTGTACAAGTGGTAATGACTTGGAACAATGGGGTGGATTTAGGGCTAATTTAATCCTACCCTGTCTTCCTCACTTCTTGGGCAGAATTCCCACTGAAGTCAGTAGTGGTCTTGTGTGCAGAAGGACTGCTGAGAACAAGAGGCTGCTCATTTAGAGTAACAGGAGGGGACAGTTTCTTCCCTTTTAAAACATCCCTCTTTAAGAAAGACCTAGTCATAACAGTGCTTTAATCTTTTATTTCTAGTCAAAGTTAGACCTTCCAGAGAAAATAAGTGGTTGAGTGGAGCCCCCAACTTCAGATTCTTGATATCTAAATTGGATGGGGATTGCCTACAACAATGAAAAGTGATTAAAAAAATCATTTAATGAATTTCAGTAAAATTATTACTAACTTCAATAAAAAATTTAAACTGCTATATAGTATTCTCAACTGGGTATGTATATTAAACTGGGTGTCTGTATATATATACATATATATATAACTGGGTATGTATATTAAAATCTAAAACTTAATTCCAAGTGAAAAGGAGCAGATTTGCAGATTTAGGAGACAAATGCAAAGAGAAGCCCACCCTCAAACAACTATGGAAATATAAAACAAGAGAATTCAGATAGCCCTTGTTGTATTTGGAGAGGTAGCTTTCAGTTCAGTTTTGTGTACGTATAGGCTTTAATGACTGGGCCCATCATTAGATTTGGAGGTTTCTAAATTAGTTTTATGTTGATCTGAGTTGGTAAGCTTGTTAGGTCCTTTGCTTCTTAAGTAACGTTCTTGTGGTTTACCCTTTCCAAATTACCCGTTTGAAAGAACTGAGTTTAGAAAACCTATCCAGTCACCAGATCTTAAAAATAGATTTTTTAAAAATCAGAACCATGTCCACGTGGACTTGCCAACCACTTGCTTTCAACTAAAAATACTTGCAAAGATGACAAAGCAGTCCTTAACTGGAATATTTATTGGTAAAATTACTCTGTAATTTAGTAATATTGTATAGTTGTGTTTAAGGTCGGGTTTTGCCCTGAATCACCACTCTCATATAACTGACTAGAGAACTACAAAGGTTCTGTCTTTGCCATTTTATTTAGGAATGTGGGGTTTTATGTTTTATATAGCCGAATGCTAAATATTTTTGAAGATTTGGTTTTGTTTCTGTTTCCACAGGAAAGCATAGCCCTTTTTCCTTTGTTTTTTGAACTGACAGTCTTTTTAGAGACTATGTGCGGACTTTCTGAAGAAGTATGAATTGCTAGTATCTGTATAAGGCATTAATATAGCTTATAGGGATCAATATTGCTGAGGATCCAATTTTGCATTTCTAAAAGTCTGTATCGTTTACTCAGAAAACAAAGGAAATATGCAGACCGCCCCCCCCTCCTCCCCGTCCCCACCTTTATTTAGAAACACATCCAGTGGCCTTGTTTGTTTTTTTCAGATTCAGAATTACTGTACCTAACCACTGGCTACTCTTACACATTTAAAAGCCTCAAGTAAATGTTTATGCTGGCTTCAGTACTCAGCAAATACTAGCCAAACTCTAATTTACTGCCCGTTTATAGAATCTTGGAATCTCAGGGCCGGACCTTTAGGAGTCAGCAGATCCACTCTCAGCCCTTTCCCAACACACAAACATTTCCAGCCTCTTTCAAAGGCCTCAGTTCATAGATTTGTATATGATTCCCCCACAGATTCCAGACAGAGTGCCCTTTGGGAATGCCATGTTTTGGCATAAACCAGCAACCTGATACTCATAAGATTTCTATCATTCCTCTGACAGAGCAGTGCCCCAGATTAAAATAAAAAATGGAGTCAGTGCCTGGCATCCTTACATATAGGGGACTGGCTTCCAAGTGTAAATACTGTTGTTACTTAGATGTTACAGGTAAGCCAAAAAGGAAGGAAATAATTTCTAATATCAACTAGAAATAAATGATGATGGTTAATATTTTAAAAAAATTTTTTTCTATAAAGTATGTATATTTTATAGGAGAAAGGGAGTCCATTTGTAGAGTTATGTGACGTGCCTATAACATTGTTGGTACTTAATAATTTGATGAATTAATTTGTTGAAAGTTTATGTAATATATTGGAAGTGCATTTAGTGAGGATTTTTTGAAAGTTGGAATTAACATTGTAGAATCTGGTATGGTTGCATGTAGAAATGTTCTGTAGGTTGTATTTCATATAGAGGATTTTGTTTTCTTACTCTTATTATTTCCTTTTGTTCTGTGGTTGGCTTAATCTATATGGGTTTCTTAGATGCATGTTTTTCATGTCTAGGAGGGTAGATAACCTGTACTTTATTTTCCTAAATATCTGGTGGTTGGGATATCATTGATTTAAATGAGAGTGTTAGTGATTTTTCTCAATTTTCTCATTTTTTTTTAAAGTGATGTTGCTTTCCCCTTTGTATGGGGTAGACCTCAGGTGGCTTATGAGTACATCCATACTGCTTCTGCTTTTTAAAAATAATTACTTATTAAATAAATGATTGATTATGCTGGGTCTTTGTTACTGTCTGTGGGCTCTCTCTAGTTGTGGTACACAGGCGTCGCGGTGGCTTCTGTTGTGGAGCACAGGCTCTAGAGTTTAGGCTCAGTAGCTGTGGTCTGTGGGCTTAGATGTGCTGAAGCACGTGGAGTCTTCCCGGAACCCATGTCCCCTGCATTGGCTGGCAGATTCTTAACCACTGGACTACCAGGGAAGTCCTTTCTGCTTTTTATTCCCCCACCAAAGGTTGAATTTGGACTAATTTCGTATACTTAGTTACTTTTAAAATAGAAATATGTTTTCATATCACATATACTCTGCATTTTGGTATTATTATTATTATTTTTTACTTCAGTGTATTGTGCATATGTGCTAAGGAGCCCTAGTTGTGTTCGACTCTTTGTGACCCTGTGGACTGTAGCCTGCCATGCTCCTCTTGTCCATGGGGATTCTCCAGGCGAGAATACTGGAGTGGGTTGCCATTTCTTCCCCTAGAGGATCTTCCCAGGGATTGAACCTGCATCTCTTATGTCTCCTGCATTGACGGGTAGGTTCTTTACCACTAGTGCCAGCTGGGAAGCCTGATATCTAGTGTATTAGATAGAGCCGTAAAGGTCTAATATATAGATTGCCTCAGAAATAATCTTTATAGTAATATGAAATCAATTTGAAGAATAAGAATTATCTTTTTATTTGCTCTGAGAACTATCATAAGATTTGCTTTAGTAGCCCAGTGGACATTTCACATTTATAACTTAAGTTGAGTGTCATGGGGATGGTTTTAGTTCTTTCCAGGTTAAGAACCAGAGGGCATGGAAAGAGTTCCAAAATGATTTTGTCACATGTTCATCTGTAGGACCTTGTCTAGGTCAGTTAGGGGAGTTCATTGTATTGATATTTAAACTAAATTGTTCATACTTTTACGAAAAAGCCAGCTTCCTCTTGCTTTGCTCTTTTTATGGCCTTTATGTCTACTCTGTGAAAGAATTTTCAATACTTGAAGACTTAAACGTTACCCTCTAATTGCCTTTTTCCAAGAAAAATTGTGATTTTAAAAACTTTTCACATAAGTCTGATTACCAACTCTCTAATCATTTTTTCCCAGCTCTGAATTCAGGTTTCTAGACCTCCTGATGAGAGCTGAAGCTGGACCTACTACCATGATAAAAAAGTGCTAAGTTTAATCATGTTTTTGAGTTTCCTGTAGTCTATTAATATATGTACACATCCCAGTATCCTGAAGCTACTAAATTAATATGTAATTTACACTTGGCTATAATTCTTACATCTTTTCCTTTTTGTCTAGTTAGTCTACTTGTTTTTCACCTTCACTTCATCCCCCTAAGGTACCAGAAGGGAGGGTGAGAATCATTTAGTTTAGATTCTTGACCTTGAGGTGAGAGGTGTGGGTTTAGTGGGGAAGGTGTTGCTCAGGGTGAGTGGGCCCCATGGATTCACGAACTGCCTGAGACTGTTAAGTAAAGTGTGTGTGTGTGTCAGAGAGAGAGGGATTTTCGGGAGGAGATTTTGAAAGGGTTTTGGGAAATAGAAAATGTTAAAAACTGCTGATGTAGTTCTATTCTTATTTTTGAGATTAGAGAATCAAAGTCTTAAGAGATTTCCTTTTTTTGTGTGTGTGTTACCCCATTGCACTTTCATGCCCCACTATTGTGCTTATTTCCTTTCAGTTGAATTCTTTTAGTTGTCCCATTTTAGCCCATTGTCAAGGTTAAACTAAATTCTGATATAATATTGGCCTCTCATTTTCTTACCTTGAACTTAATGTGCTGTTATTTCCTTACAAATTTCTTTGGTGAAAATATTACTTAGAAGAGATCAGTGACAAGTCCACACTTTGGTGTTGGTTAGACTGCCATTTATGCCAGTGGAACCTTAGGTGAAATACTTTTCAAGGCCTCAGTTTCCTTATCTTCACTATGGGGATTAATAATCATAACCTACCTCAGACAGTTAGAAGAGGACTAAATGAGCTAGTGATTATAAAATGCTTCTCACAGGGCCTGGCCTCTGTGAAAATTGTTAGGTTAGGAAAAGATCTAGTGAGTTTCATATGAATATGTGTAAGCAGTTTTTTGTTTTTTGGGTTTTTTTGCAGTGATCAGGAATAATTATCTATGTGGAAGTACACTCTTTGATATGAAACTGTAATTTCCTATGGTAATCACAAGTTAAAACCACTTTTTTCACAGTTTCAGTACAGTATCTCTAGAATTTTTTTTAACAAACTACCCACTGCTTTTGGCAGTGTTTAAAAAACATATAGGTGGAAAAACTGTTTGGATCTAATTTCAGAATCACAGACAGATTGTAGTCTTTTTTATTATGTTGCTGGAGGTAACTGATTTGGAGTGTAAAATTTGTATGTATATGCTATCATATTATAACTTCCTCTGTAACTTCAGTGAGCTTGGTGCAAGAAAGTTGTTAATGAAATTTTTATTGATGGTGTTTAAACCTCTACATATGGCATTAAAATATGACCTTTTTACATCCAGTACATCTTTTTGTACATGTAGTAGATCTGCAGACATATTTTCCCCATAACAGTGTTTTAACTTTCAGTTAGTTGACAACGTTAAGAAATCAGGAGGTTTCACAGAAATATCTTTTTTTAAAAAGAAATTTTATTTATTTATTTATTGGGCTGCACGAGGTCTTAGTTGTGGCATGCTAACTCTTAGTTGTGGCGTGTAGGATGTATGTAGTTCCCACACCAGGAATCTGACCTTGGCCCCCTACATTGGGAGCATGGAGTCTTAGCCACTGGACCACCAGGAAAGTCACAGAAATATCTTCATTTTAGGTTTCTCTGGGGAAATTGGAGGACCTTGGCAGAACTGGGCCCACATTCCTCTCTTGGAGTGCTGAGGAGGTCCTGCCCCATCTAGCACAGATCATGCTCTCCCTACTTTGCCCAAGTCCCTCCCATTTTCCTTCAGATTACCACTGGACCTTTCCATTCATTTGCATCAAAAACCTGGCTCCTTTAGACTGTTGAGTTGAAAACTCAACTCAATGAGTTTTCATTGAGTAAATGAAATGAATTTCACTAAGTGAGATGTAAATTCAGTAAAATGAGATGAATCTCTTTGTACTAAATAGCAATTTTGGAAGATACAAAAAGGACCCAGTCTCTGTGACCTTCAAGAAGGTGTCCTGGGCAGCGTGGCTTTTCTACCTTTAGGGCCAGAGGTCATCCCCCACCTCTCCTTTAGCAAAGACTGACCTCTGGCTCACAGTCAGTCATGGTTTCTGGAGCCTAGCATGCAGTAGATCCTCAGTCAGATGTGGAAAGAACGCTCTTTCGAGGCTCTTCCCAGAGTTTGTCACTCCTTCTCAGAAGCAGATTGCCTGGTTCTCTGAAGCCTAGTGTGACATTGCCGTACCCTGTAGCTGTAACTTGTTTGTATGTTATTCAGGTTTTTTAGAGGACCTTTTATTTTCATTTCATCAATATTTAGGTATATATATCTAGGAAGATAACTCTTTGGTAGACATGACTGGTGTACCATCATCACACTGAAAATTCCTTAATTTCATCAGATATTCAGTTTTTGATATTCAAATCTCCAATTATCTTAAGTATCAATTTTTGAAAAAGCTGGTTTGAATCCAGATTGGTTTAAGATCCTCATGTTCTGATTGGTTGGTACATCTTTTTTAACATTTTATATTGGAGTATAGTTGGTTAACAATGTGTGTTAGTTCTGGTGTACAACAGAGTGATTCCGTTATACATATGCATGCATCTATTCTTTTTCAAATTCTTTTCCCATTTAGGTTGTTTGGTTAGTGTTTCTTCTAAGACTAATAAGCTCTAGTGTCCCCTTCATCTCTTTATTTCTCCTTGCAGTAGTTTGTATGTTGAAGAAATTTGATTAGTTGTTTTATGTGGTTTCTCAGTGTGAATTTTGCTGATTTCAACCCTCTAGTGGAGAAGGCAATGGCACCCCAGTACTCTTGCCTGGAAAATCCCATGGATGGAGGAGCCTGGTAGGCTGCAGTCCATGAGGTCGTGAAGAGACTGAGTGACTTCACTTTCACTTTTCACTTTCATGCACTGGAGAAGGACATAGCAACCCACTCCAGTGTTCTTGCCTGGAGAATCCCAGGGATAGGGGAGCCTGGTGGGCTGCCATCTATGGGGTCACACAGAGTCGGACACGACTAAAGTGCCTTAGCAGCAGCAGCAGTGTAGTTAACCTGTTACTTTTCCTTTGTATTTTCTTTAAATACGTAGTTGGATATACGAAATTGGTCTAATTCACTTTCTTTATTTTCTTCCTTCTTGTTTTTATACTATTCCTCCATGATGTAGGCTTCTATTGGACACTTCTTGCTTGCCTTCCATCCAGCCTTCATCCTGGCTGGAGGTGCTGTCCCACCAGCTGTGTTGTCTTCTTTGTGCTGGACAAGTGCATTTTATGCTTGTGGCTTAGCCTTGTTCTAGGTTTCATTGTATGTCATCTGATAAGGCTGGAAGCATTGATAATAAACAGGTGAAAAAGGAAGAAAATTAACCATTGGAGCACAGACTGAACAACAACAGCCAGCTACTGTAGTTGGTGCTTTATACATGTTAATATCCCCAATCCTTCTTATAACAACACCTTGAAATAGCTGGTATGCTCATTTTACAGATGAAAACTTGAGGCTTAAAACCAGAATAATTTGCTCAAGGGCACCCAGCTTGTGTGTTGCTAAAACTTCTGTTTCTCCTGCAGGGGAGGGTGAGTTACTTGCTTTAATTGATTAATGCTTATTACTCTGTAGAACTTGAAGATTTCAGAAATTTATTGGCATCTACAGTATCTGACTTAACAAAAGGGAAACTTGTTTTCCTAACTGGTTTCTGCCTTCTAGTTGCTTTTGTTATGAGGCAGAGTCCTGCTTTTAGCTGCATGATTCTTGAATCAAGCTGGAATGGCGAGAGCCCTCCTCATCTTGTTTTTCACATTAGTGTAATGTTGCCAGGCTGATGTTTCAATGTAAGAAAAATGTCCCAGAGTATAAAACACATCAGAATAAAATGTGTGCCTCCTTCCTTTTCAGTTTTTATTTTTTAAGCAGTTTTACACTTTTTGTTACTTCATTCAGAGTGCAAATGGCATTCCCCAGGGGGCTAGTATATAATTTAGAAAGTCAGGTACTAGTGTAGGGATTATAAAGAAAAGCAGCAGACACCTGCTTTTCATGTCCCTTCATGACAGATTTCTGCTCCTTAAAGGCAACTACTTTCAGTTCTTTTGGTTTTATTATCTATGTGTTTTGTTTAAAACCATGATTTTCTTGCCTTTTCCATTTTAGACAGTAGTAGCTATTGACTTTCCACCTTGGTTGGGGTTATTCTCCTTTACTGACTCCCTCATCCCCAACACAGATGCACACTTTTCTCTCTTTCTACAACACACAGTCAGCAGCCAAGCTGTGTATCTTGCTTTGGCTGCATATACTTTGTTTTACAACTTTTTGCTTTATCCTGAAGTTAATTGCCTACTTCTTCCTCAGTTGTTTAGTTTTCTTTGTTCCTATCCTTAATTTAACTCTAAACTGTGTTGAAAACTATATTGCAAACCATTTTCTTTTTTTATGAAGGACATCCTTCCTGGGCTGGTTTATTTCTAGAACTGCTTTGCAGTTGTATTCTGTGCCTGTGTGTGTGCTAAGTCACTTCAGTCGTGTCCAACTCTTTGCAACCCCATGGACTCTAGCCCGCCAGGCTCCTCTATCCATGGGATTTTCCAGGCAAAAATACTGGAGTGGTTGCCATGCTCCCCTCCATAGGATCATTGAAATTTCTCTTTTCCTTTCTTCTTAACTTCAGGGTGCCAGACTTCTTCTTTATCTCTTACTTTACATGAGTACATCCTCCAGTAGTTTCCCAACTAAGTGCAAAAAAGGTGAATTTCTTGAGACCTTGTTATTTAAAAGCAACTTTCCCTGCTCTTAAAATGCCTTTTTGTAGTCTCAATTTGAATGCATTTATAGTGTGGCTGGGTATAGAATTCTAAGTTAGTGGTTACTTTCCCTCTGAATTTTGAAGGTGTTGCTTCATTGTATTAATATTTTAGAGCATCCCAATGTTCTCTTGAGAAGACTGACTGGATTCTAGTTTCTGATTCTATGTGCCTAGTTTGCTTTCTTTAGAAGTTTTCAGGATTTTTATCTTTGAACTTGGTGTTTGGAAATTTCATGATGATGTGCTATGATTTGGGAGTCTTTTACTCATTGTGCTGAGCACTCACTGGGCCCTGTCAGCTTGGAAACTCTTGTCTTTCAGAAATATTCCACTATGATGATGACTCCCTCTTTGTTCTCTGTTCTTTCTGGAACTCCTGTTAATTTGGATGTTGAATTTCCTGCAGTGCCTTCAGTTTTGTTACTTTTTTCTCTCTGATGTCATCTCTTTGTCCTTTTGTTCCCTCTTTTCGGAAATTACTTCAGTGTTTTCTTCTAATCTCTCTATTGAACTTTTTTACTTTCCTATTTTCAAAGCTGCTCCTTGGCTACTGAATATTCTTTCTGATAATGTCTGTTTCCTTTTTCGTGTATATTGTTTCTCCAATCCTGCCCATCTTGATGTCCCCCCTTGCTTTCTCTCTGTCTGAAATGTTCTTCCCGCAGATACCTGCACAGCTTACTGCCTTAGCTCCATCAGAGTTTGGCTTCCATGATCATTTATTTGAAACTACAACCCAGCTCCCACCTCCTTTACCCCAGTGTGTCCTGAATCCCTTGTGTTTTCTTTCTTTCTTCTGCAATGTGTATTGCTGTCATCTGATACCCTTATATTTTACTTTTTGTTTATTGAATCTCTTCTCACTATAATGTATTCTTTCCTGGAGAATCCCAGGGACAGAAGAGCCTAATGGGCTGCCATCTAAGGGGTCGCACAGAGTTGGACACGATTGAAGCGACTTAGCAGCAGCAGCAGCAGAATGTAAGCTGGATGAAGGCAAATCTTTCTGTCTTCTTTTGTCCAGTATTTCTGGTACCCACAGCAGTGCCTGTGCAGAGTAGGCACTTGGTAAATATTTGTTGACTGAGTGACTGGACCTCCCTGTTTTACTGTGTAGAACCTCACCTCTGCCCTCTGAATGCAAAGCCTTTCTTTTTTAAGTTCTGTAGAGTGAACCTCTTGTCTTCTGGCTGCCAAGGTTTGATGAGAGTGTATGTGTGATTTAAACATTCCTTGCCCTTATTTCCAACAGGTCCCTGTCTTCAACTCTGTCTCATATCTCAGCCCTCAGAAGTTTCTGGAAGTTTCAATTCCTAAGGCTCTCAGGGCTTCTCCAACAATCACATTGTTTTTGGTAGGTTCCCACCAGAATAGCAATTCAAGTTTAGACTTTCTCTGCTCTGCTAAGTCAGTTACTTTGTACATCTGTTTTCCATCTAAAATTCTATTGATATATCTCATCTGCTGGCCTGTGCCTTCCCTTTTTCTTTCTTTTTGTGGGTTTGTACCTTTTTTTTTTTTTTTCTTTAATTTTCCTTCTGTCATTTAGTGTGGTTTTGGGAGTGAGCAGAAATTAACTCATGTTCAACCCACTGGTTTTAGAGTTTTCAATTGATAAAAATAAATTTCCAAGATTATTGTGGTACTCACAGTTGGTAAGAACTGCAGCCATAATAAAATTGTCCTTTTTCTTCATGCCAGAAACTGAGTTGAACTTCAGTTATATATAGAGAGAAAAACAGAAAAGTCATGCGATTGAGTCAACCTATAGGGTGGGTGGGAGTGGGTGACTGATATATCATTAAATAAGAAAGTGCTTCTTAGGAATAGCTCAGAAAATGTACTATATTTTTTTCTTGTGATATTTCAAGGATTAATTCAGTACACACACTTAATCTTACATATTTGAATCTAGATTTAAAAATACACAATAGAAACCAATTTGATGTATATGTATCAGAATGGCAACCTTATTATGGAATTTACTGAATATCTTAGTGTGTCTGTCTTTAGACTGACACATGATTGGCATACATAAATTTGAATATTCTTTGACTATTTGAATATTCTTTGGTTATTAGAGGAAACTTGGAACTCATGGGGGTTCTGTTAAATAATTTAAGGGTGAAAAATTTCATTACTAGAGCATAAATAGAGAGTGGGATTTATTCTAATGGGAACACACACATTAGGGGTTTTTGTGTGTGACTTTTGGGAAAAGTGAAACAAAAATGGAGGTTCTGAATAAGGTAGTGGCTGAAAGGTCTGAGAAGCTCTAGGATGATCCCAGGGCTCATGAGTGCATGTGATTAGTGTTGGTTAAGTTGCTGAGTGGGTTTTAGCGGTTTATTAATTCAAATACTTTATACATTAATGTAGAGGAAGTTATAGGCAAATAGATCAGGGCAGTATCTCCCTAAAATGTGGTGGTATGTTAGAATGATTTGAGGTGGTACACAGATAAATCTTTTTCTTTTAATGGTTAAATACACATGTCAGTGTTTATCAGAAAAATACCCAAGTACTCAAAACTATGATTTCATTGATATTACGTACTATAAAGCTAAAGTAGGTATTTTAAAGTGATGATATAAGGAGAAGTGTCACATCAATAATAATACAGTGGCTGTTTGGATTTGGCAAAAATTATAAAGTCGGTCTGATTACTAAAGGTTGATAAACTTTGGGCAGGTTTAAAATAAGATTTCTTCTAATAGATAACAACATAAAACTGTGTATGCTTACTGTGGCATAGACTTCTGTTTCAGGTAAGGAAAGTGAGTTAGGAAGGAGTTAAACGTTCTCAAAGCCATTCAGCAATTTAGTAATGGAGCTTCAGGCACAGCCAAGGTCTCCCAGTGTCCAGAGTTGTTCCCTCTAGTGTGTGTTCTTTTGATGTTAATGGAGTTGCCAATTGAAGTTTTCTTGGAGAACTCAGGAAGCCTGCCAAGTTTTATAGCTGTCTGTAGCTTTTATATATTTGTATCTTGAGCCCCGAAGGTAGACAGAGCTAGGTCTTCCAAAAATAGTTCAATAAATGTGTCAACGTTTTGAAATACTATTGAAAAAACAAGGAAGTAGAAGTCCTATGGGATTATTGGAAAACGGTGCCAAATGCTTTCACAAGAATTTGAAAAGCAAATGTGGCTCGGTGGTCATATGCTAGACAATGGTGCATATTCAGCCTTCATTTTGGAGCCCATTTTTATATGATAATCTTTTACTTTTCCCCAGTACTCTCTGTTTAATTGCTTTTAGACTCTGGGAGGAAAGCTGCTAAATGAACATCTTTCTTAAAAAGCGTTCTTTAATTCACTTCTCTTAGGGAGAAAAAGGCAGACTTCTTTTTTCTTAATAAAATGAATCCAAATTGTGTATGGGAAAGGTTAGAGTGCCAAGTAATGAGTTGGGTCTCTCCACTGACAAAGGAATCAAAAGTTTATCCATGGGCTTGTAACCAGAACTGTTTTTGGATCTTGGCCATTAAAATCAACATCAGCAAAGCCGGAGTCCTAATTTCCTTAATGCTAAGATTGTCTGTTTTAAATTACGCACAGAAGGGAACGGGAACGCTTTTCTTCCTTCCGCCCTCTCTCCCCACCCCCAAACAGAAAAATAAAGGTGCGGGGAAGATAGTCTCCACTAGAGCAGCTCTGCAGCGAGCGGTTGCCGCTGTGGGCAGCATGTGTAGTGCAGACGTGGCTCCAACTTTTCTCCTAATTGAGGCCAGCTCACTTTCATCCTCAGTGCGGCTGACTTAAATGGAAAGACTTGAGGGCGGAATCTAGAGCATTCTATAGATCTGTAATCTGTTACTTGCTCCGCGCAGCACAAATGGAACAGTGAAGGATAATATGGCTCTTTTTTCTTTTTTTCCTCCACTCCCCAGTGTGACTCTTTAAGACTTCTCTTTTTGTTGCTGTTATTAGGTTTTTTTAAAGTCATGTTTTTACTGTATCTGATTATGTTTTGAAGTGTTTTTTTTTTTTGAGAAAAAATGTACCATTATCAGCAATAGAAAAGTATTTTTCTTTTTTAAAATTTTTATTATGGAAAAAATGAAAAATATTCAGAAGTATAGAGAAGCCTCACCCAGCTTTGACAATTACAGCACAGGGCTGGCCAGTCTTGTTGATACACCCCACTCTCATGACTTTGAAGCAAATTCCGGATACTATATAATTTCATTTGTAAGTAGGTAAGATTCCCACCCTCCGCCTCCATTGGCATGTGCTCTGTGGTCTCCAAAATAAAGTTCATGTTCATTACTGATTTTGTAGAATTACAGAAATTAGTTCATTTATGTCATATTCAGTTGTCATGTTTTTGGAATAAATATCTGAATATTTATTGTTTTGATCAGTAAAAGCAATTTCATCTGAGTTTTAACCAGTGGAAGCAGTTTCATCTAAATGCAGTGCTGTGGACATAAAGGAAATGCTTTAGCCAGTGCTCAAAAACGTAATTCCTAAACCAAATCTGAATGGATTTTCAAATTCTAGTGCATTCTCTAGGTAATGTTGATCTTCTATGAATTGTTTTTCCATGGCTCCTGTCTATGTTAATGCTAGATTTTAATGTTCTTATTTATTTTTATTTCTGTGTTTTATTTATTTGATTGAAATATGACTGATTTACAGTGCTATGTTTTAGGTATACAGCAAAGTGATGCAGTGATTTTCTTTTTAGATTTTTCTTTTTTCTTTCCCTCTCTCAGTTCTTTTTTCTGCCTCTCATTCTTTTGCTTAGCATAGTTTTGTGGCAATATGTTGGAATAAGACCAGGTGAAACATTTTTTTTTTAGCTGACTGAAATTTAATGGTACCAGGCGGTTATAAAATCATAGCAACTTGCCATATGTGTAGTTCTGTCTGGCAGTACAGCGGGGAAAGTATATGCCTTAAACAATGGTCATATATTCGTTGAGAAATCACATGTAAAACATTGATTGGCATAATAGCCAAAGCTGACACTCACTTAATAGTTGAAGTACTTTTCCTAGTTAATAAGCATGCCTTTTATGTTGGAGATAGTTTACTTTATATTTTGTTTTAAATTAGAACATAGTTTAATATTTTGTAAAGATATCACATATTAGAGAATGCTGATAATGATAGATAATAGATAACATTTCTTGAGTACTTAGTATGTGTCAGACACTACCTTATAGGTACTTTTACACATATTATGCATTTAATCCTCACATAAGTCCTGTGTGGTTGGTACTGTTATTCTGGGTTTGCCTCTTAAGAAAACTGAGGCACCATAAGATTAACTAATTTGCTCAAGTTTACTCGGCTAATTAATGGCAGAGTAGGGATTTGAGCCAGGCCATCTGAGTCTAAAGTCATGACTACTGTCCTACATTATCCCTAAGAATATGTAAATTCCTCTTCGTACCCTATCTGTGCTTGCGTTCCCCTCCCCAGAGGAGCCCTTTTGAACCAGAGCCAATTACACCATTGTATGAGGTTATGATTTGATTACTGGGTGGATATTTTTCATTGAGAAACTTGAAAGCTGTTAATGCGGTTCTACTCATGTTCCTTTCCTGGCTTTAATTATAAAGGAGAAGGGAGGAAAAGTGGAAGCATGTGGAAAGTAACGTGGCAACTACTGAAGTGGCGTCCCTCCCCCACCCCCACCCCCAATAGAACGTGGAGCCCATCTGGAATGCTGACAGGTCACAAAGGAGCTGTTGAAGCCAGTACTTCAGAGTACCGCTGAGCCTTCAGTTGAGTACCTTGAAGTGTAGGTGTATTGGTGGAACGTTGGTCTTCGTTGGGCTCTCCTGAAAAGTGTAGACTTTTGTCAGGGGTTTGTCCTGGGTCTACAGTGACTGGAATTTTAACAGACCAGGTATCTGATATTCTTCCCCTCTCCTTCCACTTTTTTTTCTTTTTCCCTCTTCTGAAAGTAGCAGAGGATAGAAAGAAAATAGTTCACCAATTACTAAGTGTGACATTGGGCAAGTGACATTGTTCTTGTGTCTGTTTTTCTCTTTAAGTGGTTCAGTTGTCATAGGTCCAGATCCACTTAAGATATTGTCTGTGGCTCATTTATTTGTCTCTGTAGAAAAAGTAATTTAAGATGCCTTTCCGTATAGGAAAAACATAGGCATAGAATTTTGGCAAAACATTTGATAATGTTTTCATGCTGTCTGAATGGTAGCATTAGGGAAAAACTGTGTGTTAGGGGGAATCTGTGGTGGTGTTTGTTACTGAAATTTTAATCTTTGTCATCTTCTATCCAAAATATTTTTGCCTGTAATTTTCCTGATGACAGACAAGGACTGCTAATCAGATTTACAGATTTCATGGAAGTGTGTAGGGAAACCAAATAAGGCTTATATAGATTGTCTTATTAGCTACAAAATGGGTTGAAATGAAGATGAAAGTTGTTGGAAGTAAAGGTTGTCTATTATAAGGTTTTTGAAAGAGAAACAGGATAGCTTGACCTTCTTTTCAATACTTCTGCTTGAAAAGTAGTAGATATCTTTTTATTCCTTTTATGACTTCTGGCCTCACCACTGCAGTGGAATTGTTCGTTTCCATGTTGCCCTGGAAACAACAGAGATTGCTCTGTCGTCAAGTCCACTGAACGCATTTTCCTTATATTATTTTTGATACTAGTGGCCAACCATATTGTCTTTGAAATTCTCTCCTGACATGTTAGGGCTCTTTTTCTATATTCCTTCTGTTCTTTGCAAGATTTATATATTCTTTCCGTTCTTTCTTTTCTTTTCACTACCCCTTCATTTATTTTCTGTCTCCCAGGGTTCTCAGTCTTTGATTCTTAGCGTTGACTAATTTTGTATCACCCATGACTTCACCTACAATCATAATTTGTTAACTCAAGTCTCTCACCAGGCTGTCTTTCTTTTCAGCTCTGAATTCTTAAGTAACTTAGAGGAATCTACCAATATCTCAAAGTTTTTGTTTTTGTTTTTTTTAGTGAATATGTGAAATATCTTGTGTTTAACTTGGAATAATTTGTTCATTTTTAGATACTACATTTTAAGGGATATGTTGTATGCACTAAGTATGTATTTGTTCAGTAAGAATGAGTGGAAGCATAGACATACTGAGTCCATGTCCATGGACGGGTTCCTGGAATGATGAAGTCAGGAGAAAACACAGCACATGAGGAGCTAGATGTTGAAACAGCCGAAAGAGCAAGACTTGCTGGGGTGGGCAGCCTGTTGAGACTGTCTTTTGAGCACTGGCTTTCTAACTTTCTTAGGACAAAATCCACTTTAACAATAGATTTTGTACCTTGACCCTTTATTCAGTGTGGAAGCCTATGTGTGTATCTATGTGAATAACAGACATGTTTTGTAGATTTAGTTCTTAGCCTTACTTATGTGCTGTATGCTCAGATTTTCTTTTCTAAATAATGATGATAAAATGTCAGTTAACAAACCACTAACTAGATTTCACAACTCACCAGTGGCCTGTGATCTGTTTATCCTTTTTACATGGATAAAAATAAGAGATTCAGAGAAGAGAAGTTTCCTACCCACTATGAGAACTTTTTAACAGTTAAAGCAGGCAGAGAATGGAATGGATTGCCATAGGAAGCAGTGACTTTTCCAGGGTTTGAAAGACCCCAGGGCTATGGCTGATTTATGTTGAGGTTTGACAGAAAACAGCAAAATTCTGTAAAGCAATTATCCGTCAATAATAAATAAATAAATAAATAATAGAAAGACCCTAGGGCTGATAGTCACCTCTTAAAAGGTGTGGGAAAGAGTCATTGGGTGAGGGATGGGACTTTGTGACCATTAAGGTGTCCCTGAAGTCTTAGATTTTCTGGTTCCCATTTTGATAAAATTTTTTATTTGATAAGCTAAGTTTATTCCATGTTTTTTTCAACAAAGAGGTTTATTTGGGAAGTTTTAAATATATACAGAAGTAAACTGAATAGTATAATGACACCCCTCATCCCAACCCGTGCAGTCTTATCACTCAGCTTTAACAGTTTATCAGCTCATGGCCAGCCTCGTTTGATCTACATTTCTGTTGCCTTCACCCCAACTGTATTATCTTGAAGCAAATCCCAGGCATCTGATCATTCAAATATAAGACTTTTAGAAAAATCACAATACCATTATTACACTTAAGAAGTTAACAGCAAATCTTTAATATCAAATATTAACTCCATTCAAGTTTCCATTTGTTCTTGTTTTCTTTTTTTTTTTTGCTGAAATGGAGATCCAAGTTAGGAATCACACATTGCAATTAGTGATTCTTTTTAATCAATAGGTTGTCTCTTTTGTATTTCCTTGTAATCTAGTATTTTGAAGAAATTGGGTTGGTTGTCCTCTCTTGTTCCCTACAGTTGTGATTTTGCGGATTCCATCCCTGGTTTAGTTTGACCTGTTCCTCTGTCCCATAAATTGGTAGTCATATCCAGAAGCTTTTATCAGGTAGAGGTTCAAATTTTAAAATATTTTTTGGCATGAATATTTCATTAGTTCTGTTCTTTCTTAAAATTGCTCAGGGTATACCAGATTTAATTGTAAGGATGATTGGTTTGGTGTCTTAGTTCTTCATTTTTCAAAGTCATCCTAAGCCCAGTTCCCCATAAAAACAGATGGAATCACTTAGAAGTTTGGGAAGATGATAATCCTGCAAACACCACATCCAAATACAAATTACAAGTTTCTTGTCCAGCTTCATTTCCAAAAAAGAAAGGGAAAAAGCAGATGCCTTGGTAATTACTACAGACTACAAATCAGGTTTTCAGCTAAAGTGAGACATTTTACAGTAAAGTCAGTCTTGATTATTCTAGCACACTATGGAAACCTTGCAGTTTTGCTGGTTAAATTTCCCACTCAGTAAGCAAGTATTGTCAGTGGTTACTCCCCATCCCTTTCTTCCTTGGCGGTTGGAAGTAAAAGAATAAAAATGGGAAGATGGCAGGTCAGAAAGGAGTGTATTGTGGTTCGGTAGCTAAGTCGTGTCTGACTCGCTGTGACTTCATGGGCTGCAGCACACCAGGCTCCTGTGTCTTTCCTTCACCATCTCCTGGAGCTTGCTCAGACTCATGTCCATTGAGTCGGTGATGCCATCCAACCATCTCATCCTCTGTCATCCCCTTCTTCTCCTGCCTTCAGTCCTTCCTAGCATCAGGGTCTTTTCCAATGAGTTGGTATGTATGTGAGGAATCAAATAACTGTGTTCTTTGGTGATCCTTTTGAAGGATATTGGTAATCTTCTTCCTATTTTTTTATTATGGAAAATTTCAAATGTACAAATAGGAAAGATAGTATAATGAGTATCCATGTTTCCATTACATAGTTTTTTCCGCCCCCTCATGTTCAGCACATTTTCCAAAGTTGGGTCAGGGGTCATGCTATAATTCAGCAGAATCTTTGTTTCATTTGTTGTAAGACTTGTAGCATAGGCCTTACATCTTTTCTTCTTTGTTTTATTTGTGTTGGTAAATCTTTTGCTGGATTTTATTTTATTTTGGTTCATGTTTATTATGTTAGGTCGTAGGTGAAGAAGATTCAATTTGATGAAGATGCTATGATTAGGCTTTATTCTCTGACTTCTGTTTAAAATTTTTTTTTTTTTTTATAATGGAAGCTAACATAAATGTAGAGAGATGGAGAGAGTAGAATAATGAATTCCCATGTGCCCATCTTCTAGGTAATTATCAACATATGGTCAGTTTTGTCTCATTTATGTGCCGGCAAATCCCTGTGTTCCCACCCTGTCACGCTGGATTGTTTTAAAGCTGATCCCAGACATTATGTTGCTTTACCCATAAATGCTTTTTTGTATGTCTGGTAAGCATTTAAAAAAAAAAGATCAAACCCACAATCCCATTGTCACATCTAAAAAATTTAACACTACTTTAACATCAAATATTCAGTGACTGTTCCTATCTTCCTGTTTTTCTTGTTGGTTTCTTCAGGTTAGGACCCAGATAAGGTCCACATTACAGTTGATAATGTCTGTTAAATATCTCAATATGTAGTTTCTTTCTCCTCTTTTTCAGTTCATTTGTTGAAGAAACTGGGTTGTTTCTTTAGAATTTCCCACCTTCTGAATTTTGTTGATTGAGTTCCTGTGATAATGCTTAATTTGTTTCTCTTGTCTGAGTTTTCTGTAAATTGTTAGCTAGATCTGATGCTTAATAAGACTCAAAGTTGATTTTTGGTGGTAGTGTTGGAGAATCCATCATAGTTGTTGGTATTTATTTCTTATTGCACCATTTCAAGATGTATGGCAATATATGGTTGGCCCGCTTTCTCCCATCCAAGTACTAACCTGGCCCAACCCTGTTTAGCTTCTGAGATCAGGGCACGTTCAGGGTGGTATGACCGTAGATTGTTGGCTCGCTTTCTGAGATGAAGGTTGATCAGTGGGCTCAGGTATTGTCAGCCAGCTCAATCCATCCACTGTAGTTTCTTACGGAGCTTTTGCCTAGTGGTTTTTAGCTGCTGCTGATAATCTTTGCCTAGATAAATTGTTTCATTGCATTAACTTCTAACCATGTATTTTTTCCTCCGAATTACCTAAATTATGGAACTCGTAACATTTTGCCCCAATTTCTTCATTATATATTTGCATAAAATGAAAGTTTTCACATTTAACTGGGACACTACTATCCTATATAACAATTGCCAATAGTTCTCTAATATTATCTGATATTGAATTTATATGAAAATCTCTCCCATCATCCCTATGACTTCCTTTATCAAACTAGGATGCTGAAGGAGCACATATATAGTTATGTCACTTAAGTCTCGTGATTTAAAACAGTCCTCCTCCTTTCTCTTTTCACTGTCTTTTTCTGACAATGACCTGTTGGAAAGATGCAGGATGGCTGCCTAAGGTCTTGTAGAATCTTTCTTTTTTTCTGGGTTTGTCCGATTGTTTCCATGTGGTGATATTTACCTCAGTCTTTAGTACTCTTTATTTTCTGCAAAGTAGAATTTAAATCTAAAGGCATGATTAGATTCAGAATAAACATATTTGGTAAGAGCACTTAATAGCCAAGTTGTATATTTCATATCACATCAAATCAAGACCCACATAATATAGTTATCCCACTATTAGTGAAGCTAAGATTAAGATGGTGACTAAATTCCTCATTTAGAGTTATATTTTTCCCTTAGTGGTGGGCAAATAATCCCGGGGGAGTGAGACTTTAGCACCATACAAATATTTTAGTTCTTTATCAGTCGTTCATCTAATAATGTTAATATTTGTTGATGGTCCTGAATCAATTATATCACAGGGAGTTTCAAAATGGTGATAAAATGGGATTAAAAATATTATGGTAAAATACACATAATGAAAATATACTATCTTAACCATTTTTAAGTGTGTATTTCAGTAGTGTTAATACATTGACACTGTTGCACAACTAATCTCCAGAACTGTTTTCATTTTGCAAAACTGGAACTCTGTACCCTAAGAGTTTTCTCATGCTTTCAGCTTTGTAAGCTTGCAATTTTCTGTGAAAAATAGCCTTTTCTCATCAAGGTAGGCTATTTGATTACCATGAAATAGTTTTTAATTTAAAATATAGGAGTAAACAATTAAAAACTTAATTTTTTCTTTTATCAAATTTTAAAATGAGCCATTAATATATAATAGTAATCTCAAAGGTTTTTTGGTTGGTTTGTGGATTTTTATATATTCAATGTATTTCCATCAAGAACAGTCATTCTTTTTGATGTTCAAATTGTCCCAAGCTTGGCCAGTGGGAGTCCCTTCAAATTGGCTCTTAAATCTTTTTGTCATGACCCTATCAGGCTTTGAAAGTAAGGGATATGTTTGTTTAAAGGCACTAAAGTTTTCTTTGGAGAACAGGGTCAAACCTGTATTAGCCAAAGCACAAATAGCATCCTTATTATAGAAAAGTGCCATAGAGCAGAGTAAAATACCAAGGTCCTAATTCATCAACATAAGGAGAAATAAGGTGAAGTTAGAAGACCTTTTAAGGCCTGTTCTCATTTTATATTGTGTGATCTTTTACCATATATAAGGTGGTTTTACCATTTTGTTATTATTGGGACAAAATATTTCAAGAGTTTGAATGTTATTAGGTTTTTCCTTAAATAACATCTTTATTACTTTCTTCCTATTCTGATAGTCAGCTTCCTGGGCCATGGATTAAAGGACTGTAAATTGGAAATGTGAGGGTTTCACACGCATGTTTCACAGTTATAAAGTCCATCCTCAGAGGAAGCATGAAGGGGTTTGCATACTAACCTTTGCCTTTTATTCCAATAAAATATGGCTAAACATTCCACATAGAGAAGGTCAACCTTATAATGCTTGATCAATTAGCTGCTGTCTTGTTTCCTGCAGACGGCTTTATTTCCTCTCATTTGAGTAAACAGAAGAGGTTTTATCAAGAGTTTAAATGTATAACTGAATTTGTGAGGACCAACATCATAATACTTGTATCATGTTTTCAAACCTCTGGAAGATACCATCTGACATTTAAAAAAAAACTTTTTGGTTTTGAAAATTGCCTTTTCCCAGTGTAATGTGGATAATGGTCATCCTATAAGCAGTCATTCTTTTCCATTCATTTTTCTTTTTCAGAATAAGTGTGGCTCAGTTTTATCCTTATGCCCCTAGTAGTCACTATGACGACTTTTGGTTAGGAATTGGATATGAATTGCCAGTTTTTTTTGAATACTTTGAACACATACTGAATGTTGGGCAGAAGTACAAATAATACAGCTGCATACCATACTAATAAAAACAAAATGTTTGCCTTGAAAAACAGTTTCTTCTCCTAGAAAGAAGTATTATGGAATTCTGTATTTATTCATCAGTGAGTTTAGTTTTTATGTAAATAAAAGACTGTACTGTATTTTACTTAGAAATATTTCTTTTCAGTGTTAGGTGTGGTTGGTTTGTACAATAACCCTCTAAGATATTTTTTATATGTATGAGAAGATCATTAACTTTTTCAAAGATAGCCAACCCTTTAAAAATGTGTTAAGTTGCTTTAATTGCAGAAACTATGAATATTGTTATATCTAGTAAATTGAGTTCATTCTGTGAATTTTCCAGATGGTGAGAGCAACTGGAAGAATTTGATACATTTCTTCTCATTCATAATATTAATGAATTGTGAATTAGTACAGTTGTAATCTGTACTGGATTGTCTGTATAAGACCCATAGAGGCTTGCATGAGAAATACCCAGTGTATGGATTTAGATGTAGTTATTTTCTCCACCACTGTAACTGGATTTGAGATATCTTATACGGAGTATGTATAATCAAATTGCTGAAGTAAAAAACAAATTGAAGTCTGGTAAATTAAAAATAAAAAGAAAATGTCAAAATGAACATATGTATGGCTGAGTCCCTTTGCTGTTCACCTGAAACTGTCACAACATTGTTAATCGGCCGTACTCCAAAATAAAAAGTGTGTGTGTGTGTGTGTTTAAATCTGCCCTCCACACACCTCCTATTCCTGTAGCTATCCCTGATGGCTCAGTGGTAAGGAATCTGCCAGCTAATGCAGGAGATGTGGGTTCTATCCCTGGGTGGGAAAGATCCCTTGGGGAAAGAAATGGCAACCCACTCCAGTATTCTTGCTTAGGAGATCCCATGGACAGAGGATCCTGGGAGGCCGCAGTCCATGGGGTCACGAAAGAGTCTGACAGGACTCAGTGACTAAACAGCAACAACAGGCATACATTTTTATTGATGTTTTGTTTTTGTGTATATTTGTATATGTTTTGTTTTTACACAAGTATTTTTAAAGAATATAATGATAAAGTCATTTCTCTTCTCTGAAATGTCTACTGGAAATTATTGAAGATTCTTTTCCATGAATATTATCTTTAAATGTTTTGGCATTTTAAAGTATAAAGATGAATAACATTTTTGAAAAAAGGAAGTCATGATACTTAATAGCTGAACCTGATATTTTTTAAGTTTTTAAAAAATGACAAGCATTTATATTCTTAAGAGACAGTTCTTTTAAACCCTGGTCCCTGTGAAAGTGAGTCATTTCTTCCAAGGTACAGCTCATATGTCAGATTTTCTGTGAAGTCTTTTCTAATTTCCACAAGTACAGTTAATAATATCTCTTTCCTCTCTCTCCCAAGAAATCTGTTGGCAATTACCAGGTTGGATTTCAAAATCCTAAAAAGGTCAGTTTTTCTTATATAAATTTTTCCTGGGCAACAACCCTATATTACTTGTGTATTTCAAGTGACCGACATAGAGGAAAGCATTATATAGATGTTTGTGGATTGAATGAAGACCAGTAAGTGAAATTAAAGTTTTTTTCTTTGAAATTAAAGTTTTAATAGAGTTTATACTATTAAATATTTTTCTTGTTTTGCAAGAAGTGAATATTTTGACTGAGTTTGATAATCTTTCTAAGGTAGAGAAAACTCGGAAGTGCCAATAGTAATGTGAATTGACTTATAGAGAATTTGAAACAGATTCTTATATGGAGAAGATGAAGATGGTCAGCTGGTAACAACTGCTTTTCTATCCAGCACTGACTTACCCATCCTTTCCTCTTTCCTGCCCCTCAGTGGAAAGGATAGCCTCCTTTTATTCTGTGGATAAGGAAGCTCCAAGTTGCACCCTAGAATCCTATCCCCATCACTTTTGGCTGTCTCAGAGATACCCTTCTATGAATTAACTGCTAACCTGTTCTGTGTCTGTTTTCCCTTCTTCTAGACAGTGGTTCTCAACCTTGGCTGTACATTAATGTCACCTAGGGACCTGTAGGAAAAAAACCCTGGGCTCCAACAGAGATCAATTGTATTAGAATCTTTGAATCCTAGAATCGTAGAGTTGAAAGAAATAAAAGTTTTGTTTTACTTTAGTTAATTAGCCCAATACTTCTAATTAAAGATGAGGCAAGAACTCAGGGATTTGTAAATCCTTTCATTGGCTGCCGTTTTCCATCTCTCCACCCCAGAATCATTGAATTCCATCTATTTAGTCTCCTAATTAAGGACTTCCCTGGTGGCTCAGCTGGTAAAGAATCCACCTGCAATGTGGGAAACCCAGCTTCAATCCCTGGGTTGAGAAGATCCCCTGGAGAAGGGAATGGCTACCCACTCCAGTATTCTTGCCTGGAGAAACCCATGGACAGAGAAGCCTGAGGGACTACAGTCCATGGGGTCGCAGAGTCGGACATGACTGAGCTACTAACACTTTGACTTTCAGTCTCCTAATTGGTTTTTGTACCCTTAATCTCCAGTTCCCAGTTTATTCTGTCCTTTATTTTCCCATGTTCTTTTACTATTTGTTGTTCTTATGCTGCTCTCCTGCTCAGGCACCTCTAGTAAGTTCCCCTTTGCTATAAGCGAAGTTGAAATTAGCAGTTTTTCAACCCCACCACCCTCCTTCTTTGGATCGTATGCTCTAGCCAGAGGATTCTTCCCTGTCTTTTGTACAGTCACATATCTGACTTTTTAAAAGAAAATTCCATAAACGGTACCTAGACTTATTTACTTCTTTCATTTTGCCCATTGGTTCCTACACCAAATCATATAATCTTTGTTTCTGAATATTTTAGCAGTCATTTTATTCAGATCTTTAATTTGTAGATAAAGAAACTGAGACTTTGAAATGTTCAATTACTGCCACCACCCAGGCCACACAACAAATCAGCCTCAGACCCAGGTTATATTTCAGGTTTCTTTGTTCACTTTTTTCAAGACCTTTTTATAAGGTGCAGCTCATTCTAGCATTTCTCTCAGACTTTCTCTGATCACCTCAGTTAGAGGGTCTGTTCTGGCCTCCAGTCTTCAGTGCTATTTATTGTCTCATTGCAGCATTTGTGCTTCTGTGTTCATAATAATTAACAATGACATTACTGACCTTTGAGTGCTTACCTACTAGTGCTTACTAGATGAACTGTGAACACTAGTCAACTAGTTAACTCAGTGCTTATTTCATTTTTACTTTACAACCACACGACAGGGTAGGTATTGTTATCCACATTATAGAAAGAAGAGACAGAGGTATTCAGTCGCTCAGTCTTGTTCAACTCTTTGCAACCCCGTGGACCGCAGCGCTCCAGGCTTCCCTGTCCATCACCAACTCCTGGAGCTTGCTCAAACTCATGTCCATCAAGTCGGTGATGCCATCCAACCATCTCATGAAAAGGTCAAGGCTTATTTGTCCCAAAGCCAAGCCCATCTGTGGTGTGTGTAGTCTTTTTTACTGGTAAACATCTGTTGTTTTTTCTTAAGGGTGGTAAACATCTTTTATTTTTCACTGGATCATAAATTTCTTGATAACAAGGAACAGGTCATTAATGTCTTTGTTTTTCCTGTATTTCCTAAAACATCTATCATAGAAGAATTCAGTAAATACTTATTGATTTCAGTTGGGAGCATCATAACTTGGTGGCTATGACCTTCAGAAGAAGGTCAAAGTGTTGATGTGCTGTGGGGAGGATCAGGCGACCTGTGAAGCTTTTCTCAAGTTCAGGCCCCAGATCTAAGAAGGGGATGTAGGTGTGGGGTTGACTGAAGTTTCTATGGAATGATGAGGACAAGAAAGCTCTATAACTTTCCATGTTTAGTGGCTGTAATGAGATATTATACCTTTATCTACCTGTGAGATTTTGCAAAAGCATCTCAGTGGCATATTGTTTTCTCTGGCTTTGTTCTCTGTATTGGGTGTTGCCTTCTTGAATAGTCTTGAATTTCTCTCTCAACCAGGATATGAGCAAATATCTTTCCAAATATGATTGTTTATTAAAAAAAAAACAAAAAAAACAAGAGAGGTCTCTGGCTCTTCTTTCAAAGAATTTCTTGAACTTTGTCTTCTCAACTGAGAGCTTCCGAACTTGTGGGATCCTTAAACTGTGCAGGTACGTTTTGATTATGGATGTGGGTTACATGAATGACTGCCCTTTTGTAGTCAGGCAGTTAGGTGTGAAAAATCTTTTGTGCCTTCTTCCTATTAGCAAAGTGACACCCTTAAGCTTTCAGGCATATTGGCTTTCTATTGTTTAGTGTTTGAGGTTATTAGTTGTCTTTGTTCTTTTGAAATACCACTCCCCTCCCCCATAGAAAAATGTGCCAGCTTAATTCATTAGTGATCAGGAGTATGGGAATGAACTGCTTCCAGTTAAGGGAGGTAGATTTAAGGGTTACAGGGTGTAAAAGTGAAGTATGATTTTCAGGACATTTGAATAATCTTATTTAAAATGAATGCTTATCCATATCTTGAGAGGGAAGAGAAGTAAAATAAGCTAAACCAAGTGTAGAAAGAACACTATAGATAGGACACCTGACTTGTTCTGGTCTTTATTTTATCATTAACCAGTGGCATGGTTTTGCAAAAATAACTCTGAGCTTCATTTTTTTCATTTCTCATTTTTAGTTAGTTGGAGTATATACCACCCACCCCCATCATGTTCGTTCACTTCAGATGTCAGATTCAGAGTTTGTTTCTGATAGATATGAAACCATAAGTAATATTCTTATTTATTTGGGAAAATATAACTCTAGTGTCAATTTGCAACAGTATTAATCCTGACTTGTATGCAGAAGCTGGAAATCTGGCTTTATGGTTCCCCATATTCATTAGGGGGTGATTTGATGGTCATGAGTCCTTTCTGTGCTTATGTCTTCAAGTAATGGCTGCTGAGTATAAATTTAGCCCTTGAGTTTTTATTGTTGTAAAATACACATTAAAATACATAAAAATGTACATAAATTTACCATTGTAACCACTTTTTAGTGTATAATTCAGTAGCACTTAGTGTATTCACAATCTTGTCAGCATCACTGCTATTTATTTCTGGAACTCTTCAGTCTTCCCAAGCAGTGTCTCCATATCCATTAAACAGCAGCTCCTCCTCCTCCCCTTTTTCCAGCCCCAGGAAACTCTTATTCTACTTTGTCTCTGAATTTGCCTGTTCTAGGTATTCATGTGTGTGGAATTGTACAATGTTTGTCTTTCTGTGCCTGGCTTATTTCGCTTAGCATGTTTTCAGAGTTCATCTATGCTGTGTCATGTGATAGAATTCCATTCTGTTTTAAGGTTGCATTTTTATTCTAGAAATTATGCCACGTTTTATTTATCCATTTATTGATTGATGGACATTTGTGTTGTTTCTACCCTTTGGCTATCGTGCCTGATACTGCTGTGAATATTTATATGCAGATATTTGTTTGAGTCCTTGTTTTCAATTATTTTGGGTGTATACCTCAAGAATTGCTGAGTCAGGTGGTAATTCTTAAAACTTTTGAGGAACCATCACACTGTTTTTTCCAGTGACTGTACCATTTTACATGCCCTCACTAGCAATTCTCAAAGGGTTCAATTTCTCCACACCCTTTTCTGTGCATATTTTTTCCATTAAAAAAGATTATAACTGCCATGCTAATGGGTCTCAGTGTAGTTTTAACTTGCGTTTCCCTAAGGACTGAGTGAAGTTGAGCATCTTCGGGGAAATTTCCATTGCATACCTTTGCCTATTTTTAATTTTTTGCTGTTGTAGCTGTTAAGTAGTTAGACCTTGACTTTTAAATCTAATATGAATATGGAACCCATCATTGAAATGGCAGCCCACTCCAGTATTCTTACCTGGAGAATCCCACGGACACAGGAGCCTGGCGGGCTACAGTCCACGGGGTCGCAAAGAGTCGGACATGACTGAATGACTAAGTATTGTGGTGATGATACTTATCTCAATATTGGTAATGTTAGGTTGTTCAGTTCAGTTTAGTTCAGTCGCTCAGCTGTGTCCGACTCTTTGTGACCCCATGACTCGCAGCACGCCAGGCCTCCCTGTCCATCACCAACTCCCGGAGTTCACTCAGACTCAGGTCCATCGAGTCAGTGATGCCATCCAGTCATCTCATCCTCTGTCGTCCCCTTCTCCTCCTGCCCCCAGTCCCTCCCAGCATCAGAGTCTTTTCCAGTGAGTCAGCTGTTCGCATGAGGTGGCCAAAGTACTGGAGTTTCAGCTTTAGCATAATTCCTTCATTACTGTTATTATTTTGCCCTGGCTAGTAGATAAGAAAGCATCCTCTTTCATACAGTTTCTCACAAATACAAATTCTTTGTGCTTTGGGATCTTAGGTGATATTAAGTAAACAGAACTTGGGTTTTAAAGTTCAGGACCAGAGTCCTTGCCTTGGGCAAGCTAGCCTGGCAGGAGGACCAGCTGAGTTGAGGGGTTGTGCTGCCTCACCACTGGTCCTTGAGACTGAAGTATGAATCTGAATGTACTTTGTAAAGTGGATACTTCCATTGATGAGTTTTTACTTTTGGCCCATTGAGACTCTACAATCTGTGGAAGCCGGTTTTTGAAGCATGAGAGGAAAAAAAAATGAAGGTAGCTAAGCAGTTTCTTCAAAGGATCCCAAATTACTTTCTTTATTCCCCTCACACTTTCAAGAGCTGAAAGGAGATGAACACTAGTGTATTTTGATGCGTAAAAGAAAACAAAGGAAGGATAAATCCCTTGTGCTGTTCCACAGCTTTCTAAACCGCTGGTGCTCAACTCTCTTTAAGCAAGACTTCATAGTGCTGTCCTAAGGCACCACCTCTCCTGTTGTTCCTAATGTGATCACATATACTAAACCATTTGATCATGAGTTTATCTGGTCAACATTTCTTTGAGTGGTTTTCTTTTTCAGATGTGTTTTTAAGGACATCTTTCTCAGAGTTGAAGCCGTTTTGAGATTTGCTGAATAGTTTAAACAGATGCTGGTTTCCTCTTCCCCTGTACACATTATTCTCTTGGGGTCAATGACCTTGTCATTTGTGCATGTGGTTATGCCCTCTTCTTCCTCAAGAAATCATATGCGGATTCGATCCCTGGGTTAAGAAGATCCCGTGGAGTAGGAAATGGCAACTCACTCCAGTATTCTTGCTGGGGAATCCCATGGACAGAGGAGCCTGGTGGGCTACAGTCCATGGGGTCACATAGAGTCGGACAGGACTGTGCAGTGTGGCAACAGCAAAGAGGAAAAGAGACCTTTCAGTGTGAATATTCAAATAGAATTTTTTTTTTCTAATTCTCATTGGTATATTTTATTAAATGCTGCCTTCAGAGTTGGAGAAAGGTTGAGATAGAAGATGTATTATTAGACTGTCATTGTCAGAATTCTGGAAAACACATCCATAATTTCAATGGTTCATTTTAGAGCTAATATAATTAATAACTCATGGGTTGGATTATTTACTCTTTTGATTATGAATGTTTATAATTCTACTGAATTTTTAGTGTGTTTATAAATTATTTTCTTTTTGTGTGTGGTAATTCATATAATGGAAGAACTGAATGAAGAAATTAGAAAGTTTAACATTGGCCATAAGTTGGATTTAATTTGTAACTAGTAAGATTTCCAGTGAATTAAAGCAGATGATTCTAATGCTTAGAATTTAGCATCTATTCTTTCAACTTGCTTATTGGCACAACATATTGAATTTGCTGCCTGTATTTTTGATTATTTTGGAGCCACTTTGGTTACCTAGTCAGCTCTATGGAATTATTTTATTTTGTCCATTGTTGTTGGTTAAAATTTGTTTAACCCTTGTACCTTCTTTGTTTGATCTTTGCATGCTTTCTCATCTTTCTTGTTTTTTTACTTTTCTACCTAGTAGTCTAAATGAACAGTTGGATAATTCTGCTTTTGAAGTACTTATACTGACAGTTCAATCATTTTTGCCTTTTTTTTTTTGAGTTGTCCAGTAGATGTTTAACACTATGCTACATTTCAATATTCTCTATCACTCTGTGTAAACTTCAATCAGAGCATTTGGTGCCTCTAGGCAAAGGATGTCATTTAATTTATTAGCAGCTGTTGCTATATACATGTGATTGTATTTGACTGCAAGTGTATTTTTATAAGATGAGTCTGGTAGAGTCATTATATAAATGATCCAGATTAAGAAAATTATTGACCACTGAGGTAAGTGCTTGAGAAATTGCCTATTTAGAAAGGCAGTGCATTTTAAAGTGATACTGTTGATATCTGTGGATCTAAGATATGCAGGGGAGGCTGTATATTTTACTTTGATATTATTGCTGTACAAAAAAAAGCTTATAGAAAACAAATTACCTGCCACTTACTTTCCGCTTTCTGTTGATTTGAGATACAGCAGAGTGTTATGCAAGTAACTCCTGGCTGTTTAGTTAAGGGAGAAATAGTTTTTGTTAAGGTGGTTGAGGAACCACAAACAGTGGTTCTGAATAGTGTGTGTGTGTGTTTGTCAATGGCTGCAGTCCACATGTTGTGTGTGTTTGTCGATGACTGCAGTCCACATGTTCTCCTCCTTGGGTTCCGGGTGCTCTGTGGGAAAAACAAAACAAAGCAAATCCTCCCCTGAGGATTTCAGTGTTGGATAAAGGGCTCTGAACAGTCAAAGCTTGGTTCAGACTTTTAGGTAGCGTGGCCACCAACAGCTGTGGCCCATTAAAGATCAACTTTCAGCAGTTTGGTAGCAGTTAAATGTCACTGGAATGTTTATGCACTTGCTTTGTAATTTGACAGGCATCTCAGATTTTCCAGAGTAAATGTATAAAATCTAAGTCGTTCTTTGACATGGGACTCATAGTCAGGATTCCATGGAAGGAAATGCCCTTTTAACTTTAGAATTAATTTGGCAGTTTAAAAATAGAGCTATGATAACTAATCCTTTCTGCATGTTTAAAAAAATATTTGCATAGAATGAAATTATAGAATGTAAATTTAAACCTTGAAAAACATGATTAATGTACTATTTACCCAGGTGACTCTTTAGAATTTGATTAGTAGAATTTACTAAAAATGCCTTTACACAAACGCTCAAGTGAGGAGTGAGGTGTGGTGATATTTTCAGATTTTGGCAAAGTAAACACTAAACTTTAAAGCTTTTTCAGTCCTAAACAACAGCCCTCAGCATTCACTGGAGGCTTTTCCCAAATATAGACCACCAAAGAGGGAAGTAAATCTTAAGGAGATAAAGTTTTATACCCCCTTATCAGAATTTTGGAAAGGAAAACTTCTAGGGAGGAAAATTCCCATGTAAATATGGAATGTTTAGGATTTTCTTTTTCCTTTTAATATTCTCATTTGAGAATCCTGATTGGAAGATTGGAAGGTTGAAACGTTTGCTCTTTGATAAAAGCAACTAAGGGCTTCTCAGGGCTTCCCTGGTGGCTCAGAGGGTAAAGCGTCTGCCTGCAATGCAGGAGACCCAGGTTCGATCCCTGGGTTGGGAAGATCCCCTGGAGAAGGAAATGGCAACCCACTCCAGTACTCTTGCCTGGAAAATCCCATGGATGGAGGAGCCTGATAGGCTACAGTCCATGGGGTTGCAAAGAGTCGGACACGACTGAGTGACTTCACTTTGAAGGGCTTCTCACGTGGCACAGTATTAAAGAATCCGCCTGCCATGCAGGAGATGGAAGAGAAGCTGGTTTGGCCCAGACCCTATCTGGGTGGGGAAGATCCCCTGGAGGAGGAAATGGCAATCCATTCCAGTATTCTTGCCTGGAGAAATTCCATGGACTGAGGAGTCTGGCAGGCTACAGTCCACGAGGTCACAAAGATCGGACTTGACTGAGTGCATGAAACAGCAGCAGCAACAAAAGCAACTGATCCTCAAAACTCCCAGGGAGAGCTTGCTCCTCCTGACGAGATCTCTTTCTGCTTTGCAGTCTTAAGTTGAGCAGTCATTATGGTGTCTTCTCAGTAATTCGAGCATTCACAAATGTGACAAGACTTTTTTCAGATGGTTGGAGAAGTGGGGACACGAGGAATAAAGACCTAACAAGTTCAGATTATTTCAGAGCGAGAAACTTACTCTCAATAATTATTTATAATATTTGAGTGATCTGATTACTCAAGGATGATTGGAGAGCAATAATGAAGAGAAAAATATATATATAAGTATGTATTTATCTGTAGTAGGTAATGTACCCTGAAGACTTTTCCATGAAACTGATGTAATTTAGTATCTGATTTGGATAATTTGAGCTTCCCTGGTGACTCATATGGTAAAGAATCTGCCTGCAATGCGGGAGACCCGGGTTCGATCCCTTTGGATATTTTGGTGTATGATTTAGAGACTGCATGATCCTCTTTTCTGTTTTTCTGATTATGGAGACGTAAAAAATTCATTTGTCTGAGGGTGACTTTGAGAAGGGACATGTACTTTAGACGAGATAATGTTTTAATGTTCAGGGTACTGGATCAGACATGAGGATTCCATCATACATTTATAGTTAATATTTTCCCTTTTTAAATAATAGATCAGTAGAGTCAACTTGTGTAGTCTGGTAAGTCATGAGCATCAGACAATGGGATATTTTTACTTCATTGCTTTATTCTCTAGAGAGCAAAAGCGTCACACTGAGGGATGACTCAATCCATTAGTGACAAATAGCACAGGACTCAGAAGGGTAATCTCAGGAGGGGAAAATGAGTGCTGCACACAGAACCGAAAGCCGTGTTGTGCCTTTCACGAAGGACTTGTTTGGCTTTTACTTTTCTTAAGGGCCTCATAATTGCTTTTTCTCTTTTAAAAGGATTATTAATTTTCCAAAGATGTCAATAAGTCTGATGTTGCTCTAGAGTGACAGGTTACATGAGTTGGTGATTTGATATGATCTCTTTTCATGGTAGTAATGAAGGACAAATTTACTTCGTGAATAAGAGTTTTTAAACTCAGATACCTGATTCATAAAAACATGTTGGAATGCTGGCTTTCTGTTTACCCTTAACCGGTTTTTTTGTCCCATCTTTTGAAGTTATCTCAGCAGCCACCAAATAAATATACAACATGGTGGATGCTTGTATTTTGCTTAGGCACTTACGACATAAATGATGATGTAGAAGTTTCACTTGGCCTTCCTTGGAAATGCTTCAGATCCTGGCAGTTTTGGATAAACTATTTAAAATTCAGCAGAAAGTTCAATTGGCCTTGAAATGTGAGACTCTTAGAAACATGGTTTTTAAGTAGTTCTTTAAATTTTTAAGGAACTCAAGATCATGGGCATCATTAAATTTCTAATTCCTAGGTTAGGAACTGAGTACTTTTTTTGCTGAATGAATGGTTTCTTGGTTGTTGTTGTTGGGAGGCTTAATAAGTTGATGTTTTCACACTTTGGGGACTATCTGAAGGCAATGACGATTTTAAATGTACATTTACCCAGGAAATTGCATGTATAGACACAGCTTTTGTAAACAATTATTATGAGAAATCGTCAGAGTTGTTTTACATGGTTTCCTGATCTGATGGAGAAATGATTGGTCACTATAGGGCCTGGAAACAAAATAAGGGCTAATGGTCCCCAGAGATTATGCTTCATTTATTTTAAAAGTATGAACAATATGCTATCCTTCGTGAAGTATTATCTTGCGATAAACATTGGAATTTCATTTTTGCTGACATAACAGCATCCATATAAACTTCTCAGAGTGATGCCAGTTCTTCTGCTGTGACGTTTGGCTCATGGAGCCGCTTAGTCATTGGCTGCATTCACCGTTGGCCTTGTATCTTTTTGGCAAACACTTGCATCTCTGCAGGTTTGTGAGGTAATGGGTAATAATTGTTTGACTTCCTAGGCAACAGCCTGCTCAGACGCAGTGTGTCATGTTCCAGAGGGAGCTATGATGGTTATAGCCTGGCTGTGTGGAAAGGAGGCGGCGTATTTGCCGTATTGTCAACTTTTGTTGTATTAAAATACATACTTGAATGTGAGTGATACACACTTAGATAAGAATCTGAATTGTAGGCCTTCACATTAAGTGTATCTCAGATTAAAAAAATTCATTTACACCTAATGGTTCTGGCTCACAGAGGGAAGAAAAAATAAATTTCAAACCCAAACCTGATACAGACAAGAAATTTAACTTTTTAGAATTTGGTTATTATCAAGTATTTTAATTCATTAGGAAAACATGCATTTTTCCTATGTGTTTTAGCCCATACATACTTTGAATGAGGGATATAAAAGTGATAAGAATTCTTGAACTTATGCATTAACAATGAGCTAATTAGATAAAGTAAGACAGTAATTAAAAAAAATTTTATATATGCAATTTTGGCTGTATTGGGTCGTTCTTCTTTGCTGCTCCTGGGCTTTTCTTTAGTTGCACTGAGCAGGAGCAACTCTGTTGTAGTGTGTGGACTTACCACCGTGGTGGCTCCTGTGTGTTGTGGTGCACAGGCCGAGTTCCTCTGAGGAGTGTGCAGTCTTCCTGGACGAGGGATCAAACCCGAGTCCCCTGCACTGGCAGGCAGATTCCATCCATTGGGCCGCCAGGGAAGTCTGATAGTAATTTTAAGACCAGCATTAAGTGTTACATAAAGTATCTAAAGGAACTGATAGTGAGGGAGGAGGTTTGGGAAGAGTTTATAAACCAGATTGTAAGGGAGGAGCAGAGAAGAATGGAGGTGAAAGGGGTATGACCTGCGCTGAGACTGGGCTGAATGCAGACAGGCCAGACTATGGCCAGAGGACCGGGAGAGGCCTTCAGTGAAACTGGAGGAGTTAAAATTTGATCTGAAAGACAGTAGGGATCCATTGTAGCTGCTAAACTGTGGCAAGATGTAAATAAGATTTATAAAAGATCAACAGGACTTGGCAGAGATGTGCTGGGTGGTTTGTGTGAAAGGCCTGCATTCGTGTGAAACTCCAAGAGAAACAAGTTTACTGATGCACGTGGCCTCCCTCATGGCATGGCATTTATGTTGTTCAGTTCTCTTCAGCTTAGAGTTTGATCCTCTGCCTTAGGGAAGCAAATTTGATCTTGTCAGTCAGTATCTTGTTAATGAAAATGGGGCTTGGGAAAGAAGAACCAGGCTTTTCTTCCTTCCCCCTGCCAAGCAAGAAAACTAAAAATCCCAAACCTAATACCTACAAATGAGTAAATAGTGAACTTTTTTTTTAAGAGATGGAAGGTTCTGGATTATGAGAATGCCAGTTTGTTAACTTATAGAAGGAAATATAATGGACAAGAGGAATAATTTGCATCATTCTGTCTAATGTGAGTTTCTACTTGTTGGTCATGCAGCTGTCAGGTAGTGAGTGGTGAGTGTGGAGAAAGAACTGGAAGGTTGGTTGTAATGATAAGAGAAGGCTTACAGGGAATTCATTAATATTTTCTGTATCTGTTAACCTTCCTGTATCTGGGCTAGATGCTGTCTTACTCATACAGCGTCAACAGAATAGATCCAGTCCCTGCACTCATCCATCCTCACAATAAAGCTGTTCTTGCTAGGAGGGACTAAGTATGTGGGTCAGTCTGATCACATACTCTCTCCCTCTGAATTCCTTTTGCTTTGTCAAGACTTGTCATACTCAAGTCTTAGTGACCTGGGGGCTGTTTGGTACCTTTTAGTTGACTTTGCACAGCTTTGATTCATTTTATGATAATTTTGTGTGTGTGTGTGTGTGTGTGCTGTTAAAGGACAGTCTTATATTTAGGTCTCCCTTAGCTCCCATGAACTACATACAGTATGAAATATGCCAAGATTGCTGCCAGGGAAGTCAACCAGGAGGTCAGCTCGGGTTCAGCTTCTACTCACAGTGGTATTCCTGCTCTGAGCTATGTTGCTGCTTACACAGTATTTCCACAACCTAGAGAGCTTGAAGAGAGGGTTGGCTGTGGGAATGAAGACAAAGGGATGAGGCTACTGACCTTTGCAAAGAATAAATTGCATATTCTGATGATGACAAACCTGAGTGAAGGAGAAGGTGGAGTTAGAAGTGAAAGCCTAAGAAGGGGTTGATTTTGTGGGAAGATGATTGATTTTTGACAAAGCCACTATAGATCATCCAGGTGGAGATGAGCATGGTGAGTGGTTTGATATTGTGACTCCAGTGATTGATTAAGGTCAGAAATGTACATTTGGGCAATCTCCATTAGAAATAGTGGCTGTCTTATCTTGAACTTTTAAAAAGCTCCTTAAGTTCTTTAGAATGTTGGTTAATGATTAACAATGTTAATATTTCTAACTGTGGTATAATGCTACTTACCATGTACAGTATCTCATGTAATCTTCAAAACAAGTAGGAATTATATACTTATCCCTATCATATGGGTGGGGGTGGGGGTGGGAAACAGGCATAGAGAGGCACCTAAAATCATAGCAAAGGTGGAGTTGGAACTTGTAGGTGTTTAACTGCTGAGCTTACACTCTTAACCACTATATCATATTGCCTCTTAATTAGATAATTTATATGAAAGCAATCAAAAAAGCATAAGGCTTTCAAGACAAAACAAAGTTGAGATAAGCAGAATAGAATAAGACCACAGTGGAGGAGGAAATGGAGAAAGAAATGATTTGGATTGAGGTTTTAGAATAATATCTCATTTTGGGAATATAGAGAAAGTGGACCAAGAAACTGGAGAATTCCAAGATGGCTTTGAATCCAAACAGAAGTGTATTCAGAAGGAGATGATTTACTGTTGAACAGGAACAGAGGATATAAGTAGAGGATAGGAACTGAAAATCCTACAAGCTGGCTTTTTCTCATTGTTGGATATCATCTGAAATATCACTTTCTCAGAGAAGTCCTGAGATTAGTTGGGATGAGTATCCAGTGCTTATTATAATTTCTATTGCATTATAGGCCTTTAATATCTGTTAAGTAAAGGAATTGCAGCAGTAGATATTTGGGATATAAGCTGTAATAAGACATCAGAGACCTTTCAGTCTAGTCTGGGAGCTTGGTTATTAAAGCATTAATAAGTTGTTGTGTGCTCATAGTTGACATGAGTGCTTTGGCTAGTGGTCCTGCTTATTTGCCCATTGGTGTATGCAAAAACTCTCAGTAGAATGCATGGTGCGTGGACATATTAGTTGATGCTCTTATTATTACCATTTTTAAAGGTTATTCCCTGTTTCGTGAGAGTTGGTTGGTTGATTTTCTTTTAGAAAAAAAAGTTGCTCTATATTTGAGTGCATGTCATCAGTACTTTCCTGATTTGTCTGTTTTGTATCAGTTTGGTATTCACCAGGGTTTTGCTTAGGAGGGTATTGAATGTGGTTCTTTGAGTCTGTGTAGGGTTTTTAGTGTTTTTCATTTATTCTTGCTTTCTCTCCCTTCTAACAGATAGTTTGAACCATTGGTATATTACAGTCCTCCAATCTTGAGAGGATGCTTGCTGAAGTGATGTTCTCTCAGGTGAGCTTCACTAGTGCAAGGGTAGTTTTCCAGGTCAACTTCACTAAACTACGTGCAGTGGGTGAGAAAGGCAGGGGTTGAGGTAAGCTCAGAAATTGTTTCAAGAGTGTGAGCAGCACAGCGAGAGCTGAATCGCGAGGGGCTTATGGAAATCCTGTCAGTAATCTGAGCAATTTTGATTATAATCATCAGTGATGGGCTAGTTTATGCCATATATTCAGTTCAGTTCAGTCGCTCAGTCTTGTCCAACTCTTTGCAACCCCATGGACTGCAGCAAGCCAGGCTTCTCTGTCCATCACCAACTCCCAGAGCTTGCTCAAATCTCATATCCATCAAGTCAGTGTTGCCATCCAGCCATCTCATGCTCTGTCATCCCCTTCTCCTCCTGCCTTCAATCTTTCCCAGCCATCAGGGTCTTTTCCAATGAGTCAGTTCTTCGTATCAGGTGGCCAAAGTATTGGAGCTTCAGCTTCAGTATCAGTCCATCCAGTGATATTCAGGACTGATTTCCAAAATGAGCCTAAATTGTTGATCGTCATCTCTCAAATATACTAGAGATATTTAGTATGGAAAATCAATTCACTGGTCTCTTTGCTGTCATTTCATTCAACTGTGAATGGAACTCCAGTGTTGGTAACATCTTGGAATATGTGTAAGCAACAGATAGGAAGAGGAAACCACCTTGGGTCAAGGAGAATATAAAAGCTAGAATTACAGAAAAGCTAGAATTACAGACTATTTAGAACATAGTAATGAGCAAAACAGTACAGAGCAGAATTTGAGAGAGACCACAAAAGCTCTAACCAGAAATTAATAGCTTTAAATTACTGTCATATTCAGTGGGAAAAGAAAAAGAAAAACCTTGAAATGAACTAAGCATTACATTTAAGACAATAGAAAAAGAACCAAGAATAAGCCCTGTTGTTTCAAAATAATATTGGGCTTTATACTTAACAGTGTGATATAACAGTATTTTAAGTTCAAAGTAAAAAATTACTACTTTTAGTCATTTATGTGGTTCTTGAAATTCAACAATACAATACGATAAGGAAAAAATGAATATAAGTATTAGAAAAGAATCAACATTATTTTTCATGGTTTATATATATTCTGTGTGCAGAACTCAGTTGAGTCACAGATTGCCAATTTAAAAATGCTATGTAAAGATCTTATTTCTAGTTCCTAATAATGGAAAATATCTATGAACAAATCAAACAAGATGTGTATTGGGTAAATTATGGAACACGGAAGTATGTGAAAGAATGGTTGCCAAGTGAATGGAGAGTTGTTCATTGTCCATGGATGGGAATGCTTGTTATTATAAACCTAGCAGGTTTCCCTGAATACATCTGTAATTTTAGTGAAAATCCACTCAAAATCCAGGCAAGGTTTTTATGGAACAGTTGATTGGAAAATTCATGTGGAAATGAGCAGGTGTTCAAGAATAGTCAAAATAATCTTAAAACGTTGGGAAGACTTGCCTTACCACACTCCTGTGGCAAGGATAGATAATTAGGCCAGTAATAATTAGACCTGATAGAAACCGGAAACTCCATGTAAACCAGTATAAGGGAATTTGTTATTTTATAGAGATGGTCTCAATCAGTATGGAGAGATGAAAGAAAGAATTGGTATGTTTATTTGTTTATGTGGAAAAAATGAAGTTTTGTTACTTACTTCATCCCCCAAATTCATTATAGATGCATTATAGATAGGCTTAAAGGTTGAATGTCAGTCTCTAATAAAATTCTTAGAAGATGTAAGCATTGTTTGGGAGTAGGAAACAAAGTACACGTGATAAAGAAAACGATTGAGAAGTTTACTCTGTTTAAATCTCCATAAAGTATGTGATGTGTGTTAGTCACTCAGTTGTGTCCAACTCTTAAGTGACCTCTTGAACTATGTAGCCCACCAGGCTTCTCTGTGGAATTCTCCAGGCAAGAATACTGGAGTGGGTTGCCATTTCCTTCTCCAGGGGATCTTCCTGATCCAGGATCAAATCCGGGTCTCCTTTCTTTGCAGACATATTCTTTACCATCTGAGCCACCAGGGAAGTGTACTGCAGAAGAAAGACAAGGCTACAAATATGTTTTAAATGGATGTGTGAAAGACATTACTAGTTGCCTCGCTTGTTTATTCTAACTTTACTAATTTTGTACCCATTTAAAAATGACTGTCTTCTCTGATGTCCTTCAAAAGTCATCAGTTGTTAGCAATGAAATTTAAGCTAAAAATTTCTAAGGAAGCTTTGCTCCCTGAATATGGAAGTCTAGTTTTTCTCTTTCCTTTTTTTTTTTTTTTCCCCTCCTTTTGCCTGGAATGTGGATATAATGTCTGGAGCTTCAGCACCTGTCTTGCAGCGAAGAAGCTGAAGGTACTGGTTAAGGATGGCAGAGCAGGAGGTTAAAAGGCTGGTTTGTTGATGACATTCTCAGCTAGACATGTCAGTGATGAATCGCCTATTCCCATACTTTTAGTAATATGAGAAAAATGGTCTAATCTAGCCGTTGTAGTTGGGCTTTCAGGTAGGATTATGGAAAATAGCCTGTATCCTGCAAGGATTAAAAGCTAGTGTATGTGAACAATTCCTATAAATCAATAAGAAAAAGGAAGATAACCTAATAGAAAAATTGAGGGCAACTGTAGGCAGTTCACAGAACTGGAAACCAAATGGCCAGTAAGCATATGAATCTCACTAATAGGAAGTCCAAGTTAAAACAGGCTTTTCCATAACCACAACTGTTGGCAAACATGTAGATAAATTGTTATCATCAGTCACTATTGGTAAGAATATAAATTGGGAGAACCATCCTGGGAAAACGTTTTAGCGGTATCAGGTAAAACCGACTGTTAAACTAGCCCAGCATTGCACTAGATAGGCATCCTAGAGATTCTTGTACCTTTGCTCAGAGATGCAAAAGAAGTGGTCCTTGAGATGTTATTTATGACTTACAAATGTGAGTGTAAAGTTACATATATGAGCATAGAGAAATCTGAAAATGTAGTCTTGAACTAAAAATGCACATGACTATGAATATGATGATAATATATAACATATGAAAGCAGTATTGAAACTATGGGCTTCCCAGGTGGCGTTAGTGGTAAGAACCCTCCTGCCAATGCAGGAGACACAAGAGACGCGAGTTTGATCCCTGAGTTGGAAGATCCCCTGGAGTAGGAAATGGTAATCCACTCCAGTATTCTTGCCTGGAAAATTCCATTATAGTTCATGGGGTCGCAAAGAGTCGGATATCACACACACACACTCTCTCTCACACTCATTGAAACTATGCCAAATAATGTCACCACCTGGCTACTGAAAGATGCAAACCTTGGCAAATATTTTCTCATCAGTAAAGGTTCTGGATACCTAAAAAAATTTTTTTAAATTTTAAAAATCCAACCAGTTTATCAGTTCATTGCCTCTTTTATTCCTGACAGGGTCTTCTTTACTGAGGATATTATGACCAGAGCTGCTCCTTGACCTATGATATGATACATTGTTAAGCTTTTAAAGCACTTTGCAAAATATTTGCATGTGTATTTTCACTTAATTATAGTAATTGCTTTCTGAGATAATGGGCAGGATTTTAATTCTTATTCAAATTAAGTGGCATTAGTTGGTCTTAGCTTTTTGATTTTTAGTTTAGTTCTTTTTATCATAGTTTTATAGTTTTTCCAATATATAAGTTAATATCTAGGTATATTTCATTTATGCAGCATAACAAGTGATATTTTAAATATAACTATAATGACTGTCTAATTGGAGTGATCTAGTGTAGAGTCTTATTTCTTTAAGTAAATAATGACTTGCTGATTTATTGCTTTTTGGGGGCTGATACAGTTCTTAAACCTTAAACCTTAGTTCTTAAATCTTAATATACACAAGAATTTACAGTAAGTTTACAGAAATTCTTTGACACCTCCCTCCTTGCCCCCAGCCTCAGAATTCTGCCCTTTCTCTTCCTCTGCATTACTAGATTAGTTTCTTAAGGGCTGTTCTCATTCATTTTGGTGGTGCATGAACAGCCTGGTGGGGGGTTGTGTGTCTTTCCATGAAAAGAAAGTGAGAGTCACTCAGTCGTGTCCAATTCTCTTCAACCCCATGGATTGTAGTCTGCCAGGCTCCTCTGTCCATGGAATTCTCCAGGCTAGAATACTGGAGTGGGTAGCCATTCCCTTCTCGAGAGGATAATCTCAACCCAGGGATCAAACCCAGGTCTTCCACATTGGATTCTTTGTGTAAAGAATCCATCCACACAGGTGGATTCTTTACCGGCTGAGCCACCAGGAAAACCCATTTATCTTTCTTTCAGTCCAGTTCAGTTGCTCAGTCGTGTCTGACACCTTGCGACCCCATAAACTGCAGCACGCCAGGCCTCCCTGTCCATCACCAACTCCCGGAGTTTACCCAAACTCATGTCCATCGAGTTGGTGATGCCATCCAACCATCTCATCCTCTGTCGTCCCCTTCTCTTCCTGCCCCCAATCCCTCCCAGCATCAGGGTCTTTTCCAATGACTCAACTCTTTGCATCAGGTGGCCAAAGTATGAAGTTTCAGCTTCAACATCAGTCCTTCCAATGAATACCCAGGACTGATCTCCTTTAAGATGGACTGGTTGGATATCCTTGCAGTCCAAGGGACTCTCAAGAGTCTTCTCCAACACCACAGTTCAAAAGCATCAATTCTTCGGTGCTCAGCTTTCTTCACAGTCCAACTCTCACATCCATACATGACTACTGGAAAAACCATAGCCTTGACTAGATGGACCTTTGTTGGCAAAGTAATGTCTCTGCTTTTGAATATGCTGTCTAGGTTGGTCATAACTTTCCTTCCAAGGAGTAAGCGTCTTTTAAATTCATGCCTGCAATCACCATCTGCAGTGATTTTGGAGTCCCCCAAAATAAAGTCTGACACTGTTTCCCCATCTATTTCCCATGAAGTGATGGGACCAGATGCCATGATCTTAGTTTTCTGAATGTTGAGCTTTAAGCCATCTTTTTCATGCTCCTCTTTCACTTTCATCAAGAGGCTTTTTAGTTCCTCTTCTCTTTCTGCCATAAGGGTGGTGTCATCTGCATATCTGAGGTTATTGAGATTTTTCCTGGCAATCTTGATTCCAGCTTGTGCTTCTTCCAGCCCAGCGTTTCTCATGATGTACTCTGCATATAAGTTAAATAAGCAGGGTGACAATATACAGCCTTGACATACTCCTTTTCCTATTTGGAACCAGCCTGTTGTTTCATGTCCAGTTCTAACTGTTGCTTCCTGACCTGCATATAAGTTTCTCAAGAGGCAGGTCAGGTGGTCTGGTATTCCCATCTCTTTCAGAATTTTCAACAGTATCTTTCCTCATTAAGTGCTTAATAAATGGTTGTAGGATGAATTCAGGAAGCACTTGCCAAAAGTGAATACTTGGACAAAGTTAGTACTGTATTAATTGTGGATGGAGAAGACTAGAAAGAATTTTAATACTCAGAAGTTAGGTGTGTGCTGAAATTGGTTTTCAGGTAACTGTTAAGTATTATTTTCAAACACACTTTTCCTTAGCAAGATCATTTAAAAACATGACTATAAAAGGCAAGGGAAGGTTTTTACTGGAAAAGTTGTAACAAAATAAGAGTAAGTGGAGAAAAATCATGTTATTTTGCACAAGTATAGCAAGCCAGCTTGAAAGTTTTCTCCTTAGAGAAGTTGTTCTCTAACAAGCTACTGGGAATTGTTCAGCCCATTGGCAGCAACACAGAAAACTGCCCTTTTCACCCTTTCCAGAACACAAACGTAGACGATTCATGGCTGGAACCTATCTTCAAGAGACTGCTGGCTTTATTGAAGCCAAATGTGTATAGAGTTTTTCATTTAGACACATGAAGGGCCTCCAGCACTCTTGCCACAGAGAAAGTAAACCACATAGAGATACTTGAAAAAAACAAAAACACGCAAACGAAACACCCTCAACTTACTGTGTATCGGTACACGTGCAGACAGCACCTACTTGGTGAGAAATACACCTCCGTCTTGTGCATTCTTCACCCGTCCGTCTCTGTCAGCTGTGCTTTTTAACGTAATTGCAGAATAAATACTAATTGAACACAGTGAAAGTAGGATGCAAACCAACAGAAATGAGAACCAAGTCTATGCTTTTCGTCTCTTTTGTTGTTTAAGAAAGTCCTTAAGATGAGTTTTTCTAGTGGTGTGAGAAATGTAAAAATGTAACAGTAGCAAAGAGGTTCTTTAATTACCCATTTAGCTCAAAGTTGAAGTAAACTTTCCCAGGCCGAACTTGTCTAACGTGTCCATGTTTGAACAGTGAACTTGAGTGCTCTGACTTCTCATGCCAGACCTCTGGAGAACCTTGGGCAGCTGTTCCTCTGTTGTTATTTACTTATTTGAAAGTAAGTCATGTGAAGATGTGGACAGTTAACTTAAGGAACACTTCTTTCTTTGATGATTGTCTTATAGGCTATTTCACGTTGATGCTGACTATCTCAGGACACCCTCTCACTCCCAACCCAGAGTAAAGAAGTCTCTAACAAGGAGGCCATATCTTCCTGCTCCTTCTATAGACCCTTTCTCAGAAATATTAACAATTATATTTACTTTGAAGATGTTGTTAAGCTGATAAACAGTAATGTGAAATCTTTTTGATATTCTGTTGAAGGAGATGAAAGATGGTTTATTACTGGTTAAGTTTAAGGCAAGCAGCGAATGAAGCATGCTTGCAGTTAGCACTTGTTTGATATGTGCAATTTATCTATTTAAATTGGAAAGATTAGAGTAACAGAGCATGCCTTCTGTGCTTACTAGTTTCAGGCAAGCCAGGTCCCTTTACCAACTCGACATGGAAGATTTTGCCTTTGAATTTTCAGTTTTGATTCCCTGGTTTGCCATCGAGTTTTCTCACAGTATATAGGATTTATTTGCTGGAAAAATTCAGGTGCCTTTGGAAAGGGGTTCTGAACTTGAAATATTTTAAATTAGTGTCAGTATTGGACTCTGAAAAATAAAATTATCTGTTGTTAAAGTAATGAGTGTATGTAATCGAATGGAGTTTCCTTGGCTTATCATTTTTGTCTGTGTGGTTTCTGGAGTTTCTTGACATTGTACTGTTTTGGAGAAGTTACCTTTGAGTCATGATTGGAACTTGTTTGAGGTTGCATGTCGTTTTGGGGAGACAGAAGTGTTCCCTGGAAAATACTGGACTGATTTTCAGTTTGTGAATTATGAGCTTGGTTCACCAGACTGCATTTTGGAACTTGACTCTCCAGGGCAGAGTAGTGTCCAGCTTTACTCTGTGAGTAACTGCAGTTGCCTTTTTGCCATTTGGGTTTGTTTGTTTATTTATAAATGATCTGTCTGTGAAATTTTAAGCCAAATGGGATACAAAGGAATTCCTAGTTTTCAAAGGTTCTTCTTTAATTTTGCAATTTAAAATTTAAAAATTTTAAATTTAAAAATAAGGGCAATTTTGTCTTTATTTTTAGAAGTTAAATATGTTACAGCTGTTGAGTAATTCACCACCTCCTGTTCTCACCTCTGCTTAAATAATTGAAGGAGAAAAATACAGATTGATTTTGTATACCTGAATATAAAGCTGAATATTCAACTTCATCTTTGTAGCTTGCCCAAATACCTGTATGTGATCCTTAAGACTGTGGAAAAAGCCTAGAGTCAAAGAGAAGATAGGAGATTTTTTTTTTTTTTTAATCAAAAGGCAGATGTGCCTACTTTAAATACTTAGTTCGACCATGACACGTTGAGAATAGTGGGAAGCCAAGGACAATTAAGCGTCAGGAAATGGTGTCACATGTTGCCTGTTGTGTCCTAGATGATTTGGATAAAACAGAAACAGCTGTAATGCCAAATGCCCTATAAATTTCAAATGCGGGTGTAAAGCGCGGTGTTAGCACAGTTTATGAGCTGACTTAATAGAGAGCTTTGCCCACAGGTCTTCTGGTGACTTGCTTTCAGCTTTCTTCACAAAAATGCAAAATATTTGGGGCCCTTTCATATTGCTAAATGAAAAATGGTGTGCATTTGGCTCCATAAAGCAAGTAGCCTTGAGAGATGGGCCTGCCTAGAAATTGACTACATTTTTGTGGGAGAACGGGTGAAAAGGGCAGTTTCCTGTGTTGCTGCCAAAAGGTCTGAACAATTTGTAGTAGCTTGTGGCTAGAAAACAACTTCTGTGAGGCAAAAACAGCAACTGCAAACTGGCTCTGGGTATGTGTGAGAAAATGCTCTTCTTTCCTACTTGATTGTTTGCCATTATAGAAATTATGTACAGTGAATTTTCAAACTCAAACGCTTAAAATGGTGTTTTGGCTGGTTTGCATAAAAACCTGGGGAAATATATTTGGAGGTAGCCCAAGCGGTGTATAATTTGGTACTTACAAAAGGGCAGCATTTATATTTTGCTTTTATTGTAACCATGGGTCTAGAGAGGGTTACTCATTTGTCTCCTGCCTTAAAAAGTGCAGGTAAATCTTGGCATCTATGGAGTGTTTCTACAGTAATGGATTTTTTTTTTTTTTTAGTTAACATATTAGGTGTGTGTTTTCTTAGTTAACTTGGGTGTCGTGTTCCATTTTGTATTAGATGTATGTTTATAACATATCCATGTGAAACTATTGGCAATTGTCACTTACTGGTACTGACAGTGTGCCGGGTGCCATGCTTATGTTCTTATATTGGCTATGTTGTTTACTTCTCTAGAAGAGGGAACAAGCTTAGGGTAAGTGTCAGGTAGCTAGAAAATGGTTGGAACGGGCCAGGATTTGGAGTCTGGTGTGTGCTTTCTTAATGATATCAAAATAGTTACTATTTCAGATCTTAATTTGTAGAATTAAAATCTGTTTTTTCTTTTTTTGTGGTTGGGCTTGTATAAAGATTAACGGGCTTCCCTGGTGGCTCAGACAGTAAAGAATCTGCCTCCAAGGCAGGAGACGTGGATTCGATCCCTGGAGAAGGCTACCTACTCCAGTATTCTTGCCTGAAGAATTCCATGGACAGAGGAGCCTGGGAAGCTACAGTGCATTGGGTTGCAAAGAGTTGGACAGAACTGAGCGATTGCACTGAACTGAACTGACTGAGACTTGGTTTGATTTAGTTTAAGTGTTCTCACTAAGTTCTTTTTCGGTCCCAGCTTTCACCACTCCTGAGCGTCTATATACTTATTACTGCTTAAATGCTCCAGGCTTTACTTTTTTTGACCTTAATTTTGATGTTCCTCTTCTGTTGGGGATATCTGGTAGCTTTTCATTAAACTACAGACAATAGTTAATGGAGGCATGACCCTTTCCTTAAGATTTCGCCCTGTTCATCAACATCAGTGTCTTCTTTATTTAGTAAATAGGCTGGTGCTCATAATCTAGCACAATGATTCTTTACTGAGATGGGGGTGGATGGGTGAGTTTTGTCTCCTAGGAAACATTTGGCAATGTCTGGAGATTTGGTTTCTTGGTTGCCATGACTGAAGGACCTGCTACTAGTATTTCTGTATAGAGGTAGGGAATGCTGCTAAAAATCCTTTAATGCACAGGACAGCTTCTTGGATGACAAAGAATTATTTGGCCACGGATGTCAGGAGTACAGAGGTTGAAAAACCCTGAGCTAGCTAACACAGAAAGAAAAAGTGAAAGTATTCATTATTCATTTGTGTCCGACTCTTTGCAACCCCATGGACTGTAGCCCACCAGGCTCCTCTGTCCATGGAATTCTTCAGGCAGGAATACTGGAGTGGGTTGCTATTCCCTTCTCCAGGGGATCTTCCCTACCCAGGGATCAAACCTGGGTCTCCTGCATTGTAGGCAGATTCTTTACTGTCTGAGCCACCAGGTAACCCCAGCTAACACAGGGCATAGACCAAACCAAATCTTATTAATTGGAAACCATTTCTTTGTAAGGTTTTTTTTTTTTTTTTTTTTTAAATAACAAAACAACTCTGATAACTAGGCAAGTTTTTATTCTCCATTCTAGAGGTCAAGGAAGAGGCTCCCAGTCTGCTCACCCAGCCCTAAGCCAGGTGACACAAGTTGACCTTACACTGGATTCTTTTAACTCTTTTCTACCTTCATCCCCTCTCCTGACCTAGATGAGATCACACATTCAATTATTATCTGCCATTATCTTAGTCACAATTAGTTGAATATTAAGAATGGTACATGAAATACCTTGACTTGAGGTGGGAGAAAAGCAAAAGAATGAAAGGAATGTGCACCAAAGTTTGTACTAGGATGAAGGTCGTTGCGTGCCTCTTGCCAACATATTAGTTCAGGTGATGCAACTATGAGTGATCTTCACAGGTTCACACATAACTACCGTGGCAACTATTGATTAGCTTTTGTAAACTGAGAACAAATACAAGGGATGAATGAAATTTTCAGATAGGCTAAAAAAGAAGCAATCTCTAGGTCCAATAACTATCACTTAGCCTACCATATTAGTAGGGAAATTGACTTTTGTATTTTATTGCCTTGTGAATTCTTGGGCCTAACCTTTGTGATTTTGATTAAATGTAACAAGTTGAAAGGAGCAACCTGTACCAGTCTTGATGTCTTTGCAAATACTTGGGATGCTGTCCATCCTTTCTTTGCATCTTCATCCTTCAGTTCAGCTGCTAAATGGTGTCCAACTCTTTGTGACCCCATGGACCATAGCATGCCAGGCTTCCCTGTCCTTCACTATCTCCCTGAATTTGCTCAAATGCATGTCCATTGAGTCGGTGATGCACTCTAACCATCTCATCCTCTGCTGCCCCCTTCTCCTATTGCCTTCAGTCTTTCTCATCATCAGAGTCTTTTCCAGTGAGTGGCCAAAGTGCACTTTGACCACTTTGCATCAGTGGCCAAAGTATTGGAGCTTCAGCATCAGTCCTTACAATGATTATTCAGGGTTGATTTCCTTTAGGATTGACTGGTTTGATCTCCTTGCAGTCCAGGGGACTCGGAAGAGTCTTCTCCAGCACCAGAGTTTCAGAGATGGTTCTAATTTTACAGTCATTCTCTGCTCATCTACTGTTTTGCAGATGACTCTAAGTAGGTATTTCTCAGAGTGGATTGTAATCATTGGTTTCCTCCTCTGCTCCCTTACTGGGTTATGTGTCCTAGCACAGTGCTGGGTATATAGTGGCCATCGCCTCCACATGGAGTGGATGAATGGAAGAGGCAGAGCCAGGAGGAAACACCTTAATCTTAAAACTGAGTAACAGAAAACGGTTGGTAGAGCTTTTGAAACTCAGGGTGCTGGAAAGGAGCCTAAGTAAGTGAAGAGTAGGAATTGTATTAGCATCACCTTGTTGGTGTTTTTGTGCTGGGCATGTTTTTTTCTTTTTTAAACGTTAGCAATCAATGGCAACCCACTCCAGTACTCTTGCCTAGAAAATCCCATAGACGGAGGGGCCTGGTGGGCTGCAGTCCATGGGGTCGCTAGGAGTCGGACATGACTGAGCGACTTCACTTTATTTTTTCACTTTCATGCATTGGAGAAGGAAATGGCAACCCACTCCAGTGTTCTTGCCTGGAGAATCCCAGGGACGGGGGAGCCTGGTGGGCTGCTGTCTATGGGGTCACACAGAGTCAGACACGACTGAAGCAACTTAGCAGCAGCAGCAGTCTAGGTGGCTGAGGCCGGAAGGCTAGTCTGTGGCCTCGGCCCTTTCTGCGTATCTGCTGGTATAAGTGGTGTTCATGTCTTTTACCTGAAGTTCCTCCAGGCTGTGTTACCCTCTTGCTCTGAAGGGCTTTTATAGCTTTTGCATGTTCTCAAATCTGCCTGTTTGCTGGCATATGTTATTTCAATCTGGATTTCTCATCTGCGTTAGGTCATGTCCGGCTCCCCTCCAGGAAGAATGGAGTTTTAAAGTGATAGAAATGACCCCTGAAACCGGACAGTGATTTCGCTGTGGCTGCTCTCTTAGGGCACATAGAGTTCTGGCCTTAACCTTTTATTGTCTCCTTGGGCAGATTTGCTTCCTTTGCTTCCTCTTCTGGCCGTTGAATTTCAAGAGCCACAGCTTTATTTTACTCTGGGGTTTATTATGTGCCTGAGTGTCACCATAAGTGGCCTGGGTTGGAATAAATAGCAACTCTGTAATGCATGTGTTTTGTTTTTCTATTGAATTACATAAAAGCATTAGACGTTTTGATTCAAAATAGAGATAATTATGAGAAAAGCTGTCTCTTTCAGTGAAAGGCTCACTAGCCAGGCACCAGTGCTTACCACTGTGGCCATGTCATTGGACTTGTCACTTGCAAATTGAACATGCCTGATTGCACAGGTGTTTGCATGGTTGAACAGATTATATTTGAACAATAAACTGTTATGCCTGACAGTGATTAGAAAGGCAGGGCAGAGTTGCACATGAATTAGTTTGGTAAGAGAATTGAGGAGAGAGTATTACCAAACATTTTTATAAGAGAAAGCAAAAAGACTTTTTATTCTTTAACAGTTAATTGTCCTTAAACTTAATAATAGTAAGTCAGCCTTGTACCAGGCAGATTTTTTTGTTTGTTTGTTTTAATGAATGGCTAGTAACTTTTTTTATTTACTTACACCATTGAGTGTGTTGAACACTATCTGGTTTTCCCTATTGGAGGACAGATATAGTTAGATTGTGGCTGAGATCATAGGAAGAACCAGTATCCAGTGTCATATATTTTTGGTCTGTCATTTTTGGGGCTTTATGCACAAATGTGAAATCTATGTCTGGGAGAGTGGGGGTGTGGGTTGACTAGGGAGCTGTCTTAGGATTTCTGGAGCTCTCTGAGAGTCCAGTTAAAGTTTGTGGCCATGAATTTGACTTGAGAAAAGTTACCATCGTTAGTTATTTTTGTCGGTGGCTTGGGTGCAAGTCTGAAGTAAGACTGTACCTTAGGTGGAGCCAGAGAGTCCGTGGACATGCTGGAGGAGAGAGGGGCTGGGAATTAAAGGTCTGCTGCTGGTCCACGGAAGTCAGGCCACTGTGAGACGGTTGTGAAGATGGAGCCCTGGGCAGGGGCTGCGGGCACAGGCTGCTCAGGGTCACAGAGTTGTTGGACTTGTGGTTCACAAGGAAAGACAGAAGATAATCAGAGGTTGGGACGAATGAAAATGAGGTAATGGTAGGTCTAGGGCAGAATTTTTCAAGAAATCATTTCAGAAGGCCACAACTGGCATTTACAAGGTGAAATGGCATAAGCAACGTGAGAGTTGGGGCCTTATCTAGTCTATACAGAATTCTATGTGAATTTCAAAAAGACTTCCCTTTTGGGAAAAGCTTTCCATTAGCAATCATCACACCTCGGACAAACCTCACTGACTAGAGTAGAGCTTTGCCACTGCGCAGAGCTTCCCCTTGGGGAAGGGGAAGAGAAAGGGAGGTCGGAAGAAAGAGGTGCCCCCTTTCCTGGCTGAGGCAGCCCGCTGGCAGGGAGAAGGCTCACTGGGACTGGGGCTGGATTTAGCACAAAACGCTTAGGCTTTAAGCCTGATCAGAGTGGCCATTTGAAAACTGTGTTTCCATTAAAACTGGGTGTGTTTACTGTGTATTTGTGAACTGGGTTGGGATGTAAAATGTTTTACTCTTTTACTGTGGGTCACAGAAAAAAATTGAAAGTGTTTGGGAACCGTGGGAACGGGTAACAGAGGATACAGAGGGCAGGATCAGGGGGTTCGCTTTTAAAGTAGGAAACAACACACACACACACCCCCCCCCCCCCCCCCCCCCCCCCCCCCCGCTCTGTGGCTTACAGAAAGGAGTGGGGAGTACTGATAGCGAAAATGACTTCAATTTGGAATGCATCCTAGGTTGGGGATTCAGCCCCCTCTCTTCTGGCAGAGGCTTTATACATAGTCGGGTGGTGGTGAAGTATGGTCCAGACACTAGTTGAGCTTCTCGCTCAACCCTGGGTCTAGGGAGCTTTTCTGTCCGACTGAGGGAAATAGACTGGAAAAAAGTCAAATTGTGGGTCACAATCGAGATCCTGCGATTTCGTAAAAGCTAAGTGGTAAGGAGAGGGGGCTTTTGATGTGTTCTGGGTCATAGGGAGAGAGTTTTCTGCAACTTAGAGTCACAGGTTTACTACATAGCATGTAGTCAGTTGTAGAAAATTGAAAATTGATTTTTAGAGGGTTGTAAGGGTGACAAAGCTCTGTAAAAGTTTATGTGGACAGTCGTGGGAATTGTGAGTTAGAAGTTCTGGCTTCTTTCTTTTTCAGCTGTCTTGTTGACTTTAAAATAAATGAGCATTAGCATCCCTGTGTGATCTTGGCTCTGCCTTTGGAATGTAAGTAAGAACGGACAAACACATCTGGACGTTCCTTGTCCCTCTTCACGTGCTCTGAGTAGTAAAATCTTGACAGTAAATTGTAAGGCCTTGTGTAGCTTTCTAGTCTGAACTTGAGGTGGAGAGTTTCGTTTCCCTTCCTATGGGGCCATGTTGGTCAGGTATTGGTGGTAAAAAGCAGGCCACAATTCCATGGCTTTTAAAAAAGGGATCAAGCCATGGTGGAGTGGAGAGTTAGGCAGTTTGGGTGGAGGCCCGGGTTCCTGTGGCTCTTCATCTCCAGTTGCCAAGAGTTGCCATGTCAACCCCCTGGTCAGGTACCACATCTCTGGGCTGGTCCCTGCTGGAGAAGTGGTAGAGTCGGGATTCTTCACTGGACTGTCTTAGCGTGAACGAAGGGTGACAGAAAGGGTCAGCCCCCACTCATTCTTCTGGGGAGCAAATGTGTGTTAGAGGAAACTCCTTATGTGTGTTTTCCTTAAAAATTGCAGTTAAGCTTTATGGATTAATTGGACCATCTTAAGTAGGCTTGGGGAGTTAGTACTCCCTTTAGTGGCTGTTTCTGTGGGGAAAAAATAATAACAACTAACATTTACTTACTTAGAGTTTGTTGTTCAGTTGCTAAGTCATGTCTGATTCTGTGACTGCATGGGCTCCCATCCCCGGCTTCACTTTTGACATCCTTATCTCATTCCCCCCTGTGCTCACTCCTTCCCCAACAAAGTCCTCACTTCATCTGGGGTTGGGGTGTATGTATGTTTTTTCCTGTTTCCAAGGCAGTGACTCAAAATCTGGCCTGTCATGAGTCAGTTCAGTTCAGTCCCTCAGTCGTGTCCGACTCTTTGTGACCCCATGGACGGCAGCACAGCAGGCTTCCCTGTCCATCACCAACTCCCGGAGTTTGCTCAAACCCACGTCCCTCGAGTCGGTGATGCCATCCAGCCGTCTCATCCTCTGTCATCCCCTTCTCCTCATGCCTTCAGTCTTTCCCAGCATCAGGGTCTTTTCCAATGAGTCAGTTCTTTCTGGACTGCCTATAGACAGGCGTGCAGAATTAGTCCTTCTCAGGCCTGCTGGAAGTTAACGGTTTAGAGCTGCTGAAGTTTGACCTTCAGGGATGGTCCTGCCAGTGATGGCTGTGCTCTACAAAGTGGTTAAAGCTGTGAAGTTCTGAGTGTAGGATTCCTAAGCAGAGTACAGTCACGTGTGACTGTGAGGTTTTCTTGTGCCAGGAAAGACTGTGTTTTTATGTTAAATAACATTGGGTGGCCTAAGGGATTCTAGCCACAGCTGCATTCCAGAGACAGTTCAGAGCTATGGCTGGTAATGACATCACCATCGCAGGTGCCAGATCATTCTTTTTTTTTTTCCAATATAGCCTGCCCACGCCTTTTTTTCTTAAAGGACGTTTAAGTACTGCTGTGAGGATTTGTTGCAGAATAAGTATGAAATCCAATTCTGGGTGTGTGTGTGTGTATGTGTGTAGGTAGAGAGATGAAAATAAAGTGCTTTTGGAAGATCACGCAGTCCCAGAAATTCCAGTTTTAGGTTACTTGCGTTCAATCACTCCCAAGAGATTTTGATGGGGAAGGGTGGGACGGAGGAGGGGGTTCAGACTAGAAGAGAAAAGTAGCTGTGATAAAACAAGGTTGAGGGGCTTCCTCCCTCTACTTTCCCCCTGATCCGAGATTGGCCTGGAGTGTTTCCAAGAAAACTCTGATTTCCAGTGTATTTCACAGAGGCCGAAGAGCTCTGATTCCAAATGTCAAGCTTGGATTCAAGGGATTGGATTTTTTTTTTTAATGATAAATTTATGTGTTTGTTGAATAAAACTTGCAATACAGAGAAACATAAATAGTAAAAGCCAGCCTCATTCCCACTTTAAGACATAATTTCTTTATATTTTTATTTTGTAAAAAATGCATTTGGACGTGATAGAATACATTCAGAGGTTATAGGATAACTACTTCAGTAAATGCATATTTATGTACATTTCACAAGTAGGGCTCATACTATGGTTTTGACGTTTATTTTCATTTAACTTTGTGTCACATTTGCCACGCCAAGTAGTTTTTTTTTAGAATGCAGAATTTTAGAACTATGAGGTACTTTAAGAGGTAGTGAATCCTCCCTGTATTTTATAGATTAGGTAATTTAATAAAATGAAGTTAAATGACTTGCTCTAAATTCCTGTTACTTTCAGAACTGGAATTAGAACTGGTTCCATCTATTCCAGTATATTTTTAACTATCCCATTCTGCCTATTTTACTTTATTTACTGGCAAAAGTGTGTGAATAATTATCTCTAGGATAAATTAGAGATTGTTGCCCCAGATAATTTAATCCATCTCACTCTGAGTATGAAAAAAAGTGAAACTTTGAGACTACTCAAACACACCTGTGTAGTTAAATTACTTTGCCCCAAGTGATTTGGAGATGTTAGAAACCATTATGAGATGGCTGGATTGTTGCTATTTTAGGGTTATTTGATGTGAACCTGGAAGAAGTAAAGTTTAAAAATGTGTGCTTTACACTTAGCACAAGCATATTTGAAGTGTTTCTTTCTGTCATGTTAAAACCAATAAATCTCTTCAAACTTTTTAGTGGTCTTGCCAAACTGTTAATTATCATCTCCTTTGCTAAATTTCCTCTTCTCTGGAATTCTATTTTCCTTATTTTGCTGAATTCCCATAGGAGTTCTTGGCTGTATAATTCCTTTGGCAACTGCTCACATAGTCTTAATGCATTTCTTCTACCCTTGTCTTGAAACAGTAACATTTTATGAACCTTAAACTTTCCATGAGGTTGTGTGAGTCCATTTCTTCTGTTGTCTTGAAAACAGTAACATTTTATGAATGTTAACTTTGCATGAGGTTGTGTGCATGAGACTCTTGGCTCCTCAAGGACAGGATGTTGTCTTGTTATTTTCCTTCCTTCCACTTCTCTCCCCTTCACTTTGCCTCCTCACTGTAGTACTAGCAGAGCACCTGTGGGCTCACTCTATTATTATTGTAACTTGTTAAAAAAGTTCTGAGCACATTTAGGGCAAATCAGAGAACATGGCCTCCTGTCTGTGAGTTTGGTAGTCCTGCTGGTACTGCCGATTTCAGGAATATCTCTGCAGAAAAAGCAAGTCTAGTATGATTTGCACATTGTTTTGGTCGGCAAGTAGTTAGATGTCATTTTTGAGGCAGTTGTTATGGATTCATATGATGTACTGGCACACATAGCCTCAGACTCACCCTCACCTCTGTTTGAACTTAGGCTAGAAGAAACTGTATAAAGCAGCTGATGGGTGGGCTACTGCAGGGCTGTCTGAAAAATAGGTGACGGAGAATCCTCAGTTTTTGTTTTTCTTGGAAAAATTCCTCCACAGAAAGTCTTCAGCATATTTTAAATTCTGCATCTTGAAGAACTAAGATTTTGTATATCTCTGAATTTGCTGTATCTTGAGGGAAGAAATGGAAGATGGGATGAAGGGTGTGAAGAAACTTAGTGTTGAGTAAGTGGAGAAGAAGTAGGAATAGGAAGTGGAGAAGAAAGGGAATGATGGCTGGGATACATTTGTAGGTAGAGGAAGAAGGAAACAGTAAGAATGGAAAGAGATCGAGAAATAAGGATAAACAGCCAACTATTAGGGTGGGGACAAAAATCTGAATGTCATTTGGCAAAGATGCTTATACTTTTGGTTTCTTCCCAAAAGTTTTTCAAATGATTGTAGTGGGTGGGGAAACTCCCCTAGAGATGACAGCTTAAGTGTTGGATGAGGAATATGACAGAAATAGCTTGAGTGACTTAAGTAGGAAGAAACAGAATTAAGAAACTTTTTTTTTTTTTTCTGGCAGTGCTCTGCATTTCTTATAATACTGTGCTTAATTTATTCCAAAAAGTTTTTCAGTATCGTATAAAGAGTCTCATTTTTGATCAACTCCTTTTTTTCCTGTGGGGTTGCTTGCCTTAGAATAGGTGTCGAGCTCTCCCTCTCTTTCAACTTGTTCACTATGGAAAACTGTCAGGACATAGAAGATATGCTGCAAACGGAGACTGATTCCAAGAGTTGACCGCAGGACAGCAGCCACATCATTCAAGGGACCCAGTACACGTGTGTGATGTTGATGTGCACACACATGTGTTCTTTTCCCTTAAAGAGGTCTTGTGATGCTAGAATGTGATCTTATTTCTTTTGAAGTCTTTTTTTTTATTCATTATTTTTAAGTACTAATGGCTCTGCATACTCTCCAGGCTATGGGGAATTGTTTTTCCATATGTTTCTGTTCGGGTCAGTGAAAAGAGGAAAATAATTTAGGGATGAATTTTATGATTGGAAAAGGAACACTGCCTCCTAAAAGATATTTATGTTTACCGTTGGGTTCTAGTATCAGTCGCATTATTTCCTGACCCGGGGCTGGGCTGCGCCTGACATAAGCGTTAGGAACTGAATTGTGTCAGCACCGCTCCTTAAGGCGTTTATCTTAATCCAGGCGTCCTTGGATTGTGCCCACGAGCACACAGTGGTGGCAGCGATCACAGAGCTGGGCTGCTGGTGTGAGCTCTGAGGAGCTCAGTGATCACCCGGTGAGTCCAGTCCCCATGAACGCGAGTTGGTGTTTTTATTTAGATGCTCTATTTTGATCTCATGAGGGGTCGTGGTATTTAAGTTACTTCGGTGTCATTCTCCTGGGATGGACTGAATAGCCCTGAATTCTGTCTCACGGGGCCCTGTTATGCAGCTCAAGTAAGTAGAGGATGATGGCCAGGGAGGTACCAGCCGCGGAGCTGGTTGCGGTATGGTCCAGATTTGGGTGTTTGGGTTGGCCAGCTTTCCTGGAAGATAAGCTTATATTGTATTTACATAGATGCATCCTGAAAGTTCTGTGTAATTATACAGTTGTATTTGAGTGTTCCAGAATAAAACAGTACGTCTCCTGTCTGTGGCTTTGGCTCTGAGAGCCATAGCTGCTGCTTTCCTGCACATTCCCCTGCACTTTCCCTTGTTCCTGCTTTCCCCTGTGATCTTCTGTGTTACCCTGAGTGGAGAAAGGAGCAAAATCTTCCATACTTGTCTCTGATGAGTGCTTTGCATGAAGGAGAGAATATAGAAATGCTGTGGCTAAAAAAAAAAAAGCCACTAGCCTGCATTTTCGTACTGTTTTTACACCTGTGGGGAATTGGAAGTTTTGAAGTGTGAGGTACACTGGGAAAAGAAAAACCAAGAGGAAAACGTGGTTTGGAAAAACAAACCTGGCTGGGAAGATAGGTTTCTGCCTTTTCTTACAATATTCTTTAAAAAAATAAAAATTCCCTCACTTAGCTCAGAATTTCTTAGATTCTCTCGTGTCTGTGATGCAAAGGATTGGCTACATTATTTTTTCAGGCCCCTCCCAGACTCATGATTCAGGAGGACTGTATACCCCCAAACGTATTGTTGTAGGACTTATTTCAGAGCCACTTTTGTTTTCTTCTTGCTTCTCTTAGAATTCAGTACCTTTTTGAAGGTGATGATCCTTTAGGTCAGTCTTAACCCACGAGAACCAATCATACAGGTGAAGATAGTTGTTTCACACTCCTCACATTTTCCTTGTATGAATCTTAAAAGATGGCATGGCATTTCTTGTCATCAATGTGCCAAAATAGTGTTTATTCCACTGGAGGGCCATTTAATATTAAGCTTACTTTACTGAATCATTAAGGTGATTATCTTGGATAATAGAAAAATAAGATGACGGTGCCAGGAATTGTCTGAAAAAACAGGTGCACAGTTTGTTTTTTAAAAAGTGTTTTCTTATGATCTCATCTCTTTCTCCTCAAATGTACTAAGCATAACTTTGTGCAAAGGAGTGTGTGTTTTGCTTTGGGGGATCCAGAGAAAAGACAGACTTGTTAAGTACGGTGGCTAAGATGTGTGCTCATAGGGTCAGTACTGCAGAAAGTGCACAGCTCTGGAAGGGGGTAAGGGAGTGTGGGCACTTGGAGGAGAGAGGGATGGCAGTCTTTGGACAGGGCATGGCCGGTGGCTGGCTTTTGCCTGATGGTGGTGGTTGTGATGGGCATGCTTCGAGGAGTAAGCCTGGAGACTCTTGGCTTTTTCCTCCCTCAAGACCAGAAATCATCATGCATCCTACTGAGCAGAAAAGTTAGAAAGGAGGGTGTGGCCAGAGCCTAGAGGACTGCATTTCAGGTGAAAGAATTTGGGTTTTCTTTCTGCAGTTACTGAGGTTTTCCAAACAGGTGAATGATGTGATCAGAACTGGAGTGTAGGAAGATGAGGTGGATAGAGAATCACAGTAGGGCTAACAAATTTATGAGAAAATGTTAGTTATGAGAAAAATTTACCTTTGGTAACTTATTTACTGGTTTTACTGACTTGAATCAGAGTCTACTGCTTGTTTTTTCCTACAGTACAAAAGTCATCAAATTGTTTTTTTAGGGCACTCTCCACTGAAGATAACTAAGTATATACCCTTCAGATAAAAGTGGCTTTGTTGTGATCTTTTTCCGTTAAGTATACTCAGCTATTTACTGTATTTTGTAATTAACCTTGACTACTCTTGGCATTCTCTCATAGCCTTCCCCGCCCGCCCCCCCCCCCCCCCCCCCCCCCGGCATTTAAGTCCTTTTCATATCAGTGTTTTAAAGACATTACATGATTGAGTGGGTATATCACAACTTCACCTTCACCTCCATTTAATAAGCGTTTAGTTCCATTTTAGTATGCTATTTTAGGAATTTTCTTGTCCTATTTTTGACAATAGTTTGTCTTTAATCCTTGTGAACATTATTTGGTGTTGATAGTCTTGCACGTCAAAGTATCTTGGAAAGAAAGTCAAAGTCTTGTAGCTAATAAGTGAAAGAGTTACAGTTGAAACTCAGATCTGCTTGTTACTGAATCATTTTATATCTACAAGCCTCAGTTTCCTTATCTATAAAATGGAGGCATCGATAGTACATTTCTTTTCTTTTTTTAATTTTATTTTATTTTTAAACTTTACAAATTGTATTAGTTTTGCCAAATATCAAAATGATAGTACATTTCTAATAGAGTGGTCATGGGAAATGAAGTGAAATGATCCCATGTGCTGGCATAGGTTGTTTGTAAGCCATCTTCTGAACAACATAGATGCATGGTGTTTGTGAATCTAAAACACTTAATTGATTCAACCGATAAGTAATTTTACATTTTGAATTTTAAAGGTAATTTTCTTTTCAAACTTAATGAAATCACCCAACTTTTAAAACCTCAGGCCCTCTTTTAATTTTGTGTACTGTAACACATGAAACTTGTATTCTCAATAGTTTTCTTTTAATTCTTCCCCACAGACTGTCATTCTACACGTTCAGCTCTGTTTTGTGTTAATTTTTACTGCCTTTCCCCCCTGAAATGCAATAGTCCTGTAGTGTCCTAGTGGAAACATTGTTCTCTTTGTTTGGGCTTAAGAAGTGCCTTTGTCATTCCTTTGAGACATTCTGCAGATGCCATTTTGCAGTTCTGAAAAATATGTCGCTGTCCTCCTTGTGCTGTGTTATATTGTGTGTGTATGGCTTGGTATTTTAATGAAGTTGTAGTGAAAACTTGACAGCGATAACTTGTCACGTGATGATAAAACATAGAAAGGCTCTTTCTTAACTGTAGATATGTGGTCCCCATCTCTCCATAGCGTTGTGTGGTCGGAAAGTAGATCCCTCCTTTATTCAGACATTTGATACTTTTTGACTAACTTCATAGAAAACTGTTAAAACAGCTTCTTTGAACATGTACTGCTTTTTAAAGATCTCTTAATTTATATGTTCTTAATAGCATTTTAAGTGGCAAGTATACCCTCTAATTTGCTAAGTGGCTTTAATCCTTGTACTATGAAGTGGGGGCAAAAATCTTTTGGGAAATTGCCCTGATAAAATCCAGGAAATTCCTTTCATTCTTTTAAATCCAGTTAAAATCTAACTTTTAAAAAAGGCCTCTGATGTAACAGTGTCTGCAAGCATGTGCTTCTTAGAGTCCAGTAGTTTCTTGTAGATAGTGCCAAGCTCAAAGAGGAGTAGCATGAATGTATCCCTGTGTTTCAGGTAAATCTATACCCCATGGCACACGACCAGTTTATTATAACTTTGCTGGGACTTAGCCAGCTTGTTTTGTACAGCTTTTAAAACTGCCAAAGTAGGGGTACAGAAATGAAGGGGGAAAACTCATCTTTCTTTCTTTTAGTGGATTTTAGTTTATTAAAACATTTCTTAATTATTATATGTTTAGTGGGAAAAGCTTGTTAATATAGAAAAATACAAATAAAGCAAAATTTTCCATTGTCCACGTTCAGGAACAACAATTGTTACCATTACAGCTGAGCATTTCCAGTGTTTTATCTGTGAATTTACATATGAGGTAGAACAACAGGGTTTTCCTTTTAAACGTGCTTGTTTGCCCTTGGCGAATGTATGTCTAAATTGTTTTTCTTTAAATTGAAGTATAGTTGATTTACAATATTGTTAGTTTCTGGAGAAGGACATGGCAAATTCCATGAACGGAAGAGCCTGGTGGGCTACAGTCCATGGGGTCACAAAGAGTCGGCCATGACTGAGCACATCAGCAGCGCATTGTTAGTTTCAGGTGTATAGCAAAGTAATTTGATCATATATTATTTTTCAATTAGAGTTCAGTACAGGATATTGAATATAATTCTCTGTACTATATAGTAAAGCCTTGTTGTTTTTCTCTTTGATATATGGTAGTGTGCATCTGTTGGTCCCATATTGCCAATTTATTCCTCCCTCCCTTTCCTTTTGGTGACTGTGAGTTTATTTTCTGTACCTGTAAATTCTTAAGATAGTACTGCTTACTTTTAGAAATGTTACTCCATAGGGCATTCATTCATTAGATGGACTCACTTGAAAGTTCTCAATTAGTAGAAAGTGTGTACCTTTATTGCCTAAAGATATATGAGTCAGAAAAGGATGGGCTAATCATTTTGGATGTTTTCCAGGATCATAAAAGCATAATAGGTCTATATTAGAACTGTTAAGAAGCCTTTAAAACAAGTAAAGATCCTATCACATAAGCCCTGGCTCGTCTTGGACAGCTGGCTCATTGATTTCCAACAAGAGCTGATTCTGTGGTGGCCTGACTCCTGTCATCTGCGGCAGAGGTACCCAGGGATTACGGTGTTTGTATATGTTTAACCATCAGCTGGGCTGGTTTTAGACAATGATACCAAGCCCTGTGTCATGCCGTCCCATCTGTTTCTTTTAAAGATAAATATACAGTTGGTATGGGACAGATCCTGTTACACTAAACTCCATGGCAGAAATAAACTTCCCAGGTGGCTCAGTGGTAAAGAATCTGCCTGACAGTGCAGGAAACACAGAAAACTCCAGTTTGATCCCTGAGTCGGTAAGATACCCTGGAGGAGGAAATGGTAATCTATGCCAGTATTCTTGCCTGGAGAATCCCGTGGACAGAAGAGCCTGGTGGGCTGCGGTCCATGGAGGTCACAAGGAGTTGGACACGACAGAGCAACTAAACAACAACAGCAACATTAAAGGTTGAGGTGAGAGGAAATCCTCTCCAGGGGATTGGTAGATACTTCGACCAATCTTCTTCCAGAAGAGAAAAGCATCTCAAGCCTGGCTCTTACTACTCTAGGATCCAGTGGGAAGAATATTTACTTTCAATATATAGATGATAAGCCAGCAGGAACAGATTTCTATATCTTATTATATCTGTGCTGTTCTGTTGTTTCATTCAGCATTTATTGAGTTAGATGTTCTGGTATAGTTAACATGGAATTATAGATGATAATGGGAGGAGATAAAAAAGGGATTGAGGAAGATATGAGACACTCGAATTATGGCTGAACCCAAATGGCTTGAATAGATCCAGGCAAAGTCTTTGGTGGGAGGAAAATATCAGGGGGATGGGGACTGGGGGAAGTTAGATGTGGCTGCTAAGTAGATTATTAGGAGTGCTACATTCCACCATTTGTCTGATATATATATATATATATATATATATATATATATATGTATGTATGTATGTATACACACAGTTCCATACATTTAAGTGTAATGTATAATTGTGTATATATCCTTTTAGTTCAGCTTACACAGGTCAACTGCAGGTACAGTCCTTCCCTCTTCCAAGGACAGACCATATAAAGTTCTGTTGGCCTGCTGCATCTAGAGGCAGAGTATTGTCTCAGAACACGGTGTACCGGTGATGTCCATCCCTCTGGCTTCAGTTCCATTCAGATCAGATGTCAGCGATCAGCTGCATTGTTGAGATTTCCCCCTGGACAGTGCTCTGCCCTGCCCTGTCCTGTCGAGTAGCTGTAAATTACCCTCTTGGATCACCAAGCTGTGTGGTTCGTGGGGTGTGTGATTAGGTAGGTTAAGAGCAGTGGTTGCTCTGGGGACAGCTTGTCCGTGAAGTGTAATTCCTGATCAGATCTTACTGCCCCTGGTTCTGTCCATTTGAAGGATCGCCTTCACTCACTATGTATACCTCAGGGCCGTCTCCGAGCATGGGCTGTTACTCTCCATTTAAGTCTGACTTCGCCCTTCTTGGCATCCTGCTTGCTTTGCCAGTGGGTCCTCCTGGAGTGGTAGACACTCCCTGCTGGGTTGGTTTACCAGACTTCCCTTTGAGAGCCTTGTGATTTGTGAGAGTGTGTATGTACCATAAACTCACAAATAACTTGATTGCCTCCCCCGCCCCCATGTTTTATTCTGTTTTCTAAAAGTCAGTAACAGAGCTATTGTTAGGTTTGGTTACAAACTGCTTGTTTTTAACCTTATACCTGGAAGCTGGGGTTAGATTTTTTTTTTTTTCCTCAAGTGTAGACAGGGGAAGTGGACAGTCTAGACAGAGGAGAGTCAGCATTAATGAGGACACGGAAGCATTTCTTGTTGAGGCTGGTGTGGCTGGAGCTTGGGATGTGTGAGAGAGCATGAGAAGCAGAAGATGAGCCTCGTATCTGGACTGGAGTCAGTCAGTGCGGAACCCGGGAGATTATACTGAGCAGTTTGGTTTCTGTACTCCCTGCAGAGCCACTGGAAGCCTTTCAGAAATTTTCATTGCTATTATTTATTTGAAGGAAGAGGCATAATTGCAAATATCTGTATTGCAGAAAAACTACATGCCAGGTTTTATGGGGAATTACCAGATTTCCCTGGGTATCTGTGCTGGTGAATTTTACCCTCAGTTAAAGGCATCTACCCAAGGAAGCCTCCTTTTGTATTTCTTTTATTTATGGCTTTTAGGTGAAATTTCCAACTCCAGTAACACTTTTGTATTTCTGTGCAATAAAATCTGGTGCTGAGGTTTTTGGGTGGTATTTATTGTACTGGTGACTAGGATCAAATTTAATTTTAACCTAATTTTAATAGTAAATCTCACTGTTACCAGTTAAGTACTTTGTTTTTACTACAGAGTAATAACCTGAAGCTTGGCAGTACTGATTTAAGTAGGTGTCTTTGGTATTTATTGCTCTTTATTATGAAACAAATTTGTGCCTAGTCTTACTGTGAGCCAGGCTGGGCATTCAAAGATGAGGACGAAGGCTGAGCTGCAGATAACTTCACAGTGAAGAAGACTGATGCCAGGAACTCAAAAACGGTCATTTGAGCAGTAGAAGTACCTATAGAAAAAAGAACAACACTATGAGCCTGGATGAAGAGTGAGGAAAGGGTCAGGAGTGACAAATGTACTGCATTTATTTATTTTTTACTGGGATTTTTGTTTGTACTACTAATTGAGTATGACCCATCAGTCCATTCATTCATCAAACATTCCTTTGGCTTCCTTTACTGTATGACAGGTGTTATATTGGGTTGTGGGGGATATAGATGTAAGACTGCAGTCTTTGCCCCTGGGAATCTATTGTTTACATGGACAGCCAGCCAGTCAATAGCAAAGAGAGGCATTTTGGGGACTGGGAATTGCCCCTGAGAACTGGATAAATAAAACATTTTTTAACTGTTTTGCTTAATAATTAATAAAATCATACCATAAATCAAGTAAGTGAGAATCTTTTTGTAAATTACCTTCTTAATAGTTGTACAGGAAATATTTGTTGAATGAATGAATGTATCTTTTGTGTAAGAATAGGTTTTTGCAAATTGGTATTAACACAAAAGAACATTTGCATTATTTGCTACTGGCGATCGCTTCATGGATAGGATACTTTTTCTTTCCAATTGAAATTTCCAGGAAGTATCACTGTCCTAGGGTTTCTGGCCAAGCACTTTTCTGAAGCCAATGGGTGGGTGTATGTTTAGATCCAAGAGAAACAAATTATAACCATGGATGTGAACTTTTCACAGTCTTCTCAAAGTAAAAGCTTGAAAAAATATTTTTATGCTTCTCTCTTGCAAATACTAATATCCTTTTCTAAAGAGGAGTAAAGCAAAGATAACATGTTGAGTATACTGGGTATTCATATTGTTGCCATCCTTCCTTGTAATTATCACAACACCTCAAAATGTTCATTGAGAATTTTTGGCTGTAATTTTGAATCCTAGAACTTGGTAGAAAGAAGTATATATGTTCAGTTCAGTCACTCAGTCGTGTCCGACTCTTTGTGAGCCCATGGACTGCGGCACGCTAGGCCTCCCTGTCCATCACCAACTCCTGGAGTTGACCCAAACTCATGTCCATTGAGTTGGTGATGCCGTCCAACCATCTCATCCTCTGTTGTCTCCTTCTCCTCCTGCCTTCAATCTTTCCCAGCATCAGGTTCTTCTGATTCTTCTCTTTAGTCAGTTCTTCACATCAGGTGGCCAGAGTATTGGAGTTTCAACTTCAACATCAGTCCTTCCAATGAACACTCAGGACTGATCTCCTTTAGGATGGACCGGTTGGATCTGCTTGCAGTCCAAGGGACTCTCAAGAGTCTTCTCCAACACCACCGTTCAAAAGCATCAATTCTTCGGCTCTCAGCTTTCTTTATAGTCCAACTCTCACATCCATACATGACCACTGGAAACACCATAGCCTTGACTAGATGGACCTTTGTTGGCAAAGTAATGTCTCTGCTTTTTAATATACTGTCTAGGTTGGTCAAAGCTTTCCTTCCAAGGAGTAAGCATCTTTTAATTTCATGGCTGCAGTCTGTATATGTGGTGAAGTTGAAATAAATTGGACATTGCTATTTTAAATAATGTAGGTATTTTGGGAGGCAAAGAATAAAAATACTATAGCATTAGATTTATGAAGCCTAGCAAAATAGAATGTGGGTATACAACAATAAGAGCTTTCTATTATACAAAATATAAATTAGATGTATCAAAAGTCTCTTAGCTTAAAATTAAATATGAGTGTAATTGGGAAGCAGTAAAGGCTTTGTAAACTGTAAAGCCCCTATAAATGCATACTTGGTGTCAATCAGTTCAGTCACTGAGTTACGTCCAAATCTTTGTGACCCCATGGACTGTAGCACACCAGGCTTCCCTGTCCATCACCAACTCCTGGAGCTTGCTCAAACTGCTGTCCATTGAGTCGGTGATGCCATCCAATCATCTTGTCCTCTGTCATCCCCTTCTCCTCCTGCCTTCAATCTTTCCCAGCATCAGGGTCTTTTCTAATGAGTCAGTTCTTCGCATCAGGTGGCAGAAGGTTTAGCATCAGTCTCCAATGCATATTCAGGACTGGTTTCCTTTAGGATTGACTGGTTTGATCTCCTTGCAGTCCAGGGGACTCGCAAGAGTCTTTTCCAACGCCACAGTTCAAAAACATCAATTCTTTGGCGCTCAGCTTTCTTTATGGTGCAACTCTCACATCCATACGTGACTACTGGAAAAATCATAGCTTTGACTATATGGTCCTTTATCGGCACAGTAATGTTTACACTGCTTTTTAATGTGCTGTGTAGGTTTGGCATTTGGTGACAATACTTGGTATAGTACACAGATTTCTTAAACTTCAACCCACCCCCCCCCCCCCCCCCCACTGCCCCAGCTTATGACTGCCTTCATGGTTTGTGTTGGTGTGGAAGAAGACACAATCATGGTGGTGCACATTCTACCAGGTTAGCTAATAAAAAGGGAAAGTGGAAATAAGAGTCGTAAAGAAGTATCACAGGCTTAAAATTGATATGTTTTAGTTTCAAAGCCTCTGGTGGTTCCATGTCATAGACTTTGAACCAAGATTATACAGTTTAGTAACAAAAATTTGCTTATATAATTAGGTTTTAAGCACCTTCAGGACACTTCCTTATTCCCTAACATAGTATAGGGACCACAGTTATTTATAATATTATGAATTCTTTTCCTAGACCTTTCCCCACCTCAATCTTATAGTAAATAAAACACCTTGTTTCTGCTGTCTAGGGCCATCTCTTTGATTTGCCATCACGATTTATTCTGTACAAAGCACAGTTTGCTTCTTCATGCCATTTCTTGTTCCCATTCCTAATATTTAAAGTAGATTTTTTTTGTACACAACTTACTTAGAAATGGATTATTTACCTACTCTGACAATCTCTGTCTTTTAGTTGGTACATTTAGGCCATTTACATTTAATTGTTGCTGGGCACCATTTTGTTCTTTGTTTTCTGTTCCATCTGTTCTTTCTTTTTCTTTTTTTCCCTTTCTTTTTCTGTCTTCCTCTGGATTGAGTTATCTTTCTTTGAGTCCATTCTGTCTTTACTATTGGCTTATTCATCTATACCTCTTTTTTTGTTTTTTTTCTTTTTTTATGTACCTCTTTGTTACCTAATTTAACTCATTAAATTTGTCTCCAAACCCTCTGTTCCTTTTATAACTATTTCAGTGACTGACTTCTGCTGCCCTATTAATTGCTCTTTATTTTTCTCTCTTAACTCTGATGTGTTGCCAAATTCTTATCATTCTGCCAATTGAATATTACTTGAATTTATCCATTCCTTCTGCTGATACCTTCTCTAGTCAGATACTATAACCTGCACAAAGCTGAGCTCTTTTGGGGTACAGTTTTAACTTCGGTAGTCAAAGAAATACAAGTCTTAACGTTGACAAAGAATTGACAAACCACTTATGTTTTTACTCTGGTCTCTTGAAAAACCCAAATGTGGTTTTATAATAACTGCAAAACTTAAAAATTCTGTGTACCACTTTATAAATTTTTCTTATTCTTCCTCTACACAGTTTAAAAACAGCTCTCATACTCTTTCCTTTCAACCAGTTTCCTCCAAAACAATGAACACCAACTCTCTCAGTTTCAGTTTGAGTCTCTCCTGTGTTCTTTATGGATCTGTTCTTTAGTGACTCAGCCCATTCCACAATAAATCAGTCAAGTTGCTTTCAAAATTGAAATTACAATGGCAAAATTCTCTTTGGAGGTGAGGAAGCAGAGACTGGCTACCTATTTGCTAATATTTTATTTTTTAAACATTAATGCAGCTATCATTTCTTAGATGAAGAAGGAAATGGCACCCCACTCCAGTACTCTTGCCTGGGAAATCCCATGGATGGAGGAGCCTGGTAGGCTGCAGTCCATGGGGTTGCGAAGAGTCGGACATGACTGAGCGACTTGACTTTCACTTTTCACTTTCCTGCATTGGAGAAGGAAATGGCAACCCACTCCAGTGTTCTTGCCTGGAGAATCCCAGGGACAGAGGGGTCTGGTGGGCTGCTGTCTCTGGGGTCGCACATGGTTGGACACGACTGAAGCGAATTCGCAGCAGCAGCAGCATTTCTTAGATAAGCAATATCTATGTAATAGATATGTAATGGTCTGTCTGGTTTTCCTGTCACCCCTCCCCCCACAGTTTAAAAAATTTTTGTTCTTCATATTGTAGTCAGGATTATAGTTTTAAAGTCTTTTAATTTTAAGCTTAAAATCCTTTCATGGTACCACTTTACTTTTCAGAAGAGCCTCAAATGTTGTAACATCTCTTTTATCCTTGCTGTTTTGGATTTTAACTTACTTACTGAGTTTCAGATGTTAGGTTGCCTCTCTGAGTTTAGCTGATATATCAGGTTTTCTGTCATGTCTAGACTTTTGTACATGTTGCTAACAATATTCTACTCTCAGGTCTCAATTTAGATATAACTTCCTCTGGATATCTTTTCTTCTGTGTTCTTCCTTTCACTGGGCCTTTTCCTCCCTGTCAGATATACCTCACTCCAATTGATTCTTTACCTGCCTCTTTTTAAAAAAAAAAAATTGTTGTTTAATTGAAGGATAATTGCTTTACAGAATTTTGTTGGTTTCTGTCAAAGGTCAGCATGAATCAGTCATATAGGTATAGGTATGTCCCCTCCCTTGAGCCTCCCTCCCATCTCCCCTGCCTCCCACCCCTCTAGGTTGATACAGAGCCTCTGTTTGAGTTCCCTGAGTCATACAGCAAATTCCCATTGGCTGTCTATTTTAAATATGGTCATGTAAGTTTCCATGTTCCTCTCTCCATAGCTCTCACCCTCTCCTTTCTCCCCCCACCCTGTGTCCACAAGTCTGTTCTCTATGTCTGTGTTATCACAGTTGTTTGATGGTTAATGGGCTCTTAACAATACTAAGTATTTAAATCCATAAACATGGATTTACTTAGGTCTTTGTTTTTTTTGAATATTGTTACATACTTTTCAGTGTACAAGCCTTATACTTGTCTAAATTTACCCTATGTATTTTACTTTTTTTGATGCTAAGTGAGATATTATTATTATTTTTGGATTGTTTATTGCTTATGTATAGAAATACAACTCAAGTTTTCATATTCATTTTATACCCTGCAACTTTCCTGAACCCCTCTATTAGCTTTTTAAATGTATTTTTAAGGATTTTTATTTATTACAATTATGTCATCTGCAAGCAGAGGTAGTTTACTTCTCCCTTTCTTATTTGCGTGCTTTTTATTTTTCTTGCCTAATTGCCCTGGCTTGAACTTAAGCACAACATTGAATAGAATGATAAGAGGTTGTGAGAGGGAGCATCTTGTCTTGTTCCTGATCTTAGGGGGAAAGGTTTCAGTCTTCGCCATTTAGTATGATGTTAGCTGTGGGTTTTTGTAGAAGCTCTTTGCATGTTGAGGAAGTTTCCTTCTATTTTTATTATTTTTAGTTTGTTTATCTTGAAAGGATGTTGGATTTTGTCAAATTCTTTTTCTCTCCGTTGAGATGATTGTGTATTTTTCTTCTATTAATATAGTTATATTGATTGAATTTCACTTTTTGAATCATCCTTATACTCTTAGAGTAAATTACACTTAATCATGGTATAAGATCTTTTTAATACCTTGCTGGGTTTAGTTTGCTAATATTTTATTGAGGACTTTTGCCTCAGTTAGGGGTATTGGTTATAGTTTCCTTTTTTGTGACATCTTTGTTTGGCTTTGGTATCAGGCCTCGTAGAATGAGTTGGGATGTTTGGGATTTATTTTTGAGTTGATGAAATGTTCTAAAATTGTTTGTGGTAATGGTTGCACAACTGACTACCCTAAAAAACATTGAATTTTATGGTTAAAGTGGGTAGCTTGTATGTTATTTAAAAAACAACAACAACAAACTGTTATTAGCCCCCTTACTCTGCAGGAAAAAACCCACCAAAATAAAACTTTAGGCAAGGTGACCTGTCTTTTTTAACCCAGAGGCCTTTTCATCTTCAGAGCTTTCAACAGTCTTTCCAGCTATCATATTTCAGCATTACTTCTGACTTATCTTTGTATGTGACTGATCCAGTGATAGTGGTCAGCCCACTGTCCTGCTCACTGCTTCCTGCTTTGCCAGACATCCAAACCATCTTGTGCATCTTGCTGCCTCAGTCTGCCCAAGGACTGTTCCTGCTTGTCTTGAATATCACTGTCCCTCTTTCCCACCAATGACAATATATCCTTTCTTGCAAAGTCTGTTCAAATTTCTTCTGTTTACTACTCTAGCCTGCAGTTATCTTAGTCCCAAATGCCTACATTAGATGATTGTTGTCTCACTTAAAAAATTGTAATGTGTGATCTGGAATTACGTGTAAGTTTGCTTACCCAAAGAGTGGGATGGAATGTTTGAAATCAAAATTATTTTGAGAAATCTTGTATATGTGTTTGTAGTATCAGTAGGTATACACTTTATTTTATGCATTTATAGTTAACTCACAAGTTTACAGGACTTCCCTGGTGGCTCAGACAGTAAGGCATATGCCTACAATATGGGAGACCTGGGTTCGATCCCGAGGTTGGGAAGTTCCTCTGGAGAAGGAGATGGCACCCCACTCCAGTACTCTTGCCTGGAAAATCCCATGGATGGAGGAGCCTGGTAGGCTACAGTCCGTGGGGTCGCAAAGAGTTGGACACGACTGAGTAACTAAACTTTCACTTTTCACAGGTGTATATGGATGGCTTTTTATTTGCACTTCTCTGGTCTTCTCAAATGGTTCCTAGTGCTTTGAAGAAAGGCATGATGTGGTATTTTTGTTGTTGTATAGTCACTAAGTCATTTCCAACACTTTTGTGACCCCATGGACTGTAGCACCCCAGACTCCTCTGTTCCATGGAATTTCCCAGGCAAGAATACTGGAGTGGGTAGCCATTTCCTCCTCCAGGGGGTCTTTGCAACCTAGGGATCAAGCTCATATCTCCTGCTTTGCAGGCAGATTCCTTACTACTGAGCCACCTTGGAAGCCCATCATGTGGTATACCTACCCATTAACATTATGTGCTGGGTAAGGATCTGTTGAAATATACGTATATGTTTGGAAATTAGAAAGATCAAGACTTTTCACTTGTTCTTTGAAGTTTTCCTTACGTATTTCTAAAAAGTATTTTTTGAGAACATGTCTTAGAGTGAAGTGAAAGTTGCTCAGTTGTGTCCGACTCTTTGCGACCCCATGGACTATACAGTCATGGCATTCTCCAGGCTAGAATACTGGAGGAGTGGGTAGCCTTTCCCTTCTCCAGGGTATCTTCCCAACCTAGGGATCTAACCCAGTTATCCTGCATTGCAGGGAAATTCTTTACCATCTGAGCCACCAGGGAAGCCCAAAGAATCTCCTTCCCCACACCAGGAGTAGAACCTGGGTGAAAACCATGAATCCTAAACGCTTGATATGTATTAGAGTAGAACGTGTATTTACAGTAAGTCCTAATGTCTGAAGTCCATGTGCAAACGTAAGGCATAGGTAGTGAGACTGTTAATGTCAAGACTGCATTTTGACATGTGGTGACGTATAGCTGGGAGTGTGCATAAGCATAGTGGTATAATGTAAAGAACATGTTTCAAATAAAATAGAATTAGGTTGAAACCTCAGACATCTGTCTCATACATAGTTGTTGGAGGTTAAGTCAGGATCCAGGTTCAGGTTTGTCTGGTTCCAAGACTGACAGTTAACCACTTTAGTATTTTGCATTCCATGCTTTTTAAGGCAAGTTAATTCATTTCTCTGAGCCTTAGTTTATTTACTTATTGAATGAACTTGATAATACTTACTGTGCAGAGATGTTTTGAGACATAAATAGGAATGTTTGTAAAGAATAAGGCAGAGAGCTTGCTCACAAAATAAGCAGGCCTATTAATCCTAGTGAAATATTGTGTTCTTTCAAAACAATTCCAACAAAAGAGATTTTGAAAGTATATCTGACACAGAGAAAGTTGCTTATCTCTTGGCTTTAGAATATTGAACTCTTTGCTGTACATCTTGGCACAGTTTTTGGTGTTTTATTTCTCTAGAATTTAGATAATTTTCCAAGTAAGTCATTTGTTAGCAATTTCTTCCGTTCTCATCTTTGTTGTTGTTGTTCAGAATGAGTTATTGTCAAAGAAATAACAAAATTGTCATTAACCTCCCTTCTGAAGACTTTGAGAATATTTGACATTTATGGTTAACACAACTGTTATTTATTTAAAACCTTAGGTTTTGAAGTTTCCAACTTCAAAACCTAAGGAGTGAAGTTTAGAAAGGCTGATTTTTTTTTTTTGTTTTTTTGTTTTTTTGGTTGGAAGCCATAGTAAGAATAAACTAGAGAAGTGGTTACTGGTTTTCATCTTGGGTGCGGAAGTATGTGTATGAGTATTTTGTTGATGTTGCTATAGAAACAGTAAAAATCCAGCTTGGAAAACATCACAAATAAAGTATTGATTTGGCTATTTAAATTGTTTTTCATATGTTGGAGTTATATCTAATTGATTTCAAAAATGTCTTTGACTTTTTTTTCCTTTTCGGTCACAATTATCTAGGTATCAAAAGTTCAAGTCAGTATTGAGGATATTAACACTAATAATCATGTAAATATTTTTGGTTAGTACTACTCCTTAGAGGTTTGGGGGAAAATTTGTATTAAGGCATTTGGGGAAAAATTTCTATTAAGTCAAATCCAAATTTCCTGTTTGTGGTCGTGATGGAGTGTAAGTTAAAAAATGTGTATATCCATGTATTATAGTTTCAGTTTAGTTGGGGTTTTTTTTTAAATGAAAAACATATATATATATATATATTCCCACACACACACACACACTTTTTTCAAGTTTTATGTATGTTTCCTTTTACAAATTTATTATGGAGTTGTACTGGCCATGCTATTTTAGCTTTTTAATAAAGCTGCAGTTTGGGTCAGGAGAAAGTGATTACACTCAGCAGTTTGTAGGGGAAAATAGCTCTGCTTCTGGTTTTTATAGACTCTCTTGCTCAAAGGAAGGACTGCCATTGAGTCAGTTACAACTTCAGTGGAAGATGTCTCGCAGCTGTGCCTTTTTGGTTTTGTTCCAGAGATAGTATTTGTGTGTACTGTCAGAATGTCTTAAAGGCCCACCCTGGAAAGGATTCAACTCTATAAAAGGAGTTTTGTTTTATAACCTTTCACATATTCTTATGGGGTTCTGGTGGTGACCGTGGTCTTTATTGTCTTGTCTTTTAAACTGGTATTTTATTGAGACACAGGCTTCACAGTTTGAGAACAGGAATTACAGTTACGGTTATTGTATCTTGTAAATACATTTAACCAAGCCCTTGGCATGCACTGTGATTAAAGCAAAGCAAAATACCCTTCTCCAAACCTTGCGATTTCAGTGACTTATTTTTTAGCTTCTTTTTCTGGGCATCTATAGTGATATGAAGATGGCACTCATTTTATGATATTCTTGATAATTTAATAGATACTGATTTACAAGTCAGTTAAGGTAGAAGATTATGCGTGGCATCCCCAATTTTGAAAAACTTTGGAAGCCAATAACTTTCCATATTGAAAATTGTTAAGTTTAACCCATTTTGAATCCTGTGTTAAAATGAATGCTGAGAGGATTATCATTGACTGTATTCTAGGAGATGGACCATATTTCCTCTTTGGTTTCATTTTCTTTACACCACTTCCTCTTCTAGTCCATGTATGTTTCCAGTTCCCTTCTCCTTGGTCTCTGGGCTAGAGATGTCCCTCATGCCATCCCAGATTAAATTCATTTCTCTCTTCTGAACTTCCTGGCCTTCATTTTCCTTTCTGTCCTTTGTATCTTGAACCTCTCCCTACTTTGTCTTTCCCACCAAAAGCCTGCACCAAATAAAATAAGCAAAACATCTCCTGTGTGGGTAGATTGTCTCGCAGCCATACTTCTTGTAGTTATTGCTATCGTTTCTGCCAGCCTCTTCTCTGGCACTAAATTTCAGAGATTAGTTTACCCCTTTTTCATACTCCCCTCTGTTCAGTATTTTTCCTTTAGCCAATTGTCTTTTTCTGCTACTGTCCACTGGACTTGCTCTCTGAGGTTATCAGCAGTCTTTCATGATGCCTGCAAAGCCTTATTTGGTTCTAGAAGCCCTTTGCCTGTTGTCCATTGCTCCCAGCCCAGCTCTTCTCTTGGGGCAATGCTTGCTTGGTTTGATGTCTTTATCTTATTCTGGTCCTTCCCACCCTCCTTCATAGGTTCTTTGCTCCCTGCCTGGTTATTTACTATGAGCATTTTTTTTTTTTTAACCTCTGTCTTGCCTTGGGCTTCATCTCTTCTATAGCTTCAAATTACACTGATTGACCAAGTAGTTCCAAATCTTAGCATGGAAACCTAGGCTCTGTGGTTCAGACACATATCTCCAGCTGGCCTGATTTTCCACCCAGATGTCACACAGTCACTTAGTCCAAATGTGTTAAAAGTGGAAGCTTGGGCTTCTTTCATCCGTCTTTCATATTCTTTTTGGAAATCTGTCTCTAGGTTCATGTTCCCGCTGTCTGACCTTTGACTGCCAGGAACCTGGGAATTTTGTTCTCCCTGACTCCCACTGCTCAATTCTTTTATCAAATCCTGTCCATTTTAACTACTAAATATTTACTGACGTCATCTCTTCATTTGCTTCCCTGTTGCCTCTGTGTCAGTTCAGATGCTGTTTTCTGGATCACCGGAGCCTCTGCTTAACCAGTTTCCTTTTACTGTGGCATTTGTTATCACACGAGTGCTGAAGCCATCCTCCCGAAATGCAAAAGGAATCTTATTTTTCATTGCCTACAGGACAGAGTTGAAACATCTGAGCTTAGCGTACTCATCATTCACTGTTTGGCTACTACCTCCCTCGTCCCATTTCCTCCATTCCCCACCCCGTATTCCGGGCAGATGAGGTGTGGACTCGCCGTTCTCAGCAATGCTTTTATCTCTGGTGATTCTGTGTCTTCAGTCTCTATTCCCACGGTGAGGAGTGTGCTTTAACCCGCTTACAATCAGCCCTCCTTCTTCTTCAAGGTCAGCGCCAGCGTCGCCTTGGGAAGCATTCTTCCCTCAAGTCAGTCACTGTTGAAACGTTTATGCCTATATTTTAGCTCTGTTCTCTTTGTAGTGTAATTATTTATTTAGATACTCTTCTGCTCTAGCCAAGTTTTATACAGGTGTGTATCCTGGAGCCAAGTTTTATACAGGTGTGTATCCTGAACAGCTATCAGTAGACAAAGGGTAATTCTTCATTGAATGAACGGATCTTAGCAAAACCTAAAATTACGGAATTCAGGATCTCATAGATACAGATAATGGTGAATCCTCTAGCTTGTGAAAGTCACTCAGTTGTGTCCGACTCTTTGCAACCCCATGGGCTATATATAGTTCATGGAATTCTCCAGGCCAGAATACTGGAGTGGGTAGACTTTCCCTTCTCCAGGGGATCTTTCCAACCCAAGGATAGAACCCAGGTCCCGTGTTGCAAACGGATTCTTTATCAGCTGAGCCACAAGGGAAGCCCAAGAATACTGGAGTGGGTAGCCTGTCCCTTCTCCAGTGGATCTTCCCGATCCAGGAATTGAACTGGGGTCTCCTGCATTGCAGGCAGATTCTTTACCAACTGAGCTATCAGGGAAGCCCCCACTCTAGCTTAATGTTGGATATTTATTGTTTCAGGTGGGGAGGGGCTGTGTATTGAGAATGTATTAGCACTTGTGCTTAGGGTTTTCTTTCATAATTCAGATTTGAAGAGGTAAGTTTCTGTAGAAATGAAAGTAAGAAGTGAGTGGAGGGACAGTTTCAGAATACGAAGGTAATAAAGATACGGAGGGTTAGAAGTACACTGGATCCTCAAACAAGTGCCCAAACCATGTAATGGCAGGCTGAAGGAAGATAGTGACGCAAGCAAAGTGAGGAGAGGACCCCAGATGGGGTTGTATGTCCCCAGAGCCTGATGAGTAGCTGGGCAGCGTATGTTGCATGCACCTTAACATTTCTGTGGCTTGTCTGCTGTGCTGAACTTTCTACAACATGTTTTTTTGATAAGAGCCTTATGTTAGCAGATTTCCTGTTTATGTGGTTCTAGGAGGGGTCTTGGAGAAGGCACTGGCACCCCACTCCAGTACTCTCGCCTGGAAAATCCCATGGATGGAAGAGCCTGGTAGGCTGTGGTCCATGGGTTCGCAAAGAGTTGGACATGACTGAGCGACTTCACTTTGACTTTTCACTTTCATGCATTGGAGAAGGAAATGGCAACCCACTCCAGTGTTCTTGCCTAGAGAATCCCAGGGACAGAGGAGCCTGGTAGGCTGCTGTCTATGGGGTTGCAGAGTCGGACACAACTGAAGTGACTTAGCAGTAGCATTAGTAGGGGTCTTGGAAATAGTAGTGCTTATTTTAAAGGGAAAGAAAGAAAAGAAGGGAAACTATGGAGGGTAGCTTAGGGTTGGGGAGCAGTTTTCTTTCTACAAGTTGAGGAAAAAATAAATGGTGGTAGATTACTGTAGGTTAATGTTTGACTTAAGAATAAGTGTAATGGTATATTCAACCGTTTTGAGGAGAAAGCCTAGGTGAATTTTTTGATGATTGAAATTGTGTGTTTAATAGTCATTTGCATTCATGTGACATTTTTCACTTGACTAGTAGCTCTCGTGTGGAGAAGGCAATGGCACCCCACTCCAGTACTCTTGCCTGGGAAATCCCATGGATGGAGGAGCCTGGTAGGCTGCAGTCCATGGGGTCGCTAAAAGTCAGATACAACTGAGCGACTTCACTTTCACTTTTCACTTTCATGCATTGGAGAAGGAAATGGCAACCCACTCCAGTGTTCTTGTCTGGAGAATCCCAGGGACAGGGGAGCCTGATGGGCTGCCATCTATGGGGTCGCACAGAGTCGGACACGACTGAAGCGACTTAGCAGCAGCAGCAGTAGCTCTCGTGTAGGTTCTCCTGTGATGCCCACAAGAATCCCATTATATAGGTAGTTTATCTGCTGGTACCTTCATTTTATAGACTTAGTTAAGTGACAACATGGAGTAATGTTCAGACTGTTCGCGCGTGAATTTAATGTTATTGCAGATTGGGGAGATTAAATAATTTCTTGACAATGACTTCTTTATTTTGGAAACATACTTTTTGGAGGAGCAGGAAGGTGTAGGGTTTTTCTTGGATCCAGAGGATAGGGCAGAGTTGGGGAGCTTTTGGGGGGTCAGCCGGATCTTTGTTTCTTCTGGCCCTTGGACAGCCATAAAAGCTCTCTGTTGCTGGGTATCTTCTCAAGAGTGTCTCGGCCCTTACCGTCACATCCAGGCACTACAGTCTGCAGTGGGGAAAGGCAAATAGAGTTATTAGGCAGAATCTGACATCCATCCTGGGTTCTGCTCCTGATTTACTGTGTAACTTGACAAGTGACCTAACTTCTGGGTTTCAGGTTCCCCGTCTGTGAAAGACAAGGACAGGAGGTACATAAGAGCTGAGATCCCTTTTGATTCTATATTTGTTTTATAAGAATCCCGTTTTGCTTGGTCATGTGGATGGTATTGCCCAGATGCTAGCAAGATCTTTGTTTCTGCTTTGTATGTGATAGGCTTTGTGATAATTATTTTTTTAATCCGTAAGGCAAGGAGAGTCATTACCACAGTATTAGCAGAATCATGTGTTCATCTCAAACGAGAGACGAATGAGCCTAAACATTGTAAGCCTATAATGCCTTCCTTGTCCTCCCCAAGGAACTTGTCCACTTTGCTGTGTCCTGACTGTACCTCTGTTACAGTCCTTGTCCCATGTGATATAATTATTTGTTTATGTATCTGACTTCCCTTCTAGACTGTGAAATCCCTGAGGACTGGTGTGGGGAAGAACTTTCCAGTCCTGAGGGCTTAGACCAGTGTCTGGGGCAAAGGGGGAACTCAGCAAAGTTTTCTCAGATGTAAGTGAAATGAAAAGAATACATTTTAAAGTAAATGCTGAATTACTGTACTGGTCTGAATGTGTAATTCTGATAGGGATGCTTTTGACTTTTGAAGTTTAAAAAAAAAAGGGAGTGGGTGGGCATTTGTTACTGCTTTGTCCTAACACTTCTTAGATGGTTTCAGAACATTAACTTTTTGTTTAGAGAGTCCCAACTGCCATCCCTTTCTTCTTTTGCTTCCCTCCTGTACCTGTTCCTGCTCTCTCTCTCCAAACCCCTGTAAAAATCTGGGGTCATATGGAATTTTTCTTGCCCAGAGTCTCATAAATCTGTAGTACTTTCTAATGTTACGTTTTACAAAACATGGTAGGAAAGAAACTTTGTGAGTGACTTATGTGCAGTTGTGCAAATTATTATGGGTTCAGCGCCTGAGAAAAGTTAAACCGTAGTGTGTGGTCAAAACAACTTAGCCAGAGGCTGTGGAACTAGTGTAGTAGTTGTTTTGGTTTTTTTGTTTGGTTGTTTTTTTTCTTTTTGTTGGCATCAAATGGCAATGATCCTGTGAAATGTGGACTGTTAGAAAATTTTATAGACAAGCTGAAATTAATCCAGATTGAGAGAATCATAAAACTTTTCTGCACGTTTTGTTCAGGAAGGATAGTCTTGCATGATGATTGGTATATAGCAAAGTTGGATTCTCTGTAAAATCAGTAGAGTTCAAAAACAGAGGGGTTATTTTTTAGAGTACTTTTTAGGTTATTTTAGGGTTTTGCTAGAAAACTGGACTTGCTTTTTTTCTGGTTTGATAGATGATGTATGCTTCTCCAATGGAGGCTAGATGAATAATGGGGAGAGGGGAGACTGAAAGGATCTCTTCTGCTCACTGTCTTTCTTTGACACTGAGAACTTGATTTTCTGTACAGAGTTTGTGTCCTGTATGGTCTTGGAGCTTTGAGTCACTATCAGGTTATTGCATCCTTGCATCCTATTCAGTTACATTCCTTTTCCTCAAAGTCAGGAAATAGGACATTTTGTACAAGTCAAGAAGTCATTTTACTGAGTTTAATTTTATTTATACATCAACTTAACTATACAAATATAGGAAAAATATCCCCCACCCTACGCCCAGCCAACTCCCTTGAATACTGAAGTAGTATTCTGAGGATAAACTTCTAATTTCCCCTTTTCATGAAGTAATAAAACAGTGTCAAAGCAAGGCTATTTAGGATCTTCCTAAGACAGATGCAATAGATACACGTTTATATGAGCAATTTTTAATATTTAAGACCTTACAACATATGTGTTTTATGTATTTTAATGTGTTTAAAGCCTTAGTGGAAATAATTTAAATGATACTGGATCCAGTTTGTAACTTCTCTGCCAGGAACCCACAGAGTAACCTTTTTTATAAGTTATTTCACTTCTTTGGGTTTAGTTTACTCATCTAGTAAACAAGGGTGTTGAAATTGAGATAATGCAGCATTGGTGGAAAAGTGTGTTGGCTTTGAAGGAAACTGCTCTCCACTATACCTTCAATGCCACTAGTATTGGTTTTGAAGCAGACTAAACGTGTAATTTCTACCTCTGCCACTTATTGAGTATATGAGTTTTGGAAACTCATTTAAATTCTCTGGGTTCTCCTTTTATCCACTCTATTAATGACTTGTTCTTCTTCCAAATCAGAGAGCCACAAAACACACCTCTTATCTTAATTCTCTTAACCTTTATTTGAATAATGAGAATCCGATGTCTCATAGGCAGGATTGAAGCAAGCAGAGGAGCTTGAGCAATGGCATTGGGTTCTATGTAGATGCCTTAGTCAGCTTGGGCTTCCATAACAAAATACCATATACTTGTTTACTTAAACTGCAAGTCTATTTTCTCACACTTCTGGAGACCAGAAGGCCAAGATCCAGTGCCAGCATGGTCCGTTTTTGGTGAACACTCCCTTCTTGGATTGTAGATGGCTGCCTAATCTGTGTTCTCACATAGCAAGGTGAGAGAGGGAGCAAGAGTGAGAATGTGAGAGAATGAGCAAGCTCACTGGTGTCCCTTATTAGAAAGCCACTATTCCCTCATGATGGTTCCACCCTGATGACCTCACCTAAATCTAATTATTATCTCTCAAAGGTCCCACCTCCAAATACCATCACTTTGGGGGTTAGTGCTTCAGTGTATGGATGTTGGGGAGATATAATTCAGTTGATGGAAGTAGGGGAGTTAGGAAGTAAGGCAGGCACAGTGGTGATGAGAGTTGACTGGGAAAGGTGGTAAAGATCTACCTATGTCAGCTTCACTGGGTCCAGTGCTGTACGTCAGTAGTCCTGAGACTTCTGAATTCTGTGGAGCAATGCTGTGCTTAGTTGCTCAGTCATGCCTGACTCTTTGCTACCCCATGGACTTCAGCCTGCCAGGCTCCTCTGTCCACGGGGACTCTCCAGGCAAGAATACTTGAGTGGGTTGCCATGCCCTCCTCTGGGGGTTTTCCCAACCCAGGGATCGAACCCAGGTCTCCTGCATTGTAGGTGGATTCTTTACTGTCTGGTCCACCAGGGAAGCCCTATGGAGCAATACATTTTAGAAAAAGGTTTGGAGCCAGTATTTTTTTAAGTCAGTATACTGAAGTCAATCTGCCATCCTACTGCGGTTTCTATTGCCGTTTCTATGTTTTAAAATATACATTTAACAGGTGTGGGAAAACCACAATCTGAATAAAAGATGGACTAAACAAATTTGGCTCTACTAAGTTCAGTTCAGGTCAGTCACTCAGTCGTGTCCAACTCTTTGCCACCCCATGAGCAGCAGCACACCAGGCCTCTCTGTCCAACACCAACTCCTGGAGCCTACCCAAACTCATGTCCATTGAGTTGGTGATGCCATCCAATCATCTCATCCTCTGTCGTCCCCTTCTCCTCTTGCCCTCAATCTTTGCCAGCATCAGGGTCTTTTCCAGTGAGTCAGCTCTTCGCATCAGGTGGCCAAAGTATTGGAGTTTCAGCTTCCAATGAATACCCAGGACTGATCTCCTTTAGAATGGACTGATTGGATCTGCTTGCAGTCCAAGGGACTCTGAAGAATCTTCTCCAACACCACAGTTCAAAAGCATTAATTCTTTGGCGCTCAGCTTTCTTTATAGTCCAAGTCTCACATCCATACATGACTACTGGAAAAACCGCAGCCTTGACTAGATGGACCTTTGTTGGCAAAGTAATGTCTCTGCTTTTGAATATGCTATCTAAGTTGGTCATAACTTTCCTTCCAAGGAGTAAGCATCTTTTACTTTCATGGCTTCAGTCACCATCTGCAGTGATTTTGGAGCCCAGAAAAATAGTCTGACACTGTTTCCCCATCTATTTGCCATGAAGTGATGGGACCAGATGCCATGATCTTCATTTTCTAAATGTTGAGCTTTAAGCCAACTTTTTCACTCTCCTCTTTCACTTTCATCAAGAGGCTCTTTAGTTCCTCTTCACTTTCTGCCATAAGGGTGGCGTCATCTGCATATCTGAGATTATTGATATTTCTCTCGGCAATCTTGATTCCAGCTTGTGCTTCCTCCAGCCCAGCGTTTCTCATGATGTACTCTGCATAGAAGTTAAATAAGCACAGTGACAATATACAGCCTTGACGTACTCCTTTTCCTATGTGGAACCAGTCTGTTCCCTGTCCAGTTCTAACTGTTGCTTCCTGACGTGCATACAGGTTTCTCAAGAGGCAGGTCAGGTGGTCTGGTAGTCCCATCTCTTTCAGGATTTTCCACAGTTTATTGTGATCCACACAGCCAAAGGCTTTGGCATAGTCAATAATGCTCTACTAAAAAACTCACCAAATTGCCCTTTTGTGAACCAGGGAAAGCTTTGTGGGTAGATAGTGAAGTTTACTTCCATTATATAGAATGAGTTTTTTTGTTTGTGTTTGTTCATTTTGACAGAGATTAATCTCTTCAGAGCTGCTACTGAAACATATTTTCATTAAGTTCCTGTAAAGGAAAACTTACTTTTTCTCTCCTAGTTGGTATGAGTGATATCTTGTTCATTTAATTATCAAATGTTTTATTTGTAATAATTCTTTTTTTTAAAAAGACTGCTGTAGGTGAATGTGAACATAAAATACTCATTGACTTAAGAACTGTTTGGTAGGAGAGCAGTGTGGTATGGTAACAGGGTCAAGATGTAAATATGTATATCTAGATGCAGAGTCTATCTTGGTCCTCATTGGTTAATGTAAATATCTATACTATGGGAAAAACCAACCAGAATTTAATGTGGAAATGTAAGGAAGTAGGGGGATGGTAATGTAGAATTAAGGAAGGTTGGTGTTTTTCAAAGCTCTCTGACCTGAATCTTAGAATAATTGTATTTCCCTTTAGTGACTATAAATTTACCTTGCTTCCATATGTATTTGTATTCATATGACAAATGGATGTAGGATTTCACCTTTTGTATCCATCATTGCTCAATTTAGGATAGCAATATAATAATAAAACAAAAATTTATCAGCTTTGTAACAATATGATGGTATGTATAATTCTAGATTGAAACAGGCCTTCCTTTAAATACAGTGTGAATGAATAAGGAAATTTTCTTACAAATCAATCAAAATAGTCCTGTTTTCAGTATATAAAAATGAAATATATATGTATTTGGCTTTTCTATATCAAAATATATATACCAGTTTTATCAAGAAAGATGAGTAGACTATATGTTATATGCATGTACTTTTGGTGTCTATTTATAGGGTGGATTAAAATAGCAAGAAATAAAAACAAAGTTGAGGGGTGCAAATTCAAAGCAATGTAAAAACGATACAAAAAAGGAGGGAAAAATTTCCTAGCAGTAGTAGGATTGTAAACAGTTATAATCATAGGATTACAGTTGTGCCATTAAAACTGTTCTTTATGTAAAGTGTTCTTCATTTAGTGGGTAGAACAGACAGCAAGAGGATGACTTTTTCTTTGACCCATGTGGGTTTTCTAGCTGAGGAATGAAGTAACTTGGAACCACGCTGGGCTTTTCTACTGAGCATGCCCTTCTCCAGCGGGGTCTGGCCTGGGTGGGGCCAGTCTTGCTCATTAAGCAGTTGGAAGCTGGATTTCCATCCTCTTTCCACAGCCTTCTAATGACAGGGAACAGCAGACAGCGGACTCCATGTACTTCTGTAAAACTGTGTATGTATTTTGAGGCGGGGAGTGTTAGGAAATTTCTATTGTAGCAGTTAGGTTTGTGGGGGTATATACTCGTTTTTGCTTTTGAAAAAAGTTTGCCTTTTGGACTGTCAGTATCTAGGAGACTGAAAATTTGGACAGTACTCATGTACAAAGTACAGAGTAGATGGAATCTGATTATGTGCACTATCTGGCAAGGGATTATGTTCAGTTATATTTGAACCAAGCCCTGTGAAAAATGTGTATGTATTTTTAGACTATTTGTTTGCATTTTCTAAGGCAAATGTTGAGTTTTGTCAAGTTATCTTTGCCATAATTGCCTTTTTAGGTTTGACCTATGAGAATAGTGGAGCCAGCTGATTTTAGATATTTGTTCTACTCTTTCACAATTGATTTATTCAGTGGTGCTATATACTGTACAGAAATGAATCATTCCTAAAGCACAGTGAGGACTATGTAAGGTTAATAGTATACACTTATTTTTTAGTATGTTAAAAGATGATAGATTTCAATTAGCATGAAAATGAAACATTTTATAAATTACCTCCTTTGATTAAAGAACATTACAGCTAGCAGAGATTTGAATTTGCTTTTTACTTTTGACATCTACAGATTAATGGTCATTAAGAGCTATCAAGAATTATGTATTGTTTTAATGCTGTCACGGCCTAAGTAAATATTAATTGAATAATAGGTGTCAACTTCTTTTACTGAATATTTAATATGTTGTCACATTGAAGAAATGTGAAAACCCACCATATTGCCCAGATTCAAACATCCAAATTTAGAAAAAGTCTTCTTCATGATTCTTCTTGATATAATTTACCTGCCTAACAACCTTCCTTCGAAAAGAAACTTGTTACATTGCTTCTTTCTAACAAAATGAAAAGCAGTACCATTGTGATAGCCAGACTACATCTGTAAGTTCCTTCTTTACTGTTGACATTGCCCAGAATATTCTTAGACCCTTGAGGAAATTACTGAGTGTTTGGGGGAGGGATGGCGGTATATATATACTTGTGAAGTTTAAGCTTTCTGTTTTTAGGTTTAACAAAGAATTGTCTCTTCAAACTATTGACACCTCAGATGAAGGAATAAATGTCTGTGGAATTGATGCTGATGACCTGGACAGTCGTTCATAGGACCCCCACCTTCCCTATGGACTGTCTCTTTTGGAGTGTTACAGTACATGTTGTATGGTATATTGATGACCTGTGGTTTAACATCATAGCTGGATCACAAAGAAAGTTGGAAAGGGAAATTTTAAACTTTGAAATTTTGTTGGCTTGAAATTTTTTGGTGGGCTCCAAGGGTTGGAATACCTAGCATATTTTCCAGTAGATTCCTCTACCAAATCACGTTTACAGATGTTGCATTTTGAGAATCTTACCTCCAAAGAAACAAATATATTTAGCCAAAGTGAAAGCTTGTCCCTAGCCAGCATGACCTAAAAAGTAGTTGTTTAAAACTTTGACTAAGTAGTTTTGAATGTACTAATGCTCAGAGTAGAACTACTTGGGGAAAAGAAAAAGTTTTTAAGCATTCCAGATGGCATGTCTGTAATTCCATTGTAATTACAGCTTTTCCCGCCTGGGGAAAGTTGCTTTTATCACGCTTGGAGGGTCCATATGCTAACGGTCTATGGCACCTTCAGCCGACCAACTGGAGGACTGGCCTTCACATTGGGATCTGCTTACCTAAGCTAGAAAAATCGTTCCGTTTATAGTCTCATGTTTTAAGAATACATGCTATGCATTGACGTAACTGTTTGGCAGTGCTGTGAATATTGTAAAATGATAGAGGAGCTAATGACCAAAACTGAAAAGTTGAATTCCATTTTTTGACAGGGTTTAGGTATTTATGCCTGTCAACTGCAGCGTTCCAAAGCTTATGGAGAAGAGGATTTGAAAGTGCGAGATCAGTGTAGGCTCCAGCCTGGTGGCCTTGTCATAGTGTGGGGAGTTGATTGAGTTTGACAGGCTTTTGTCTTATGACCTATTAAAATGCAGCGTCTGCAGCCTGTGCATTTATCCTGTGCAGTTAACCTTGGTGGATTTGTTGTTAGCTTATTTGGGAAAAGCCTCCTGAACCACTGTTATTTTTTAGCTAAAGAATTTAGAGTTTACTTCACACAGAAATAATATTAGACTGGTTGTAGATGACTGCTTGATACCAGGTGAGTTTTACGTTGGGGCTGCGTAAGGATCCCTTGCAGAAGGTGGTTGTGGGATGACTCAGAAGTGTATTCCCTGATATCGCTTATGACAAGATGAGAACTTTGGTGGTGTTTTTGCTGTTGGGAGCCTAGTTATGACATTACTGGAAGAAACTGCAAGTAGGTATATTTTTCTTCTCTATAGAACATTCTGTTTAATGATGGTGGTCCAAAGCAGTGTTCCCCGAACACTAGGAACATCACAAAAGACATTTATCAAGAAGCTACCGGCTGCCTACCAGTGCACTGGGAACATGCAGTTACTTATTTGCACAACAGTACCCTCTTCATGGAAGCACAGGAGCAGAAGTGGGGTGGGGAAACGGTGGACAGGAAACAGGACATCCTCATGCTGCTCAAGCCAGTTTTATTCCTGCCTTCCCCTCTAAATGAAGAAGAAGCTGCAGACCAAGATTGGAGATGTTTGTGTGTGACCAGCTTAGGAATTTAATAAAAATCTTCCCATGCTGTTTTACTCTCCTTTGAAAACATTTCCTCAGCTTTCAGAGAAATTATTTCCAAGTTCTCTGTTCCAACTCCTCCAGCAGAGAATAAGGAATACTAATTTTTTTTTTTTTGCCTACTTGTGTAGGCACCAATATTTTTGTTAGCAAAGACAGATTTTTGTTTTAGCTTCACTCGGAGAAGGTTAAAAAGCTGGCAAGGTTTTCTAAGGAACTCTAGGGGCTATTATTATTTTTATGAAATGAATACTTGATGTACTTCTTAAAAGATGTCTGGCTGCTCTAAAAGCTTAGGTGTTTGAGCTTTTCCTGCTTTCAAGAACAGGCTATGCAGGGTAAGGTGTGGGTTTGTAAAGTATGCTGAATCGGAGGCTAGGAAAAATCATTCTTTTGAGAAGGTAGAGATAATCTTAAAGATCATATGGTAAGAAATCAATTTTATTTTAGGCTGTCTTAATGCTACTGCTGAGCTGGAATAGATCGGAAGGCTTTTGCACCCAGACTGTTCATTTATGAGGCCAGAGCTATGTGAGAGGTCAAGGTGACATCGTCACTTGTGGCAGTGTGGCATTCAGGTTGTCTCCAAGAAAGCCGACCCATTGTGCTGGGTTCACTTAATGCATACGATATTTTAATGCATAAGTATTGTCCTCCTTTAATAAAGTATTTAAGTCTTCAGTTTGCAAACGTCCACTCAGTGGTGTCTTTGTCTCCATATCTGCATCTCTGCACCTCATCTACTCGGTCGTCATCCATTCCCCATAATCACTGCTCTTTTCCTTATGCTTATATAGGCAGATATGTGCATGTGGATTCACATACTTATACCTCCCGCACACATTACTTTCAGCACACAAGGTGCAGCATGTCTAATGTGCTGTCTGAATCTTACTTTTTGGACTTGTGTAACTGGGAGATATTTCTGTAATAGGGGGAAACCTTCCTCTTTTTCTTTATAGCTGCATAGTATTCTGTTGTATGAAGGTCGCATAGTATCACCTATTGATGGACATTGATCTGGTTCTGTTACAGGCAGTGTTATAGGGAATCATCAGTGCCTGAGTGTTGTACATATTCAGATGTATCTGTAGGATACATCCCCACAAGCAGAGTAACTGGTGTAGAATGTGTACGCATTTGGAACTTCGATAGCTGTTGGCAAACTGACTCCCATTGGATCTGCCCCAATTTACTCTTTACTGGCAATTATCTGAGAATGGCCTCTGTTCCCATAATCTTGCTCAGTGATTACATGATTAAGCTTTTGGATTTTTCCATGCTAAATTTTTAGCCTGTATTTATTTTACTATGAGTGTGTGGTAAGCATCTTTTCACAGGTTCATACATTTCATGGGTCCTTTGTATTTTTTTTTCCTCTTAACTCTTTACTCATCCTTCAGTCACTTCCCTATTGGACGGTTGTCAGCCCAGCTGACAATTTATTTTGGAAGTTTTTTCTTTAACTATTTATTTTGTATTGGGGTATAGGCTGTTAACAATGTTGTGATAGATTCAGATGAACAGCAAAGGGACTCAGCCATACATATACCTGTGTCCAGTCTCCCTTAAACTCCCTGTTTTGGAGTTTTGATGTTGAAGAAATTTATAACCAGGGCTATTTTACTAGGCTTTGTATTCAAATTACTTAAATTTTGCTAGAGAGCAAATATATTTCTAGCAAATACAATTGAGAATGAGAATTAAGTGCTCTTTGAAAAGCGTGATACCTGTTTGTGTTTTACGAGTCTCTAACCAAGATTTCCCACGTGTGACTTCCTGAAGAGATGACTACGGTGGTTGTAAAGAAAACCACGGTCAGCTTTTCAAACTGGTTGTGATTTCTGAATTTAAATTACCAAACGTTCTGAATTAATGGCGAGTGGTTTAAATATGTATTGCTGCTAATTTCGCTACTTCTGTGCCCCGCGAGGCTGAGAGCAGGCTTCTTTCATCTCTGTTACTGATGTCTGGTACATAGGTTATGACAGTCCTCAGAAAACCTTTGAAAGAAGGGGCTAAGATGCTGATATAACCCACATCCTGAAAATGGGTAAAACTTGTCAGGGGCTCTGTTAAAACATGTTGCTTTGGATTGTAGACCACCGAATGGTAGTAATAGTTTATGGATTTTTGTTTTTCAACAAATCATGAACTTTAAGGGATTGTGCTAGATGCTGGTTACACTACAGTGAAGTTGTTTGAGATTGCTGGCAGGATTGCCCGAAGTCTTTGGAGCCAGATGGCCTGGGTTTGGATCCTGGCTCTTCCGTTTACTTACTGCTTGTGTGGCTCTCCTCTCGCCGTGGATCCTCATTTACCTTCTTGATCCTCGTTTACCTTCTTCATCTGCAGCATGGAAGTCATTTTAGTTTCTCCCAAAAGGTTGTGAGTATTAAAGGAATTGCTTCATGTAAAATCTCTAGAAGAGTGCTCAGCCAATAGCTGATATTATCATTATTTATTGTTATTTCTGTTCTTACTATTAATATCCTTAGTGAAGATACAGATATTGTCCCTTCTTTTTTAGAATCCCCCTATGATGACTGTGACCCAGCATTTATTATGAATTTATTTTGTGCCAGGCACTTTATGTATAGCATCTGATTTAACCCTTAGAGTCACCCAGTGGGTATGTATAAATATCTTTGTTTTGCTGATGAGGAAACTGAGACTCATTGAGTCTCAATAACTTGTCTGTGGTTCCGTGGCTAGTATGAGACAAGAGCTGGAACCCTAACTCGGTCTCTTCAGTTCCTAGACTTGATCTTCAAACCATCATGTTATTGTATCCAAAGATTATAGTTGGTTTCGCACGCAAAGAATGTAACTCCGGCTCTGGCCTTTACAAAAATTCAGGGCCCAACCTGAGAGAAGGAATTGAAGCAAACACAGTTCATCGATAATTCTGACCCCACAACTCAGTGTGCATAATTGATTAACTAGGAGCCAGCAGCGTTCTGAATGTCTCTATCGCCTTGATGAGGGTGTGAGGCTGGAGCGCCCCAAACAACGAGGTTTATGTGCATTTTGATTATGAGAATGATGGTATGTAGCTTTGGGATCCTTAATGATTTATGCACAGCCTCTGGTATACTGAACTCCAGGAAAGGGCAGCTGTCCCTAGGATGACCCTAGTTGCCTGCGGAAAAGACTTTGCCTTGCTCAGATTTCTTTCTTGACTTGATTCTTAATGAGAACAGCAGAAACTTGCTTTTAACAAATCAGATTGTTAGCACTTATCTTAGGTGTTTTGGGGCTTGGACATTGTGGAGAATAATTCCTTGATTTTCACATACCCTCCTCTCCAGTGTATGAATAAGGGGAATCATATTTTGAACTCTAAGATAGTTTGTTTCATTTTTATGTAGAGTTGATAGAATGATGAATTAATGGCTTATCTCTCTAATATTAACTCCAATGTGCTGTGCTGTGCTTAGTCGCTCAGTCGTGTCTGACTTTTTATGACCCTTGGACTGTAACTTGCCAGGCTCCTCTGTCCATAGGGATTCTCCAGGCAAGAACACTGGAGGGGTTGTCATGTCCTCCTCCAGGGGATCTTCCCAACCCAGGGATCGAACCCAGGTCTCCTGCATTGCAGGCAGATTCTTTACCATCTGAGCCACCTGGGAAGCCCGAGAATACTGGAGTGGGTAGCCTATCCCTTCTCCAGGGGATCTTCCTGACCTAGGAATCGAACTGGGGTCTCCTGCATTGCAGGCAGATTCTTTACCAGCTGAGCTACCAGGGAAGGCCATTAACTCTAATACTAGGTTTTAAAAAATGGAACATCTGGAAAAAGGGGAACATTTGGACAACCATGGCTTTTAGGCATGAGGGCTCTAAAACCCAGTGGGGAGTAATAATTGTCTGAGCTGGTACTATATGTATTCCTAGTTTCTTAGGGCTTAGTTTCTAATGCTTGCCTCAGAATATGCAGAAACTAATAGTGATTGCAAGTAACTGTACCCCCTGCTTTAATTGTTTAAACCACAAGGGGCAGTATATTATCTCACGTAATGGGAAGCTCAAATACAGGACCTGGTCACCAGTAGCATGCACAGTAGGCTGGTCCTCTTCTCTGTAACTTTTGCAGTGCCTTCTGCTATATGTCACTTTGTCTCCAGGCCTTCCCCCCTCATGGATTATTCAAGATGGTAACAGCATTTCTGGGAATCACATACACAGTGTTTAGGAGAGGGGCCTTCTCTTCTTGTGGCTCTTTCTAGAAACAGGCATCCTTCCCCAGGAGCCCACCAACAGACTTTTACATGTTTTCCTGGCAAAGGGATGGGGAACTACCATGATTACCCTACACCAGAATGCCATTACCTTGTGGCCTGACCTGGAGCCAGCCTTTACTGGCACGCATGTGGAAAAGAGAGAAAAGCTGAACAAAATTTGAGTTCTGTTAAAAAGTAGTGGAAGGGCTGGAGGAAATTCATGCTCTGAATGTAATCCGATCCTGCCTAGACTTGAGTTAGCAAAGGGCTACAGTTCATATCTTTTGTATATGTGGGTTTAATTTAAACCAGATGTTTACTTATATCTTTATAGAAATAGTTCTGTCTCTCTTATGGGCCCTTTATCCCTTTAAAAGAAACCAAACAAACGATGTAATGTGTTATTAAGGTAACTAGGGTGGGCAGCATTGAATTATTTAAAAAATAACTCTTGTTTACTCTCACTGTATAGATAATTTAACAAATAGTCCCTTTGAAATGTAGTTGTATGTATTTGGATATGGGATATAGTATTTTCTAGACCTTTTGACACAGAAGAAAAATAAACCTACAAAGGAGAGGAATTAATTTTAGTCGGCTCTCAGCCTACCCGTTTTTGTTATTCCTTCTCCCTCTCCAGATACTTTTCTTTTTTCCTCCCTTTCTTCCTCCTCATCTTCCCTCCTCCCCTTAAAAAAAAAAAATGTTGACAATTATTTGAGAAGCATCGCTCTTATTACTTCCTAAGTAGAGTTAGGTGACTGGTTGGTCATTCCTTTTTTTGGGTTGCTGTTTTGTTTTTCTCACATTCAGTGCATTAAAGGAAGGTAGTAGGTGTATTAAAAGACCTTTTCTTGGGATCCAGGCTATTTGGGGAGATGAACATAAGAAAGTGATTGTGTATATCAGAAAGTGGCTCCCCATATCCTCTGCCCAGTCACAGTGATGGATTAAAAACAGGATTTGTCACACTGGAAAGTGACCAAATTGGAACTGTGTACACGTTGCCAATATTTTTAAAGTTTAATTGTCTTTCTTGCACAATTTTGTTCCTGTCTCAAAGGAAAGCCTCTTTCCATACCTGTACCCCCATTTTTCAAGTTTAGAAATGCATGTTCCCCATTCTGTTAATCTTGACTTCCGTAACGAATGGGATAACGATAGAAATCAAAGACCTCCTGTTGCTTGTGATCTCAGCCGAGGATGGGAGCTGTTCAGTGGGCAGCAACTCCTGCCCTCTTCCTCCTGGACAGGGATTTTATTAACAGTGAGGGCTCTTAGAGTAGCGCTGGTTCTCCAAAGGTTTTAAGGAAACATCTGGACCCAATAATGAACATGAAGTTCTGCTTGAAGTTCTTTGTGGGAGTGTCTGGATTGTGTATCTTCGTGCTTGGCTTTGCTTACTGCTGTCCTCTGTTGAAGGGCTGGTGTTTTGCTAGCGGTGTTAGCATAATATTACAGGGTAAATAGTTTAGGCCAGTGGTAATGACAGCACCTTGGAGCCTGCCTCCTTTTTTAAACATCAGAAAAAAAAAGTAGTTTCATGTAACACAGCTCTTTACCTAACCTGTGCTGCTCCTCTGTGGATGATAGTTTTCTGCTTGGTTCTGTGTTAAATGATGTGTGTTTTTTCTCATGGAGCTGTTAAAATAATGAACGCTTTTATCAACCCAGATGGAGCTTGCCAGCATGGTAATTGTGTCAAAAGCTCATGCCTGTCTAATGGGCTGACTGTTCACAGCAGTGTTCTTTTTGGTTGCTGATAAGTAGGGTGGTATTTACTTAGTTTGTTATGTAACTATATTAATGATGGGTTTTAGGTATGTGTAATTAAAGCTTAGTGGAATGAGCATTGCTTGAGTTTGAGTGCTTTTTGGTTTTGGCTTTGCCCACCTGGCTTTGTAATCTCAGGCAAAGTCTCAGGCTCAGCCTGAGTCTTGCTGAGCCTCAGTTTCCTTGTTGATAAGATAAAATGAAGGTATTAGTCCAGACAACACTCATTCAGTACATATTTATCTGATGTCCCTTATGTGCCAGTCTAGATGCTGGGAACTTAGCAGTGAATTAAAAGAAAGATCCCAAGATCCCAACCCTCAGGGGGCTTTCATTTTAGTGGAGGGCTTGTGTTCCATTGCAGGAGTTTCCATTTTAGTGGGCAGTGGTATTTAAAAGCTTATCCACATTTGGAACTCTGAGCGGTACAGGCATGATAATTATGGTGAATGGATGTGCTATAATCATGTTTTCTTGATGGTGGTAATTTGTTCAAGAAACTTTTATCAACAAAGAAGGTAGTGTTTAGGTTTGATCTAAACACGATCTCTTGAAACTATTTTAAGAATGTACTTATTTACATAAATTATATCCACCCTTATTGTTGAATATTTACAATCCAATTAGCCGTTTCTATTGTAATTTATCTTGTAATTTCCCTTTGATGGGCAACACTGCTCAGCTTTGAAATTCTTGAAACAGGTCTTGCGAGTACATTGTGCTTGAAGAAGACTGCTGTGTGAGGCTTAGTGTTGCAGTGTGGCTTATCTGTGCTCTTTGTGTATGTAGTAGCACCTTGTCTTTGGTTTTGATCCATCAGCTCAATGCTGGCTGCATGGCCAGGTAGTAGCCTTCAGATATGGTTTTCTTTGTGGTGAGAATGCCTCTGTACATTTCTTATTTGGGGGAGGTGAGGGCTTCCCACGTGGTGTAGTGGTAAAGAACCTGAATCCGCCTACCAACACAGGGGATGCAGGTTCAGTTCCTTGGTTGGGAAGATCCCCTGGAGAAAGAAATGGCAATCCACTCCAGTGTTCTTGCCTGGAAAATCCTGTGGACAGAGGAGCCTGGTGGGCTATATTCCATGGGGTCGCAAAGAGACAGACACAACTGAGCACACACACATATGCATGCTGGGCTAATCATAGCAAATCACAGAAAAGATTCATGTTATTCTGGAGTCATTTTGATAGACTGATGTGAATCTTCTTTTGAGGACTAAGTCATTGGCTCTGGTTAATTCAGTCTTTGATATACAATGGAGCTGTGACTGCATTACAAAATATAGGTGTACACAGCTGTGTCATCCTCCATTCATTGGCCTTAGACAAGTCACTTAACAAGTAACTTAACAAGTCACTCTTCCATTTATTACTGTACAATGGGGCTAATACCTACCCTGTGGGCTGTTGTGAGAAGCAGAAATCATATACATGATGTCTGACCTGGTGAGCAGTGATGGATTTTATGATTAAAATGCAAATAGTAACACTTTTAAATATAAAGAAAATATAAAGAAAGCTGAGTGCCAAAGAATTGATGCTTTTGAACTGTGGCGTTGGAGAAGACTCTTGAGAGTCCCTTGGACTGCAAGGAGATCCAACCAGTCCATCCTAAAGGAGATCAGTCCTGGGTGTTCATTGGAAGGACTGATGTTGAAGCTGAAACTCCAATATTTTGGCCACCTGATGCGAAGAACTGACTCATTGAAAAAGACCCTGATGCTGGGGAAGATTGAGGGCAGGAGGAGAAGGGGAGGACAGAGGGTGAGATGGTTGGATGGCATCACTGACTTGATGGACATGAGTTTGGGCAAGGCTTGGGAGTTGGTGTTGGACAGGGAAGCCTGGCGTACTGCAGTGCATGGGGTTGCAAAGAGTCGGACACGACAGAGTGACTGAACTGAACTGAATACTTTTAGCATAATAGTGGAAACTTTAGTTTTATATTTCATTGCTTCTGAAATATTTTGACCCCAAATCAGCTTTAGTTGATCAGTCTCCAGATTGTTTCTCACAGCTAAAGTAGTTAGAGAACTGCCAATTATCTTGGTTGGCTTAGAAAAGTATGAGACATTTTTGTTTTAATTTTTACTAGGGCATTGATTTGGCTCTTCAAATGTAATGAGAGAATATTGCCAAAAGTCAGCTTTGCTCATTTCATGATCAATGTAAATAGTATTTTCCACTTAATTGGTACCTGGAAAATGGTACCTTAAAAAGGAAAAAAGATTTTCTGCGCAATATGGAGCTAGTTCAAGTACTCATATAAGAGTCTTACTGGAAGACATGATTTTGAACTTCATGCATGTAAAAATAAGATGTAAGATTGGACATGTATTTAATATACTTACCTAACTATTTCCTCTTCTGTAGCATTGCCCTCAAGGACATTCCTGTGCTCTGATTTCCTTGTTTTACCGTGTGTTTCTTCTCACCTGTGTCCCTCTACCTGTCCCTTAAATATCAGTGGTTAGAAGGGTTCTCTCCAGAGCCCTCGGAGCTCAAACTACACTTTCCCCTCGGTGTTGTCCCTATCACTTGTGCTTCCAGTCATCTCTCACGTGACGACAGCTCCCACACCTGTATCTCTAGTGTGTATGTGGTCTCCCTTTAAGACTTGGGTGTCGAGTGGCCAGCTGAACACCTCCACAGACTTTGTAGTCACAATAAACTGAAAATCAAGTTTGCGTCAACCAGACCTTCTTCTCCTTGTGTTCCCTATTTCCATGAATGGTTCTAACATCATCTCAGTCTCTCATGACCTAGGACTTTTCCTGGACTCTTTCTTCTCATTGACTTGCTGATTTCAGATAGATGCCACGTCATGTTCCATCTTTGTCTTGACCATCAGATTCATTTTTTATCCTATACCCAACTGCTTCCGCCATAGTGTAGACCATTATCTTCTCATGCTTAGATTATAGTATCAGCCTCCTAGATACCTTTCTGTTTCATTCTTTTCTCTCATCCTGTACTTATAACAAGGTTGGGCTATCCCAAATATGAATCTGATTACTTTACTCCTCTACTTGAAATTCTTATGTGACTTCTCATTGCTTTTAAATCCACCTCCAGACCTTTCTTAGCATGACATGCAAAACCTTTTGTGTTCTGGCTTCAGCCTGTTTCTCCTACTTCATCACCAATTCACCTTCCTCCTTCCACTCTCAAGCCCCCACTTCACTTCTACAGTGTGTTACTGTTCAGTACGTTTGAGTTTCCTGTGGGAGGAGTATTCTCATGTCTCTACACACTTGCATATGTCTGGCACAAGTTTCCCATTTTGACGCATTATTTTAAAGCAACTCAAATGTTGATTTTTGCAGAAAGATTTGTCTGATAATTCTCTCGTCCTAATCCTGGTTAAGTGTTCATCTTTTGCTCTTTGAGCAGTGTGCTTTTGATTGATCTATAACCCACTGTCCTTGAAGGTAGTCTTTATTCATGTGCTTGGTACTTGGTATGTTGTGGTGGTGGTTGGTGGCTTAGTCGCTGTATTGTGTCTGACTCCTGCAACACTGTGGGCTGTAGCCTGCCAGGCTCCTCTGCCCATGGGATTTTCCAGGCAAGAATACTAGAGTTGGTTGCCATTTCCTTCTCCAGGAGATCTTCCCCTCCCAGGGACTGAACCTGCATCTCCTGCATTGTAGGTGGTTTTCTGCATAGCAGGCGGATTCTTTACCATTGAGCCACCAGGAAGACCTATGCCCATGAAATACAGGCTGACTAAGTGAATGTTTTTATGCTTGCCTATTAGAAGTATATGGAGAAGGCAGTGGCACCCCACTCCAGTACTCTTGCCTGGAAAATCCCATGGATGGAGGAGCCTGATGGGCTACAGTCCATGGGGTTGCTAAGAGTCGGACATGACTGAGCGACTTCACTTTCACTTTTCACTTTCCTGCATCGGAGAAGGAAATGGCAGCCCACTCCAGTGTTCTTGCCTGGAGAATCCCAGGGACAGCGGAGCCTGGTGGGCTACTGTCTATGGGGTTGCACAGAGTCGGACACAACTGAAGCGACTTAGCAGCAGCATTAGAAGTATATAACAATTTAAAAGTTATTTTTTAATTGAGATATCACCCCTTTAAAGTTTACAATTCAGTGGTTTTGAGTATATTCACAAGGTTGTTCAACTATCACGTCAAATTCCAAAATATTTTCATTACCCCAGAAAGAAACCCTGTACCTATCAACAGTTGCTCCCCATTCTCCACTCCTTTTAGCCCTTTGTAACCACTAGTTTGCTCCTCGTCTGAGTATTTGTCTATTCTGGAAATTTTATACAAGTGGCTGTTTGTATCTGTCTTCTTTCACTTAGCCGGAGAAGGCAATGGCACCCCACTCCAGTATTCTTGCCTGGAAAATCCCATGGGCGGAGGAGCCTGGTGGGCTGCAGTCCATGGGGTCGCGAAGAGACACAACTGAGCGACTTCCCTTTCACTTTTCACTTTCATGCATTGGAGAAGGAAATGGCAACCCACTCCAGCGCTCTTGCCTGGAGACTGCTCTTGCCTGGTGGGCTGCTGTATATGGGGTCGCACAGAGTCGGACACGACTGAAGCGACTTAGCAGCAGCAGCAGTCTTTCACTTAGCATGATGATTTCAATGTTCATAGGGAAGCATGTATCAGTACTTCATTCCTTTTCAAAACTGCTTCATATTCTGTTGTGTAGATGTACCACATTTTGTTTATCCATCCATTAGTTGGTGAGCATTTGGGTTGTTTCCATTTTTTGACTGTTATGAATTACTAGAAAAGTTCATTTACAAGTTTTGGGGTAAACATATATTTTCTTTTCTTTTGGGTGTTTACCCAGGAGTGGGATCACTGAGTCATACAGTAGCTTCATGTTTACTTTTTTGAGGAATTGCGAAACTGATTTCCAAGTGGCTGTACCATTTTACATTCTTTCCAGCAATGTTGAGGGTTCCAATTTTCTAACAACCTCACCAGTATGTGTTCTTGTCTTTGATTATAGCCATACTAGTGGATATGAAGTAGTATTTAATAGTGGTTTTGATTTGCATTTCCTAATGACTAATAATGTTCAGAATCATTTCAAGTACTTATTGGTCATTTTTTATTTGGAGGAATTCTACTCAGAGCCTTTTGTCCATTAAAAAATAATTATTTTCTGTTCTTTACTGTTGAGTTGCAAGAGTTCTTTGTTCAATTCAGTCGCTCAGTCGTGTCCGACTCTTTGCGACCCCATGAACTGTAGCACACCATGCCTCCCTGTCCATCACCAACTCCTGGCGTCCACCCATACCCATGTCCATTGAGTCGGTGATGCCATCCAGCCATCTCATCCTCTGTTGTCCCCTTCTCCTCCTGCCCTCAATGTTTCCCAGCATCAGGGTCTTTTCCAATGAGTCAACTCTTTGCATGAGGTGGCCAAAGTACTGGAGTTTCAGCTTTAGCATCATTCCTTTCAAAGAAATCCCAGGGCTGATCTCCTTCAGAATGGACTGGTTGGATCTCCTTGCAGTCCAAGGGACTGTCAAGAGTCTTCTCCAACACCACAGTTCAAAAGCATCAATTCTTTGGCACTCAGCTTCCTTTATAGTCCAACTCTCACATCCATACATGACCACTGGAAAAACCATAGCCTTGACTAGACAGACCTTTGTTAACAAAGTAATGTCTCTGCTTTTGAATATGCTGTCTAGGTTGGTCATAACTTTCCTTCCAAGGAGTAACCGTCTTTTAATTTCATGGCTGCAGTCACCATCAGCAGTGATTTTGGAGCCCAGAAAAATAAAGTCAGCCACTGTTTCCACAGTTTCCCCATCTATTTGCTATGAAGTGATGGGACCGGATGCCATGATCTTCATTTTCTGAATGTTGAGCTTTAAGCCAACTTTTTCACTCTCCTCTTTGACTTTCATCAAGAGGCTCTTTAGTTCTTCACTTTCTGCCATAAAGGTGCATATCTGAGGTTATTGATATTTCTTCCGGCAATCTTGATTCCAGCTTGTGCTTCCTCCAGCCCAGCATTTCTCATGAATGTATACATAAAAAAGAGTTCTTTGTTTATTTTGGATATTGGACTCCTCAGATATATAATTTGCAAAAAAGGTGAATAATTAAAAAAAAAGTGTAGTACTGATACGTACTACAACATGGATGAACCTTAAAAACATTATGCTAAGTGAAAATGCAACATATTGTATGATTCCATTTATTTGAAATGTCAAATAGGCAAATCTATACAAAGTGAAAGTAGTTTAGTGATCTCAATGGGCTGCAGGAAGAGGGGGTTGGAGAGTAACTATTAATGACACAGGGCTTCTTTTTGGGATGATGAAAATGTTCCGGGATTAGAGAACGGTGATGGTTGTACAACGTTTTGAATATACTTAGAATCATTAACTGTATAGTTTAAAAGGGTGAATTTTATGGTATGTGAATTATACTTCAATAAATCTTAAAACAATAAAAATCCAGTGTCCTTTGTTTTTGAACTTTTCAAGTTTGTACCACTTTTGAAGATAGCTGTGAAGTTTTCCATCGGTCAGGGCGCCAGGCCTTTGAGTGCTTTCATCATGGGCAAGCAAGGAGAGCACGCTGTGTCTGCTGTCCCTGCCCAGTTTTTTAATTTAAAAAATGTTTTTATTGAAGTATAGTTGATGTACAGTATTATGCAAGTTATAGGTGTACAACTTAGTGATTCACTATTTTTAGTGTTTATACTTCATGAACAGTTATTATAAAATACTGGCTATATTCCCTGTGTTGTATAATATATCCTCGTAGCTTATTTATTTTGTACCCTGTAGTTTGTACTTCTTAATCCCTTACCCCTATTCTGCCCGTCCCCGCTTCACACTCACCACTGGTAACCACTAATTTGTTCTCTGTATCTGTGAATCTGTTTCTGTTTTGTTATATTCACTAATCTATTTTTTTAGATTCGACATGTAAGTGATAACATACATTATTTATCTTTCTCTGTCTGACTTATTTCATTTAGCCTAGTACCCTCCAGATGCAAATGGAAAAACTTCATTCTTTTTTGTGACTTGAGTATTCCATTGTCTATATACCCTGCATCTTTATCCATCCTTCTCTTGATGGGTATGGAGGTTGCCTCCATGACTTGGTAATTGTAAATAATGTTGCTATGAACGTTGGGGTGTGTATATCTTTTCAAATTAGTGTGTTTGTTTCTTTCTTATATATACCCAGAAGTGAAATTGCTGAATCACACAGTAATTCTTTCAGAGTTTTGAGAAACCTCTGTACCGTTTTCCACAGTGGTCGCACCAGTTTCCATTCCTAGCATCAGTGTTTGAGAGTTCCTTTTTCTCAGCATCCATGTCAGCATTCGTTTTTTGTGTTCTTTTTGAAGATAGCCATTCTGACAGGTGTATTGTGGTTTTAGTGTGCATTTCTTTGATTAATGATGTTGAGCATCTTTTCCTGCCTGCCTGTTTTTGTTTTTTTTTTTATGTCAGTGGTGCTATGATACTTTGAAAGTCCCTCTTTATGTAAATTTTAGACAATGAGTTACTTTTAGATTTAATTTCAGTTTTGTTTTCATTAGTTGTAAAAGGATTGAATATTAGATGCATTTCCTTCACTCCTATGATGTCTTTATTTGGTTTAAGTTGGGACCCCTAGATATTTTTCTATAATCACATATACTAAGAAAATTGTGTATGAGGTTGGGTGGTATGGAATTTTGGAGTTTTGATTATAGTTTTAGTGCCTTTCTTAAAGACTAACTTACATTGGGATAGTGATGGTGAATTATGGGGTTTAATATTGGAACAAAAAAGATATTTGTGTTCATTTTAATTTTCTCACAATTAGGTACCCAGTACTTAAAATTCATTTTTATTATACCTAACATTTCTTTAGATATTGATTTTAATTTGTGAAATTGCAATGAAATATGTCTCAGGATCTTCTAGCATTATGAGTAGCTTAATATCAGTAGCTTTAATATTGTGAATGAGGAAAACTAAGTATAGAGAAAAGCAATTTTCCCTAAAAATTTGGGGAGTGGATTATTTTTTCATACCTAGATGAAACTGAACAATAACTACTTTTTCTAGAACTCTTGACAATTTGAAGTTTTCTCTGTACTGTAGAATTAACCACAGTTAAGTCTATTGTGATGCTATTTTGGTTCTTCGATTCTGATAGAGATTTCTAAACATTAAGGATAGCAGTCTCCATTTTCTCTTATGCTTCTTAACCTTTTTTTTAAATGTATTTTCTCCCTGTCATCTTTCTGCCATTCCCCTCCCCACCCTTCTTTACCCTGCCCCTTGCCTCCAAACTAAAATGGGGAGAGTTTGTAAAATAACTCTTGGTGGTTTTGTTTTGTTTATAGAATAAGCTGTGACCATGACTACTGAAGTGGGCTCCGCATCTGAAGTGAAGAAGGAATCTGACCAGTTAGGAGCAGATGCAACCAAGGAGAAACCGAAAGAAGTAGCAGAAAATCAGCAGAATCAGACATCTGATCCAGAGGAGGAAAAAGGTTCCCAATCATCTCCTCCAGCTGAAAGCCAAAGTAGCCCACGCCGCCAGAAGAAAGAGAAAGATCCATCTGAGAGCCGGGGGATTTCTCGATTCATACCCCCTTGGCTTAAGAAACAAAAGTCCTATACCTTAGTAGTGGCCAAAGATGGAGGAGATAAAAAAGAGCCTGCCCAACCTGTTGTGGAAGAACAGGTTTTAGACAAGGAGGAATCTCTTCCTGAAGAAGAAAGGCGGGCCAAGGGTGATGCTGAAGAAACAGCTCAGAGAAAACAACAGGAGATTAAGGTTGACGTCAAGGAAGAGAAACCTCTGGTGAGCAGTCAGGAGACACAAGCATTTTGAGAAGTGATTGTCTGGAAGTGAAGGCTTTGATGGCATAACCAGGTTAACAGAACGGGTTTGTTTTGAACCATTTCCAGATTTCTTGTATTCAGATACTGCTTTGGCTTACTGTATCTGGAATATGGATCTTGGAGGGTCTACCACAACATTCTCCTGTTATTCCTTTTAAAGCTTTCAAAATAAAGCAAAAAAAAAAAAAAAAATCCCCTGTATTTGCAGATCATAAAAAAGTCATATTTATTCATTTTAGAGTTAGACAAGTACTCTCAGGCAAGGATCACCTCGCTTCTTAAATAATACACGCTTTTGTATCTTTGATTTATTTAAGTGTTTAAGGGGTAGGAAGAAGTACATTTGTATGTGTATGCATTTTGGTTGCCTATTGAAGCCTAAGTTTTGCCATGGTTATGTAATTATAATTAGGAGTTTTATTATTTAACATGGTATTTAAATGTCATTGTTGGGACATAGTTTCTTTTACTCATTTAATTCTGATGTTGCCAAAGTGGCAAAATAAGAAAATTGGCAGTGGATTGGTGGAGAGATGTGGTGAAATACCCTTTCTGACAAAGTTTCAAAATCTTTTAAAATCTCAGGCTCACAGTGTTTACCATAAATCACAGTTCTTACTAAAGATCTTTCTTTTTAGTGTGTGTCATCTTCTGCAAATTGGTCACCTTTACTATGGATTTAATTCTTTTTTTCCCCTCTCAGCAGCTTGTTGAAGAAGTAAGTAAGGAGAGAGAAGAAGAGAAGGTGAAGGAAATACAGGAAGCAGAATTTATGGATGAAGCAGCAAAAAGGGAGACAAAGGAAGTGCAGACCAATGAGCTAAGAGCAGAGAAGGCCTCTCTGAAAGCCCCCAAGAAGACCAAAACTGTCCAGTGTAAAGTGACCCTCCTGGATGGCTCTGAGTACAGCTGTGACCTGGAGGTGAGTCAGGGTGCTGGGTGGAGAGCTGTCTTGATGTGTGGAATGGCAGCAAAAGTATTCTCTGCCTTCATTTGTGGCCTGGCACTGTGAATAGAGTTTTGTGTTCCTATGAACTAGTTGTCAAAATTTAACATTAAAAAGGAAAAAAAAAAAAAAAAATGAAGAAAACACAGGCTGCTGCTGCTAAGTCACTTCAGTCGTGTCCGATTCTGTGCGACTCCATAGACGGCAGCCCACCATGCTCCCCCATCCCTGGGATTCTCCAGGCAAGAACACTGCAGTGGGTTGCCATTTCCTTCTCCAATGCATGAAAGTGAAAAGTGAAAGTGAAGTCGCTCAGTCGTGTCTGACTCTTAGCGACCCCATGGACTGCAGCCTACCAGGCTCCTCCATCCATGGGATTTTCCAGGCAAGAGTACTGGAGTGGGGTGCCATTGCCTTCTCTGAAAACATAGGAGAGGGTCATTTTTTCTATTAGAAACAGTAGTTCCTGACCCTTTAAGATAAGCAGGACCGATGTTCTGTCAGGCTGTATTGGTCATGTGTATTGGCTGGTGTCCATTCTGAAAGGGCATTATATAGCTTGAAATTACCTGTGGCCATAAGTGTTTCACTTGAGAAACATTGCAGTAGGTTGAAATTTCAGGGTAATGAAATTTTAGCAGTTTAACCTCAAGTGTTTTCATCCTGAGTCAGGTAATGATTTAAAATCTAGCTCATTTAATTAAAAGACACTCTTGATTTGCAAAACATATATTTGATTAGCACTGATGCTGACCAAAGTCAATGTAATTTTTTAAAAGCATTTAATGCCTATAATTTTATGATAATCCAAAGTTTGTTACTTTTCATAGCTAAATTACTTTATTTACATGATGTGTACTTTGCTGTGTTATGCTTAGTTGCTCTGTCGTGTCCAACTCTTTGTGACCCCATGGACTGTAGCCTGCCGGGCTCTTCTGTCCATGGGGATTCTCCAGGCAAGAGTACTGGAGTAGGTTGGCATGTCTCCTCCAGGGATCTTCCTGAACCCAGGGATCGAATTCAGGTCTCCCGCATGGTAGGTGAATTCTTTACCATCTGAGCCACCAGGGAAACCTAAGAACACTGGAGTGGATAGCCATTCTCTTCTCCAAGGGATCTTCCTAACCCAGGAGTCGAACTGGGATTGCCTGTGTTGCAGGAAGATTCTTTATCAGCTGAGCTACTAGGGCCTACTATGGCATATACTAATAGCTAATGTTTGTTGAAGAATTATGTCAAGAGCTTTAAATGGGTTGTTTCATGTAATACTGACAAGACTCTATATGAGATAGGTACTATTATGGATATTCCCCATCTTCAGTTCAGTTGCTCAGTTGTGTCCGACTCTTTGAGACCCCATGGACTGTAGCCCGCCAGGCCTCCCTGTCCATCACCAACTCCTGGAGTTTACTTAAACTCATGCCCACTGAGTCGGTGATGTCATCCAAGTATCTGATCCTCTGTCGTTTCCTTCTCTTCCTGACCTCAGTCTTTCCCAGCATCAGGGTCTTTTCAAATGAGTCAGCTCTTCACATCAGGAATACAAGACTTTAAAGAGGTTAAGTAACTTACCTAAATTTCATAGCTAGTTAGTGATTGAATCAGGATTCCAGACCTTGACTGTGAAAGTTTTGAACCTGACCACTGAACTCTTAAGATCAGTGCTTGATAGTCCTTACTTACCTTTGTATTAGTTGCTGCTGCTGCTGCTAAGTCACTTCAGTCATGTCCGACTCTGTGTGACCGCATAGGCAGCAGCCCACCAGGCTCCCCCATCCCTGGGATTCTCCAGGCAAGAACACTGCAGTGGGTTGCCTTCTCCAATGCATGAAAGTGAAAAGTGAAAGCGAAGTCACTCAGTCGTATCTGACTCTTAGCGACCCCATGGACCACAGCCTACCAGGCTCCTCCGTCCATGGGATTTTCCAGGCAAGAGTACTGGAGTGGGGTGCCAGTGTTAGGTAGAACTTATTTTATTCATTTAGCTACAGTTGTTCTCATATTTTAGTTGTTTTGAGAAAAGGAATAGCAACAGACGATTAAAAATCCTTAGAGCTCACACAGAGAGAATAATACAGTATGTCTCAAGAGTAAGGGTAGGGACAATAAAAAACAAAAGAATGGTGTTCTGAACTTGATGCAGCTGCACTGTTTGATCACATGTCCCTCGTTTTTCCTACCTATCCTAGAAGTTAGGAAGTCTAGATTTTAAGAATGAACTTGTTGATAACTTGTTTTGTGACCTTGAATCATTTACTCCATCTCTGTGTGTCAAACTGAGGCCCAGAAATTGACTTCATCTTTAGAATATAATGTCACTTAGATAGTCTAGAAGGCCCCTGTCATCTCTGAAGTGCTTTATATCACCAAACCTTGTGATTGACCAGTGTGCTTTATGGTTTAAATCTATTTTTGTTCTCTGTCTTTTTAAAAAGTCATGACATATTTAAAAATACACAAATATAGTAATAATAGTTGTATATTCACCATAAAAGTTTTAACCAGATTCATCATTTAGCCATGTGTTTTAGATATTGTAAAAATAAATAACACTAAAGATGTTGCTAAAGTGTCCCATCTCTTTGTTACTATGCATTTGTTGTTTTATCATGTGTAAATCTACTTTATTCATTTCAACTGCTATATAGTGTTCTTTTGAATGACTAACCCAGTTTATCCATTCCTGCTGGGGAACTATCTCTTTTATATATTTTTAGCAATCAGTGCTTCAGTGAACATTATTATATATGTTTCCTTGTTTATTTGTGCAAGAGTTTATTCAGGTAGAACACCTAGGAGTAGAATCGGTATGATGTAGTTTTACTTCTTCAGTTTTCCTAGGTTTGGCAAAATGGTTGTGCCAGTCTAAATTCCAACCAGCAACTACTGTTTGATTTTTCCACATTGTCATCTTCACTTTTTGTTATTAGATTAATTTCAACCTATCATAATGATATGAAATATCTCAAAATTTTAGTTAGCACTTACTTGATTACTGTCAACTTTTCCTAGGTTATACTACAATAATAGCCTCCAGATCTTCTGGATGTATAATGACAATGGTTTATTCTTGCTCATGTTATATGCCCTTGATGGATTGGGTGTGGGCTCTGCTCCATGTCTTCTTGATTTTTGAATCAAGACTAAATGTGTATCCTCTACATGGGAAACAATGCTCTCACAATAGAGGGAAAAGAAAACACAGTGGAACCACACTGTGGTCCTTGACTCTTCTGCCTGGAAGTAGTATATCTTAATATATATAGATATAAGATACACTACTTATATCTCATTGGCCAAGCAAGTCCTGTGGTTAATAGGTGGGTGGGCAAGCCTGAGCCCATCACAGGAAGAGCTTGGTAAATAATTGAAAACATGGAAATAATCCTACAGTTTACTCAAGAGCCTGAGCATCTTTTTCTAAGTGTAGTTTTCTAGGATTGCTCTAGGATTAAAAAAAAAAAAGATAGACATTCTTTTTCAGATTCAGGATATTCTTTTCTTAGTTTCTAAGATTAAACTAGAAAGTTTCGTGAATAGATGGTAAAAGACATGACTAGGTAGTGAATCTTTTCTAATGTATTTTCTGTATCAACTGAGAGGGTCATATTTTTTTAATCTGTTGCTGCTGCTAAGTCGCTTCAGTCGTGTCCAACTCTGTGCGACCCCATAGACGGCAGCCCACCAGGCTCCGCCGTCCCTGGGATTCTCCAGGGCTTTTAATGTAATTTATATTAATGTTTCTAATGTGAAGCTATCTTTGAATTCCTAACATTGATACTTGTGATCATTTGACATTGATTTTTGTATTTTTAACCTATGTTTTTTTTGCATATATTATTTTAAACTTTCTTTTATCAAATTGTCTTCATCAGATTTTATTATCTGGATTATATACTAGCTTTTAGAGTTGCTTGCCTTTAATATTCTCTAAAAAAAGTTTTGATAAATTAGGGATTTAACCGTTCTCTGGAGATTTGGTAGAACTTGCCTTTAAAACTGTTTTGGGCTGGTGACCTTTTTCTGGGAAAAATGGATTTGGGAGGTTTTTTTGTTTTATTAAATCATTGATTTGGTTTTCCAGTAGTCTATTTCTGGTTTAATCAGTTGTAGTAATTCATATTTTTAGTGGAAACTGCCCATTTCATGTAACTTGACAAACCTATGAAGTTGTTCTTAGTGTTCTTACCTTGTATTTTTGATTTTGATTTCTTTTCTAATTTCTTGCATTATTTGCATTTTCTTGATTATTTTTGATATAGAGTTAACTATTTAAATCTTTTCTTTCAAAGAAACAGCTTGGTTTTGTTTGTTTCTTTTCTGTTTTGTAAATTTTATTCTTTGTTTTTTCCCTTGGAATTATTCTGTTTCTTTACCCCCAATTTCTTGAATTGAGTATTTGGGGAAAAGAAAAAAAAGTATGTTTTCAGGGCTCTAATATTCCCTTCAGGTATCTCTTGTTGGGTGCACAAGTTTTAAAATACTGTATTTTGTCATTCAGTTCCTAATATTTTCTCATCCCGTTATGGGGCAGCTTAATTGATTAGAGAAGTAGAGGAGTCTTTATTTCAATGCCTGTATTAATTTATAGATTGTCTTTTCAGCTAATAACTAATTAGTAAATATACCATCATAAGAATGAGCTTTTGAGGACAATAGATAAATCTGAAAAAGCTTACAGCATATAAATGTTGAGTAAACTTTTTTTTCTTCCTGTCAAGTACAAAGGAAATGGAATTTGAATAGGCTTCAGTGATGTGACCCCGTAGCAGATTTTATGTACCGACAGTTGACTGGAATCCTAGGCAGCAACTTTATATGTGACCAGAGGCTGCATCGTTCATCGGTGTCACAGTCGTAACCATGCCAGCATTATAAGTGGCATTCCCTCTTCTGATTAATTTCGCTTTATCCCGTTCTCTTTCCTATCTTGGTTCTTGTGAGTTCTTAGTATCCTTAGAATGTGTCCCATCCTGAATCACACTGCTGTCACTTCCTCTTCAGGAGCAGAGCCTGAAGGCAGCTGTCACGTGGCTTGAGCATGCTCTTGTTCCCCAGTTCCAGCAGTGACCTCAGACGGATGGGGTGGTGTGCTGATGCTGCTTCTCTCTCATTCTGTAGCTCTGTACCGGAAATTGGTGTCTGAGGACTGCTTGGGGGGAAGTATGTTGTGGGAAACTGCAACGATTAATGAACTCGAAAGTACTTAAGGAAATGAACACATTGTGGGAAATAAATACTTTTACTTTGGCCGGGGAGATTAGATTTGTTTCCAGTTGTTTACTGTCATTAAAGATGATAATTATGTCTTTCATGGCTTTTTAGATGCCTATAGCTATTGCTTGCTTTTTTCCTTTCTGTATGTACATGCATCTAATTTTCAACTAGAATTTTAGATTATAGCACACCCGCTGAAGATGGCCTTCATGTCCTCACTTAGGGCACCTGCCGCAGTAGAGGAAAGCATGGCCTGTTTAGGAAGTATTGAGTTGGAACAGCCTAACTTATAAGAACCTTGTAGAGGAGGATGAGGTTCTACAAGGCCACAAATGTCAGGATAAGAGGATTTAAACTGACCAGTAGAGTGAAAAGGGGCTGAGAAGAAATGGACCGAGGTTTACAGTTGTTAATATATAAGACCTAGCAAAATTAAGAATGCTACTTGATTTTAGAATATGGCTATAATAATTTAAGGGAGACTTTTTAATCCACTGCATTGGTTATGATGTATACCATAGTAGTCTTTATAGATACAGTTTAATCAATGTTATTAGAGCATTGGGAAAGTTAGACAGTTTCCTGTTTTTGTATCTGTCAGTACCTTTGGTTAACGAAAGCAGCACTGTTATATCATTTAATGTCAGTGTTACTGTATTAACTGAATACATTTTTAAAATCAAGAATGTAGTTCTTGGGGGTATTTTTGTTTGGTGTCTTAATATCATATCTGCTTCAGATTATTTGCTTAAAATAGAGAGATCTCCACATATCCAGGACTTCCCTGGTGGCTCAGACGGTTAATTGTCTGCCTGCAATGCAGGAGACCCAGGTTTGATCCCTGGGTTGGGAAGAGCCCCTGAAAAAGGAAATGGCAACCCACTCTAGTATTCTTGCCTGGAAAATCCCATGGACAGAGGAGCCTGGTAAGCTACGGTCCATGGGGTTGCATGGACCCCCATGAGACACGACTGAGTCAGACACGACTGAGCGACTTCAGTTTCTTTCTTTCCACATATGCATTTTTTTTTATACTTCCTGCCCCCTCCTTTCTTGGCTCATTGCTTCTGTATTCTTTTTCCTGTGGGCCATCTGAATGTATTCTCGAACCTCAGGAAAGTGAAGACTACCCAGGGAGGCATGGCAGCGTCGTTTTCAAACACTGTTATCTTGGAAGTCTGTATTCTTTGGAAGAAAGAGTGTGTGTGCTAATACTACGTGAAAAAAAAATGCTTCACACACAATATTTGGAGCATAAGTATTGGATAATGGTGCATTTTTGGAGAATGATTTTACTTAAGTGTAAAACAATATGGAAATGGCTTGACTTCAGTTAATGTTATTTCTGCAGCCTAGGCCATGCATTAATTTTGACGCAAGGCTGTCTGTGCATTTGTTCCAAATTTTTGTGTGAAGTATTTTTTAAATTAAAGTTAGTAAAAATTATAATTTACATTTTATACTAGTTTATCATCCTGATAATAAACTATCTCAAATACTTTTTGAAAAAAATCTTTTCATTGAAGATTATGATTTTCTCGTAAAGAAAATTTATAATTTCTATTCTCTGATATGTCTGTTTTTATCTCACTGAGAAATATAATGCTATGTGAGAAACTCCTTTGTTATCAGAATTTAAATTTTAAGAATTTTGGGGTGTCTTCTATACTCTGCATGCTGGTTCCAGAGACACCCCTATAGAAGGACTCTTGTGACATTCCCAATGAAGTTATTTACATACTTGATGTGTTAAAACAGCAGGGCTCTTTCCTCTAAGGAAGAGTGCAATAAGATTTAGTTGGAGCTATGGGTATAGCATCAGGAGATCTGTGTTTGCATTTCTTTTGGCTCTTTGGATGTCTTGGAGAAGTCACTTCCTCTTTTTTCTTCTATTCTAAGATTGCAGATTAAGAATGAAAATATTTGTTTCCTCTAATTCTAGGATTGAACTAGCTTTACTACAGTTGATATGTGTGTGTGTGTACCTATATATATATATATATATATAAGAAGTCTGAAAATAAATGTGAAAGTGCCTGTAATACTTGGGAAGCATGAGTGAATATGCATTCTGAGTTCGAGTTGCTCACATTTTCCTCTGGCATCTGAAAGTCGTTCCCACGTGTTGATTTTGTCTGAGAATTGAGGGCATTGTTCTTGCCCACATAGGAATGCAAGTGCCATTTTTTCTCAGTGCTGTGAATAAAGCTGTCAGAATGTAGGCTCTCTTCGTCAGTGTTCTGTTGATAAAAACTATTTATCAGGCAGCAGAATGGTGTCAAGGTCTTCTTGCCTTTCCTGTGTAGAGTACTGGCCTCAGAAATGCAATTTGATAGCATTGCTTTTGAGTGTTTTATTTATTTACTTGATTGTTTATGTCTGCTGACATCCTTCAAGGCTGTTCTTTCAGATTTCTATAATTGACCCTTATTAGGTTTACTAGTTAAATAGTTTTAACTATCTGTATCCCAGTACTCGTGCCTAGAAAATTCCATGGACAGAGGAGCCTGGTAGGCTGCAGTCCATGGGGTCGGGAAGAGTCGGACATGACTGAGTGACTTCACTTTCACTTTTCACTTTCATGCATTGGAGAAGGAAATGGCAACTCACTCCAGTGTTCTTGCCTGGAGAATCCCAGGGACGGGGAGCCTGGTGGGCTGCCGTCTATGGGGTCGCACAGAGTCGGACACGACTGAAGCGACTTAGTAGTAGTAGTAGTATCCTTGGAGAAGATCTGGAAGTTGTGTCCCTCTCTAAACCCCTGTAAAATAGTATTGGATTTAAATATGACTTAAATAGAACCGTGAACAATTTAGTTGGCATATATTGTATGCAATTTGAAATTCCAGTGACATAGGTCCAGATGGAATGTCTCTGGCTAGTTGTTCATTTATCCCTTTAGCTCAAAAAGGGAATTTAAGGCAATGATTCTATCTAGTAATTTTTATTTAGTAAATGGGAACAGGCTTCCATGCTTTGAGAGTAGTTTAATGCTTTGGCCCAGCTTGAAGGACACAGGGGTTCACAGGAGCAAAGTAGGCTCATTAGCTGGGCTTCAGGACACTGTTACGCCCTCAGACTGTCTTTAGATCCATTACTACAGGATTTTCTGTGCTTTCTTCTTCCAGCCAAATTGGTCTTCTAATGAGGCACTGAATTGTCTGTCCTTTCTTCTGGTTTCTGACCCAGATCATCTCTGCCATTTCACTTCCCCATCCACACGCTTCTTCCCTGTCTTTTAATGTCTAGCTTAAATCCAGCTTTCTGGATGTTTTTTCTTCCTCTGAACTTGTTTGCACCAATAATTGGGCAATTAATCATGTGCTGCCTTGTGAAAGAGTCTCTTGTATTGTTGTGTTGAACATCAGTTAAACTCTTTATGTTACTTTTTGATTTCTTTTCATCGCTCTTTTGTTTTTTTACCTGTATTGTTAATTCCTTGAGAAAAAGAACTTTCTTTTCTCTCTCCATAGGGCATTAACACAGAACTTTGCCTTGCCTCTAGTGCTACTCATAAAACGTTAATTTTTTATTTCTCTCTGCTTTCCTGTACTGTTTAAAGTTTTTATCCTTCTTATCTAAGCTAAATGATTGTGCTTGCTTGTTCCCAATTCTCCTCTCCATCCTCTCCAGTTAGAAAAGAAAGATCACTGTTGTATGTATGTATAATCCTCCACCCTCTCATATTACTACTTCTGTTCACAGCTGCACTGCTTTTTAAGTGCTTAGAAACAGTAGGCTAACTTCTTGGAGAAACACTTCATGGGCTTAAATAAATGAAAATGATTTATCAAATTTCTATAAAGGCTATGAACTGACTGGGCGTGAGAGCGATGCCGAAGTGGATAAGGAGTGGTCTTGGCCCTAGAGGGAAAGCAGACTCCCAGAGTTTTTCATGTGAATCTGAACTGCTGTAGGTCAGATGGCTGGCTGGCTGGGTATAGCCTGGGCCTGAAGAGGAGAGTAAAGTTAACACCTTACTCCCTGCCTCTTTTTTCTCTAATGCTCCTCTTTTCTATTGAGTAAACCAAAGAAAATGTTATGGTTTTAATTTCTCATTAGTCAGGAATTCAACCACATGCCCTGTCCTTTGTCTTCCCCACTTGTGGTTTCAAAATCGGGGGATTGCCTTTTTTGCCCTTGTGTCGGTGGTTTCTGAAAGCATTAAACTTGACACTTGAAGCTCACCGCTCACGATGAGTAAACATCCTGATGTAATTTTGAGGGCGGCATCCACTTCTGCCTCCTTTCTCACACGTGCTGCCAGGCAAGCTGACACAGGTAATTTACTACTTAATAAGTTCTTCCTTTCACCTAAGGGTGATAGTTACTGGGCAACAGATCTTTGAAATTTTTTTGTTTCTCCTGTTTTGGAATGACAGTTATTTGATGGAATAACATTTGAAATGGTGGGGGAAATCATTTTCAGAATAAGTTTTGCACTTTAAAATCTGTTGAGATACATTTTCTTGCTCTCTCAGGTAAGTAGGTATTAAAAAATGTTAACTCCTTTTCAGAGTTTATCAAATGAAGGGTTATTTTATTTCTCATTGAACAAAAAACAAAGTATTTTTTGTTAAACCGATTCTGTTCAGAATCCTCTGTTTTCTTTACTCTCTTATTTCCAATCTCTTTTCCAGTGTTTTCCTGAGCAAATTAAAGATGTTTCTGACAGAGTTTTTATTTCTCAGCCATTAGGAAATTTTGCCAAATATTCCCCTCCTTGATCCTATCTTCCTATTCCCACTCCCACTAAGATTTCGATGGAGATTGAGTGCAGGAGCTTGAATAGGGGAACAGAGATTTGAGAATCTGGCCTTTACCCGTGAGCATTTAATTTATTTCACAGAAGCTCGAGCTGAGGTTGTTCTTTCCATCCATCCTTTCCACAGCAGGATCACGACTCGGTGACTAAGGGGAAACTCGCGTAGAATTTAGCTTCGCTATTTACAGCACTGCGATATAGTACGCTGGGCTTCCCAAGTGACTCAGTGGTAAAGAATCCGTCTGCCAAGCTGGAGACATGGGTTCAATCCCTGGGTCAGGAAGATCCCCTGGGGTAGAAAATGGCAACCCACTCCAGTATTCTTGTCTGGAAGATTCTGTGGAAAGAGGAGCCTGGTGGGCTACATTCAGAACTCAGTGACTGAGCACACACACGATATAGTATGCTAGCATTTGCATCTTAAAGGGGTTGAAGGCAATGTAACATAGTAAAATGTGGCCTATACAAAGCTGCTGGATTAGTCAGAAAAGCGGTTTCTTCAGGCAAGGTGGCTAAATGATGAAAGTACTTATAGATGATCTGTCAGATTGCCATTTTTATATTTGTTATATTCTGTAGCAGAGTTTTACATAAACTCTGTTAGAACAGTTATGATTAAGAATATTATTCTTTTTTTTTTCTTTTTATACTCTGAAGAGACAGCCTCAAAACTACCAACTGAACTACTTTTCATAACTGTGTGTTATATTTGCAGATTCTGGCATTTAAACCTGTTTTGAAGTTGTCTGAGTTTGTGCACCATTTAGTTATTAACATAGGAAGGAAACTTAATCTAAGTCTTACCAGGATCTGCTTGTTATATCCATTGATCTCTTTTCATATTTCTGTCAGCAGCAATTTAAACTGAGTCAAATAGGAATGCTCTAATAAGCTTTTTTTTTCTATAGCACAGAAAGCCTGTCTGAATCAAATGTCAAAATTCGTTCTAGGCAAATAGTTTACAGAGAATCTGCTAGCCTACAGAAGTTTGCTGCTTACACTTTTTGAAGTAAGTTTGAATGCGAACGGTACTTGGCAGTTTCTTAAAATAATACTTAGAAAAATGTGGTGTGCTTCTCTGGTCAGCCTCTTTCTATAATCTAACAGTTTTAGTCACTGTTGTTTTTTAAGCAGTTATAGTTTTCACAGATTTATGCTAAGTTGCCTATTCAAAGTGAATAATAGGAAAAGCTGGACAAAAAGATTTTAAAGCTTTCACTTTTTAAAAGTTATTTTACTGACCTCCATTGTGTGTGCTCAGTTGCTTAGTCATGTCTGACTATTTGTGCTGCCATGGACTGTAGCCTGCCAGGCTCCTCTCTCCATGGGATTATCCCAGCAAGAATACTGAAGTGGGTTTCCATTGCCTTCTTCAGGGACCTCCATTAGTGATGATATATAATTTCTAAGAAAAATAGAAAGTCAAGGATGTCATATTTCCACAGTGTTTATGAATTTGGTCTCGAATAGTATTCATTTAAATACATATTGTGAGTTTAGAAGTAATTTTTGTCCCCCAATATTGATTTTTTTTCTTGTCCTCTTAAATTGCTTATAGGTTTTACTTTCAGAGATAAACTTTTCATGTGAAATAAAAATACATGCATAGTTGATTTAAGTACTGTTTTTGGTTTAGATAAATACAAGTGCAGAAGTGCCAAGTTATTATGGGCTGGAGTTGGTAAGAAAATCTTACATTGAGGAGAAAGACTCTTTAACTTTGAAGAATGAGGTATTGGGTTGGCCAAAAAGTTAACAGAGCTTTTTGGCCAACCCAGTATTTAGGGTAGGAAGAGAAGGGAGTGACAGAGAATGAGACTGTCGGATAGCATCCCTGATTCAGTGGACATGAGTTTCAGCAAACTCCGAAAGATAGTCAAGGACAGGAAACCTGGTGTGCAATACTCCATGGGGTCGCAAAGAGTTGGACACAACTTAGTGACTGAACTGCTAAGTCACTTCAGTCGTGTCCGACTCTGTACGACCCCATAGATGGCAGCCCACCAGGTTCCCCCATCCCTGGGATTCTCCAGGCAAGAACACTGGAGTGGGTTGCCATTTCCTTCTCCAATGCGTGAAAGTGAAAAGTGAAAGTGAAGTCGCTCAGTCATGTCTGACTCTTAGCGACCCCATGGAAGGCAGCCTACCAGGCTCCTCCATCCATGGGATTTGCCAGGCAAGAGTACTGGAGTGGGGTGCCACGACTGAACAACAACATCGTTATTTAGAAAGGGCTTCCCTAGTGGCTCAGTGGCAAAGAACCCGCCTGTCAATGCAGAGTTGTGGGTTCAGTCCCTGCGTTGGGAAGATCACCTGGAGAAGGAAATGGCATCACACTCCAGTATTCTTGCCTGAGAAATCCCCTGGACAGAGGAGCCTGGTGGGCTACCATCTGTGGGATTGCAGAAGAGTCCAACATGACTTAGTGACTAAAAAACAATAATACTTAAGAAATCTCAACAATACCTAGCCTAATACATTTTTTCACTTGAGAATGGTTAAATAATAAAAGCCAAACAGAATTTTGGGGTTATAGGAAAAGTCTTAAATGCTTACTTCCTTCTATGTCAAGAAAACATAATAAAATTAAACTTTGTTAAGGGCAAGCCAGGCTTTGCCTGGCCATTGTTGTCATTTTTGGCCTGGGCTCTCTGTGGTTTGGCTTTCACTAGGAGTTCTCGCATCTTGCAGAGCCCGAATACCATCGGTGTTCGAATGAATTCATCTCTTCACTTCTGCCAAATATTAAGAAGAGGTGGGCTTCCACCCATAGGAGAGGTTGCAAAGAAAGCATAAAATATAAAAAAAAACTTCATGGACACTATCGTTTACCCTTTTCCAGTCTACTTTCCAAAATTTTGTTGGCATTAATCCCATTCTCTTTTTCTTTTCCATTGTCGGGGGAGAGGGGAAGAATATGTGCATATGCCCTGGTGTGCACACACCACATTATTTTAGAATAGCTTCCATAGGGAGCAGAGCTAAATGTGTATTTCAGTGTACTGTCTCTAATTAGAAGTCCATTTTCTGCTTAGGAAAATCTGAACAATGAGCCTGTTTTATCCCCAGGATAAAGTGAAGTGAGCTCTTCCCCTTAGAATAGCACATATCAAAGTTGCCAGGAAGTTTTCTGGATATCTCATTATAAAAAGTCTTTGAATTGGTTGTAGCAGCTTTAGTGGCATCTGTTTTGATCCTGTTTGTTGTTTGTGTGCAGGCGTTTTTTGTTAGTCTTCATTTTTTTGCCTCATTATTTCCTGTAGGTGTCTAGATAGTCCATTTTATTGTGTGTATGTTTGCAGTTGGGCAGAGTGGAGGTGAGTCAAAGTAAAAGAATGGAAATGCTGTTCCACTTAAAATACATTATTTTTTGGGCAATGATAGGTATGATTTAGTTTTTATTCACTTGGTTTGGGTCATTAGGTATTTATTATATAAAGTTTGTGGCTTTGTTCATCAAACATTTCTGGACGTTGGTGACAGTGTTGGGTGTGGGGGGCGTCCTTCAGCAAGAATGGACTTGGGAGAATTTCACTGTGTAGGATCTGATGCTCGGCAGTAAGATACACTTTAACTCTTCATTCACTGTTCCTGAGACAGTGGGGCAGAGGAAAACTGCCTTTGCCGACGAGTCCTATAAATGTAGACATAAGAATGCCAGGAAATGAATTTACTGTGAGAGATAACTGCTAGGAAGAATAAACATTTAGATTTATTTCCTTCATAATAAGAAAGCCATGCGGTGATTTCAGATGCTACATCTTAAGAGATCTTTATGAGCATGCAGTGCAGAGTAAGGAGTATTATAACAGCAGGCATCTTTAGCCTCCTGTAGCTTGATCCACCCTGGAGGGTGAATACATCTGTCCACAGGCTTTCAGGCCAGATATCCTTCTTCCTAGTGATACTGCTTACTTCCCACTTTTAGTTATCCATGTTCTTCCCCCTTCAGGAAGCCTGATTGGATCTGTAGATTTGCTGGATACACATACATGCACCAGTCCACCTGCCCTTTCTTCCACTAACATTTTAGACATTTTATTCCTGAGTCGCCTGCAATTAGATTATTTCATCAGTCACATGTTGTTTTTACTTAAGATTTCCCAGGAAATGTTAAACTAACTCCAAATTCTCCTAGAAAAGTTATGATGGACTTTAGTATTTACATTTGGACATGTTACAGACCTCACAGGGGTGGGGATGGGAGTTGAAGATAGGAAGTGATTGATGGAAACCCACTTACCATGTAAAAATATTGTTTCTGTTGGAAAAGATTCTGAATTTCAAGCAGATGTCACATGTCACACATTCTGCATTTTGCGCAGAAGGTAAGATAGGAGGGCTTTGAGTTGACCATCTGAATATGTGACTGTATGTGCACAGAGAAGTATTATAAAGGACATTTCCAGCTTATGAACAGGTTATATATGTACATCATATTTCAGAAAATTATTTATCTGAAGTATGCGTTTTCCCATGGAAGTAATGTACAAATGATTAGACTTCCAAGTCGATAAAAGTATATATAAAAGTTTCTGAACTGAGTTTTGGGTGCTAAATCTCGGAACAGGTGGAAAAGGACAGAATTTCTACCTCATTTTTCTAATTCAGGTCAAAATTTAAAGTCTCTTTTTTTCTCCATAATATTTTTCTGTTTCTTAGTGCTTGTTGCCACCTAGACTTTCTTGTTGTGGCTAGTTCCATGATGATATCCTGTTACTTTTTTGTAGTATTATAATACAGAAATGTGCTATGCTACCTGCCTACTGTTTCTCCATGCAGAATCAAAATTCTTCTAATCCCAAATGTTAGCAGATCTCTCAGCTAAGTAAGGAGAGAATTAGCAGCCTGAGTGGATGACTCCAGTGTGTGGATGATTGCTTATATTGCCTTCTAGGAGACGTTAGCATTTTAACAGAAACCTGTTCACGCTAAAGCTTCATAAGTGGTTGGATTTCACTCATGAAGCCAAGGGAAATGAAAAATGAAAGCAGTTTGTGAAGGAGGTAGAAGGCTGTATTCGAGGTGGCCTTTTGGGGAGGCATGCCCTGACACTCCTTAACTTTCTTGCTGAATCTCCATGTTTCTGATCCCTCAGAGCTGTTCCTCTTCTGTAGTTGAATTAGTTGATTAGAAATGAAGGATGTGTGGCTATGGACAAAAGATTAAAGTTTGTTTCCTTTATTAAAACTAAAAATTAGCATTTATTTGCCATTTTCCATATACCATAAAGGTGAAACATTTTTCTATCTTATTTGCCATCTAAACTTATCTGATTGCTTATGAGATGATTTGTGTGCTCTGTTAAGAATTATGAAGCATTTCAAAACCCAACAATGGGAGTAGAGAAGCATTCCATGTCAGTACTGCATGTAGACTTGGATAGACTTGGAATCACTGAATCATGAAATAGGGCTTTATAACATAGGGGAAAGGCAAGCTCCTCTGTTCTTGAGGAGTTAATTAAGGCATGCATGTAACTTTATTAAAGATGAGCCTCTATGCTGCTTCTATCTACACTAGAATTTCCTTTAATACTATTGTAGGATACAGTTACTTGAGCATATTTTTCAGTGTATTCTGGCCTAGCGTATGCTTTGTTTTGTAGCAGCCTTTTAATTTTTATTTCTAGTTCCTAAAACTACACTGAATAGTGTTTGATGTCATTCATGTCAACAGCACTGCAGAATTTCCCGTGTTCAATCACGATTCCTTGGATACTGTGGAATGGAAAGAAATAGAGATTTTGTAATGAACTATGAGGATTTTTCACTTTTTCTCCCTCCTCCCTTAGAGGCTGTTCTTGAAGGAATTGAGGGCTTTCCAAGTGGCTCAGTGGTAAAGAATCTGTCTACCAATGCAGGAGACATGGGTTTGATCCCTGGGTTGGGAAGATACCCTGGAGGAGGAAATGGCAACCCACTCCAGTATTCTTGCCTGGAGAACTTCATGGACAGAGGAACCTGGAGGGCTACAGTCCATAGGGTCGCAAAGAATTGGATGCTACTGAGCACTTGAATGGAGAAGGAAATGGCAACCCACTCCAGTATTCTTGCCTGGAGAATCCCATGGACAGAGGGGCCTGGCGGGCTACAATCCACGGGGTTGCAAAGAGTTGGACACGACTGAGCGACTTCACTTTTCAAGGAATATTGTGTAGGGAAAGTGAAAGTCGCTCAATTGTGTCTGATTCTTTGCAACCCCATGGACTATTACAGTCCATGGAATTCTCCAGACCAGAATACTGAAGTGGGTAGCCTTTCCGTTCTCCAAGGAATCTTCCCATCCCAGGGATTGAACACAGGTCTCCCTCATTGCAGGCGGATTCTTTTTTCTTGTTATTTTCAGTAGTGTCTTATAAGAAACCTATCATATGTGAAGCTTTTATAAAAAATTTTATTTTATTTTATGTAAAACACAAATAATATACATATTATTTTTTGAGCAGTCAGAAAACCTTTTTCAAGTTTAATGATAAGGGGAATGAACAGAACTTAAAAATCTTCATTATAATGATATATACTCTGGAATTACATTTTTCATACACACACACAATTGTTGGATGTGATTTCTTCCTTTTTTTCCAGGATTTGAATGCACTTTGGGACTGAGGTGTGTCATTCAGATGGGTAGGAAAAGAATGACCTGATAAAATGATGGCCTGAAACTATTTAAGACACTCCTTTCCCCTTTTGTAAGGTTCTCTTTGATTTCCTCCACCCCCATGACAATGTCTCCGTTGTTGTGTTTGCTCTGTGTATACCTTTCTTTCCTTGGCCTTTTATATTTGCACAGTGTAGTTGTGAGCTAGCGCAAAACACTTAGCTCTAGGCTGGGATGTATGGATTGCATTGTATGCTTCCCAGCACCATCTCCTGGGTGCACAATAACTGCAGTGTGGAGGGGCCCACATGGAGACAGTGATGGTGTTTTATAGAACGCCAGTGGTGTGTGGCATCAACTGCAATCTGCCGGGTAAGCAGTTGCACAAATTCCTCCAAGTCAAGAGGCCTCCAGAAATGTCATGTTTTGCCTCAATAGCGAATGCCACAAAGAACAGCACAGGCTCGGGGGAACTCCGCGTCTCAGATTCCAGCCTGGCGTTCTTCAGCTGGGCTTGCTGTAGATTGCTGAGCCTTCCCAACCCCTCCCAAAGGAAGTTCCCCAAAGCCAGTCTTCTAATCCTTGAAGAATATATATTTTAAACCTACCTAAATTGTCTTGCTTTGTCTCTGTCCTTTGGATGTCTCTCATGGGTTATGTCATCTTTTAAAGAAAAAAAAAATTTCGATACCTGGGATATAGACCAAAGGACTGTTTAATTTTTTTTTTTTTTTGGTTTAAATTTTCAAGCCATTGATTTTATACTTCTGTTCAATGATATTCTTGGAGTTAGGGAGAGGTAGACGGGGGGAAAGTTGATTGTAAAGCCTGCTGTCATTTAATATAGGAAGTAAGATTTCTTTTTGAAGTGTACTTGGCAAGTTGATTAACTGTTGTATGGCTTTAATTGTTTAGTTCACTGGTGTTACATTATCAGAACAGAGATGAACACAGTTTGTACTCTATAAAGATTCTAGTGTAAGAAGAGATATAAAGCAAAAGCACGCTTCAGATAGCAAGAAGAAATAACAGCGACTGATGTCCTAGGGAAGGAATGTGTAAAGACTGCAAAACCTCAGTCTCCTTTTGGATAAAGGTGGTGCATGGCTGGCTCTTAAGAGAAAGGAGCACATTGGTTTTTCTGTCGACGTCATTCCTTTAGTTCCCAAGAAGTATTTGGAAGTGCTCTAATTACTAAGAAAGAGTCAAATACAATGTAGAAAATTGTACATTGTGAAAATAAAATGTAGGTCTGTGGCTGTTCTAGAATCTAGTTGGCAATGTGTGTCTAGCTTAGTTCCTTGAATATCTATGGGTTGGTAGTCCATGAGCTCTAGAGCCAGGAGCTTGCATAAGAATGAGAGCCAGAAGACCTGCTTCTAGACTCAACTCTGCCAGCTTAAGTGCCAAGCCACTGCCCCCAATGTATCTTTTGGGCTACAAGTGAGCTGAGTTATTCAGTGAAGCACTGCTATTGGAGACACTGAAGTGAGTGAGACACACTATTGCTTAAAGAACCCAGTCTTCAGAAGTAATAAGTATCAAAAGAAGTAGAACCAAAGAGTAAGTACCATAGGTGTGAAATAAAGTACTTAAAGGAGAAAGATAAATATTAGAAGATTGGAATAGGCTTCATGGAGGAGAATTTGGAGCTTTGTCTTAGAGGTAGGGTTTTACATTTGGAAATTAAGGTAGAAAAGAAATTTAGAGCTTGCCTTGGTAAGTTAACTGCCCTTTTTATGTGGGACTGGCAGCACCTGCCCATAGTTACTACAACTAATGAACCAGCCACATGTACTAGTATCTTAATGCACATTGTAAAGCAAAATATCTGTGTATTCTGCTTGGTTGAAAAATGTGTTTGTAGTCCCTTCATGCACCATAATTCAAGTTGTTTATAGAAAAATCAAAACAATGATAATATGGGAAAACTGCCTTCCTGGATACGAAGGTAGAGGACTAATGTTTATGGACATCACACATAGGAATTCAGTTCTTTAAAAGAAATTCAGGAAATCAGACTGAAAAAGATCAGTTAAACTCTCTATAACCTCAGTTTTCTCATTGTGAAGTGAGATTGAGTGTAGTAATGGAAAGCTTTTCATAATGATATTTAAAATTGGTTATTATTTTAGAATAGTTCAAAAAGTTTCTGTGCTTTCAGCTTCCTTTTAATGCATTCACATAATGTGCCAACATTTTATTATGTACTTTAGTACATTTAACTTTTTGATCCCCATCATAAGGTGACTCAAAACATGCCTGAGGTTGCACAGCAGTTAAGAGGTAGGGCTGGTGTTCAGATCCATGTCCCATTCTGCTCTGGTAGTGATGCTCTTACTAGCATGTTGTTGACATTGATGATTCACATGAATGGTGATACATGCCAAAATCTAGGAGGGGAGAAGGAACAATCTCACTTTGCATGCCCCCCCACACAATTTTTTTTTTTTTTGGTTATACATGTGGCATGTGGGATCTTAGTTGCCTGGACCAGGGATCAAACCCTTGCCCCCTGCAATGGAAGCATGGATTCCTAACCATTCCTGGACCTCCTGGGAATCCCACCCTCAACATTTTTATGTACTTGTATTATGAAGTGTATCTTGATTCCTCTTCTCTGAACGATGAGGATTATTACTTATGGAGTGAGTTGTGAACAGCATGAAGGCAAAAAAGAAGTGGTGAGCCACTGGGTCGTGTTGCTGGCAGAGCACACTCAGGCAAGTTTGATTACAGATTAATATTTATGAAATGTAATAACTTGGTACAGTAAATATGTATCATTTACTATGTCTCTGATAATTTGGTATGCTTTCTTTATGAGATTAGAAGAAATATGCTAATTTGTTTGCCTTTTTTAATTAGGTTCCAAGGCAGATCAGTTTTAGGTGTTTTAAGAGTAACTTCTTGAGTTTTCTCTTACAGTTTTCTTTCTCTATTCCTTATTCCCCAGCTCCTGTTTCTTCCTCTCTTGTCTTGATGGCTTTGTAGTATCTATTTTTTTTTAAATACATGTCAAAATCTTTTGAATGTTGATGTGTATAAATAATTAATGAAATAAAGTGATTGTAGGTTAATGGGTTTTATTTTATCTGACTAGAGATCCATTGGGTTTCCTTAGTTTGAGAGTTTTAGCATTTATCATCCATTACTCTTTTAATATTGCCTCTTTCTTATTTTTTTGTCTTCATCTAGAATTCTGGGAAGGTATGTATAGAATAGATCCCCTCTTCTAGCTTACAGGTCTGAAATTCTTTCATAGTCTTTATTTGTCTTTGTTTCATTTTGGGTAGTTTTTTCAGATCTATCTTCCACCTTTTAATTGTATCAAACCATGCCCATTTGGATTACAATTCAATTATTCTAGTTTTATTTCTAAATGTTCTAATTGGTTCTTTTCAGAAGTTCTGCTTTTTGATAGTTATTTTTTCCTTGGTATTTTAAAATATTTATTTCTTTAAACACGTAAAAATGCTAATTTTGTGTTCTCTACTTGATAATTCCATTGTCTGCTGCTGCTGCTGCTAAGTCACTTCAGTCGTGTCCGACTCTGTGCGACCCCATAGACGGCAGCCCACCAGGCTCCCCCGTCCCTGGGATTCTCCAGGCAAGAACACTGGAGTGGGTTGCCATTTCCTTCTCCAATGCATGAAAATGAAAAGTGAAAACTTTTCCATTGTCTTCTGTCTCTGAATTTCTGACTGATATATCTAATGCTCGACAATAGTAGCTGATTTCCTTATATGTCTTTAATCTTTTTGATTATACTTATTGGGATTTTATCTGTGAGAATCATTTATTTTCCATTTCCTTAAGAATCATTTCAGATGCCACAGCCATGGTGAGGTTATGATATTTCTCAGCCGCTTTTACTCATTCCATTCTTGGTACTTCTCCCGTGCACTTCTGTATATGCATCTTCAGCACATGCCTCTTGGCTTTGTTGCTTTTTTGTCTTCCCAACCAGTTAAGTTCCTTGAGGGTGGAGATGCTGAATGAAAGCTTAATACTTGTGTGCAATTAAGATCTTATCGAGCATTTAAAATATCTATTTCCTGGAGATGGGAAGGAGAGAATCATGGAGAAGCAATCTGAGCATCTAGAAGATATTTTGGTGCTTGTTGGATGTGGGCTAATGAAAGACAGTTGGGAATAGAATTCAACTGCGATTGAGTGAGGCATTTGGTTTGGCACTTTAATATACACTATCTTCCTGGGTTTATTTGACCCTTACAGTGAGCTGTGAGAGAGCTGCTATCTCATCTTACAGTTAAGGAGACAAAGTGGTTCATCCATTGTTAGACTTGTCCGATAATAGTAAAGTGCTTACAGAAAGTTGAATGAGGGAGGGACTGGGTCTGACTCCAACCCGGATGTGAATGCCTCCCTGTGCTGCCCAGCGTGCCAGCACCAGACTGTGGCAATGACCTTTGTGGATACTTTGCTCTTAATCTTTTAGGGGAATTCTGTCCATGACAGCATGTTTCTATTTTTGAAATGGAAAGCAGTGAGAAAGTATGATTTATTAATAAAAATTGATGGTAAGGCAATGTTGGAATGTGTTTTTCTCTTTGAACTGAGGTATGTGTTAGTATTTATAGACGTCAGTTGTCTTAACTATCCTTTTTACCCTAATTTCAAATAACATTCCAACCAAATAAAATAGCATGAATCTCCTTTGAGGCTCTCACATTTCACCATGATTTTTTAGGGCTAATCTGTTTCAGTAGTTAGCTTATTTGAAAGGAGTTGTCATTCTGTCAGAGGTTTCCTAGAGGTAACACCTTTGCTTGGAAACTGTATCTGATTAAAGGCCGACTGCCTATATGAGCATCCATTGAGTTCTTAGTGTCTTTCTAAATAAGATAATCTCTTCTTTATAGTAGATGAAATCTTCTGTGACCTAATTTATACCTCCTTATAAGTGCAATGGCACCCTACTCCAGTACTCTTGCCTGGAAAATCCCATGGATGGAGAAGCCTGGTGGGCTACAGTCCATGGGGTCGCTAAGAGTCGGACACGACTGAGCGACTTCACTTTATTTTTTCACTCTCATGCATTGGAGAAGGCAATGGCACCCCACTCCAGTGCTCTTGCCTGGAAAATCCCATGGATGGAGAAGCCTGGTGGGCTACAGTCCATGGGGTCGCTAAGAGTCGGACACGACTGAGCGACTTCACTTACAAGTGCATAGTGTGTGATGAACAAGTAGACAGATGTGGCGAGAGCTGTAACAGTTTTCTCCCTTTGCTGTCTTAGGTAAGAACACTTCTAATTACAACGTAGTCACTGGAATTATCAATACAACTGTGGTCAGTCACTGTGAGCCTGAGTGGTAGCTGTCACTACATTTAAAATAAGTATGTCACATAGAGTATGCTGTATTATTGTATTTTCATTTGATTCAACAAGCATCTATTATGCTGGGCAATCTTCTACTCTCTAGAGACTGAACAATATTGTTGAAATTAATGTCAGAGAAATTGAATTCTGTCTTAGATTATTGATTACCTTTAAAATATTTTTTGCTATTGTTTGCAACCAAATCTCGTATCTATTCCAGGCACTTATGAAGAGATAATGGATTTTACCGCACATTTAAGAACGTAACTATCATGATATGAGTCACCTTCTCCTTGTAAAGTCAATTAAAATACCTCCAAACTCAGAGTCTTAATTATATAGATTAATAATTGCTTGCAGATAATAAAATTCAGAAACTTTCATTTTAGAAGCTTAATGCTAAATTTCATGTAAGTGAAATTAGTTATTTTTCATAACTAGTTTTTAAAAAAATTTTTAAAACTCTCCAGCTTTTAATAAGAGCCAATATTGACTAAGCCCTCACTATCCACACACTGTTCTGAGCTCTCATCATGTGTTATAAGTCATTTAGCACTTAACCACATCCTGTATGGTAGATTCCATTATCATTTAATAGATGTACAAATTAAGGCAAATAGAAGTTAAGTGTCTTGTCCTTGGTCACATAGATTATAAATAGTGGAAAGACATTTAGAACTTTGGAATTTGGAATCTGGAGCCCAGTACTCTCATTTATTATACTATATCTATGGTTACTTTAAATGTGTGGACATATAAACACTTATCTGTTTCATGTATACTTTATCATTGTTTGAATCTGTAGCGAGGTGGATCAGATCAGATCAGATCAGTCACTCAGTCGTGTCTGACTCTGCAACCACATGAATCGCAGCACGCCAGGCCTCCCTGTCCATCACCAACTCCCGGAGTTCACTCAGACTCTTGTAATGTTGAAATCACGTAATCTGTGTGGCTTTTCTCCCTCTTCCCTCTACTATTTAATGTAATTCTTTTCCTAAAAAAGAAGTGTTTAACTATAAAAATTTGATAATAAAGGTTGCAGATTCTCCTTCACAAGTGTTTCAGGCATGGATTTCTTACCTCTGCTTCCACAAACAGAGGAGAGAAACACACACTTGAATCAAGTTTCTGTGAAGACTTCATCTTTTGAAAACCCTTATCAGAGTTGTCCCGATTTGAAATTGAAATGTCTTTTATATCTTATTCCATTTTTAAAGATGTCTGTGTGGCAAGCATTCATTTTCACACTCTGGATGAACTAACTAGTAGACATTTCGATAATGTGAGGCATTTGTCTCGAGGAGGAACATGTCTATCTTCTGGCTCGTTTCTTTCTCACTGGCAGTCCAGGGGTGGTTTATATCCATGCAGGGGAAGGAGAGTGTGTCTGACCCAGCTCTGCACTTGGCGGTTCCCAGGGCTGTGCCTTTTAACTGGAGTCACCACTTTGTTTTGACATCGATTAAATAGTGAAGTTTTCTTCTGAAGCTGTCATAGGCTTTTATATCTCTGTTGATAGTCGATTAAATCCTTGGAGGCAGCTGATTTACTGTCTCAGTTTCAGTCTCTTCTATTTTTAAGATTTGTTCTAAGGAGTGAATGCCATATTATCCTCCAGAAAAAGTGTAACTTTGTATTGAAAAACATAATTTCTACTCTACAGATACTTGAGAATAAAAATCACACTTAAGTGGTGATGGGATGATTTGTGTTAGGGTACACAGAGCTTAATGATTTTCCTGGGGAGAGTGTACAACGAGCCACTTTGAGGAACTGAGGGAGGCAGCTTGGACATACTTTTGTACTATTTTAAAAACAAATAAGTGAACTCTTTAAGCATTTTACTTTTTTTAGTTTTTTAAATATTAACACGGAGTAGCAGTAATGCCTAGACCATCTGGCTAATCATGCTTTCATTTTGGAATTTATGTTTTGTGTGGGAGTGGGGAGTTTAAAATGACAAAGTTATGAATCATTTTTGGGTATTGTTTTAATAGAGGATTGGAAAATAAATATCATATTAATTTATGCTAGATAATTTTTCTGATATGATGTCCTTGATTTATAGCACTCATGGACCTTTAGTGCTTGAAAAGTAAAGATGTTATTCTTTTTCCTCAGAAACGTGTGAAGGGGCAAGTGTTATTTGACAAAGTGTGTGAACATCTCAATCTCTTGGAAAAGGACTACTTTGGACTTGTGTTTCAGGAGAACCCTGAGCAGAAAGTAAGTGAAGTTATCTTAAGTTTGTTTATATTGTCTTAAAAAAAAAATACTGTGTGTTTCTCTTAACTGGTGTAAAATTTAGTTTTCAAATAACTTATGTTTTTATTATGACAGTTTATGTTCATTGTGGTGGTGGTTTAGTTGCTAAGCTGTGTCCGAGTCTTGCGATCCCATGGACTGTATGTAGCCTGTCAGGCTCCTCTGTCCATGGGATTCTCCAGCAAGAATACTGGAGTGGGTTGCCACTTCCTTCTCCAGGGATCTTCCCAACCCAGGAATCGAACCCTGGTCTCCTGCATTGCAGGCAGATGATTTACCAACTGAGCTATGAGGGAAGCCCCAATGTTCATTGTAGGAATTTGGAAATGTTGAAAATTTTTGTTTTCATGTATAACTTTTTGGAATGTCTTATCCTACACGAATTAGTAGAAACTGAAAGAACTGGTTTTAAAATTTTTATTTTGAATTTTTAGCTCCTGAATTCACCTGTATTCTAGGAGTTAAACTTGCCTAAAAAGCAGGGAAGGAGGCATATTGGAAGAAGTATTAGGTATTCATGGGGATTCTTCAGGCAAGATACTGGAGTGGGTTGCCATGTCCTTCTCCAGGGGATCTTCCCAACCAAGGGATTGAATCCAGGTCTCCCACTTTCCAGGCACATTCTTTACTGTCTGAGCCACCAGGGAAGCCCAAAAAGCAGGGAAAGAGGAATATTGGAAGAAATATCAGAAATACCCATCTGTACTTGTCTGGGGGTTCAGGAGAGTGTTTGCCTTGCTGAATAGATTAGTGGTTGTGTAGGAATGAAGGTATTCCTTACCCTGTTGTGTGGGTTATTGGGGGCAAAACAGAAGGTGGAGTCCAGCTTGACTTAAGTGGTAGAGTGATTGATTAATTGATTTGGGCTGTACCAGGGTAGATTTGTGATCAGTTTATTGTCTGTCTGTAATTTTGTTGCACTTCTGTTTTTCTAGCATGCTGTTTCTGAACCTTTTTATCACAGGATGATGATAGAAACGGGTTTATTCTCACTATGTGCTTAAGTTGTCTGTGCCGTTTGATTTAGTAAATGAATCAAACAACCCATAATAGTCTGCTTTTTATATGGACAAACTGCAAGGAAAAAAAAAAAGATACAAACTTTCCCCCAGTTACTCTCATATTTTCCCGTGGAGTCAGAGGAAAATGTTTTAATACACCCTCTTAAGTTGTTTTCTGGAGGTGTGCAAATTAAACTGACAAAAGATAACTTTTATTCATGTGAGTAAGTGGGAGTTCACAGAAAACTGTGACTGCAGGACGTGGTTAGGGCATCTTAACAGGGGAAAGAGGTAGGAAAAGGCACTTATGGAAAATGAGTGACTTTTGGGAAAGATGAGGGCCCTGTGGGAGAACAGGTGGGAGACAGGCTAGTTTTGTGCCAGTGTCTGTTTAGCTGAGAGCTTCTCTCAGTTATAAGAGTCAGTCTTCCCTGGTTGGAAGGAACCTTCCAAAGAAGGGAAGAGATTTATGACAACCTAGTTCTTCTACTTGCAGGTAAAAGGAAAGCCTGTTCTTACATGCCTGTAGCTCAAAGTGGTGTTTATCCACCATGGTGTGTTCTGGACCCTGTCCATGGTGACCTGAATTGGACATAGACGTCCAGGGTGTAAGAATCAAACTGGCAGGTCGGAAGGGAGTGGAGTTTGCCAGAGCCCACTGTCTTCTGAGTAGAGGTGATTTGGTATATCTGGAGAAGGAAATAGCAACCCACTCCAGTATTCTTGCCTGGGAAATCCCATAGACAAAGGAGCCTGGTGGGCTACCGTCCATGGGGTTGCAAAGAGTCGGACATGACTGAGGGGCTAAACAGCAACAAGAATAACAAGGTCTTAGTTGTAGCAGTTAGTGATCCTTAATTGCTGCATTTGAACTCCTCATTTGCTGCATGAGTGGTCTAGTTCTCTGATCAGGGGTCCAACCCAGGTCCTCTGCATTGGGAGTCTTAGCCACTGGACTACCAGGGAAGTCCCCTGAAGTGGTAGATTTGATCAGCCAGGACTCTGTGAAGATCTGCCTGATCCCAGAATGTACTGAGATGGTTTCTGCTCCAGGACTTTCCTGAGACGCCGCTAAGCAGGACCATCAGAGTGTTCTAATGCTTGATGCTAATTCCAGGGACCTTCAGGGCTTCTCCCTTTCCCTAAGCATATTAAAGAAAGAAATATTCACCAGTTCTGGCAATTAACCAGACTTAACCTCTAGCCTTCTGTCTTTGTCAGTTTGAGCTTCTCTAACAAAGTGCTGTAGACTGAGTGACTTATAAACAATAGACTTGTGTTTGTCATTGTTTGGGAGCCTGGGAAGCCAAGCAAGGTGCCCACTGATTCAGTGTGTGGTAAGGGCCCCTTCGTGGTGGAATGAGCAGAAGGGCTCTTCAAAGCCTCTTTTATAATGTCGCTAATCACACTCATGTGGGCTCCACCTTCATGACCTAATCACCCCAAAAGCCTCAACTCTAAATGCTGTCATATTGGAGATTAGGTTTCAGCATATGAATTTTGGGGAAGGACACAAGCCTTCAGTTTCTGTCACTGTCCTCATTGTTAAGGAAGTTCTTTTTCTACTTCACTTTTTGAGTATTTTTACTCTGGTGGAGAAGATACTGATGTAGGGTGAAGAGTAAAGGCTGGGTCCAGGGTTATGCCCTAAAGGGAAGCCCTTTGGAATCTGTTAGACAGTGGCTATGGGCAGACTCACTGTGATGGTTCTGAGGATGCCCAGAATGCTTGGTCACAGTGTGACCTTAGCAGTTAACCTCCCAACATCTAATATTCATCTCACAGTCAGTCTGTAGGTGAATATAGACTGTAAGTTTTACTTATCCACAGACCTTCATTATTTGTATTTATACATCCTGATAATGAAATGCAGGATACAAACAGTGGTGATTATATATAAATTGAATTTTCTCAACTTGCTGCATTTTAAATCCTTGATACCTAATTTGTGGTTTAATTTCACATTGAAACCGAAGACAATCAAATTGCATGACTACCCACTGAATAGTGTGTAAGTGTTCTTATTAGAACTCTGTTTAGAATATTTTTCTTAGAAGTAATAACATATTAGACATTCAACTAAGTAAACTAGGCGCTCTTTTAGACTTTAAATTATAAGGTAGTCTTGATAATGTTTCCAACCATGTGCCTTTCTGTTGGCCCTCAAAGCTGTAAAAGAGAAAGTGATGGAAATTTGGCTAGGAGCACTTAATCTTTTTTAAGAAGGAAAACCATCAGTATGTTGTAAAATATGTAGAATAACTTCTTTAGAAACATGATATGCTGTATTAAGACATACAGTATTTCTGAAACACTACAGCTGCATGATAAAGAGTGGTATTTAGATAGTAGGAGTCTCTATTTTTTATTTTGCTGACTCTTAATATATGTGCCTGATCCATGTCTTTCTCCTGAACCTCAGACTCATATACTTCACTCTCTACTGGACACTACACTCACTTGTCTAAAAGCCAACTAGTCTTCTCCTTCAGCTTCATCTATTCCCTGAAGAGCGGGTATAGATTGCTTCCACTTTTATACCTCTTTTCATTGCTTGTCAGTCAATAAGTTCTGTCTTCTACCTGCTGACATCCTGGTTCTCTTTGTCCAGTGTTCTTGCTTTGGTTTATGCCCCTGTCGTCCCTTGCTTTGAATATTTTATTAGCCTCCAAACTGGTTTAGCTGCCCAGTCCCAGACCTCTGTGATCATTCTTCTCCCTACCGCTAGATGGAACTTTCGGGAAATAGCCCATCTTGGCACTCCTTGCGTAAAACCACTTAATGGATGCAATCTAACCTCTTAGTGTGGTTTACAAAGCTCTTGGTCAAGTGACTGTGGTCTGCTTCTCTGTCTTCATTTCTCAGTAACTTCTCACAAAAATTCACATTCAATTCACACCATATTTCTCTCATAAGGGAAGCTTTGCCAGTCCATAGTATATCTGCTTGAACATACTATCCCTTGTATTTGGAATATCCTTCTCATCATTTTTCTTTTTTTGAATCTGAATGTCTGTTATTCCTTAAGATCCAGCTTAGGTACCCTACTCTGTGAGATTTTTCCTTGGCTGTTTTCCACCATCATTTTCCTGGCCCCAACTCAAGGAGGGTTGATAGTTCTGTCATCTAGACATTTCAGTTCAGTTCAGTCACTCAGTCATGTCCGACTCTTTGCGATCTCATGGACTGTAGCATGTCAGGCTTCCCTGTCCATCACCAACTCATCCTCTGTTGTCCCCTTCTCCTCCTGCCTTCAATCTTTCCCAGCAATAGGGTCTTTTCCAGTGAGTCAGTTCTTCACATCAGGTGGCCAAAGTATTGGAGTTTCAGTTTCAGCATCAGTCCTTCCAATGAATATTCAGGACTGATTTCCTGTAGGATGGACTGGTTGGATCTCCTTGCAGTTAAGGGACTCTCAAGAGTCTTCTCCAACACCACAGTTCAAAAACATCAATTCTTCAGTGCTCAGCTTTCTTTATTGTCCAACTCTCACATCCATGCATGACTACTGGGAAAATCATAGCTTTGACTGGTCGGACCTTTGTTTGGTAAAGTAATGTCTCTGTTTTTTAATAAGCTGTTTAGGTTTGTCATAGCTTTCCTTCCAAGGAGCAAGCATCCTTTAATTTCATGGCTGCAGTCACCATTTGCAGTGATTTTGGAGCCTAAAATAATAAAGTCTGTCACTGTTTCCATCATTTCCCCATCTGTTTGCCATGGAAAAGACTCTGATGCTGGGAGGGATTGGGGGGCAGGAGGAGAAGGGGATGACAGAGGATGAGATGGCTGGATGGCGTCGCTGACTCGATGGACATGAGTCTCAGTGAACTCCGGGAGTTGGTGATGGACAGGGAGGCCTGGCGTGCTGCGATTCATGGGGTCGCAAAGAGTCGGACACGACTGAGCGACTGATCTGATCTGATCTTACCTGATGGGACAGGATGCCATGATCTTAGTATTCTGAATGTTGAGTTTTAAGCCTACTTTTTCACTCTCCTCTTTCACTTTAATCAAGAGGCTCTTCAGTTCTTCACTTTCTGTCATAAGGGTGGTGTCATCTGTGTATCTCAGGTTATTGACATTTCTCCTGGAAATCTTGATTCCAGGTAGACATCTAGACATTTAGCACAAATGTCCATCTAGACGTTTAGCACATACCTTATTTATCAGTCTTTCTCCCTATTGTTCTAGAAACTGTGTAGCTTCTGTATGTCTCAGTTCAGTTCAGTCGCTCAGTTGTGTCCGACTCTTTGCGACCCCATGAATCACAGCACGCCAGGCCTCCCTGTCCATCACCAACTCCCAGAGTTCACCCAGACTCACGTCCATTGAGTCAGCGATGCCATCTAGCCATCTTATCCTCTGTCATCCCCTTCTCCTCCTGCCCCCAATCCCTCCCAGCCTCAGAGTCTTTTCCAATGAGTCAACTCTTCGCATGAGGTGGCCAAAGTACTGGAGTTTCAGCTTCAGCATCATTCCTTCCAAAGAAATGCCAGGGCTGATCTCCTTCAGAATGGACTGGTTGGATCTCCTTGCAGTCCAAGGGACTCTCAAGAGTCTTCTCCAGCACCACAGTTCAAAAGCATCAATTCTTCGGCGCTCAGCTTTCTTCACAGTCCAATTCTCACATCCATACATGACCACAGGAAAAACCATAGCCTTGACTAGACGAACCTTTGTTGGCAAAGTAATGTCTCTGCTTTTCAATATGCTATCTAGGTTGATCATACCTGTGTGCCATCTCACACCCGTTAAGATGGCCACTATAAAAAAAACACAAAACAGAAAATAACAAGTGTTGGCAAGGAAGGATGGTGAAAAAATTAGAAAACCTGTACACTGGTGATGGAAAAGTAATATGGTGCAGCTATTAGGGAAACAGTGTCAAGGTTAGTCAAAAAATTATAAATAGAATTGCCAAGTGATCTAGTAATCTCACTTTTGGGTATATATCCCAAAGAATCAAAAGTAGGATCTTGAAGAGGTATTTGTACACCCACGTTCATTTCATCACTACTCACAATAGCCAAGAGGTAGAAGCAGCCCGAATGTTCCTTGATGGATGAATTAGATAAACAAAATGTGGCATATTCAGAATATAGTGAATGGAATGCTTTTGAGCATTAAAGAAGGAAGTCTTGTTAATCCTGTAACATGGATGAACCTAGAGGATATTACACTGAATGAAATGTTGAGTTACAAAAGACAATTACTGTGTTAGTCCCTTGTATGAGTTATTCCTTAGTCAGGCCCATGGAAAAACAGAGTAAAATGGTGGTTACCTGGATTAGGGGGAGGAGATAATGGAAAATTGTTGTTCAATGGGACTAGAGTTTGTTTTGCAAGATGAGAAAGTTCTAGAACCTGTTGCACAGCAATGTGATATAGTTAGTTCTTCTTATCTGTACAGTAAATGTTGGTTAAGAGGATGAATTTTATCATTTTTTTTTACCACATTAAAAAAAATTACTACCCGTGTGCAAACTAGTATGCATCTGCAGCTCTGGCAGTGAATAATTAAGACGTAAATTCTGCCTTCACGAATGTCCCCACTTAGTTTCAATTGAGAAGATTGAGTGATTTGGGTTTTTTTTTTTTTACTCTGTTAATAAATTTTGACTACTGTTCTATAGAAGAGTTCAGGTTACTAACAGGGAAGACTTCCTAGGAGAGGATGATGCTTAGGCAGAGACCTGAAGTTTGAGTGGGCTTTAGCTGGGCCAAGGGACTTAGGAACCACACACATAGGGCCCTGAGTAGGAACAGCTGACCGTTTGCAAAATGAAAAGACATCTCTTGTGGCTAGTGAGGGGAGACCGAGTGTTGATAGGGGTCAGGTTACGCAGGGCCGTCTAGGCTGTATATTTATTTATCAAGGCTTGGGAGATCTCCTTTATGCTCAGAAAAATGATGGCATTGATAAGCTGATGCAGTGATATGAGACAACCAGTCTTGCCTTTAAATGATCTGAGAGAGTGTGAGCAGAACTGTTCACCCAAAGCACAAAAGGAGCCTCAGTTGAGGTTATGGTAGTTGAAAGTAGACAAGCAAATGATTTAAAAGAGATATGGATTGCTTGCTGTTGACAGTCCAGCTGAGATCATAAAACTGTGATGGCAGCAGAATATACTGTGCTTCTCTAATTGCTCTCTGGGCGTAATAGTGGAGAAATGGGGTATTATGTTCACAGTGGTTATGGTAAGAGGGCAAAAGGTTGAGAAAGCTGGAGATCCTGATGCATAGGTAATCAAGCTGATTGATTCATAAGATCAATCATAAGGAAGGAACATAAGCTGAAAACCCATGAAGCTGAAATGGGCTGATAGGCTGGGAGAAAATGGCTGGGACCAAGGGATAAAAGTTCTAAGTTGAAGGGCAGGTATGGTGAGAATAAATGGGGAGAAGACTTAGGAGAAGAAATGATTGCATCTGAGAATGGAATGATGACTTCTAATGAGGTGGAGAACTCTGTGTGGTGACAAGCCTGAGTGTTCAGCCATGAAAAGGTTTGGCTGAAATCAAAGAGGCTAAGGTCATTAAGGCAGGATTAAGGTAAGGTTAAGTTTGGAGGGGTTCTCCATAGGGTTCTCATGTACAAGAAAAGCTGTTAAACCAAGAACTCATAATCTCGTGCTTTTAACTGTATAGTTTCTCTTCCAAAATGTGGGCTGAAAATGCTCACAAAATTAGGCACACACTTTATTATCTAGACCTTAACTATAGAACAGTGGGAGAATAAACAGTGGAGTGTCATTTCTGAACTACTTTGCAGAAAATGAATGCACACATGTAATTGGCATTGCCAATATTTAATTATTTCATATATAATCTGATTTTCCTATGTAACTTTTGTGTTGTATAATTTTCTTATTCCTTCTTGCTTATATAGCTCAAATCCAGTTCTTAAGACATCTGGGCAAGAGAACCTTTATTTTTCCCAAGATAAATTTGTATCATGTCCTTTTTTTTCCCCACAGAAGCTTATTACTGTTGCACTAAGTCACCTCATGCAGTTTCATGAGATGCTACAGGATATAGGAATTTAAACTACTTTTTTATGCTGAATAGTATCTGTGTTTATAGATGTTTCAGTCACTTATCATTGTAACATATTATAATGAGAAGGTGAGGTAAAGCTGTGGTTATTTGTATGAACATTTTCCAAGGAGAGGAAAGTCTAATCTTTGTTTTAGTGTAGTGCTGTGTCTCTTATGGTTGGAAGCCTTTCACTTCACTCGAGTATGAAAATCTATCATTATTAATGTTAGAACTTTTTAATGTCTGCAGAGAACTCATATAAACTTTATTGTGGAAAATTTGTTAAAAATATGTGAAATCAAGCAATGTGTTATTCTTTTATACACAGAATCCAAGTCTATATAGTTCTTGTATTCATGTCTAAATGGAACCATCATTAAGAGTTTTGGATTGTCTTTAAAGGGAAAATACTGTCTTGAGTTTTTGATGTTAATAGAATCTGGCATCTGGCCCAGGGATTTTATTGTCATTTTGCTTCCAGCTATATTGAAAGGGGAGCTTGTTTGAAGTGTAGCTGATACCCACAGCTACATTTATGAAAATTGATTAATGCATTTCTCTGATAGTCAGACCATTTCCTCCCCCCACCAAAATGCGACCTAAAAACTCTAGTATTAAACTATTTGTCATATATAAACTGTTCTGTAATAAAATTCTATATTCAATCTGGATACACCTTACAATACCACAGATAGGAGTTGGAATCATGTTCTCCCAGATGCATAGTGAATATTTCAGTGTAGCTTAGAAGGCCTGTAAGGTTTCTGCTAACACCAGCATGATGGCAGTGGACTGTTAGACTTAATTTAGACAGAGGTATGTAAGGAAAGTAGATCTGCTTCAGTGCTATATATTCTTAAAGGAAAAGGCAGATTTCAGACAAAATTACTCTACCATCTGGTGATATGGTGTGTGTTGGGTTAACTTTAATCTCTCTCACTGGCAGAATTGACAAGCACCAGTTTTTAAGGCATGACTAGCCATTTTGAAACACTTCTAACTCTGGGATCTAGGTGTTTCTGTTAGAAAATAAATGAGAATCACTTTATTTAACACTTTACTGAGACTCAGTGTTGAAAATGTTATAGGAAAATGACAAACGACTTGGTATTAATAAAAACTGTTCTACAGCCTCAGATTTGCAGTGGATAAGAAAGTAGTGGGGAAAGATTGAAGGCAAAAGGAGAAAGGGATGTCAGAGGATGAGATGGTTGGATAGCATCACCGACTCAGTGGTCACGAATTTGAGCAAACTCCGGGAGGCAGTGAAGGATAGGGAAGCCTGGTGTGCTGCAGTCCATGAGGCTGAAGAGTCAGACACAACTTAGCGACAGCAACAACAAGGATTAAGGAGCTTCTCCTAATTAAGTGGCAGAAGGACTTAAGTGTGAAAGAAAAAAATATGTGTATAGCTATTTGCTGCCTAGTTAAAAAAAAATTTTTTTTTTCTATAACCTTTCAAGGCCCGTTTTTGTTTTAACATTTTTATGTGTGGTAGATTCCTTTGATAGTCTGGTGAATGCTAGGTACTGCTTCTTTTTTCTTTTTGTATTCAAGAAGTAGTTTTATTCAGTGGGCTAATTGCCAATTTCAAAATATTTGGTATTCATTACTCATAATTCAGCGTGTTTCACAATTTAAGTTTTAAACACTGAGTGAAAGATTAACATTGACAAATAATTGGGATTTCTTTCCAATCCACTGCCTCTTTCAACCAGACATGATTTAAGCTATTAATAATTTTATGTAAAATTGTATATGGGCTGCTTCTCAGAGCAGTGTTTGAAATATATGATTATAATAAAGTACACAGGTCTATGAAGGAAACCAGTAAATAACATTCTAACATATTAATTTAAAAATTGAGATGAAGTCATCATCAATATTTAACCCCTACTGTGATTTCAAAATATTGATTAGCATAAGTGATATTTTAAGATCTGCAGCTATTCTAATGTGCTGTGGAAAAAGTTTTGATTCCTATGAGTGACAAAGCTCAGAACGCTGCTGATATTAGCCAGAATTTTTCCCCTGTACATTCATAACTGATTGTAATGTCAAATTTTAGCTAAAGGTTAATGAAGATAGAGATGTAACACTTTTTCCCCTGATTCATAGACTTTTGATTTCATTAAGGTAATTTTAATAGTACAGACATTCTAGGACCACAGTTTAATTTTCATTTACTCTTGTTGGAAGCCTGTGATAGGATTCTTTAAGGAGGGAGGGGTCTGATTTTTTTATCTCATCTGGCCCATGACTGCAGAGACTATATTTTTTTAATCCAGAGTCTGATTTATTAACTTTTTGTGGGTAGAAATAGTCACATAAATATTAACTTCTTTAATATATATAATACATCACTTTTGGAAATAAAAAATTACATGAAAAGGGATATACGCAGAAAGTGATAGGCCATTTTAATTTTATCATTGCCGGAAAACATCTACATTAAAAGCATTGGATAAAGTCTTTGCATGTGTCCTTACTCTTCAGGAAACATTTGAATGAATGGTTGAAAAGAAGAACCCCAAGAGGTAGATGATGTGATCTTCATCTTAAAGTTTAGAAACTTGAGGCTTAAAGAAGAAGATTAATAAGCCCAAGATCACAGAGTTGGTGGGAGGCTAGAATTTTGCTCTAGATATTTCTGATTCGAAAATCTATGTGGCAGCCAATCTTTAAAAAATGCGAATGGTACACTGTAGTCTGTCATGGTGTGTGCATGTGTGTGCATTCATGTCTTTCTCTGGCTTTTCCCATCTTTTTGCATCTGCTTCTTGATCTACCCAGCACATCTCAAGTATCAAAACCAAGAATTTATCATTTCTTTGTTAAAGAGTTTTGTGTCTGCTATTTATTTGTAATTGATAATGCAGAAAATAAGTCCTGTTAAGGCATTTTTGGGTTTTTTACTTTGTTTTTGTTTGGTTTTTTATGAACTCATGACTCTAGGCAGTAAAATTATATCCCAGTCATCATGATTGAAGGACTCATGGGAGCTAATTATTCCAATAAAAATAAACCTAAGAAAAATAATCTGTAGTCTTTTAAGATGACCACAGCATGAGGAAGGAGGAGGCCAACAAAGGCCAGGTACTCACCTACAGGTATTAGCTCATTATTGACTGGGGGATTTTTGCAGAAACTTAACACCGGTGGCCAGTGATTTGTTGTGTAAGTAAATATTGAACCGTTTCCAGTGAGTAACATTCGGGTAACAGAAGACGTGTTAATGTGTCTCTGGTCAGTAGTGTGTTAATTTAGTACTTAAACTGGTTGCCTGGAGCTGCCAAGTCCTGTGAGGGATACAGGAAATGGGGGGTCTCTCCTGGCCTTGCAGAGACCTCCTTACTCCTTGTGGGAGTGGAGTTCACAGTATGGAAGTGGTCGTGGTTAATTGATGGTGAGCAAGGGGCAAACCAGGTTGGTGGATGCAAGGAGTCCACTCTACTGCCCCTATTTGATCACATGAGGAACACTCTGCCCACTTAGTCTCTGAATGGGCTCTGAAATAAAGAGAAGCCACTTTGACCTTAATATTGTGCCTGACAGTGTGGTGAAAAGTGGCCCAAGAGTGAGTTGATCTGACCGTGGCTGGCTGGTGCGCTGAAAATTGTCAGCCATACCCCTGGGTCTGTGGAGCTGGTATTGACTGTCTCCATGCTATACAGAAACTGTCAGGTTACTCCTCCATGGCTTTGGTGCTTCAGGTGGGAATGGATGGTGCCAGATGGCTGGGGCACAGGGTTACTCCTGGGGGTCGCAGAAGATGGTATTGCCCCCCACCCCCAATTTTCCTCTGAGAACAGAGGTGTTTGTTTTTTTCTGTTCCATGGGAGGCATCTCTACCAACTGTCACACGGTGAAGCTGGGGACTTGGAAAGGTCTGTGTAGGCCTGGGAGACCAGTAGTTTTCCCTCCCCCTTCTCTTCTTTCTCTGTGCTCATGTTCTGAGGGATTTTTCCTTTTCAGTTTGGCACCAGTTGTCTCTGATTCAGTTTTTCTTGCTCTGGTAGTTACTTCCTTGGATGAAATGCCACAACACTTTGCAGCCTCCTTCTCTCTTCTCCCCCAGCCGCTCCTCAGCCTGGGCTGGAGACTGAAGGATGTGTTTTCTCATTCTTGTGCCTCACGAGAGCCCACCATTTGTGAGCCAGCTGTTGAGTGGACAGCAGCTGCAGGGCCAGGAAGCTGAATGCCAGGCTGTCTTCTCGGGGGAGAATGAGAGCTGCTCCTTAACACAGCACTGGAGGTACCATGAGGGGGTCCTGCAGGCCCTTCATTTCAGCGGGCCACACAGCTGGGCCACCAGTCCTGTGAAACTTAGCCCAAGCTCTGGTAGCTCTTTGTTGAGAGGGTTGAATATAACCAGTGTTTGAACAGAGCCATACACACCTTGGATCCTTGCTGCCCTGAGTGTAAGCCCTGAATGGCACAGTAAGACCCATGCTTTGGCTTTCAAAGCATCCTGTTATTACTACTACTTAATACTGTGTAAGATGATGTTCTGTTGTACCCATTCAGTGTATTGTTAAGATCGTAGGTTATAATTTTCTCTATAATGATAAATGTTTTAACTGTTTGCTTTATATATGCAAATAAAGTTCTATTAATATTTAAAACACTGTTATATTATTTGAGATGCTTTTAGAATGCATGAAACATTTTTTTGTAAAGCCAATTATTTGAATCATTTTAATATATCTCATAAAATGTAATTGTTCTATTAGTGAGGATAAAGTAAACTTTAATAATGACTTGAGGATAAGATAGGAGACATAAAAAATAAACATATTGCATATATAAACATATGTATGTGTATATATATGTATATATAATTCTTTTTGGATACGCCTTTCACCTGTGGCTTTGAAAGACAAATATTTAATGTCCTTAAATGATTTGAACCTACTAGTTCAAATTTGGTCTTTTTGCCTTTAAGCTATTACAATGTTTTCCTGGAATCTTTTTAAATTTTCTTCAAGTGTGGAAATAAAGGAGAAGTAGAAAGAAGTTCCTTACGATTGTGACTCTTAACTTGGAATGAAGATTTTAAAAGATATTACATGAAGACAGACAGGAAATACCAGTTCCAGTCTGACCGTGCTTCTCCATGGCCTTGTACAGTGGCAGGGAAAAGCAAAAGTCTAAGGAGGAGTTGGCACTAGGAGTTGAGATGACTATTTGATTGGGGTGTATTGGCTCTCAGTCAGTGGTTTCCAGTTCACATTTTAGCCTTCATGAATAAGAGCTCATCATTGTCCTTGACTGAGCTGTCATTTCAGTGTCTGCAGGGGCTGTTTGCTGTTTGTCCTACTGCAAAACAAAGACTATATGTAGATATATTATGTCTCCTCACTTGGGTAGGTTTTGATTTCACACCCTAGAAAATGAAGCCCAAGAGATCCACCTTAAATTGTTTCCATATTTTATTTATAACACATACACATACACTTTCAAAAACAAATCAATACTAAACCTAGTGGAATGCTAATCAGATCAGATGAGATCAGTCACTCAGTCGTGTCCGACTCCTTGCGACCCCATGAATCGCAGCACACCAGGCCTCCCTGTCCATCACCAACTCCCAGAGTTCACTCAGACTCATGTCCATCGAGTCAGTGATGCCATCCAGCCATCTCATCCTCTGTCGTCCCCTTCTCCTCCTGCCCCCCAATCCCTCCCAGCATCGGAGTCTTTTCCAATGAGTCAACTCTTCACATGAGGTGGCCAAAGTACTGGAGTTTCAGCAATAGCATAGGACTTTGTTAAAATACGTTTATACCTAAATAAGTATGTGAACTGTCAACTGTTTCATTTTGGACTGTGGAGACTGTTTCTTATGGGTTAAGTAACCTTTTTTTCTCCCCTTGCAGAACTGGCTAGATCCTGCAAAAGAAATAAAGAGACAGCTGCGAAGTAAGTATTAGATCATCATACTTTTGAAGTTATTAAGTTAATATTTATGTCTGTTTTTGTCTTTAGTAAAATTCATAGGGGTGTAAGCTAGAATAAGATAGTGATAGAATGATAGACTCTAGTTTGTTTTCATATCATATAGCAAGTTGAAACTCATACTATTTTGTAGAATTATGACTGTTTATTTTGGTGATGGTTTAGGGACTCCTCTACCGATCAAGAGGTTCTAGACCCCTAGTCTTAAATATTTCCTCACGATGTCTACCACTGTGAAGCAACACCTGATCTTTATCTCTGGGGAAAACAATGGAAAGCCACTCTTCTGTAACTTGCTCTTTTTATATAAAATGTACCTAAGGGAGCCCTGTTACCCTTGCTTTGTCTACTTGATTTTGATACTGTGTCCAGTTAGTTTCGGAGAAGGAAATGGCAACCCACTCTAGTATTTTGCCTGGAGAATCCTATGGGCAGAGGAGCCTGGTAGGCTGCTGTCCATAGGGTTGCACAGAGTCTGTCTTGACGGAAGCGACTTAGCATGCATGCATGCATTGGAGAAGGAAATGGCAACCCACTCCAGTGTTCTTGCCTGGAGAATCCCAGGGATGGGGGAGCCTGGTGGGCTGCCATCTGTGGGGTCTGGGGTTGCACAGAGTTGGACTCTAAGTGACTTAGCAGCAGCAACCAGTTAGTTTAATTGATAAGCTGACCTCTGGCCCCAGAGGCCTGTGGGATACACTGTTCCTAGATGTCCTGGAGTGAGGGTTTGAGGGGTGAAGATCATATAGAACCATCCTTCCAGCCCTCTAAGGTGTTGCTTTCTCTCCTCCTTGGACCACTTGTTGTGCTCCGAGTCTGGGTTTGTTCTTGGTCCTGCTTGTCCCTGACTTCCATTTTCCCATTTGTTCTGGCGTCTCCGTAAGTGACTGATGTGTCTCTAACCAGCTTCAGTCCCCTCCTGTGACTGGTTTCGTGATATCTGCGTCAGGAATCATTAGCACCACACAGGAATCTCTGATAGAGGATCTGGCTGCTTCATTTACTTCAGGGTCTGTGAAGGACTGAAGCAGAAAAGGCAGGGAGCCACAAACAGCTGGAATGTTTAGACAAGACAACAGCTTTCTTCCTAGCCCTTTGGATGGTAGGCCCCAGAGTCGTCCAGGGAGAAGCTGCTTCCCTGGGTGCTGGCCTGCAGGGCGCCCTCGGTACTGCTGGTTTCCTTTCCCTTCTTGTTTGTTATTTCCTACGTATTTCTGCCCAGCATTAAAACACTGAAACACATCTCTGCTTTTCCCTTCTATTTCTTTCCATCTACTTTCTGTCTCAGTTTTGATGCTCCACATTTGTTTTCTTCATTCCTTTCTCTCTGTCTCTCAAATTATTGATCATTTGGATAGTTTTCCCTGTCATTTCTTTCCTTTTGTACTCTCCACTCTGAGTGTATAATTTATTTTTTCCATTTCCTCTCCTTGTATACTCATCTTTCTTTTCATGTTTTTAAAATATCTTTGATTAGAGTAACTTCCCGGATTTGCCTGGGACTGAGGGCCTGATGGGTTTCTCAGGCTGTGGGGCTTTTGACTGCCAGGTGCCATCTGGGGTCACCCCGTCTTTTGACTATCACCCTTGGCTTTCCATCCATTCCTCTGTCCTGCACTTATCAGCTTGATGTTTTATCCAATTATGTTTGGTCCATAATAGAAAAGGGAGAGAATAAAGAAAAGTAGTAATTAGACATAGATACATTATGCTTACATTATGTAAGAAACTGTACCAGAAAGCTTTGGAACTTTTTCTAGTCCTTTCTACAGTTGTTAAAACTCTGCAAAGTTCATGAATTCACAAAAGATACAGATGCTTGGTTCTTTGACTTCTCTGAAGCCAGACCTGCCAAGTGACCCAGACCATGGACAGAACAGAGTAACCTCTGAAACATGATTGATGTTCTATTGAGTTTGTTTCCTATGGTTTGTTCTGGCTTTTGTTGGATTATTTTATTTTTATGAAATTCTACTCATTTCAGAGTCATGGAGCTATCCTAACTTTCAGAGGGCAAGACTTTCTTGCTGATTATGAATCACAGTCTTACATTTTGATTATTTGTTTTTAAGGTTTTTTTCCTTTCTTTCTTCTTTTAAAGTTATTTCGGAACTTGTCCTTGTGGTTTAGCAAGAGGAATAACAGTAACACATAGGATTTGGCTTTTCCAAACTATTGGAGCTGGTTTCCTGAATGCAATTCTGTACCATCCTGAGTATGAAAGTAGGCTGAGGAAATGAAGTTTTACCTTTTTCTTTCTGCTTGTGTTAAAATGGACAAAAGAACTGTTTATTCTATCTTAGGCCAGTCTCTGCTATGATTTTTTATTCAGTTAAGAGACAACTAGCAGAGGTAAACATTAATCTTTTTTGAGTTCAATTCAGTTCAGTCGCTCAGTTGTGTCCAATTATTTGCGACCCCATGGACTGCAGCACTCCAGGCCTCCCTGTCTATCACCAACTCCCAGAGTTTATTCAACTCATATCCATTGAGTCGGTGATGCCATCCAACCATCTCATCCTCTATCATCCCCTTCTCTTTCCACCTTCAATCTTTCCCAGCATCAGGGTATTTTCCAATGAGTCAGTTTTTTCCGTCAGGTGGCCAAAGTATTGGAGTTTCAGCATCAGTCCTTCCAATGAATATTCAGGACTGATTTCCTTTAGGATGGGACTGGTTGGGTCTCCTTGCAGTCCAAGGGACTCTCAAGAGTCTTCTCCAATACCACAATTCAAAAGCATCAATTCTTTGGTGCTCAGCTTTCTTTATAGTCCAGCTCTCACATGCATACATGACTACTGGAAAAACCATAGCTTTGTTGGCAAAGCAATGTCTCTGCTTTTTAATATGTTGTCTAGGTTGGTCATAGCTTTTCTTTCAAGGAGCAAGGGTCTTTTAATTTCATGGCTGCAGTCAACACCTGCAGTGATTTTGGAGCCCAAGAAAATAAAGTCTCTCATCGTTTCCACTGTTTTCCATCTATTTGGCATGAAGTGATGGGGTCAATGCCAACTTTTCACTCTCCTCTTTCACTTTCATCAAGAGGCTCTTTTAGTTCTTTGCTTTCTGCCATAAGGGTGGTGTCATCTGCATACCTGAGGTTATTGGTATTTCTCCCGTCAATCTTGATTCCAGCTTGTGCTTCATCCAGCCCGGCGTTTCTCATGATGTACTCTGCATATAAGTTAAATCAGCAGGGTGACAAAATACAGCCTTGACGTACTCCTTTTCCTGTTTGGAACCAGTCTATTGTTCCATGTCCATTTCTAACTGTTGCTTCCTGACCTGCATACAGATTTCTCAAGAGGCAGGTCAGGTAGTCTGGTATTCCCATCTCTTGAAGAATTTTCCAGAGTTTATTGTGGTCCACTCAGTCAAAGGCTTTGGCATAGTCAATAAAGCAGAAATAGATGTTTTTCTGGAACTCTCTTGCTTTTGATGATCCAGCAGATGTTGGGAATTTGATCTCTGGTTCCTTTGCCTTTTCTAAATCCAGCTTGAACTTCTAGAAGTTCATGGCTCAAGTACTGTTGAAGCCTGGCTTAGAGAATTTTGAGCATTACTTTACTAGCGTGTGAGAGGAGTGCAATTGTGTGGTAGTTTGAGCATTCTTTGGCATTGCCTTTCTTTGGGTTACATGATGGTAAAAAATCAGCCTGTAATGCCGGAGTCCCGAGTTTGATCTCTGGGTCGGGAAGATCCCCGGGAGAAGGAAATGGCAACCCACTCCATTATTCTTGGCTGGAGAATTCCATGGACCAGAGGAGTCTAGGGGCTACAGCCCATGAGGTCACAAAGAGTTGAACACAACTGAGCAACTAACACTAACTACCAACAACCTATCAGTTCCTGTGTAAAAATTGCCTTAAAGTCTTTATTTTCTCAAATGTATACAAATAAGACTATATAGATACATAAGACTATGTATATGTATCTTAGGTTTGCCTGTATTAATATGTAAACAATCCATAGCTAGACATACAGTCTATATAGCCAGGTAGAAATGATAATATCAATAATATATAACTAAATAAAAAGTTTAGCATTATTGGTGCATTTTATCAACTTTAAAATTGAAAATAGATCCTGATATATATGTTCTGTTAGAAACTTATTCCTGTTGTCTGTCCAGATTAGCATGTGCTAGTGTTAATACCTAGAAGACAAGTAAATAAGGATCCATTAAAAAAATGATATGATAATCCTGTGATGACTTTGTTTAATTATGGGTTAGGAATGACCTCAAACAAGTACATATGTATCACAGCCAACCTGGTGCTGCTGGCCAAAAAATGGCATGTTTCTTAATACTCAAAATAGTTCCATATCTTTTTTTAATGATGTTTTAAATGTGTAGAGGGAAGCAAAATCTGTTCCTTAAATTCAGCAGGATTGAATTTACTTTATTAGTAGAGTAATGATGTATTCAGCCCAAACTCAGCAAGGGTGCTACGTGGTGCTGTGTGTTCACAGTAGACATTCAGTAACTATTCATTGACTTTTTTTTTTAATTTATTTTTAATGGAGGATAGTTGCTTTACAATGTTGTGTTAGTTTCTGCTGTACATCAACATGAATCAGCCATAGGTACACACATGTCCCCTCCCTCATGAACCTCCCTCCCACCCCATCCCACCGCTCGAGGTTGCCACAGAAGCGCCAGGCTGAGCTCCCTGTGCTATACAGCAATTTCCCAGTAGCTACCTGTTATACGCGTGGTAATGTATGCATTTCAGTGCTGTTTTTTCAGTTTATCCCACACGCTCATTTTCCCTGTGACCGTACGTCTGTTCCCGCCCTGCAAATAGGTTCATTGACTTTTGAGTGGGAGAAAAATCAGTGTGTCTATGGTGAGAAAAGAACAAAATGACCCCTGGAGCAAGAGAATAGGATTCAAGAACTTTTCCTTCAAGTCCAAAGTTAAAGCAACTGTAAAGCTTTCAAATGGTGTATGAAATAACACACAGACACACACCTTTTTTTTGCTTTTATTTGGAAATACCATGAACTTTGAGTGAGTATAACTCTAAATTCAGGCCACTGGAATTATTTTGATCCCTTTTGGCAAATAATACCTGCCCTGTCCCCAGAGTTGTGTGTGTCTGCTTGTTGTTAATTTGTTTTTAAAGCCATCTGAAGCATGATAAATCAAACATTAGTTAAGTGGTAATATAGACAGCAGTGTTTTAACTTTTGTTAGTCATTATGACATGGTTGCTTACTATATTTACTCTTTAGGCACACTACAGCAAAGTATATATGCATATTTTTAAGCCTACTTTATAAAACCTTGAAAATACTTTCATTATCTCTAAGTATTATGATGTTTTATCACTCTCTCAAATAGCCCATTAGTCATTTCTCAAATGATCATTTGAAACCCCAACAATGTAGAAATCCTAGATTTCTTTTTGTTTTTAAGTGTGGAGATTTGACATCTAGAGATCCTGTGGTTAAAACAGATTTTAAACTATTATATGAAGGTTATATTAAAATTTTTGCATTCTAGCTCACCATGTAAAGGTACCCCACGTGTGAGGGTACCAGTGAACCTTTATTTAAAAAAAATGAACCTTATTATTCTTTAATGATGGGTTATTTATGGAAGTGATTTTTATTTTTTACTTCATTTTTGCTTTGTCAATGATATTTTCTTTAAATTAAAAACCAAAATTCTCCAAACTGATTTATGTTGGGACTGATCTATACTATATGAACGCTGATTGACCTTTAAGTTTTATCTGTAAATCATCATTGTGTTGGTCAGATAAATAATCATAATCTTTAATAATCACAGATCTTCCTTGGCTGTTCAGCTTTAATGTGAAGTTTTATCCTCCTGATCCTTCTCAATTGACTGAAGATATCACCAGGTATTTTATGTTTATATTAAAAATGATTCTTTACTTATAGCTCTCATTTCTATGCCCTGGGGGAATGGTAGTAATTTCAGCATTAAAACAAAAATATTTATTCTTGAGTAGAGTTTTAGAAGTTTCCTGGGAAATGAATATTCCAAAATATTTTGAAATTTTCTAGTTTCAAAAATTTTGTTCACTTTTCTTTAATTCCCCACTTATATTCAAGTAATGGATTTTTTTTTTAATTGCAGCAATTTTGTTTCCTATGTTATACTGTCAAAAATTACTGGTACTTAATATTTCAAATTTTAATACTAAGATGGTTTTTATTGTGTAACCCATGTGTGCCTGTGTAATGATCTTATATTACAAAGGTGATGCAAAGGTAGAAAAATGAAAAACTTTTTAAAATTTAGTTTTGGAAGTCTATTGAACTATGATTTTTTTTTTACCCCACCCCCCACCCCGCCCTCCTCTCTGGACAGCCCAGCTTCCCCCTCTGCCCTGTCCTGAACCCCATGCCAACAGTGATAGTGAGCTGACTTTCATCCTTAAGAAAATTATGGAGCACTTGTCATTCCTAGAAAATTAAGGAGCACAAGTACTTTGTCTGCTATGGGATTATGATCATGATAAACAGTCCTTGCCCTGCCTGACAGGAGTTTAGGGGGCAATACAGGTGTCACTGAATTGGGGGATGGCTGATTCCATGTACTGGGCCATGTTCTCCGACTCAACAAGAATCCCGGACCAGAAGCAGCTTGTCTGAATGCATTGGGTAGAGGCAAGAGGAGGGCAGGGCCGTGGCACTCATGTCAGGCAAAAGAATCCACAGGAAGAATCCAGCAGCCCTGAGGAATGGCAGTCTCTCGACCATCTTCAAGGAGGAGGGAGGATCCTGCCATTTTGTTGGGTGGTTGATGGTAACCTTTGCAAGTAGTTAAATTTAAGAGTAGAAATTGGGTTTTAAAATGTTACCACAAAGAGTTGATATGGAGATACCCCCCTCCCCAACCCAGATCCTCACAGAGTATAAATAATGTGTTTCTGCATGTTATTTAATAAAAGCCAGCATTTTTTATAACTGTATAATAATCCACTTGGAACCTTGAATGATATAATATTATGATTATGGCTACTAGTCACTGATTCCCAGATACCATGCCATGTGTTTTATTTACATTATCTAATTTTTTGCCCTTACCTTCAAAGGGAAATTGAAGTTCTTCCCATTTTACAGACCAGAAGTTAGTCTTAGGCATGTAAATTAATAGTCAGCTCTCATGCCCTTTCTACTGTAAACTGAGTTAGTTGCCTCTTTGGATGGGGTAAATGAGCAGGTGAGGGCTTCCAAGTATAGACTAATTTGTAATTATCATTAAAGGATCTCAGGAAAAGAAATTTGTATGAAAAGGGTAGAGCGAATAAAGGGTGGGTGACCTTAGCTTTTCTTGCAAATGCTTAAAAACTGCAGCTATTTCTTAAATTTTATTAATCTCTACAACTTTTGAAAGTGAAAGTGAAGTCGCTCAGGCGTGTCCGACTCTTCTCGACCCCATGGACTGCAGCCTACCAGGCTCCTCCGTCCATGGGATTTTCCAGGCAAGAGTACTAGAGTGGGTTGCCATTGCCTTCTCCGGCACAACTTTTGAAGGGCATGCTAATTTTGATTAGTTTTAAATCCAAGGAGACTAAGTGATTAGAATTTCACCTACAGTCACAAAACTCTTTATTGTAATAGTAAAAATACACTGTTGCCAGAATAGCAGTTCAGAATTTCCATCTATTACTTTGCCCTCCTGATTCAGTTTCTGTAAATAAGTCACAAAACTAGGAATCCATGGAGGATGGTGGGCTTCTTGTTACAGAAGACTTTTTGCTCTGGATTTGAAGAGTGCCATATTGTATATTTTTTTTCAAAGGAATATCAGAATTATGAGTGTTACAATCTTGACTAATTGTTCTCTCTACTCTTTCTCCCCTGTTCTTCACAGATACTTTTTGTGCCTTCAGCTCCGGCAGGACATTGCCTCAGGTCGCCTGCCCTGCTCTTTTGTGACTCATGCCCTCCTGGGATCTTACACACTGCAGGCTGAACTTGGGGACTATGACCCAGACGAGCATGCCAGTCATGACCTCAGCGACTTCCAGTTTGCCCCCACCCAGACAAGAGAGCTGGAAGAGAAGGTGGCAGAGCTGCATAAGACCCACAGGTCTGTAGACTTGTTTACTGGGGAGACAGTGGCCATGGTGGGTTCAAATTGCTTCCCTTAGCGCTGGCTAGACATCTGAGTATAGCTGACAGGGTTGATCAGTTTGCCCTTGTGAAGCTTCACCTAGGACTGGTCAAGACAGCTTGGAGCACTGAGATACCCTTTCATTGTCTTTATGACTATAATACAAGGAACTGTGCTCACGGGTCTAACTGTTTTCATTTATTAGAAAAATTTACATTTCCCTATGACATCTCCTTGCCCTATCCCAGTCTTCTCCCTTCATATACATGTGTGCGCATGCACACACACACACACACACCCCCTTGACACAAACATATGTACTTGTTTGGCATTTATTATGCATTTCTTCTGCCTTTTAATTGTTTTTATCACCATATTTGTGAAAGCCAAGGAGATAATGAAGCATCAGGATTTGGATCAGAAATGTGAGTGGCAATGGACACAAAAGGAATGAATCTACAGTTGGTTTCTCTGTCCACAGAAGATGACTTTGGTTTAGCTGAGGATTATTGATTACTTAAATACCATGTTACACTTTGAGAATGTTTACATCTGTGTGAAAACAGATGGCTTTCTTAAGCACAAGTTTTTAAAACTCCCAGTGACCAAGTTCTAACTTGTCCCATATTGCAAAATTGAATTTTTCAAAAAATTTGATTGAAATGACTTGAAAGGAAATTTAAGAGATTAGAGGCTTTTAAAAAACCACCTTCACTGACTTGTCTTTAAAAAAATAAATGCAATATTTGACTTTAAATATTTTCTTATTAACTTTATTCCAATTTGGTTCAGTAGACATGTATCATATAATTTGAAACTGAAATATCAGGTGCTGAAATGCCATGGGGAATATGACGATTAATGGAAGCCTGCCTTCTAGGAGCTTAAGATTTGTTTAGTTGGGGTATGTCAGCTGTAAAATCAAGTACAGGTACTTCTGATCTTTAGTATGATCAATCCTAGTGAAATAAAATTTATGAGAGAATTTGTCTATTCAGAAAGACACAATGACTCTATATTCTTTTATTTTTAAAGTTAATTTATATTGTACCCATTACTGCTGGGGTTTTTTCCCTAGTAGAAAAAAAATGAAAGCAACTTTCTAAGATAAAAAGGGTGAGGGGTGGAGGGGCACCTCTTTGCAATGAGTAGGTTTCTAATGAGAATGCAAACAGCTGACTCATTGGAACAGACCCTGATGCTGGAAAAGATTGAGGGCAGGAGGAGAAGGGGGTGACAGAGGATGAGATGGTTGGATGGTATCACCAATGCAATGGACATGAACTTGGGCAAACTCCAGGAGATGGTGAGGGGCAAGGAGGCTTGGCATACTGCAGTCCACGGGGTCTTGAAGAGTTGGACATGACATGGTGACTGAACAACAACAAGAAAAAATTGCTGGAGGTTGAGGGTTGAGCCTTCTTACCTGTTTCTTTCTGGTCTGCACATTTAGCTGGACCAATCCCTTCATCCTAAACTCTAAGCTTATGTACTCCTTTCCCCATTTTGACTATATTTGCTTTGCATCCACCAATAAGATAATGTTGTTTGGTTTGATCCTTAGGGGCTTATCTCCAGCACAAGCTGATTCTCAGTTCCTAGAAAACGCCAAGAGGCTTTCCATGTACGGCGTTGACCTGCACCATGCCAAGGTACTGGGAGTGTGGCGGGGAGGTGCCTCTTCGTGGTCTGCTGGCTACAGTTCTGAGAGGGCTTCGGTTTTAAATGAACCCACTTCACTTTTAGCAAAGGCTACTCCTCCTCACCTGAGGGGCTCTGTAATAGTTCCTTGGGGTTTCTGGTTGTGGGGTGGGACCATTGATTCTCCCCCAATTCTTCCTTCTTTTCTCAATGTTATGAGTTGATCCCTCTTCATATATGCTTACTATAAGACTCACCTGATCAGCCTTCTTTACTCCTCATCCTGTCTTTATTCTGTGTCCCAGCTTTTGCTCTGCCAAGTGCTGCCTCGTGTCTAAAAAAACATCTCCTACTTAATGATCCTAGTTTTCATGATCAGGTAGTAGGGAGAGTCGGGATGGAGAGTGGGGTTGGGGGTACAAAAGATAAGGTGAAAGATGTATTTGGTTTTGAGCAATATGTCCAGAGTCAACTCAACATGAGACGGGAACCTATTGTCTGTTTTTAAAACACCCTGCCAATCCTTCCGTGTTAGGAAGTGTGGGTTATAGGAGTTACAGGATTTGAGAAATCTGTAGAAAAGCCCCTCACTCAGAGATATCCTCTCTCTCTTGGCCTCAGATTATTAATTCTTGCTTTTGTGTTAATAGTACTTCATATTTGCAAAGAATTGCCTTTTCCTTTGTATCTTCCTTCATTCTTTAAATGTTTTTTGTTATTACGAGAGAAATACACATCATCATAGAAAATAGAGGTGAACAAAATATAAAAAGACTGAAATCGGTTTATGCAGAAACAAGCACTGTTAATATTTTTTTAAATTTTCTTGTTTTATTAAAAAAATCTGAGCAGTGTCACATTTTTAAAATGAGATTATACTATGAGTATTATTTTGTAATTTTTTTAACTTGTTCTTAGAAAACACTGCTCCATGTTAGTAAATAGTCTCTGACAGCAACATTTTTAACTGCTAAATGCTATATACTCTTAATTTTTAAAAGCACTTCCACATATACTATCTTATTTACGGTTTGGATGTTTTTATTTTTACAAAAACTACATAAAACAGAATGCAGATGGCTTGTTACACTAACTGGCTTGTTGCCTCCAGCCACATAGTGTAAAGTAGTCCCATCTGTGTGATGTCTGCTGATACATCCTGCTAGGAGGTGAAACAGATCTTTTCCACACTTAAGTGTCTTGTAGCTCATTTCTCTGTATCATGGGGGCAGGCAGAGTCAGCAGACACACAGAACTAAGGGAGGGAGGAAAGAGCAGATTTGTTATCCTGAAGGCCCCCAGAGCCCATGTCTCCTCTAACCCCTGTTATTCTTGTCACACGTGAATCTTCCATCTGCTGCTTTTGTTGATCATTAGTGAGAAACCAGTTTTTAGATGGTAATCCTGGAAGGTTTCCAGATTCTTGTTTTTGAAGTTAAGGAGAAGGGGAGGTCAGAGGATGAGATGGCTGGATGGCATCACCAACCTGATGGACATGAGTTTGAGCACGCACTGGGAGTCGGTAATGGATAGGGAAGCCTGGCGTGCTGCAGACCATGGGGTCTCAAAGATTCAGACATGACTGAGCAACTGAACTGATGTTAGGAAAGTTAAAAAGTTGCTGGTTTTGTTATAATTTCAGTTCTTACTGTGTGGTTAGGAGTAGATCACTTTAGAAAAGTCAGAATAACACGCATTTATTCAATATATCATCTGGTGGACTTGTTAGATAATACCTGATGAGCAAGATATTTGTAGCTCATTGAAAAAAAAGTCTGTAGCAATTTAAAAACACTTTTCATGTAGTTTAAAGTTTTGTGTGTTTATACATTTTTCGTTGCCTTGAGATCATGTTTAAAAGTTTTTAATTAATATTTTATTGTCAAAAGAGTTTTTAACGGCACACTTATGTTAGGACAAGGTGAGGATGTTGAATGAAAGGGCTCTTGACAAAGACATGCGGAAACCACAAGAGTAGAATGATACCTGTGAGCTGCTGACAGCAGCTCTCCTAACCTTGCGGGTGTGGGTTGGTGAGGCAGAGAGTAGCTGTCAGAACCCAGGGGAGAGATCTGTGCGGAGAGGGCTTGACAGGAGCTGCGATTGTCGAGGACAGAGCCACCCTCATGCGACTACACAGGGAGGGAGTCTGGGTGTTAAAACCCCAGACCTTCCCAACTTCTTCCTCTCTGATCTTATCTGAGAACTTCCCATTGGCCGAACCCATTGGAAGTCAGTGGGCGTGGGATCCTGTTGATGTCCCTCATGGGGCGGCTTCCTGAGGCAGTAAGCACAGCGGATGGAAGGAAGGAAGGAAAGTGCTCCCTTTTTATTAGTTTATTTTATTGACTTTGTTGCTGAGTGGCAGAAGTCAACCATGGAGAACTAGGACTTTTTTCCCTTCAGCTTCTTTATCTGTAATTTCTGTTCATACAGATACTGATAATTCTAAAACAATGTGTGGAACAATCAAAAATCAACTGATTAACTTGGATCCAGATTGTGTTTATTTTTAAGTCAGATAAAATAGCTTCAGTGTCCTGTTGAAAGATTACCTCACACTTGTGATGGCTTTGTTGAATGTTTCAAATGAAGGGTGCCTCCCTCTTCGTGCAGAGAACATGCTGTCTTGGGCACTCTTCCGGCCCGCTCCCTGTGGCCTTGGTCAGTGATATTTTGAGCAAATGCATCTTTTGTGTCTGGTGCCACGTTGCTTGGGTACCTGTGACTGGTTCACTCCAGCTTTCACTCTGTTCCTAGAGAGAACTGTGACTGTCTGGATATCGGTGAATAAAAGCACCTGATAGATGAGATTTTTAAACCTGTTCAGATGGTTTAATGTGATATTATTTATATACATGAATTACTCACACATCACAGCAGTGAATACAGTTGGCATCAGTTACCTAGCACTGTGGACTTCCCTGGTGGCTCGGAGGGTAAAGAAACTGCTTGCAGCGTGATTCAGTCCCTAGGTCGGAAAGATCCCCTGAAGAAAGGAATGGCTACCCACTCCAGTATTCTTACCTGGAGAATTCTGTGGATAGAGGACCCTGGCAGGCTTCAGTCCACGGGGTCACAAAGAGTCGGACACGACTGAGTGACACACACACACACATACACACACACCCCTAGTACTGTACTTCTGTTTTTAAAAAACAGATAAAAATTACATTTAATTGTTCTCAGTAACAAGGCAGTTGAAATGTTACACATTTATTGACTTGAACCTAGACTGTATGAGGTTTGTTTTAGCGTATTTTGTGAGAATTTTTCTGTTATTAATGATTTCTGAATATGTGAATATCTCTGAATGATACTTCATATCTTAAGTGAGATCTAGTTCTTCTCTTAAAGATCCTTGAGTATTATATATATTAGATCTTCCAGCACTACTTGAAATGTGAGGAGACAATTTTTTTTTTTACTTTTGTCTGTAAATTTATTTGATTTTTAAAAATGTCTTTCAGGCTGAAAATTATTCTAGATGGTTATCTTTTTCACATTAAACACTGAGGGAAGAAAACAGTATTAATAAGTTTAAGAATAGTCTACCATCCTTTGAAATATGCCAGCTGAAGGAATGTTGTAATGAGAACTAGATGTCAGCACTTAAGAGTTATTGGAAAACTGCTTGAAAGAATTCAAAGATTTCAACACTGTCAGCCTAGAATAGAAACTGCGAGGTTAGTGTTTTGCAGAATATAGGCGTTATTTAACAGCCATTAGCTGGCATAGACCATCTGAGATAAATTTGCCTACAGTAAAATGGCTGACTGCACCTTAGGGCAGGCTGACACGCTGTCCGGAGCTGAAATAGCCTCTCACAAAACAAGTTTTATCTCCCTTGCTTCAGGATGTCTAAATCGAGGTCTGTTTCCTCCCTTTTGGGTTTTGCAGCCAAGCTCGAGAACATACGAGTTAGGCCTTTTGAAGAATGCTGCGTCCTGTAGTCATGTTGCTATACCTAAAATCTGGCCCCTCGAGTGAAGTATCTAGATTTAAGAGGTGTCATGTGTCTTACTGCTTCTATTAACATGTGTTCTGTTGCTGAAATTGAAACACAGACCCGTTAGATGGGCATTCTTGATCATGGGTTGAGGGAGATTGTAGGTTTTCCAACCTGTGTAACTTCCACAGCTTTAATCATGGTCAAATGGCCTTCTCTTGGCAGGACTCGGAAGGCGTGGACATCAAGCTGGGTGTATGTGCTAATGGACTCCTCATCTACAAAGACAGGCTGAGAATCAATCGTTTCGCTTGGCCGAAAATCCTGAAAATCTCCTATAAGCGCAGTAACTTCTACATTAAAGTTAGGCCAGCAGAGGTAAGCAAAGGCACGTAGCCCTGGGCGTGTCTAACTGGGCTGTGTCAGTGTTCTCTTTTATGGCTGTGAGCTAGCAGAATTCTTTTCCATTGAGTTTTAAGAAAATGAACTATTATTTATTCCTCTGTGGTTAAAAAAAAAAAAGTCAGCGTTTTGATGATAAACTTGCATATATATTCCTGTTCGTAAGAAAACCAGTATCAGCCACAATTTCACAGAAAAGAGAAAGTACTATGCGCCTGCCACACCATGGGGGTTCGTTTTTTTTTTGAATCAGCTAACTGGGCGAGATCCATGGATGGGCAGGTGGTAAGATGAATTTTAGTGGACATTAAAGGATAGCTGGTTTATGTCAGTGGTTGATATTTGCCTTTTTTTTCAAGAGGAACAATTAGTTTTTAGTGCGATATCTGAGCCCATGATTTTTAGTAACTTCCACTCAGCTCTTAAGGAGACATGCTGATTTGTCTTATGGATTTATTCTAGCTGGAACAGTTCGAGAGCACCATTGGCTTTAAGCTGCCAAACCATCGGGCAGCAAAAAGGCTATGGAAGGTGTGTGTGGAACATCATACTTTCTACAGGTAATTTTGAGAAAACAGCTTGGGATTCATGTGAGCAGCTCTGGGTACCCTCGAGATCCGAGGCGGTGGCAGTGGATAGAGTGACAGACACAGCCACACCTTACGGTTCTGTGGGCTCCCCATTCGTGTGTCTGTTTCTCTCACCTGGCCGTGCTCCTCATGGCTTGGAACTGATCTTCTGCCATGGTCCAAAACTCCAGTTGCCCTTCCTTCTACCCTCCCGCCTTGGCTGTTCTTGGCTGTCACTCACCTTAGGTTTCACTTAATTGTTCTTACCAGTTCCCTCTGCTTTAACTTCTTCCCCAACGAAACCAGCTCTGGACCTGCCCCTTTGCTAGTTTGTCAGGAGTGTTCTAGCCCCCTTAGCCCTGGTCATTGTTGCACATCAGCCTCTAGTCTCCTGGCTCTGGGTTAATCCTGTGTTCTGATCTCATCATTTCTATTCCTGTGCTGCCACACAGTCCCTTCAGTAGCATAACTATTCTCATAGACGCACTCGCACAGCCCTGTGGATTGATGCTATTGCAGAGCGACCATTGCCTACATTGGCTGGATCCTCAGGGCCGCCATCACAAATGTGCATGGTCTTCTTCGATCCCCTGCCCCACTGCTCAGATGCCCTCCATCATGGGGTATGCTGATAGTAGACACTGTGGGTCATGAGTGTTCTTGGTTTCATGATCTTCTCTTTTTGTGTTTAACTAAGCATCATTTCCCTCTCTTTCATTCATTCTTCTTTTCTTGTCTCAAGGAAGAGGAGTCATTCCTCTGCCTTGAGAGTATATATAGCCTGCATGAAACAAACTTAGAACTGTTTCTGGTATGTAATAATGTTTGTCACTCTTATCATTATTCTTAGTTTGGTAGCATAGTGTGCTGTTTACCTACTTTCAAGACTGCTCTAATACACTCATTTCAGAGGAGTCACATTACCACTGACTTAAGTCACCAAAAAATTCTCTTGGAGAAAACTCATAAATGCTTGTGTTCAGCCCTTTTTTGTTTTGTTTTGTTTTGATTTCTGTTTCTGTTTAATTGTAGCTTAATTGCTTAAAGATTTCTTTGTGATCAGGAAATTTATCTGTAAGCTAATACTTTGCGTATGTGGTCACAACTGTCAGTTAGTTGGGCAAGAAAGCCCTTTTATCCTCTGGTTAATGACTTTCCCGCTTTTGCATTATGACTTATATCTTATATTTCTTAGATTTAAAATATTTTTCTTATATTTCTTGGATTTATATTCTTTGCAAACTGGACATAAGAGAAAATGCTCAAATGGAGCTGCTCATTCTGGGAAGATGTGGCCTGTGGTTGAGTTACAGTCAGCAGAGGAGAACCTGCAGAGGCTGCCAGATAGTCCAGTCTCACCCTCCTCTTTGCCTCTAGTCTTTTTTTCTCCTTTTAAAATAATTTTATTTTATAGTGGCAGGGTCGCTTAACACATTTTAAGTATTATTACTGACTGTAGGTTCAATGGAGCTTTCCTCATAACTCAGCTGTTAAAGAATTCGCTTGCAACGCAGGAGACCCTGGTTCAATTCCTGGGTTGGGAAGATCCACTGGAGAAGGATAGGCTACCCACTCTAGTATTCTGGCCTGGAGAATTCCACGGACTGTATAGTTCATGGAGTTGCAAAGAGTTGGACATGACTGAGCAAATGTTATCCTATTTAGTTGAAAGTTTTTCCCTAGTGATTAACAACTCCCCATTGCCCTCTCTCCCACCCCCTGGGAACCACCATTCAAATCTTTGAGTCTGTGAATTTGACTATTTTGGATACCCCATATAGGCAGAATTGTGTAGTACTTGTCTTCTGTGTCTGGCTTGTTTCACCTTAGCATAATTTTCTCAAGGTCTATCCCTATTGTCACATATTGCAGACTTTCCTTCTTTTTTTTTTTAAGGATGAATAGTGTTCCATTTTATGTGTATCCTGTATTTCCTTTATCCATTTACTTATCAGTGGATGGTTAGGTTGTTTCCACATCTTAATTATTGTGACCATTGCTATATTGAATATGGGAATGCTCATACCTCTTTGAGATCCTGATTTCAGTTCTTTTAGAAAAATACCCATGTGTGGGATTGATGAATCATGTGATATTTCTATTTTTAATTTTTTAAGGAGCCTCCCAACTGTCTTACACAGCTTCTGCACCATTTTGTATTTCTACCAACAGTATGCAGGGGTCCCGGCTTTTCCACATTCTCTCCAGCATCGGTTGTCTTTAGTTTAACAATTTTTGTGGAGCAGGGTGTATTTCCTTTGGGGTCATCAATGCATATTTCTCATTTGAGATATTTTTTAGAAATGTCTCTTTTTTTGTAGGTACTGGTCTCTCAGTACCTACAGAGCATACTTCATGAATAGATGATGAAAATAAATGCGATTTAGTCAACTTGTTTTTCAAGGAGAATGAGCATTTGTTAATTACTGCACCGATGAGCTTGTCAATGACCCTTTTCTTTATACATAACTGCTTTCTTACATGCATTCTTTGACCATAGGTGGATTGCAAGGTAGGGAAACCTACCATATTCAGTCCATCAGAAGGCAGTGCATGATAAATGACCGCCTTTCTCACCTTGCCCCTGGTCCTCATGGTTGGTTTAGGCTTTCAGCGCCTCAGCTTCTTCCATGTAGAGAAAGAGAATACAGAGCACAGATAAGAGTTCATTTCCTGTCTAAATGTCTTAACATTCTGGCTTTCTAATTTAAGGATATAGAGCTTTTTCCAAAGTATAGTTTGAGGCACTGATGTCTTCAGATTTTGCTTTCTCAGCAGTATCATCTGTGTCTCCTTTGAAGATCTGTTGGCATAAAATGGATGTTCTCAAGAAACACTTCTGCCACCCCCAACGACAAGATTCAAGCCAAGAATGTATCAGTTCTTTTTTTCATCAGTTTCATTCTAACGCATTGTATTTCTGGGTTAATACTATTGAGAATTCTGAATCGATGGGAAGCCACCTCTTGAATTACTATATGTGGCTTTACCCTAGACTTGAATCTCTCTTCATTGCTTGTTAAGCACAAGATTTCTAAAAATTGAGCAGAAATGCCTGACATACTTGATATGGTAAAGAACCCTTTAAGAAATCACGCTTCTCTGGAGAATAATAAGAAAAATTTTGGTGGAGGTCTCCATATTCTGAAACTGTCAACTGAATTCTTCTTATTTAATACATTCTCCGAGAGCTCTGGGATTATCTGTTTTGTTAAAATGCTTTGCCAGCTTTTGATCAGGCAGTGAAAGCAAGATCATTTCGGTTGTATACCATATAAGATTGGCTCATTTACTAAAAATGTGTTTTCACATAAGTCTGGAAGTAGTTGACATCAGTAAAGTTTTACCTCATTCATTACGGACCCGGGGTTTAAGCAGTAGAATCGCACTGCCAATAAAGGATGTTAGTCATCTCTGCAGATCTGCTGTGTGCTTCACGGGAGAGCATCACTTGATGGAACAGATTCTTGAGTTAGATGTTCTTTCCCAGAGAAATAGACATAAATATTAAGAATTGCTAATGATAATGGATTGCTGCTTGGCACTTAAGGCTAGGAGCAAGAATTCAGGCATATGTGTTTATATAAATGATTTAAGTTAACACAAATAAATAACCTTTGGTACACACAAAGAACAGCTGCGTTTTTGCTCAGGTTGAGGAAAACATATTACTCATGAATACATGAATGAGGATTTATTCATCTTATCATGATCATAAAGCTCTGTATATAGGAGGGTTTATAAACAGTGTTCACTTTTATTAGTGTAAGCAGCATTTTTTGACCAAATAATCATACTTAATGAAGTGAGATATTAAATATATAGTTTCAAAGTTAAAAAAAATCCATGAAGTCTAATTTTGTTCCCCTTCCCCCACCTTCATAGGCTTGTGTCTCCAGAGCAGCCACCAAAGGCCAAGTTCTTGACCTTAGGGTCCAAATTCCGCTACAGTGGCCGTACACAGGCGCAGACCCGCCAGGCCAGCAGCCTGATTGACCGGCCGGCGCCACACTTCGAACGCACTTCTAGTAAACGGGTCTCCAGGAGTCTAGATGGAGGTAAACACATTTATTGTATTAGGATTCTGGATTCCAGTCGTCTTTTTCTAATCCAGTGGGATTAGAAAATATTGAACTAGTTATTAACAAGACGCCTAGAAATACCTAGAGGGATAGCCTCTAGATATTTTTTTTTTCCTGAGTAAATAAAATACTATTAATTACACTTACATGAAAATCATTTTATAGTGTTTTGAAGTTGTCATTCTGAACCTAAATTTTCTTGGCACTGTCGAAACACACAGATGTTAGAGTTTATGATGAGATGTTGGACAGACTTCTTAATTGTGATGGATTTTATGTCACTTGATTTCTTGAACTTACTAATTAATGGCAAACTTGGGTTTTTGGAGCAGCAGCAGCAGCATATATAGACCCTTTATTCAAAGGAATGCAAAACTTCATTGCATCATCACAGTTTTAGGTTTAAAAACTCTTATTAAAGCTTAACAGACATTCTAGCATATTGGAAACCATTCACAGCTTCAAGGATTATTTAAAGTACAGTGTTCTAACAACAAGAAAGGAAATATGTGTTCATCTGTTCTTACACCCCAGGAGAGACATTTACAAATTTGTATACATTTTTTCTATTCGAATTCTAATTAGCTACATATTTGTAGTTTTTAAATAAATTTTACATGGAAAAAAATTGATGTTGCTTCCCCTCATTTTACGTATATATATATCTTATTACCCTAATTTTGGGTTAATAGCAGGTTTTCTATAAAAGAGCTGAGGTTTTTTTTTTTTTTTAAAGATATTTAAAAAATTTTTTTCCTTTCTACCTACTAGCAAGTAACTGGTGTGAATGCTTTTCTACCAAAAGTAGTTTCCCAACATTTTTTGGTTGCTTAATCTCAAAACATATATGCAAAAGATCCTTTAATGTTGAATTGGATAAGTTCTATTTTACTGCTGTTTATCAGCAAAAACCTATTTTTCATTGTTATTAATATTGCTGTTAATCATTCTGAAATACAAACTTGAATGGCTTATGTTTCATATAATTAGCTAAAGCAGGCTGGATATGCTAATAGATAAAAAATCTCTCATTAAGTGAAGCATTGACATTCATTGCCTTAGATCTATTTTTCCTGGAATAAACTTAGGAAACAGATCTGGGCAGACACACAGAAATAGTTAATAATATTTGTTGGTGGGCATTTTGGTATATGTAGTTACTGAATTTTCTGGAGAATCTTTCATATAATTTATGAGGCCACAGAAAAAATGTGCAACAGGATCATAAATTGTGGTTTGAATAAATGTTCACATCCCCAAATGTAGTGATTTACATTTAATGAATTATTGCTGTATGATAGTTGTCAGAGTATCTTTCAGCTCATCAACAACTGAGCACTTTTTTCCAAGTAAATCCGAAGAATGTGCCCGCTTGTGTAAATATTTCACAAGCCTTGCGTCTTGCCACAGAGAATTTATACAAGTGCTGAATAAATGCGATCAGTGTTATTTCATGCCTTGAGAGAAATCACTCCTCTTTCTGTAACACTGTCTGTTTCAGCCTTTGTTTTCGAACTATGAGGTTTTTATAACTCATATGTTGTGAGTTTTTAGAGTTTAAAAAGAGCAGTAAAGCAATGCCTTTTCTTGGAGGTATATAAACTGTGCTCAAGGAAATCCACCATCTTGTATGGGCAGTTAGCACAGTGGGTTATAGTGGGTCTGTATCTGAAAACAATGATTTTCACAAGTAAAAGCAACAAACATGGCACAGTAATCCATTATTTTTCCTTTTGTGTTTTGGACACTGTAATTCATCAGATGGGCAAGTCATCAAAAGGATTATTGTGTTATTGTGAAAAATAGGAGGCTTTTCATGCCAATACATGACCAGACAGCTAGGGAACTATTTGGTGAGGGCTTATGTTCTTTTTTTTTCCCTTCAGAGCAAAGCTAGGCTGTAACCTGGTACTGAGCTTTATTTTCCCCACCACACCATCAATATACCTTTTTTGTTGTTGTTATTTACATGTATTGTAGTTTCTTTTTTCTGTTTTTAAACAGACTATTTAGATATATAAATATTCTTCAATTTAAGGCTTGACAAATTAAAATAAATTTACTAGTGATTACATTGATTTTTACTTTCTGTGTGATATCTAAAGATCAAATATCAAATAAAAATCAACCTAGATAGCTATTTTAGAACAGTGAGATTCCAGGATTGCACAATAAACCCTGAAATGAGACAAATCAGTCATTGAGAGTGCTAACACCCAGGATGTATGTGAGAACAGGGAACTCGTGATTTCCCGAAAGTGGAAAGTGTAATCAAGGACATTACAGACAGGGTAAGGCCTGTCTGAGGAAGAACCATTTGGGTTGAGACTTAAGGGATGAGAACGAGTAGAGCAGGAGATCCAGATTCCTGGCAGCACTAGTAGCAGTAGCAAGTCTGAAGGTCGTAAGTTTGGGGACAGCTTGATACATTCCAAGAACAGAAGGAAGGCAAATGTAGTCAGAGCTGATTAGTGATGGGGCGAGGTAGGCTGGGAACAGATCACACAGGACCTTGCAGGCTATTGTGGGGAATGTGGTTTTTATTCTAGGGAACCACTGAAGACTGTATGTGTTCATATGTACACATGTGTGTACACTTGTGCCAGCGCATAAGTGTACAGGTCAGTTCAGTCACTCAGTTGTGTCCAACTCTTTGCGACCCCATGGACTGCAGCACGCCAGGATCCCTGTCCATCACCAACTCCCAGAGCTTACTCAAACTCACGTTCATTGAGTCAGTGATGCCATCCAACTGTCTCATCCTCTGTCATCCCCTTCTCCTCCTGCCTTCAATCTTTCCCAGCATCAGGGTCTTTTCCAATGAGTCAGTTCTTCACATCAAAAGTATTGGAGTTTCAACTTCAGCATCAGTCCTTCCAATGAATATTCAGGGCTAATTTCCTTTAGGACGGACTGGTTGAATCTCCTTGCGGTCCAAAGGACTCTCAAGAGTCTTCTCCAACACCACAGTTCAAAAGCATCAGTTCTTCAGGGCTCAGGTTTCTTTATGGTCCAACTCTCACATCTATACATGACTACTGGAAAAACCATAGCTTTGACTAGAGGGACCTTTGTCAGCAAAGTAACGTCTCTGCTTTTTAATACTGTCTAGATTGGTCATAGCTTTTCTTCCAAGGAGCAAGCATCTTTGAATTTCATGACTGCAGTCCCCATCTGCAGTGATTTTGGAGCCCAAGAAAATAAAAGTCTCTCACTGTTGACATTGTTTCTTTGGCATGCTATGAAGTGTACAGTGCTGTCTTTTAAAAAAAACAGTCACTTGATTAATGCCGTGTCTAGAACAATTGGAGAGGATGAGGAAGGAAGCTCAGGCCGACTGATTAGGCATAGTCCTGGTGAGAGTCATGGTGGTTTTGTCTCAGATGGTAGTAGACCAATTAGCTATTTGGCACTGTAGGTCCAGCTCCTTGGGCTTATAATCTCAGGGTTCTACAAAGGTGTAAGACCTGACAAAAGTTAATAGCAGCAAACTGAAGTCAGTAACTAATTAATAAAAGTATGTAGTGTCAACATCTTGCCAACTTCATTATGTAACTTTAAATTTGATATTCATTAAAATTTGATATCATTGCATTTAAAACCATTTCTAGGTCAGAGTTTCTCATTTTTCAGTAAGTTTCTGAGTATGCATAATGAGTGCTTAGGGACCATAATCTTAAGTTAAAGTTAAAAACTCAAGCCATATACTTTTCAAGGAAGAATTATTAAAATCTTTTTAAAAGTTAAAAAAAACTCTAGAAAATAATTATACTTTATGTATGATGTGAATTTGTTTTAATGTTTAATTGGATTTGGTATAGGCTTTCCAAAATATGAGTGTTTAAAAACCATGAAACTCTTAAAAGGTACCTGAATGGTAAAATAGAGATGGAAGGAAATTTGCCATGTTTAGAAATACATACAAGGACTCTATTGGACGTACTGGTTGTTGAGGGGTAAAGGAAAAGACTTCCAGGTTTCTGACTTCAGTAATTTGGTGAAAGGTGAGACTAGAAAAGAAGGAAGTTTGGACAGGGTGTGTGAGGGGTATGGATTAAGAGGCTTCTTGTAACACATGAGTTAGGGGTCTAGAGGTTGCCCAAGTTCAGTATGGTGGGTCCCACACAGTCCTGCTCTTCAAGAGCTTGCAGCCTAAAGGCCTGTCTTTATTGTGCTTCCCTGGGAGCCTGGAACCAGAGCCAACCATGCTGTGTCAGGAAGATGCTTTTTATGCAGGTGAAATAACTGCAGTGATTGTCCCACTCTTTAGGGGAGAAACTAAAGAGAGAGAGAGGCTTTTGCCAATTGCTGCTCACTTGGCCTTGTTGAGATCTGAGGCCATCTTGGGTTGCTCTGCCATATGACAGAAATGTCAACACGGTACATGTTCCTGCCCATCTGTATGATAGATGAAGGGACCCAAAAGGCCAGATTTGCTAAGGCAGAAGGTTTCTATGTATTAGGCTTGCTGCAGGTCAAGTTGAGGCATTCAGAAGGGAGGTTAGAAAAATAAAAAACAGTAAACATAAATACAGAAGTTAAATCCCTAAAATCTACTTTTCCTGTCGTGTCACAATTTTGACTAGTGTTCTAATTAAAGGTTCCTTTATGGAGGAATTATTAAAACTTATTAAAGAAGACCATTTTAATAACTAGGTAATTATTTGTTGCAATAGATAGATTCAGAAATAAGTGCAGGCAAGATTAAAGAAACCCCAGAGAACTGAAGTACTGGTCACATTGTTAATTCTGCTGTACTTCCCCAACTCTGGTGTTTCATCTGGTCTTAGAGCTCCTCCTACTGGCCAGTTCCATGATCAGTATCTCTCCTTCAAGTATCTGTGACTTGAGAGATTTAATGGGTTACAATTCAGAGTTTTTTTGTTTTTGTTTTTTAAGTATAATCGTGAGTTTATTTGATTTGTTATTTTCATGATCAAAGAATCTTCCGGTTTCTATTAATTGTCTGTAAGCTGCCTATTTATCTGGAAAGGGAGGTTTTCATAACATTTTCTTGTTTAAACATCCTAACGTGATCCCTATAATCACTTGTCACTAGCTCCGATTGATGCTGTGGACCAAAGTCTTATGAAGGATTTTCCTGGCCCTGCTGGGGAGGTTTCAGCACCAGGCCCTGGAGTTGTGAGCGCTGCCGTGGTACAAGATGGTGATGGCAGAAGGGACCTGAGAAGCCCAGCTAAAGTCCCGCATATGCCGCTCATTGAAGGAAAGGTATGGTGAATTAGTGGAATATATGGTTTTAAATGTGTACTTAGATCAGAGGCTGTCTATTGCATTTGTTTCAGAACTCAAGTATCATTTAAAACCAGTCATTGTATTTTCTCTGTTGATAAAAATTTCCACCTTTCATATGTGTGTAGACTCTTGCTGTTTTAGACTGAGTCTCTAACCTTTTTCTGGTTGTTGTTCAAAGCAAAATATTTCAACATAAATTACTTTAATCCAAGTAAGTAATTTATTGACCTTTTGTCCATCTTTATAATCATCCTATTTCATTAAGCCCCCCAATTATAAAAGCTATGATTTGAAATTCATATTTGGTTTGTTTCAAGTAAATTTTAAGATGTAGCCTATGTCTTGATAATTTTATTATGATATTGACTTGAATATTTTGAAATGAAGAAAGATGGTCTTTATGGTTTTTCATTAATAGTCTGTTACTGAAGAAGAAATTCTTAAGCAAAAAGTAATTGTTTTGTGAATACTATGTGAGAAGACGGTGTGTGGCTTTCGGTCTTATTTGGTGTATGAGCCATAATGCATGGAGAAGTAACCTATATTGAGTCTTCAGGCTTGTTTGGGTTATTTTATGTTACCATGGGAAGTGTAAGTATAGTCACTTAGAAGTTGATCTGAAGTGGCTTTGAGTCCTTCAGCTCTCTTTTCCATATCCCACAGAGAAACTTTTGAATAGGTAACATTGGAAGTAAACATGAAAAAGAAATAAAATCATCCTGTGGGTTTATAATATTTCCAGAAATTTAACTTTGAAAAGTTATAATGTTTTCAAAATTTTAACATTGAAAATTTTAAAGATGTGTAGCATGAATTTATAAAGAACCTGCTCGAGGAGCTAACTGCCAGGGTCCCAGGGATTCCTGCAGTGATAGCTCCCAACCCCAGTGGAGAGAAGGGCTCAGGCGCCATGGGGGCCCTTCCTTATGCGCAGGGACAAGTGCCTCAGGTAGAGCGAGCCATGAAATCCTTTTCATTGCTTTGTTAAAAAATCTTTAACTATCATCTTCTACAAAGGATTTGGTTAAAAATTAACTAAAAATAACAGATATCACATCAAACAATATCCATCAATAACTTAATAGTTGTCAGGAGAGTTTATGATTATGCTACCAACTCATTGGAAAAGACCCTGATGCTGGGAAAGATGGAAGGCAGGAGGAGAAGGGGGTGACAGAGGATAAGATGGTTGGATGGCATCACCGACTCAATGGACATGAGTTTTAGCAAACTCCGGGAGATAGTGAAGGGCAGGAAAGCCTGGCGTGCTGCAGTCTGCGGAGTCTCAATGAGTCAGACACGACTTAGCGACTGAACAACACCAACACGCTACCAGTGTACCCAGTAGAGTGGCTACTTCCATCAGAAACGGGAGAGCTCAGCATCACGGGAAGCCTCTGTTCCATTCTGCATAGTTAATATGATACAAAAGAAAAGTTTTCTTAACTTCCGAGGGAAATTCTGCCTGTTTTTGGCAAATGACTCAGTGTGCCTTTTCACTGATACGTTCACTGTTTGGCAGCAACCAGGTTTAAAAATAATAATGCTATCTGAGTTTCATAGGATCCATTTGCAACCAGTCAGGAAATACTAATTGAATCAGGCTATACCTGTTAAGTTGTATGTGATGAAAGTAGTCCAGTTTTCCTCTTTTAAAAATGGATCATTTAATTAGTTTTCTAATGATACTGTTAATACAATCATTACTTCTGAGTAAAAGTTTTCACTAACTTTCTTCTTCTCTCCTCTTTCATTCTTTTACCTTTGGTTCTCCTTTGATTGTATCCGCTGTGTAACTTCACATTCAACCATGGGTTTGCTTTTGAGGACAGCCTATTTCCTTGTGCCCACCTTCACCACTCATCCGCTGTGCTTCATCTCTTTCCCCAAACCTATTGCCAGTCCCTGAAATAGACTTCCTTTCTGACATTTCAGAGGAAGACCCCTTTGGGGAGGCCGATCGTATCACTCTGGACAGCTTAGAGTGCCTTTACGCAGGCGAGACATCAGAGCAGGGGCCCTGTGATCCTGGCTTGGGTCCTCTTGAAGCCCGTCCTGAGCCTGACTGCCCCCCTGCACCTGAGAAGCCTCTAAAAGAGGCTGACCACACGGATTCTGAGTGTGGGTCCTTCTCCTTCAGTTTCTGCAGGTGCTTTCTGCCTCGTTTCCCCTCGCTCCTCGATGACAATGGGTACCTTGCCTTCCCCAGCCTCCCCAAGGTCTGGGTCTCCTTCCTCCCCGCAGATGTCCGGCATTACATTCCCATCACCTCCCCTTCATTCTTCCCCTCTCTCATCCTCATCTTTGGGCTCCTTCTCTCTGCTTCTCAGTCAGTGCCTTTTTCTCTCACCTTTTCCCTTCCTCTGGCTCTATCCCTCTGCTATCTGGAGGCGAAAGCTGCCTCCCTGACTGTTTCTTATGACTGTGACTTGAGTGACAAAACAGAGGAAGAGGAAGCAGTTACTGGCTCTCCTCCATAAGCTTTAAATCTGTGTGGGCAACAAAGCTCCACTTCATCTAATACCCTTCCTAATGTAGAGTGTAAACATGTGCATAAATCTCATCATGGGTTGCCCTCAAAACGTATGGTCTGCACACTTTCATACACACACACAGCTTTAGTGCATGAGAAATAAGTGTAATTAAGCATTTCCACTCACTGATATTCATTGACTAGGTCCACACATTCTACGTTGAGTGCAAAGTTATAGGTTTTAAAAATAAATATCTGAACCATACTAGGCCACAAAAAAAGGAGAGGGGGCCCTTCATTGCCCTTAACGGTCTGATTTGGGTCTATCCATTTTGCACATACATGTGAATGCTGTTCCTTTAGGACGGAAACTTTATTTTGGTATAGAACTTCGAATACAGTGGACATAACTGATCGATATGTATTAGTAGAATTCCTTAGTGTTACTATTTCACTGTTAGAAAGCCAAGCTTGTTCTTCACTTAGGAGAATGCACCTGTGACAGTTACTCCTGATGTGTGTGTGGGTCTAATCTCAGAACCTCTTTATCTCCCTATTATTGTAGCATTTGGGACCCAGATGAAGTTCATGTAGTTTATTTTCTTTTACTTTTTCTTTCTTTTTTTTTTTTTTACTCAAAATCATATCTGAGAGTCACTGTCAGGTATTTTTAAGGAAGATACTCTTCTGTTATCTTTAAAAAATACTTATAAAAAATGAACCTCAGCGTTTTGAAAATTTAGACTCTGTAGCCCTAAGGTTGGGTGAGACCTCTTAGTGTCCTTTTATTTAAAATTAAGTATCTGGTTTGAGGATTTCTGCCCCTTATAAGGCTACCTCTGCAGTACTAAGCTGTGCTCACAGGTGCAGTAGTTTTTTTTTTTTATTGTTTTGCTAAATGTGGTCTGGGGACCTAGGGTCCCATATCCTGTAGGTACTATTCCTACATAGAATAAATCACAAAATTTAGAGCAAACCTAAGGAAAAATGTGAAGATAATTAAGCATAGGGGGAGAATCCATGATTCCTAAAGGTTACCCAAGGGATGCCAAAGATTAACATTTTAGAGAAATGTTGACCAAGGAATTAGAAGATTATTCTTAACAAATTGTTGAGCGGTTGAATTCTCTTTTTCCCTCTTGATCAGAAGATACTCTGAGTTCCTGGTTTACCTCTCAAAAATGCTTGAATGGTTAAAAAAAAAAAAAGCACAGTAAAGAAGAAAAATAATGTATATGATCCTGCTCTAAATCAGGATGTGAAGGTTAAACTATTTTCCTTTGGTATCTGAATCAATATTTTTCTTTTACGCTATTCCCTTCCATGAGTCAGTAGTCATCAGTGTTTCTGTTAGTTTCAAATACACAGATTTATTCTTTGGATCATTAGATAACTGAGAATTGTCCAACTATGAATAAATATGCTTGTTTGAAAAATTTTATGACAGAAAAGTGACTATAAAACTCAAGAGTAGTTTTTACTATCCACCATTTTAAATGAAAGTAGCAAAATAAACTGGTTCCTCCCCAAGGAAAGAAATCTATGTAGGGTGAACATTTGTCCCTGATAGAAAGTGAAAGCTAAAATTTGCATCATTACACTTTGCCCTCACAGCCAGTTGACTTAAATATTTCAGGTTAGAACAGACTGAATTATGCCATTTTTACACTCTCATATTTTCATTCCTGAGTCAAAACATATTAAAAAGCAACACATGTCTGGTGACTGAGAAAGAGTGAAGCTTCCCTTCTCTATTCCACCTTTGCAAAGGACCATTTCCATCATTTGTACAACATTGTAGGTGAAGAAAGACCAAAGTGGCTTAATATTCTGCATCTTCTGAGGGCCAGACAATAAAGGTTGGTAATGCTGGTTCACCATTTTAAGTTCAAATACAGCTTCTTTGCACCGGTGATAGCGTTTCCAATAATACTCCCCTTCTCTCTGGCCGCTTGCTGGGTGACTTCAGGCGAAGATGGAAGAGGATGAAACACAGCTGGAGGAGGTGGATACTATTCCCCCCAAATTAAATTCCTGGTAGTTGCTGCCTGCCATTATGATTGCACGGGGGTGGGGTGGTGCACATTTAGGATTTATTTGTGACTTTTGCTCATTGTGGCTTTAGGTTCTTAAGATTTTTATTTCTCTTTTATTTTAATGTCTTAGACTGTCCAACTCTGGGTCATTTCTGGTGCTTGCTGATTGATACACTTATGTTTATTTGCCTTCCCCCTCCCTCCCTATGTGTGATTTAATTTCACAGAAAAATTCCTTGAGAGTAGAAGGAGATAATATTTATGTCAGACATAGCAATTTAATGTTGGAGGTTTGTATAATTTAAGAAAACAACTCTGTCCGAATGGCTGCCCAGGCTGCTGTGGACGGGGGGTCACGCACAGGCTGGCTGGCTGGCAGCTTTCAAGCACGGTGCACGAAATGCATGGGGAAAATTCAACGTGGAAGTGCATGTTAGCATTCTGACTTTGTTCTGTTAAAGTGGCTTAGATAGGAATATGTCTATGAGAAGTTCTCAAAGTGACAACTGGGAAAAGAAAAGATTCTGTGTAATCAAATGAATAAAGTTTTTATTCATTAATCTTAAAGTTCTGCAAGTAAACCTATTTTCTCCTAATGGACATGATCCATCCTTAATATATATTAAACTGCAAAAAATATTTGTCAATCTGGCATTAATTCATTTGGCCCTAGATAGGTGTCCACGTTTTTTTTTTTGTTTGTTTTGTTTTTTTTTTTTTTTGTAAAATGAAGAAGTACCCAAATCCCTGCAATTAGGAATGTGGTCCACTTAAAAATCTTCCTTTTGAGAAGATGCTAATTAATGGAATTGTTTTGATTAAAAAGAGAGAAGCAGTGAAATAAAGTGAGAAAGAAAAGAGGAAAAAGAAGCCTAGCTGCCCAATTAGGAAGGTGAAATGTATTCCCCATGTCACACGAGAATGGGTTTTGTTTCTTTTTCCCCCTTCTTTTAGGATAGGATATAGCAATGTATTCAGTGGAAAACTCCGGTCCTCAGTAATTTGACTAATCCGTTTGGTTGCTTTGGCCAGCTTTAATAACTGTTGGAGATGTATTTTTGCATAACTTACTAAAATGCTCTAAAGAAGAATACATAACAGCGCTTTGAACAAATGCAAGAAATGTGCCTGATCTCAAGCCACAGTCATTTTTCCATGCCATGCAAAGATTTTTAGATTTTCCTGAGTTTTTGCAGATGGCAATAGAAGCTCCTAGATGAGCTATCCGTACTATGCTTGTGCATGCATATGGAATATTTCATTTACTCAGATGCATGACCTATTTCTCAAGGAGTAGTGTAATTGAAAGCTATAATCCACAGGTGACCCCATGATTTTTGAAATGTAAGAAAGCACTTAAAGTTCAGTTAAAACTTTTTTGAATACTACCTTTTATTCCTACAAATACCATTTATCAGGACCAATCTAAAAAAAAATCCCACAAGCAACATTTGTCAGGGCCTATTTCAGTGAAAATTGACCTGGTAGTTTTTCTCACATCTTCTTTTAAGGACCATTTGATATGTGGGTGGCTGGGTCCCACATTTATGCTTGGCAAGGACGTGAAACCAAGATGACGTTCATTTATTTTAGAGTCAGACCAAATAGAAGCAGCTTCTGGCAGCTGTTATGTTTATTCTATAAGGATTAAAAACCATTGCTGGAATTTCCTGAACAAAGTCAACTGTTTTTTCCCCATCACCATTCCCTCCTCTTTTTGTATGATCCTGGACCGGATTTCCCATCAGGCCCAATATGCTCTGAGTCCACCTTTCTCTAATTTTACTTTCTTCATTATATTCACAGAATGCAACTCTAGTTGTAGCCCAAATCTGAAAGGTGAATTTGCAGGAACAAAGTGCCTTTTAAATGTAACTATGAGGAAGAAGGTTTATTGGCCATGTTGAGTTCCGTGGCCTCCTCCTCATGATTTCTTAAACAACTCTGAACAAAGAGATCAGAACCCTTTAAGGCGTGAATCATAAAAAAATTACACATTGGCTTTAATTTTCAAATTTGAACAAACTCATATTTGTAGGTGGTGATATGGCTTTTGAGACTTGGCATTTTTCTTGCTTTATTATGTTTTTTAATCATAAGTTTGCTTTGTCTTATTTTTGTTTTCATTTTTTATTTTTATCCTATTGGGTTTTTTTTTTTTTTTTCTTCCTTTTGGATTTTTCCCCTTTTATTACGTTACATATTGCTAGGACCTGGATAAGGCCCAGGAGGAAATACTGAAACACCAGGCTAGCATTAGTGAACTCAAGCGCAATTTTATGGAATCCACACCTGAACCACGCCCTAATGAATGGGAAAAACGACGTATCACACCTCTGTCCCTACAGACACAAGGGGTATGTGACTAGCTATTTGTTGGCTGTATGTCTCACTCCAGCTGTTCATAAAACTTAGGTTGTTAATCTGTTATGTTGATTCTTACGAGAAGTTAGAAAATATTCCCGTTTTTAAAATGTAACTGCTAACAATTTTTTAAATACTAAATATTTATTAACAGCGTGTAATACTTATTGACATAGTTCTTGGGTAAATTGTATGAGTTTCAAAATACTTTGCAACTACTTTCAAAATAATTTCACTATTTTACTCGAGTAAATTGGTAGTAATGAGTTGTTACATCAAGTGACTTAAAAACCGATGTATACTGTATTTAATAAGATTTTAAATTATTGACGTCTGAAGTAAGAGTTTGTTTAATAATTAAAGAATTAGTAATTAAAGGGATGTAGTAATGTAGACCATATTTAGAATGGTTTAAGGTTATTACTGTGAGGATAAAGAGTTAAATTTAGTTTTGAAGACTGCTGAGCTCTGTTGAAAACTGGCAAGATGTTAATTAATTATATAACTAATATTGAAACTTCTTAGTAATAAAATCCAGATTAATGTTTTAAAAATATTTTCACCCGTCTTTCCAAACTCATCCTTTTTCTTTCCATGGTTTATTTCTCTCCGCCACCAACATAAGCATTGCCTTTAAAATACATTCTTAAAATGTTTCTTCATTTGCGTCTGCATCTGTTCTTTTCTGATGCTCCAAAGTCTCTCCTTTTGTCAACCAAGAACTTCATCAGCTCATCTGTTTTGCTTGAGGAAATCGTGATCATCCTATGTTTAATACACAGTTTTAAAAGTGTGTTCAGGTGTTACCTGACAGTTTCTCTCTTTTTCCTTTCCCTTTCACCCCTCTCTTCTCCTTAAATTCATCATCTAGTCTGACTTTGAATGTTGCCAAATGGTAGGCATTTGAATTCGCTATTCTCATGCTTTTTTATTCACCCTTTTCTTAAAAAGCAAAGCTGTTATTTGCTTTAAATTTCTGTGTGACAGTGGAAGGGACAAATCTCTTTAAAGCAGATGAGCAAAAGAAAAACCGGTAAACCGCAAAGATTTTTGACAGTATTAAGATTTAAAACACCATAGCGGCATCTTCTGAAGTTGTACTACTTTTAAGTTCTTGTTTTCAGCTTTTATGAAGATATTAATGTCCATATTTCCACAATCAACCCTAGAGTGTTGTGTTTTCTGGGGAAACTGATGATGTGCTGAGACTGGGTCCCCTTTTATGTGCCGCTTCGCCGGGTTTGTTTCGCTGACCCACGCCGCCATTTTATGTTTGTGTTGCTGTAGGTGTAACGTGTGTGTCTTATTTGTTGATTATGTCTGTTGTTTAAAACAATAGAGCAAAGGAGACCATCTTTTCAAGGATATTTTATCCATGAAGGAGAAGCATCAGATGGTGGCAGCACGGACAGTTGAAGAAAAGACCCAGGAGGCGGACAAGGTGTTCACCTTGCATCCTTGGATCTACTCTTGCCTTTTTCCTCTTTTCCTTGATTTCTGTCCGCAGCCATGAGATACGTCTTTTCCCTTGTGTATCAACATGAATTTTTAAAAATAATTTTTGAGTGCTTGAAAAGATAACTCCATGTAAGATAGAAACATGGGATTATTAGATGAGAATCACCATATTGCAGAAGGACTTGATTTGAAACTCCACAATTTGAAATGCAGACATCTCAACCGATTTAGGTGATAAGTGACCCCTAATTTCAATGGATGTGGCTGGCAGTTGGGAAACCATGATTTCATGAAAATGCACTGTTTGCACAAGGCACACTGTGGTGGTGTTAAAATAACTGTGTGTGACTTAGGGTACTGTTTTACTACATTTGGAATCCTTTTGAATTTTTATTTTTAAGATTTAAAAAAATTTTTTTAATTGAAGGAAAATTGCTTTACAGAATTTTGTGGTTTTCTGTTATACATCAACAAGAATCAGCCATAGGTAGACCCATTTTTAATGCAGCAAAAGATTTTGGTGCACACAAGCAGCCCCTCAGATCTGTCTGTGCTCCTGCATATATGAAGTATCTGGCATTTCTAGAGAAGTTAGTTTTCTGTTGCTTTTCCATTCTTATTCCTCTGTTTCTGAGTTTGTTTAGCCAGCTGATCAACCTGCTGTTTGTTGGGACTAGAATGCCTAGAGTGTAGTGTGGGAGATAGCAGACATGCAAATTAGTGACTGGAAAATTTGGGGTACAAATAACTATTAGGGAGATGAAATACTTATTATACATTATAGGAGGATTGAGAAGGCATGAGAAGAGATAACATTTGAGTTGAGGCCTTAATGATGAAAAAGAAGGTGGACATGTGAAGTTTCTTCCATGTGTAAGGAAGAGCAGATGCAACAGCCCCAAGACAGGAATTTCTTTAAAGGACTGAAAGACCAAATGACAAGGTCTTAGAAGAGTCATAGAGGTCAGACCCCAGATCTTGGCAGGATCTTTAAGAGCATAGTAACAATTTGGAATTGTTACAGGAGTGAGTGAGGGGAAGCCATTGGAGAGCTTTAAGCTGAGTAGTGATATAATCCCACGTGTCTGACGAAAATCCCTCTGGTACTGAATGAGGAATGGATTATAGGGGATGTGAATGAGAGCACAGATTGGAATAAGGAGAAAGTGTTTCCCTCCCACCTCGTCTGATTTTGTTAATCAGTAAAGAGTATTACTCATCAGAACGTACACTGGGGTGGTGGAGGAGGCAGAATAAGCAGAAGATGAAGCTTTGCGCTAAAAGGATTTGAGGTCTAGGTGAGATGAAATATTTTTGGAACACCACAGATGTGAAAGATAATATCATAAAGTTAAACCAAGTAGCATCTTTATATACTTGAAAGGTTAGTTTGAAATCTAAAGCAAATCAGACTCTGTATCAAATGATTATTTTAATATCATAATGCTTTGAAATATTATATAGTTTTGAAAATTTATCCTCCTGAGAAGTGAGTCAGATGACATCATTTGATCAATTTACAGTGATGTCCTTACAATAGGAAACTTTGGGATTTTGGTGAAGATGTTTAACATGATCATGTTTTCTGGATGTCGTCATTTAGGAGTGTACAGTATAAACCATGTACAGTGAAAACTATCCATTCATTATTGTAGAAGTTAACATTAAAATGAGGTCATGTGAAATTTACATCTGGAATTCACCCACTCTTAAACTCCTAAATGGTTTATCTGCCATTGAAATTATTGCTTTTTTCTTATTCTTCTCTGTAGCACATGCTAGAAAATATGCACTTATTTGACACATGTATGGGTTGTTGTAACTGCAATCATCCATTCACCCAATAAACATTTTTTGACCACTTACAATGTACTTCCTCTCCCACTTCTCAACACATCACTACTATTAGTTGAAAGTTAAGTAAGTCTACTGGAGTATTTTGACTTTTAACAGAGTATCTTTTAAATTGCTATCTTTCTTCCAACTTCATTTTGCTACTTAATTTTTCAGTTTATTGATTTTCTTTAAATTGGCAGTCCTTAATAAAATGCAAAATAAGAATTATACATATGTATAATTTCTCCAGATTTCCAAATGTCTATAATGGGTTTTATAGATTAAAAAAAATAATTGTTTCTTGTTTAGAAATCAATACATCAGACTTTCAAAATGACTTCAGTATATTATGAATGATTTTGAGAATAGGGCAGAAAATTTGAAATCAAATTACTTTGTCTTTAATAGGCAAATTAGGGCTTCCCCGGCTGCTCAGATGGTAAAGATGCCTACAATGCAGTTAGACCCAGGTTCAATCCCTAGGTCAGGAAGATCCCCTGGAGAAGGGAATGGCAGCCCACTCCAGTCTTCTTGCCTGAAGGAATTCCATGGACAGAGGAGTCTGGTGGGCTGCAGTCCATGGGGTTACAAAGAGTGGACATGACTGAGCGACAGGCATACAGACATATAGGCTAATTATTATTATTAAATATTATTAATTTTTTATATCAATATATTCTCTTATATATTGTGAGAATTATGACATACTTAAACTTGTATAGGGCTTCCCTGGCGGCTCAGACAGTAAAGAGCCTGTCTGCAGTGCAGGAGACCCAGGTTCGATCCCTGGGTCAGGAAGATCCCCTGGAGAAAGAAATGGTAACCCACTCCAGTATTCTTGCCTGGAAAATCCCATGGATGGAGGAGCCTGGCAGGCTATACAGTCCATGGGGTTGCAAAGAGTCAGAAATGACTGAATGACTTCACTTTCTTTCTTTGAACTTATATAAAATTTCTGTCAAGAGTCTAGTAGAGATTACATAGACTGTAGTTTTAAGGTACTTTTGGAGATATTTTATTGAATACTTAGATGCATGGTACTTAATTTAAATTCCCCAGTGATCTTTTACCTAGTAGGACACCATCTCCACCTACCTGACCCTAGGGATCATGTAATTGTGCAGACTCTTAATTCAGCTGAAATTGTCCAGAATTGTCCAGAAGCTTTTTTCTCTCCTGACTATTGTAATTGCTTATGCACCTTGCTCTCCTCATCTCTGAAGCAACTTAGCATGCTCCGCATCTCCTTGTAGCTACCACTCATCCCGGTTAGGGCACTGTCCCACGAAGCACCCCAGAGTGCCATTCATTTATTCATTCATTTGTCTCTGATCTCTGAGCTGTGGGGTTTGTTAGGACATATTATTGCACACATCTAACGTGAGAGGGAGCTACCTGATAATTCCTTACCATTGGTATTCTAGGTATAATATCTGAGATAGTCCCCAGCTTCCCTATTGTATCCTCAGGCAGATTAGGGACCATCATTTAAGGGCTAGAAAGGCGAAGATTCAATTCACCTTAGTAGCTTTTCAGAGACAGATTTTTTTCACATTGCTGAGTGTTTACCCTCTGAAGTTTGTCTTCCTGTTTAGAATTTTTTCCTTTACCCATTTCTTACTGAAAGAAAAAAGAGACACTGTTTCTTTATTCCATAGCATATCTAGCATATCTGAGGGAAGTTCAGTGGGTTACTGTCACAGTGCTTGTGGTATGGACAAAGTGGTATAGGGAAGGGAGAGATCATAGGAGCTGAAATAGTTCGTGAAGGCCATACGCAGAGCGTGGAGTGGACCTCAGAGTGACGACAGAATTGGCAAGGCCCAGAGTGCCTAGTTAAGAGCGTTGGAGGCAGGGGGTTAGGGACATAAGGTCTAACACTGAAATGAGCGTAGCAAGTGGAGGGGCCCCGGAAGAGGCTGTTATATGCAGAAAGGCCCATGCCCAGAAGCTCCCTCAAGATTATATGAAGTAGCATTTGATGGGCAGGTGGGTCAGTCATGCTCAGCTTGTGATAAAGTTTCAGTGAGAAACCAGAGAGTTTAGTGCATTTCTGAAGGTTAGAGCTATCAACAACCCTCAAACAGGGTGGAAAGCCAGCATTCAGGCAGATGGCCACAGATGCCCGCTGCAGCATCTTTAGAATCCTCGCCTTTCTTTCAATGTATGCTGCTCTGTGATTCTTTCTTGCGTAACCTTCCCTTTCTTTCAATAGGTCACCGCTGTCCGTTCTGACTCATTGCTAATTCTTTGCTCTTCCTTTTCTGACCTCTCCAGAGCCTAGAAGAGGAGATAACATCCATTTTGTTTAGTGAAAAGGGCTTTTCTGATAGCATGAAGGCCTCCTTCAGCTCAGCCACCACTTGGACAGCAGAGGGCACTGTTGTGAACTCTAATGCACCTTCTGAAAAGCTTTCCTCGCCCTTCTCACGGTTGCCTGAGGTGCATTTTGCTTTGTTTCCCATTTTTTAAAAGTCACATTTAAGAGTGATTTTTATTTTTTGAGTATTAAGGAACCCTTTCCTCCAGTGCTTTCATTGGTGAAATTAACTCTTCCTGGGAGAAACATTCAAGAAATAATGAGTGAATTTGAACACGAGGAAAAGATACCGGTTGGATGTTTCTCTTGCTTTCTATTCTCCCCTCTCCAGTCAGCCTAAATTGAGAGAATCATTTAAACCAGTCACAAAGGTACAGAGTCTGGGGTGTTATGTGGAGGGAAACCTTCAACCACATAGAAGCTAAAGCATTTTTTGCAAAAGTTTTCAAAGCCAAAATGTCTTTAAACGTCTTCAGATGGCTTATTATTTTAAAAATTCTGCTCATAGGGAAAAAATTGAAGTGCTTGCCATAGTCAATTTTGATTTTGGGGGGAATGACCCCTAAGGGATTCCCTGAACTTGGGCAGAATCCATCTGGCCATTTGAGGTTCAGTAATAAAAGTGATAATAATGAAATATCTCCTTTAGAAATGTTCTGATCACTGGATCTTTATTTATAAAGAAGTTTGTAAGGAGTTACAGTTGAATGTTGCCTAAATAGCAAAGTCAATTTAGAGGTTTCCAGTTTAACATGCGAAACCTTAGCTTTCAATAACATTGGAAAGATGGCTCTCTCGTTCTGTCAGTGACATGATTTACATGGTATTAATGTTGAGCATTGAAAATGTTCCCTTACCATATATGTAAGAATAACAGTGCAGGTCAAAGATGTTCTGTGAGTATATGTTGATAGGTAACCTTTTAGGACCTTTTGCTCATGGTTTTCCATGCTGCTGGAGCAGATAAACATGAGCTTGTGTTATTTACTGTAGGAAGCAGCTCCAGTCCAGTTAGTGTCTTGGCAGCTTCACAGTGCGGTTGTTTCTGCCCAGAGGGTTCAGAGGTGCAGTGCTCTTCATTCAGCATTGAGATACCTTCCTAAATAAGTAGGGCTACTGTCTCTAGCTGAATTTGTAAAGTCAGAGCACAAAGCATTAGTGCTACTGGAATGCCAGAAACTTGGCTAGGAATTATTTGTATCAGTATAAATTAGCCTTTTCAAAAAATAAGGAAAATTTTAAGCTTTAAAAACAGATTCCTTTTAAAGAAAGTTTCTACCCTGATTATCAATGCTGTAGTATGGTAAGTTATATTTCTAATGTATATGATCTTCAAGCATTTATTTGAACATTTAGGTGCTGTACTTAGTCAAAGTAAATTTACACCCCCAAAGTAGATATCTGCAGGGGGTCAGCAATGAGCATCTCAAATAATAAACTTGGTTCATTTCAATTTTCAAATGGAGGAGCTAAATTCTAAGCGAAAACACTTGGAGCCATCACTGACATCCCTTCTAATGTTATAATACCCCTTTTTGCTAATCTGTAACACAGTTTGGGATGCTAATAACCATTTCTGAAATGGCGACACTTTTGTGTTAATAACTATCCGAGACCAACTATAATTTTGCCAATTAAAACTGACTTTTAAATAAGCCAGCAAAAGATAAAGATATCATCTTATTGATAATTCATTTAGGAATCATGTTCAGGCCATGCTGTGTTTTTGTTTTTTTTTTTTCCTCCTTAAGTCTGATTAAAATCAAGCTGTCAATAGATTTTAAAAGTCTTAACATATAAACTTTAAAATAATGAGTAAGCTTTGGTATAATTCCATTCCCCACCCCACCCCTCCTCCACACCTTTTCAACAGGAAGGAGCTTATAGATCTAAGTATAATAAAACCATTTCATTTCTTTGGGAGGATGCTGGCTATTTTTGTGTTTTTGTTTCCTTCCCTAAGCTTGCATTTGTCTGGATTGTCCTTCACGTGACCTTGAACAAAAGATTTTTATAGCTGTTGATTCTTGCTGCTCTGCTTTGCAGTGTCAGATGTTTGTCTTGGTGGGTGTCGAGGTAAACCTTTATTGATTTTGTGTCCTCGGTTGCTTTTTGTTCCGCAGAGACGTGCTCCTGAGTCCGAAGGGCCTTGCGCCGGAGCCACTGATGCTGTTAAGGTTCTCCCCTTTACCATGTTAACACCATTGCTCGACGTTTCCAATCCTGCTCACGTTTCCACCCCGCTTCCCTTTCAGTCCGCCATCATCATCATCATCTTTGCTTTTCTCCATGACATGAAACCTGCCATCGGTTAATTTGGGTTGCCGTCGTTTTTGATTTATTCATCTATTTTTGTTTCCCTTCATCCATTTTTGTTTCTGTGCAGAGTTCACTTGAGACTCTGAATGTAGTGGAGGAGAAGAAGCAGGCAGAGGTTGGGAAAGACGAAAGAGTAATCCCCGAAGAAATGAACGGTAAAGAGCTGTCCCCTGGGCGTGGTCCTGGGGAGATGCGGAAGGTGGAGCCAGGGATGCAGAAAGACTCCACCTCCCTGTCTTCTGAGAGCAGCAGCAGCAGCAGCGAGAGCGAGGAGGAGGAGGACGTGGGGGAGTACCGGCCCCACCACCGGGTGACTGAGGGCACCATCAGGGAGGAGCAGGAGGAGGACGAAGAGGAGGTGGAGGAGGCACCCGGCCAAGCAGCCAAGGTAGTAGAGAGGGAGGACCCAGTGCCAGCAGCCAGCCCAGTCACACACGCAGGGGCCAGTGTCGGCCCAGTAGAAACACTGCCCCAGGAAAAGGTAGTGGCCCCCCAGATCCCTGCTGAGAAGAGTGTAAACGAAGGCGCTGTTAAGCAAGACACCGGCGAAGAAACAGAGGAGGAGCCGCAGAAGGTTAACGGAGAGGTGGCTCATGTTGACACTGATGTTTTGCCACAGATTATTTGTTGTTCAGAGGTAAATGGGAGCTCAACTCGAGAGCTGTTTCTCAGGTGGAGAGCACCTGCCTCTCCTCCTCTCCTGTCCTCCCTGTTCTCCTTCAGCTTTTCCGACAAGATTCTGAATTTGATCTCTCCAGGGAGGAAGGGGAATGGCCCTGCTCTGTCGATTTTTCTGCCCTCTGGGGTCACAGTTTCTGGCATCTTTACTGCAACTGGATCTCCTGATTGATAGAGTAAACTTTCCGACAGCAGCCACTTCGTTTTTTTTTTCCCCCTTCTCATTTCACACTGAAATTTTTCTTTGCATGTTTTCAGATTTTTTTCAAGGCTTATCTTTAAGTTGCACTGCCTCCTCTTACTAAATCCTGAATTCTGTTCATTAGGAAATTGTGTGTGTGAAAAATGATCAGTGTGAGTGTTGCTGGTGTCACGACTGGGTTTGATCTTCTGGCTCATTCTCTCTTCAATATAAGATTCTCAGGAATGGCAGCAGGCTCCTATTACCGTGGTGCTCAGAATTCAGCATCTAGCAATGATGAAAACATTATTTCTTAAATACCACTGGCATTTCAGGTTTTAGATTCCAGGGATTGTACAGTCTGGTCAAGGGACTTAGCTTTCCTTCTGGGCAGTGAAAAGCTAAGCAGAGGATACCCTTCGCTTTGCATTCTGTCCTCTAGTCAATTCTGGGTTATTTGCAAGTTTGGTTATATGTTTTGTGACTTGTTTCGATCATGAGGCTTTCCCCTTTTTCTCTTCAAGAAACAGAACTTTCCACACTCCTCTGAGATGAAGTCTTGGCCATTTAGATGCAGGGTCCCTGATTTGGGAGTTAAAGTTATGCTGAGGAAAGATTTACTTCTGTGTGAATGTTCCTCGATTCTAAAGTCAAATGCTGAAAATAGAGGGTTTTCCATGTTTGCTCTCATTCATGGGGTGGAAAATCTTGAACTGACTTTGTCTTGAAATAATTAACTGGATTTATGTTACTTTTAAATTTCTGATTTCACTTCAGCAGATGACATTTTGAAAGTCTTTGAATGCTTTGAACTATTGCTTTCTGCAGAGATTTCCTCTTTAAATTATTACACTTGGGAATTTTCTCTCAAGGAAAGCACTGTAGTGTTTTGGTAGCAGTATAGTCTGTATTAAGCATACATGCTTGACAGACTCCAGTGTTAACAGCCTGTGACCCTCTGTTTGGATGTTTTAAATAGTTCAGAGCATTAATGCATCAGGAGTAACTCTAGAGATATATCACATTTTAACTTATGTAATACAGAAGAAACACTGTAAGATTTAGATTAGTATAACTGAAAACAATGCTGCTTGAAGATATTCTTTCTGAAAATGAAATCTCTGTATCAGCAGGGCAGCAAGGGCTTTTGGGGGCAAGAGTGCTGCTTAGCCTACCGACCAGGTGTGCCAATTAAAGACCCTGAGCCTTCACACAGACCATGTGGTTCTTTAAACTGTAATAAAAATGGAGGCAGGTCACTTCTCATCATTAATTCTGTTTTGTTTTCTTTTCAATTTGATCACTACTTGCTTAAAGCTTAAGTTTCTATATCACTGTGCGCCAGGCTTGACACGTAAGTAATTTGGGACCGTCGTAATTTGAAACCTACCACAATTTCAGGAGCCATTATGCTAGCTTATTCTTCATATATATATATCTATACACATATATATGATTTTGAAGGAAAGTGTTTTTCTTTTGTGTCATTCTTATAATTTCCTTTTGCTCTTTTCATTTGTGTATGAGTGTGTGTTTGGATATATTTCAGTTATTTTTGAAGGCTCCATTAAGCACATTTATTTTATTACCTCTAGAATTTATGTTTCCCTTCCTTTTCACTTCAGCCACCAGTGGTAAAAACAGAGATGGTAACAATTTCTGATGCCTCACAAAGGACAGAAATCTCCACCAAGGAAGTCCCTATTGTCCAAACGGAGACCAAAACCATCACATATGAGTCTCCACAGGTACAAAAGCTCTAGACTTGGACAGTTTGAGTTCTTTTTTACTTTGTTTCTGTTTTCATTCTGTCTGCTCCTAGTTTACATTTCTGACTTTGACATAGCTTTTTATATTTTCATTTTGTAACTGTACTTTAGCCACATACCATGCTGCAATTGAATTGCTGACCCAGTAATTATGGGGGAAGAGTATATGTGATTTTTTTAGGACAGGCTGTACCAATGTTGTTCTTATTATTCTTATAAACCATTTCTGGCTTGCTATATCCAGGAATGTTTATGTATACTTGGGGAACACATCATCTTACAAAGTTTATTGGATCTGATGTAATTTGTAGATTCATAGAATTAGGCTTTTATCCCTGCCACCCTCCCACCCCTGACTCCATGAAGACAGAGCCAATCAACTCACTTTTGTTTGCGTATTCACGTACACATCTGTGTTTCTCCTCACAGTTGATTATTTTCTGAAAACATATGTCGCCATTCTTACATAAATATGATACTATGCGTCTAAATATCACATTTGTGTGTTTTATTTTTGGTATTCACACATTGATTCTGTAAAGATTTGAAGTAAGAATTAAGATATTTAACCTTAAGAGTAACAAAAAGGGGGAAATAGTCATCATTTGAAAATGGAACCATTTAGAAACCTAGACAACTCTTTTCTCAACTGAGAAATTTAGTGTTCTAGAAGGTACCGTCCTGGAGGATTGCAGATTATTGTCCTCTCAAAATATTTTTTTCAAGCTATAATGCATTTATGTGTGAAACAGTCTTTAAAAATTTTTTTTAAGATATGCTCTCTGTAAATGTGCATAGATTCCCCCATAAGCACAACTAGGTTTCTTACGAATGGGTGTGGTGGGAGAGCCTGTATTCATGTGTTTCTATTGTGGTAAGTGCCCTTGTAAAGAAATAGAGGAGCATGACCCGACCTCGAAAGATTTCCTCCTAACTTAGAGTAAGAAAGACTCTGAACCTTCCAGTTATTTCCTGTGTCAGTTTCAGGAAACTGGAGACAAATAGGTTTGGTGGTCTTAGCATAAACTTGTAGGCCATTAATGTGCTTCATTATTTCCCCTGGTAAACTCTAGAACTTTCTAGTATCAAAGCAGTTAAACCATATATAGACATATGTATATGTCTATATGTATGCATCTATATACATATATATATAAGATTTATGTATGAGCGATGTATGCACACACACATAGAGTGCATGCGCAGGTGTGCATGTGTGCCATATGCATTGTAGCTGTGTATACGCACAAACTATTACAGGAACAGTGTCATTTAAAAAAGAAATCTAGAGATAAGCAATTAACCAAATCACTTAAGCTTAGTCTATGCTAGGCAGGCTCTGTTGCTTAGTAATATGAGAAAACATTTATTTTTACCCACCTGTGCTTAAAAAACAACAAACCCAGTACTTCTGGTCACTGTGGAAACTTCTCTGCTTGGTTCTCTGGTTTCTTCTTCTAGATTCTGCAAATGGCCCTCAGTCAGATTTTCTCATGACTCCCCTGTCGTTCTCAGTCCCATCTTCTACTTCCATTCTTTTTTCTCTCTGCTCATACATGTGCATTTAATCCTTCCCTTTACTCTTTAAATGCTAGCCAATCTGTGATCAGTAAATCACCATTACAAACATGCAGGGGATTGGCAGCTAGCATCTTCTGCCAACTGCATAAATCTTAAAAGATGCGTGTTTGACGGGGAGGGGTCTTCTCTGAAAACAGAACGGAAGTTAAGCATTACTTTGTATTTTCCCCCTAAATCTCCAAAGATTGATGGCGGGGCTGGTGGTGACTCAGGCACGTTACTGACCGCACAGACCATCACATCTGAGTCCGTGTCGACAACAACAACCACACACATCACCAAGGTAAAGCAATCCAGGAGAATGTACATTGCCTACAAAATCTTTTCTGAATTGTTTCTTTGTTCCTATTCACTCTTCAAATTTTTACACACAGTGCCCTGGAATAAACATGCATAGATTTAAAGTATGCAAGAAATTGGGCTCCACTGACATTTGTATTTAAACCAAATTGCAAATTTGTAAAGTACATGGGGTAAAAATATGTTCAAAATAGCTATACCTGAGAGAGCTATAAGAGCAGAAGAAACTTAATAAAATAGAAGCATAGGTTTGGTAAGTACCAGTTAGCTCTCCTGACTGAAGCAAATGAGTGGAGACCGCCATTGGAAATTTTCAGAGTTATTCAAAAAATGTAAATTTCCCCCATTGACTTAAGGTTCTAGTATGTGGATTTGGGGCATTTTTTCCAGATCATTCTCTTAAGTGTTTAACGTGTGATGACCAGTGATTCTTAAAATGTGGTCTCTGCACTGGCAACAACAGTCTCATCCAGCGGCTTGCTAGCAGTGTGAAGACTGTGGCCCCGGTCCAGATCTTCTAAACCCCAGGAGTGCTTAGGAAGCCCTCCAAGTGATTCCAGTGTATGCTGTGGTCATCACATTTCTAACCAAGCATTATTTTCCAGTAATGCCTGCTGCTTCTACTAGAGACTGAAGGTCCCAAATGTATCCCTTTTGCCTTCCTCACTCAATATTTCAACAACAAAAAAAACTTTGTAAATTAAAAAAGTCCCCAAAACGCATGATGGTATTGGTGTTCATTTTAAAGTGTATCTAGCTGTTAAAACCTCATGATCTCTGTGGTCAGCCCTGTGTCTTACACTTAGGTGTAATCACCCGTTGACTGTGTAAATTTATCAGTGTTGTAGACGTTGGGTCTGTGCTTTCTCAGGACTGTGGTATTTACTGATGGTTTAGAGTGTCAGAGCATGTGATCTCTCAGCCTCTATCATGCCTGAGGCTCTGTCACCTTGCTCCAAGCCAGTGACTCTGTTCAGCAGTTTACCCAGAAGTTCCTGCTCCCGGGTCCCCTCCAGCCTTTGTTCAGCCATGTTCTGTGTTCATGTCACAACCACATGCGGAATCAAATCAAACAGTGGATGGAAGTCTTTCTATCACCCTCACCCATCTTACATATCTTAAAGCAAATCCAAGTTCTCTTTCTGTTATTGCGCTAAACTAAAGGAACAAAATAGCTAAATGGATTTGTATGAAGCCAGTAGAACAATCAGAGCTATAACATCAAGCAATTTTCCAAACCTAACTAAACCAGATGTCTAAATGATTAGGAGTCCCTGTAAATTCTACATAAACCAAACAACTATTTCTTCCCTGCTTGCTTCTTTTCAAAATAATGGCCAGTGGGAAATGAAGAAACTCAGGAAACTGTAATGAAATGTTCCAGTGGAACTGTTTGGATTAAATGACATCTATTGCATCCTGATCTCACCTGAATTATGCTGAGAGAGTTTTTAAGGTTGCTTTCAAATTGGATGATAGAATTCTACATTGAGCGTATAAATAAAGACATTTCTGGAGCATCAGTGTTACCCACTCAGTGTCAATTGCCTAATGATTATCAGAAGGTCTAGGTGTGCTCCATTTGTGTTTTCTCTGATTATGTGTAAACATGTTTTAGTGATTGCTAACCCCCCTCCCTTTTCCTTTATGACCTCTAGACTGTAAAAGGTGGAATATCTGAAACAAGAATTGAGAAACGCATTGTGATCACAGGAGATGCAGATATTGATCATGACCAGGTAAAGATCAGAGTATCTGCTTCTTTGACCATGCTTATTTTCTGAGTTTCTGTTATGTCACATTCCTGTGTCACATCCCTTCTCCCAGTACCTCATGGATGAATCCACCTCCTAAGCTTGGCATAAGGACACCTCACAGCCTAGACACAGCCTGTCCTTTCAGCCTTCCTAACACTGAATTGCATAAAACATGGGTTGCTTTTTCATTTCCCACTAGCTTTACACACGCCTTTGCGTCTAAATATTAAAAAATTTTGGCAACCTTCAGGCATTCATGTGCGCCTGATTTAACGGTAAATCATCAGTTATAAGAAAATAAATGGCATTTTCATGACCTTGGCTTCAAAAAATAAGAAAAGCTGCTAAGTTTGACTTATGCCTGTCTTTAGGAACTTATCAAGCTTTTTTTAATAGCATTAGAAAAGTTGGGCTGTTTACCTCTAGGTGTTTTCCTCTAGTCATTACCATTATTGAGGGGTAGGAGAAGGTAATATAAGGTCTCTTACAAAGTAAAAATTTACACGTATTCAGAAAAGACTTTTTAAAAGAATCATAGTGCTTCCATTCTATTGTTGAGCAGAATGCATGCTTTTAAAAAGCAGGCAGTGAATGGAACCACTGTGACTTGGAGAGTTGTTTTAATTTTAGACTGCAGTGCCAAGTGGTTTTGAGAATTTTTTGTCTTATTATATTCTGAGTGATTTTTATCTCAACTTTAGAGGAGACCAAGCTTTTTTCCTTTTACAATAATTTGAGGAAAAGGAAATGTTCAATTGGCCATCTCAGTTGAGAAGTAGGAACAAATGATAGTTAACCCAGCTTTGAACACTATTGGACTTGGGAAAGAGAATTTTAGAGAACAAAATTTCTCGTTTAAGAAGGGCTCACTGTATGTGGCCAAAGAGGAGTAGGTTTTCTTCTATGCCTAGAAAGAAAATTATTCTTTTTTTAAAAACGACTGTATACATAATTTTACTTACATATTTCATAATGTATTTTTTAAAATTCCATGAGAGTTCTTAGAGGTAAAGGGTTGCCCTGACTCTATTTTGACTTAGTAGTGGGGATTCCTCGTATATGACCGTACATGTCTCTTCATTACTAAGAAGTGAATTACCTGTGTGGAGACCAAGCCTCTGGTTTCCTATATAGAGGACTAATTCTACTTCTCTTCACTAGGACAGTGTTGAATTGCTCTGACCTTAAGTTTGAATAAACCCTATGCTTAGTCTGTTTCCCTTTGGGACTCCCACTCGGCCTTTGCTGAATGTGTGCTGGGCAGGAGCCTACATTCTTTGGCATGATGGAGGGTGGGAATCCGTGCCTTCTCTCAGCTTTTGTTTCTTCTGCACTCTCTCTCCACTGAACTAGGCCTTTCAGGCTTTAAAATGCCACTTTTTCTCGTGATGGATTACTCTCAGGTTTTATTTTATGTGTGTTTCTTTGTCCTGTTTTAACTTGAAAACTAAAATCTAGATGATACTGCTTCTGAACAGCGGATATTAAAAACACAGCCTGAAATGTCAGTTCCAAAATAACACACATTCCTAACTCTTCCGTTAAAAAAGAGTCATGATGATGCCTCACAGCTTTAGCTGTTGCTCTGAGGACACACACCTTGTGTGTATGATGTTCGGTTTTAGCCCATTTTAAAACAGAGGAGGGGAGGGGGAAGGATAAATTAGGTTGGGATTAACACACACACACTACTCTGTGTAAACAGATAAACAGCAAGGATCTAGTGTATAGCACAGGGAACTATATTGTGTCTTGTAATTAGCAATAATGGAAAAGAATCTGAAAAAGAATGGATATATATATCACTTTCTGTACATCTGAAACTAACACAACATTGTAAACCAGCTATATACTCCAGTTTAAAAAAAAAAACAAACCCTGAAAATGAGGTCAGATATCCAAATGAAGAGAAATTTACCCTTTTCATAACTTTTAATGAAAAAGTTAAAAGTTTTAAACTTTTTTGAGTAAATGTAATTGTGGCTTCTGCTGTGCTTGTTATCCAAAGCTCATGGTGTATTTGCTTTCCCCTTAAAGCCTGTGAATGAGACTGTGAAGCTATTTAAAAGTAAAGGAGGAAAATCACTTCCCTGGCAAAAACTGAGGTTGATCATGCAGTGACTTTCATGTCATCGGCACCTTTGCAGTTCCTTGCCCACAGTAGAAGAAATTTAATAGTGGAAGGAAATCCTTCATCCGAGCAGGATAGGAAAAAAAGGAATCTTTTTTTGTGTTGGCAAATGAAAGAGGCATGCTTCTATAGAAACTCGCTTTGCAGGTTCTACACCTGATGGCTCTCAGCTCTGAACCAGGGAGGGAGAAACAGGATGGCAGAGTTTCCTTTCTAATAAAATAACTTCTAAATTGGCAATGTGATGTGATAGCTTTCTCAGTCTTGATTGTTGCTATAATACATTAACATTTTACAGTATTTTATTATATGTACTGATGTTATGGAAGGAAAGGAACTAAAGGAAGACTGATTTTAAATGCATTTGAAGATGACAATAGCAGTTTTCCATTTTCCATTCTTTTCAGCTAATTAAAGTGTGTTTCTTGTGTTCCACTTGCTCCTGGGTATCATGTATATTTCCTCTTTAACAAGTGCACTGGTTTAATAGCAGGCAGATCTTTGTGAAAGAAAGTGAAAGTGTTGGTTTCTCAGTTGCATTCGATTCTTTGCAACCCCATGGACTGAGGCCCTCCAGGCTTCTCTGTGCATGGAATTCTCCTGGTAAGAATACTGGAGTGGGTTGCCATTTCCTTCTCCATGGGATCTTCCCGACCCAGGGATCAAACTTGGGTTTCCTGCATTGCAGACAGATTCTTTATCATCTGAGCCACCAGGGAAGCCCAGACAGACCTTTGTAACGAACATAAATTCAAAGTGCCTGAGAAGTTTGTTGTAGCCACGTTGGCCCCCATCAGGGTTGGCCTTTCTCAGATGGGATTCCGCACCAGCCGGGAGTAGATCAAGTGTTCATTGTTGAGTCTCCCCCTTCCCTCTGCACAGGCACACAGACTTAGAGGCCCCCTGCTGTACTGGGTCTCCTTCCCCATCCACGTTACAGTGGGTACATGGCAGCACTTTCTGTCCTGCTCTGAGACCAGGTCCCCACTCCACTCCCACCCTCCCGGCTGCCTGCTCTCCCCATACGACAAGCAGTTGTGCTGCGGCTCAAATGGAAGCCTGATCCCCTAAGTTCTCTCTTGTGCCAACAAGAGAGAGTTGGGACAAATTCTGGTGAGTCGCCAGAATTTGTTCCCCAGTAAGAACTGAAGCATCTTCAAGTGCCTTCCAAGCTGAGTAAAAATCTTGCGGCGTAAAAAATAATCTTTTGTTAGTTTTATCTTTCTTTGTGGAACGAGGCTCAGGGTTTTGTTCCATAACCTTCCAGCTGACAGAAACAGTGTTGCAAACAAGAAATGCAGTTGTCCTTGAAGGCAGGTGACAGAGTCACAAGAAAATTCTGCTGCTTTTTTCAAAGGCCTGTTTTCCTGATGAGATACAACTCTCTTTCTCCTAGTAGGACTTCTTTTTTTATTTTCCAGTTCTGTGCTAGAAGAGTACTGTTCTGTGTGGGTTTTCTTTTACTTTCTCCGTAAGACCTCTTTAAACACCTTTCCCTCTGAAAAATAGGATCTTTCCACTTTGTATATAATCTGTATATACAGTTTATTTTCTGATCAAGCATAGAGAAACCTTGTCTGCTTTCTCATAGCCGGGTCTAGGAAAGAGCCCATGAACCAATGGAGTGGCGGCTCAGGTCCTTCTCCGGCCCTGCAGCCCCCCAGGAGGATGGCCCTGAGAGAGCCCATTAACCTTTGCACCTTCGCTGTTTCCGTGTAAAAGAGGGAGCCGTATTTTATTATCTAAAGATTAGTCTCCTCTTTAGCTTTTAACTGATTGTCATCATTGTTGCTTGCCGTTTTAATCGTTCTGTGTCCTGGAAGTTGATAGATATTTTTCCCGCAACATTCCTCAAGCAAGTACTGAGAGCCTAAGAGGGAAAAGATGAGCTGAGCCTGGTCCTGTGCTGGGGGGTGTGTTGGGGGTGGGTGGGTAAGGCAACTATATAACTACAAGTATCACTAGTGTGTGGAGGGCAGACAGCATGCCGGAGGCTTTACCTCATTCCTTGGGTCCATACAGCAGGCCTTAACATGATCTTGACAATCTCAGCGTCAGTGTCAGGTAATGGATGAAACTTCTGAGGTCAAAGAAGATCTGTTTTCTCCATGTCTCATGCTGTCAATGCCAGGCTGGGTGGAATTCAGGGCCTGAGTGTTTCTCCTCCATGAATTGTTATCTGGAAATGGATGGGAGAAATGGGAAATCTGGGGAAATGAGATGGACTCTCTAAAATGAACAAGGAGGCCGTTTCATATCTTCTTGCTTCCTCAGATAAAGCAGTGAAAGCATTGCTTTTTGCTGGAGGCTGGAACGCAGGTGATGGGTGTGCTCATGCATTGCTACCCCGAAAAAGAACCTCTTTCTCTGCTCACCATGCTCTCTCCTGACCCTGCAGGCGCTGGCCCAGGCCATCAGGGAAGCCAGGGAGCAGCACCCCGACATGTCGGTCACGAGGGTGGTGGTGCACAAAGAAACCGAGTTGGAGGAGGGGGAAGAGTAAGGTAAGAGCCCTGTCGTCTGTGCTGTGTCTCTGCTGAGTAATGTGAAAGGCCTGTTTGCATCACCGTGCCTGTCTCCTATAGTCTGTCCAGTCTTTCAGTCTTAATCGTCCCCAAGTTCACCTGCTCAGGTGACCTGCATTCAGTTAATTATAAACTCTGGGGATCAATGGGCATCATGTGGTGTTGATAACTGCCATGTGTCAAGAACTGCTGATAGTCAACATTTATGTTTCTGTCCTATTTTGTAAAGCACATTAGTATAAGTTATCTTGAGTGTTCACAGTGACCCTCTGAGAAAGATGCTATTGCCATTGTTTAGATGAGGGACTTTTATTGTAGGGGCCCAAGGGCAAGATGAGTTAAGTCTTTTAAATGTGGACATTAAGAATAATTGTGTATCAGAGAAGGAACCATAAAGTGAAGGCTTGCTTTGACTATAGAAATACGTACAATTTGAGCCAAACCAGCAAAAACAAAAGTAAAGGGTAAGTGATAAAGTTCAGTATGCTTGGCAGAGAAAGGAACATATTGTCATTTATGTGTCATCAAAAAATGTAAACACTTAAGTAAAAAAAAAAAAAAAAAAAAAAAAAAAAAGGCCTTCCCTTGTGGCTCAGCTGGTAATGAATCTGCCTGCAATGCGGGAGACCTGGGTTCGATCCCTGGGTTGGGAAGATTCCCCTGGAGAACAGAATGGCTATCCACTCCAGTATTCTGGCCTGGAGAATTCCATGGATTGTATAATCTATGGGGTCACAAAGAGTCCGACACAACTGAGCGACTTTCACTTCACTCACTTAAGTTAAAAAAAAAAAAAGAGCAGAGGATTAAGCAAGTAAACCATGTAGAAACATAAGCAAAAAGTGTTTAGCTTCATTATTACCTAAATCAGTACAAATGAAAAATTCACTTCTAAATGTGGCAAAGTTTATATTAGCGAGAGTTAGGGAGGTTGTGGGAGGGAAACTATACTTACGCTGGTGTATAAATTAGTAATATTTCCTGGAGGGCAATTTGACAAAACCTTATATTAAACCTGCTTACCACTTGAACTACTGTGAAGAGTTTCTTAAATAATCAGAGATGTATACAAGTACTTATCTTCAGGACTATCACATTTTTATATATGCTAGCAAGAAATTTGAAGCAATCTAAATGGCCAGCAGTAGGGAGTGGTTATACATTGTGCTGCTTCCATATGATGACAAAAATACATACTGCCATTAAAAGCAGTGTTAAAGAATTCTTAAAAAGGGGGTAAGTGTTCCTAATTGTGTATGTATTAGGATTTTGAAAAACAGGTTTTATTATACAGCACATATAACTGAGATTGAATTTTTGTTTTTAAAGTGATCCATACACTGATCAATTGAGACAGAGGTCCCCACAGGAAGGCTGTGTCACAGACCACGTCTTCCTCATTGTGGCAAGGCCAAATGCTCTCCCATCGCGGGAAGTGAGGGGTCCTACCAGAACACAGCCTCCCTTCTGACTTACTCATTTTTGCCAATGTGGTAGATAGATATGAAATGACGTACAACTTACGACATATAGTGTAACTTAACATAAGTGTAACTTAATGCCATATAACTTTCTTGGTTTTACTGCTTCTGAATAGATTCTGAATACTAATCTTCCATCAGTTTTATGTGTTGCAAGAATCTTCAGGTTTGTGGTTTATCTTTTATTATTAATAGAGGTCAATATGTTAATATACTGAATGTAGCATTTAATATATTAATGTAGTTGAGCCATCACACTTCCCTTTATGGCGCATGCTTTTTCCCTACCCTGAGGTGTTAAAGACATTTTCAATTCAGAGATTTCAATGTTGCCTTTCATGAATCAATCCTTAATCTATCTTAAATTTTTTCTGTGTGATTAGAAAACAGTGATTTGTTTGTAGCCAGTGGTCCAGCCCTCTACTGAACAGCCGACCCTTGCCCCCATGTAGTCTGCAGGTCAGAGAGCAAATTTCTTACAAGCGTGGGTGTGTTTCTGAGCACACGCATTTCCATCAGTCTGTGCCTACCCCTACTCCAGTGCCATAGAGCTTTAAAATTAGAATTTATATCTGGTAGGATAACACCCCCCCAGTTCTTTTTCTTCAAGAATATCTTGGCTGTACTGGATTATTCTTGGCACCTTGTATTCACTTGTGCAGTGAACACACACACACACACACAGCCTTTGAAGTATGCCTGTCTCAGAGGTCATCTTTTATAAGCATCCTCGTTAAACAGATTTAGGCGGTGAAAGTATAAATTCACATGTAAGGTGGGTAAGCTAGACAAATTTAGGAAGATTCATTCAGTCATCGGAAAGATATTTAACAAGTGCCAAAAGGTGCTAGGGTAGCTTAGGCAGTGAGAGTTCGGATTGTCAATTGGTAGACAAGAGTCATGGTCCCCTTCCTTCGGAAGGGTCCACTCCAGGAGGGGAGGCGTCAGTATTAACAAATAAAGTGTAATTGCCTATCTCACAGATGCTCTGAAGGAAATAATATGAGGAAACAAAGTAGAGGGTTTGAACTGTTACCAGATTAGGCAATTACTCGAGAAGCTCAGCTTTGAGTTGAAATCTGAAGGACAATTGAGAGCTACCTCAGTGTGTCTCAAAGTCATTTTAGCATCTCCATTCCCAACTGGCCACACCACTTGTTCCTGAACAATTTCCTTTGCTGATGACTGTCGGGGCTGGGAAGAATGTGTTTCTACTGCTTTAGCTACCCTCTGGCTGCCCTGCCAGAATCCCACAGAGGCAGCAGGTCAGTGGAGACAAAGAACAGGACCAAGACAGTGTTTCAACATCAGAGAAGTAGAAAGTATTGTTTGTGATGTATTGGCCCCGTCTCCCTTTTCAGGTGTGAAAAGCTCTCCTCCTGATTTAACCTGACCTCTTCCTTTGGAGTAGTCTGACCTCTTGATCAAGCATTGAAAGTGGGGTGTGGAGGATGGAAAGCTGGTCAAAGAACAACATGCGGACAGAACTCCCAGTCTGCCTCCCCTAGCCAGGCGTTTGAGACCGAGGAGCTAAATGCAGCTCCATGAACAAGAAAATACTTTAGAGGAGCACTTCCCTAAATCTTTGCATTGTTTTTATGTCCTCTTAAGGACTACTCTCCCTTACCATCTTATCCTGACTGTGTACTTACGAGGTTTCGGATGGATACACAATGTTACTGACCTTGTCTCCGCTGGAATCATGTCCGACAATGGTCCTAATGAGGAGGGAGAAGAACCCAGGCTTGGTGGGGTGATCTGTGTGGACTCAGAAAGAATGAGCTCCAGGAGGGGGAGCTCCCAATCCTGCTTCAGCTGGCACCATCAGCTCTGTGAACTCAGACTTCAAATGAGCCTCTCAGACTCCTTGAGTAATCATTGATGTAGGATGAAAAAGTGAATGACGCCTCCTTTTTGCTGACAGCCGTGGATAGCCAAAGGATGAAATGATGGAGCTGTCTCTCATCTATTCACTCATTTTGTTCTCTCTGTTGTTGTTCATTATTCACATATACTGGAAGGCTCATTAGTGTTAACTGCTGTTTTACCATGGAGATTTCAAATCAAACAAGGTCTGCACTCACAGCAGAATAGTCTCAAGTTTTCTGATAGGTTCTGCACTGGATTTGGTGGGAACAAAGACAAGATCTCAGAATCAGGATGGGGCATCAGAGATGGCTTCTCTTGAATGTCACGGTAAATCAGAATTGGCCCAATGAAGAAAGGAGTGGAAGGGGGCCATCCACAAGCCAGCATGATCTGATTCTGTGAACCCAGCACTCCAGGAATTGTGCAAAATGCTGTGCAGCTGCCTTGCAGGGCACTTGTAGGAGAGTCATGGGAGATGAGCAGGGCAGAGAGGCAGAGGCCTGATCATAAATAGTCGTAGTAGCCAATCAGAAGAGGCTGAAGTTTATCCTGAAAAGCTATGGGGTATTCCTTTGTATTTGAGAAATAGTAAGGAGATAAAGTTTGTGACTTGTTGACTGTTTGCATGAGGATATGGAAGTTAGTGAGTTGGGAGGATGCAGGAGCTGAGGAGAATCCCAGATAATGCCCAGGTTTCTGTCTTGGGCAAATGGGTGGTTGGTGGTACCTGTAATTTTAGTCATAGAACACATGAGTTTTATTTTTCATTTGCAATGGCCGGTTCTCTCCGTGTAGTTGTCTTAAAGCAAAAGCGTATGTTGTTGTTGTCATTGTCGGGTACTGTAGGAGAGGCCAGCTGTCATGGAAATTATAGTGGAAGCTTGGATGTGAATGTATAAGGCTCCGACTTACACATACACACATAGGATATGCTTAATTGGAAATTTACCAGATAGTCTGAGTGTCAAGAGAAAGTGTAACAGCAGCTTTGCAGGGCTCAAATCCAATCATAGTTGTGTGATGTGGACAGCTTATTTTATTTCATTGTGTCTCAGTTCTTCCATCTGTAAACTGGGGAGACAATAGAAGTTACAGATGTAGAATTTGTTAATAAGACACATTGTAAGAACTTTTTGTAATGCAGGCCAGCCATGAATCCTTTTGTTCTTAAAAAGTCAAATAACAATTTAGAATTTTCAACCCCAGAAATGCTGAGTTTGAGATGCATGTGGAATATCTCCATGGAGAGGTCCAGGAAGTAGCCAGGAGCTTTCAGAGAGAGAGAGACCACTGCAGACTTCAGAACAGGAAGTGGACACATCTGAATGTGTCATCCACTGATGAAGCCTTTGGTTTGAGTGTCGCTACCCAGGACCAGGTCAGAGAGTTGGGGCCTGGGGACCAGAGGAGCTCTAGGAGGAGGAATCAGATGGCAAGAAGATAGGAACAGGGAGGAAAGGGTGCCACAAAAGCTGCAAGAGAAGCTAACTCCAAGAAGGAGAGCGTAACCAAGCATTAAATATGGCAAAGAAACCAGGTACATACATGTTCCTTTGGAATTGGTGGTCCAGAGTCAGCCTGAGGGCTTTGTCAGCGCTACTTCAGTCACATAGTGGAGAGGGAGCCGATAACAGGTTGAGGAAACAGGATTTACACAGTGATTTCAGGAAGTGGGAAAGCTCAGTAATTGGGCCTTTTGCTTTTCCATCCACCTTGCCTGCCTTCATCTGAGAAGCCAGAGTGTCGGTCTGACAGAGCTACCAAAGCTAGTGCGGTGCTCACTAAAAACCTGGCACATGCCTCGTTCCTTTGAGCCTGTCCGATGGCCCCTGAGTTCCAGGCCCCGACCGACCCACAATGAATAACTCGGAGTTAGCGGTGTTGCTCTCTGGGCTGGCATGCATCCATGAACACCAGTTTCTAAGCAAGATGATATTGTGTTCCAACCAGCATTTCAGAGTCAGGGTGATGTTCACGGTTTCAAAATGAACTTGAGAATCCAAACAGGAAATTAGCATCAAGTGTCTAACTGCCTGGACAAGAGAGAGTGACAGTGCTGGCTGAACAGAGCTCCAGCGGATCCCAAGCTGCTCATTTACATGTGAGGGTCTCGCTGTCCTTGAAAGAGAAGCACCAGCCTATTAGCTTCCAGATGACTCTCTTCAGTTCAAGAGCCAGGGATGTTTCAGGCATATCAGTTCCCATTGTATTTATTGCGTTCTTATTTTATTCTGTTTACCTAGTTGTACTAGTCTTACACCCCCAAATTAGCATTTTATTACAGCTTAGTTTTCAATGCAAGTTAAACCTAAAATGGAGACTTCTACATAGAAATGAAAAGTCAATTTGGATTTAGTGCATTTCAGGCACTGCCAGTTTTCACTGTGGAATGCTATAGAATGTTCCATTTAACATTTGTGAATCTGGCAGGTGCTACCAATGAGTTACTTCCAGTATATTTGAACTTCCCCACAGAGGAGGCAGTAATGCCTCTGCCATTGTGTATACATTAGCACCTGGGAGTCTTGATTCCCCAGGGTTTGCTCTGGGACAGAATCATCATTGACTGTTGTTTTTCCAAATGAAACTCGGTGTTTTTTCTGGTAATAAAAAAGGAGAGGCAATCATAATTTTTTGAAAGGGGAAGATGGTAGAAAATGTAAGTGACCCATAATCATTCCGCTCCTGGAGATACATAATCCCTTTCCACAGTGTGTATGTGTGTGAACACACTCAGATGCACTCGCATGTGTGTTTTCATGTCTCTGTTCATTTAGGTCAATCCTGTTGATTCTGTCTATCCTATCTATCTGGCGTTTTTCTCCACGGTGCACAGTGTCTTCACAGTACATTGTAGGTAACTTTGCCCATCATTATCTCATCAATTTCCAACAGCCATCAAATGGACACAGGACAGCTTCCTTGACCCTTATTTAATGGCTATTTAGACTAATTTCTCAGTTTTCACGAGTAAATGCACAGCTACAAATATTGTATGTACATTTTGAGGCCATTAATTTCATTGTTTCTCTAGGACAAATTTTTAGAAATTAGAGTTGGTGTGCCACCAAACACGAAGTTTCTTCTTGACATCTTTCCCATCTGTCTTCCTTAGAGGTTCTGCAGAGCTAGACACCCATTAGCAGCTTAAGAGTCTCCCGGTTTCCCCGCACACTCACCAACACTAAAGATTGTATGACATTTAAAAAGTCTTTGCCAACCTGGCGAAGAAAGAGCATTTGTCCCCTCCCTTTTTTAAACTGTGAGAATAGAGTATTTTTAAATCACTATTGTTCATTGCTAGGGAATACACGTATTTGCACATATATATGTATACATATGTGCACATGAACACAATTTGCATTTCTTTGAATTGCCATTTTGTGTCCTTTGTCCAACCCTTTGCGACCCCATGAACTGTAGCCCGCCAGGCTCCCCTTTCCATGGAATTCTCCAGGCAAGAATACTGGAGTGGATAGGCATTCCCTTCTATTCAAGTGTTCATCATCTTTGATCTTTTACAGAATTGTTAAGAATATTAATCCCTTAGTCACAAATGCTGCATGTTTTCTCCAGTTTTTCATTATAATTGAGAATTTTAAATGGCTCTAAAAAGAGAGGGCGAGGACAAGACAAAATTAACAAATTGGAGACACACAGACCATATCCAGAGTTTTGGTTTGTTTTTCATCCCAGACAAACTTGAATGTTTAGCATGTTATAGAACTTGAATTATTGATACTTAAAATGGGAAGATACCCAGTGATTCTAAAAACGTCAGAGCCTGCTTTCTCTCAAGGCCACAGTGGCTCAGTAGGTGCTGCCACTTGAGGGGGAGGACAAGCCCTCCAAGTCTCCTTCCCATCTCTTCATTTTGGGGTCCTGGTACCTGTCTCCCTACTTATATGTTACCCACCCCCAACCCAGCCTTTGAGGAATATGGAGGTGGTGACTTGATTATACCCTAGTGCAGGGGTGTATTGTAGAGGATGGAAATTAAAAGAATATTTAATCTAAAACTTCACATAGAGCATCTTCTTTCCCCCCACAACCCTAGAGATTAAAGTAATTTGTCATAGGTCAGTTCTAGGCAAGAATCATAAAATACCATCATGTGTAGAGCTGAGTATAGTTTCATTTGTCTAATGTTAGACATCCCAGACACTAGTTTTTAAATAGTAATTTTAAATTTTAATGTAATTTTGTGGGTGGCTTAGGAAGGAATTTTGCTGGGGGGATAAATTAATAAGTCTCTGTATGTTCTTAAGATACTCCTGTGTTCATGAGGATTATATTCCCAGGACATGTTGGCCCTACATTTATTTTACTGTCATACATCAAAATACTTTAGTTAGCATTAGAGCAAAGTGAGAATCTGGTCTTGTTCTGTCCGCTAGGGCACAGGTGGCTCTTGAGCATTTGAAATGTGGCTATTCCCAATTGAGCTGTCCTGTAAGTGTAAAATAACAGACGGAATGCTGAAAAGGTAAGAAAAAAGAATGTTAATAAATGAGGGAGTTGAGTCTGGAGATGAATTCTTTTGATTCCCATTAACTTTCCTATTTGAGGAAAATACAAAACAAATGCTAAGTAAGTTTTAGTCATATATATTTCAAAACTGTTTTTCTAAACGATAAAAAAGAGTTTTGTTACAGTTTTTTTAAGTACAACTTTTATTTTGTTTGATTTGATTAGAGAAATTTTTCTCATCCCCACTTGTGAACCTAAGATTGACAATATTGAATGTAACCTTACTATAGTCCACTTGTTATTTAAAAGAAGCTTTAAGATTTTGTGGAATGCTTTCAAATCAAGTTCTTACAAGATTTGAAGTCGGCAGAGTGAACCAAAAGACCTGCCTCTCCTTTTAGGGCCAAATACTAACTACTCTTAGAAATCTTTGTCAAAGCTTCAGAGATTCAGGAACACTCATTTTTTTTTAAAGAACTAAGAGTCCTCCTGGGATATTTCAGGAATAGTTATTCAACAAAAGAGAGCAGGAAAATGAGCCTGAAATTTTTCCACTTAAATCAGCAGGTGAAACTGATGGTGAGGACAGGCCAGTAATGCTTTGTTCCCTGAGATATAATACCATTCTGTTTGTGTTTTCCCTCCCAAGCTCTTGCCTTTCAGCCTTGCCTTGTGGGTTAGTCCCTGTTACTTCATTCATGGATTCATTAATGTATATTGGGAACATACTACATTCAAGGGACTGTAATAGTTGTGAGAAAAGTAAATGCATAGGAACAAGTGTGCAAATAACATACATGGTTAAAAAAAAAAAAAGTGTTTTAAGAGAAGCCTTGAGAAAGGGCTGTGAAAGTTGACAGGAGAAACTGTTTCTGACTGGCAGGTCAGGGAAGACCTCCCCACGAAGGCAGCAGGACACTTCCTATGTGCTGAGTGTGGGGACGATTGGCACACGTATTGGGCAGAGAGGAAAGAGCACGTAGGAAAACCATGGGCCAGACATCAGGAGAAGCAGATCCTACATTGTGGCTGGGGGTTGAGTTCCCAGCAGGGGCTGGACAGATTGTCAAAGGCAAATAACAAGGGTACTCCACGTGAGTATCTTAGTTTAGACTTTGTTCTGTTCGTTGTTTGCAAAGAAGAAGAGCATTTTTAGCACCATCCTTTATCAGTGGTATGCAGGATTAGATTGAATGAATATTTGACTGAATGAAATACTCTGTAAAGAAATCATTATATTGGTTCAGGCAATTATTAATGGAAAAACAGAACTGGACATCTGTCTTTAAGAGTAGAATATAAAAAACCTCGAATAGCCAAAGCAATCTTGAGAAAGAAGAATGGAACTGGAGGAATCAACCTGCCTGACTTCAGGCTCTACTACAAAGCCACAGTCATCAAGACAGTATGGTACTGGCACAAAGACAGAAATACAGATCAATGGAACAAAATAGAAAGCCCAGAGATAAATCCACGCACCCATGGACACCTTATCTTTGGCAAAGGAGGCAAGAATATACAATGGATTAAAGACAATCTCTTTAACAAGTGGTGCTGGGAAAACTGGTCAACCACTTGTAAAAGAATGAAACTAGAACACTTTCTAACACCATACACAAAAATAAACTCAAAATGGATTAAAGATCTAAACGTAAGACTAGAAACTATAAAACTCCTAGAGGAGAACATAGGCAAAACACTCTCTGACATACATCACAGCAGGATCCTCTATGACCCACCTCCCAGAATATTGGAAATAAAAGCAAAAATAAACAAATGGGACCTAATTAACCTTAAAAGCTTCTGCACATCAAAGGAAACTATAAGCAAGGTGAAAAGACAGCCTTCAGAATGGGAGAAAATAATAGCAAATGAAGCAACTGACAAACAACTAATCTCAATATACAAGCAACTCCTGCAGCTCAATTCCAGAAAAATAAACGACCCAATCAAAAAATGGGCCAAAGAACTAAATAGACATTTCTCCAAAGAAGACATACAGATGGCTAACAAACACATGAAAAGATGCTCAACATCACTCATTATCAGAGAAATGCAAATCAAAATCACAATGAGGTACCATTTCACACCAGTCAGGATGGCTGCTATCCAAAAGTCTACAAGCAATAAATGCTGGAGAGGGTATGGAGAAAAAGGAACCCTCTTACACTGTTGGTGGGAATGCAAACTAGTACAGCCACTATGGAGAACAGTGTGGAGATTCCTTAAAAAACTGGAAATAGAACTGCCTTATGACCCAGCAATCCCACTGCTGGGCATACACACTGAGGAAACCAGAATTGAAAGAGACACGTGTACCCCAGTGTTCATTGCAGCACTGTTTATAATAGCCAGGACATGGAAGCAACCTAGATGCCCATCAGCAGATGAATGGATAAGAAAGCTGTGGTACATATACACAATGGAGTATTACTCAGCCATTAAAAAGAATACATTTGAATCAGTTCTAATGAGGTGGATGAAACTGGAGCCTATTCTACAGAGTGAAGTAAGCCAGAAAGAAAAACACCAATACAATGTATTAATGCATATATATGGAATTTAGAAAGATGGTAACAATAACCCTGTATGCGAGACAGCAAAAGAGACACAGATGTATAGAACAGTCTTTTGGATTCTGTGGGAGAGGGAGAGGGTGGGATGATTTGGGAGAATGACATTGAAACATGTATAATATCATATATGAAACGAATCACCAGTCCAGGTTTGATGCATGATACTGGTTGCTTCAGGCTGGTGCACTGGGACGACCCAGAGGGATGGTACGGGGAGGGAAGAGGGTTCAGGATGGGGAACACGTGTATGTCTGTGGTGGATTCATGTTGATGTGTGGCAAAACCAATACAATATTGTAAAGTAATTAGCCTCCAATTAAAATAAATACATTTATATTAAAAAAAAAGAGTAGAATTGAATTGAGTTTGGAAGTAAAACCAGGAATAAGGTATATGTGAAAATCCATAGTAATATTATTAGCTCACATTTACTGAGGGCCTACTCTATGCTGAGCTTTATTGAAGGACTTTACCATGTATTATTTCAGTTAGTTCTTGCAGTCACTTGGATGTAGATGATGACACTGAGGCCTAAAGAGATTGTCCCTCACCCAGTCATACCGTCGATGCCTGGCAAAGCCAGAGCGGATCTTCAGTCACTTTGACTCCACACTGCATATTGCTTTGCTCTGAAGGATTCACAATGGGAATCTTTGAAATATAGACTCCCACCAGTGGCTTGCATTGACCAAAAAACTTGTTCGAGTTTTTCTGTAAGATGTCATAGGAAAACCTGAATGAACTTTTGGCCGAGTCAGTAATTGAAGCACACCTCATTTTAGAAAAATGTATTTTGGACAGAATGTCTTTGAGGCTGCAGCTACAATATGTAGCTAAGTGCACAAGTAAAACTTTTATAGATTTTATAGAATAATTACATTTAAAAATGAGGTAGAATTGATGTTGCTCTCATTTGACAGGATATTCCAAAATTGCCACACGTAGTAATTCTTTAGGGAGAGTGACTGGAATGTGCATAAAGGCTCTAAACAGAAAGATTACTGTTAGCTTTGAAGAAAACCCTCATGCGAGCCTCATGAGAAAAGTGGCCTTCACACAGCATTAATGTATTCAGGCAAACCAAAAGATGCAAATTATTTGTAGAAGAGGTATTTTGCGCCATTTGACTGAAAAGGAAAAGACACTAGATTTCCTTTTTCCTTCTCTGTTCAGCAGTCACACAAATATCTGTGAGAGGAGGAAACAGCAGTAGGTCAGGAAGCGGATTCCATAGATGTAGTTCTCAAGCAAAGGTCTCAGGAACACACAAAAATTATTGAAGTAGTCCAAAGAGTGTTTTATGTGAATTTTATTGATTAAAATTTGCCATTTACAAATCAAATAGTTTTCAAAATATTAAGTTAAAAATAATCACCTAGTGAAAGAAGCCTGTCTGAGAAGATACCATGTACTGTATGATTCTGCTGCTGCTGCTGCTACTAAGTCGCTTCAGTTGTGTCCGACTCTGTGGGACCCTATAGACGGCAGCCCACCAGGCTACCCCATCCCTGGGATTCTCCAGGCAAGAACACTGGAGTGGGTTGCCATTTTCTTCTCCAATGCATGAAAGGGAAAAGTGAAATAAAGTCGCTCAGTCATCTCTGACTCTTAGCGACCCCATGGACTGCAGCCCACCAGGCTCCTCTGTCCATGGGATTTTCCAGGCAAGAGTACTGGAGTGGGGTGCCATTGCCTTCTCCGACTGTATGATTCTAACTATATGCCATCCTGGAAAAGGCAAAATGATTAAGACAGTAAAAAGATCTGTGGTTGCCGCTGATCTCATTAGAAGAGTCTTTAAATATAGAGAAGCCACTGACTCGATGGACGTGAGTCTCAGTGAACTCCGGGAATTGGTCATGGACAAGGAGGCCTGGCGTGCTGCGATTAATGGGATCTCAAAGAGTTGGACACGACTGAGCGACTGATCTGATCTGATCTGATCAAGCTCAAGGGGCCCAAAATACAGTTTTCCAAAATTATCATTTTCACATGAAAACTTGAATTTTATCATTGGTATCAAGTTCTGTCAACTGTTTTTCTTGAAGTGACAGGCTCATCTCATTTTCAAGCAAACACATGCCAGAAATCCAATGCCAGAGTGGTTTCCGCTCACAGTTCATGCATTCATATGAATTCAGTTTCCTTCTCGACATCCACTGCACGTTTGTATGCAGAGGTAATGTATTATGTGTACTTCCCATTTCATCACACAGAATATTAAAAAGATGTACTCTCGGGTGGAGATGTAAGAAAAAATGATATTTTTTTCCCGTTTCACCGAGGACAACCTTGAGAGAAACTGACTGGCTTGCTTTTTATTTCACTGTGAGTGCTTGGTGGTAAAGAATGCAGTGACTTTGGGTACAGTTTGGTGTCACTGCCTTGACCTGTGTTAAGATGTCGGCAGGTTTACTCACCATTGTTTCTGCATCATCAGTGGAAGTGTTCACACCGTGAAAGGGGCAAATAGTGTCTTAGGATGATTATGAAATAGCTTTGACTTTATAACCCTCTGAAAGAATCATGGTAACCCCCAAGGTCTACAGACCACACTTTGAGAACTGGTGGGTCTAAATTATAGTGAAAATACAAGCATTGTAAGAATTGGCTATTTCTTGGTCTAACCAAATAGATTATTTATCATACTTGTGTTTTTTGGCTCTATGGTTTTATAGTCTTACAATGAAAATTCTGTTTTAAAATTTAAAAATGCAAATTGAGAGCCAAGGAAGACTAAAATGAAACTTTAGAAATAACCCAATCATAAACTATCATATTTAAAACTGTTTCACACTTGAGTACATGCACCTCATTTTTATTGAAATAGTTGCGTGTACCTTACAGAAATAATTTACTCATGTTTTAAAAATCTCAGCTATATTACTGCCCTATGGTATAATAATTGAATCATCATTATCCTGAAAGGTTTTATATTTTCTTGCCTTATTTTGTGTTATATAAAAGCCACAGTTTTGCATTTTTATTAAGACTCCCCTCTGGATAAGTGCTTTACCGCCCATCATTTAGGATGATCTTTTTAAAGTGCATATTTGCTATGTACATTTCTTGAGTAGAACATGCTCAAGATTGAGGCCATGTGAACCCCCATCTCTGGAAACCCTTAAGTTTGTGCTTTTCAGATAATTTTGTAGCACCATGCTTGACTGATTGCCCACACCCATCAGGCACACTGAGAAAGATAAATTTAAGAATTCTCTGGACCCTACATGAAGACTTAAGGTAAAGCAGGCAACCAGTGTGTGTGTTTGAAAAATTGAGATGCAGAATTAGGCCTGTAATCAGATGAAAAGGCTGCACTGATCTGTTCTCTTATTGCCTGATAGAGGGGGACACAGGCTAGGGAATGTGACTTAGACATGTTCACCGACATTGTATAGTCCAGGGGTGGGAAACTGAAGCAAGGAAATAGCAGTTTGGTTTTTTGTTTTTACTTGGCCAAAATTCAAATACATAAAGTATAGCTCATACTTAACTGTTAGAACCACATCCAAACTCAAGGTGAATGTTATGACACTGTCAAAAAGTGAAAGCGGGTTGAATTAATGCTGTAATTAATGTGTGTCAGTTTGCATTGACAGCCAGAATTCTGTGTCTGTGAGGTAGTCGAAACTTAAGAAAGCTTTTAAAACTTGTACAGGTTTTCATGAAGAACCATGCCTAGTTTCAGATTGATTGGGCTATGTAATAAATTATTTAGACCCAAAATGTAGTTTGTTTAAAATGGCTAAATAATAAAGTGTTTTTTTTCCCCCCTGCTAAAAAGACAGAAAAATTTTAAATGTCAGATGCTTGTGTATTAATGGCGTTGGTGATCCCCACCTTTCCTCCTTCCCAGTTCAAAAGCTGGATGTTCAGTACTTGGGAATATATTTCTCTTGTGTTTAAATGCAAAACACAATAAAAAAGGATAAACGAGGGCTTCCCTGATTGGCTCAGTGGTAAAGAAGTCACCTGCCAGTGCAAGAGACACAGATTTGATCCCTGATCTGGGAAGATCCCACATGCCGTGGAGCAGCTAAGCCCCTGTGCACCACAGCCATTGAACCTGTGCTCTAGAGCCCAGGAGCCACAAGTGCCCAAGAGCCCCCACTCCACAATAAGAGGGGCCACTGCAATGAGAAGCCCCAGCAAAAAGGAATAAATAAAATTATTAAAAAGATAGGTGAATGTGTAAATGAATCACTTCCTGTTCATCCAGATCAGTAAGGAACTGGGATGTTCTGATACATTGAATATCTAATTAACTCAGTTACTCAATTTATAGTTTTTTAAAGAATGAGAAAATATAGTGAACATTAAAATTACAGTAAAAATAATTTTCTTTGATTCTGAAAGTTGTTGGGAATCCTAAGAGTACATTAAGGCTGTCATTTGTAATACTTATTAACCAGAAAAAAATGGATTTATTTTACTTTCTAATGGTTTGATTGTGAATAAATGAAAGTAAATGATATTTGGATTTACATGGGTAACTAATTTTATCTACATATATTTCAAGAAATGTTGAAGCTCTTTGAAACCAAGATCTCTTTGATGCAGTTTCTCCATAGTCCTAGATTCTTATTTGTCTGCTAATGACTGAAGCAGACTTAATTTTAGCTTTCTTTTACAAATTAAAAATTTAATCTTTGGTGAAAACAGATTCAGTGAAATAAAGTGTCCTGGAAATGTGTGAAGGAAGTGGAGAATACAATACTACTTCTCATTCTTTATGAAGATTTCCAAGTAGTGTCAAGTCGGGGGTTCATTTTCTGTAACATAAGCTAGGCAGAGTAGAAGTTGTGTTCAACAAATGATACATGTTCACTAAGCAAAACTGAGTTACAAGCTCTCAAAAAAAAAAAAAATAGGAATAGACAAACAGCACAACTAAAGGTCACATTAGGCTCTAAGAAGTTTGATTGGTAGTTTTAGCTGACCCCTTTACCGCCCCCCACATTTCTGTTCATGATTACTAACCTAAAAAAAAGAAGACTGTTTTCTCCATTTTTTTTTTTCCCTGCCTAGAATCGAGCAGAAGTCCTATTGAGTAATGAAATAGCCTAGAGCAGACAGCAAGGTGGGAAACAGTGAATTCGATTAGGCAATCTGTCCTGAATAATCAAGAGGCTATACTAATATCTGTGATAAATCTAATTGGTGGGGAATTTTTTCATTAAACAAGGCAGTTTTATCTAATCAAAAGAATGTACAATCGAATTGACTTTGGACCAATGCCTCTTGGAAAGGACATTAATTACTTCTCTCCACTGCCCTCTCTAATCACCTACCATTTGCGAAAAATTTCAACCAAGCTGAAATAGAAAGTGAAACAATTGCCTTCTTAAAACTCCTTTCTCTTGTAGAGACAACGCACCATCCTTACATTTTGTCTGCCTCCCTGTCCACTTTTATTTTAGTCCACTCTCCTACCTGCCTGCCTTTGATAGTTGGCTTCCTCAAGACATACTCACGTGAGACTAGTTCCGGCTGTTGGTCTCGTGTGTCCATTGGTGCCAACTTGCAGATCTACATCCCTAATCCTATGACCTCGCCCAGGCTCTAGGCCTCTCATCCTCCTATTTTTGAGATCCCAGATTCCACACCTGTTGGTCTCCTCTGGTGTCTGCAGTCAGATCCAAGCTCCTCCTCCTCTGGGTTTGTCATGCCTTATGTCAACTGGGCCACCCCTGGTTCCCTGACTCATACTGAAGTCATTGCAGTAGATGGACAGTTGACTGTTTTTTATTTTTTGTCTGAGTGCTGTTTCTGAATTCATTATTTTTATGTTTTATTGTGTTGGCCACAAATTTCCTTTCTGGAAAAACCCGAACTAACTTTGCCACCAACCCAGTAAATCAAGCTCATACTTCTCAGTCTGTTATTAAAAAAGTAGATCTCGTGTTTTTTTCTTGCCTTTGATTACTCACCATACCAATGCTTAGCCTCCATCACTTCCATTTCTCCATTGTCCTGTCTCCCCCACCCACCCCCCACCTCATTCATTCCTGTCCTCCACCCCATAATCTGTATACTCAACTGTTATGTTGGTGCAAAAGTAATATGTGGTTTCAGGCCCTGAATTTTAAATTGTTATAACTAGGCTGAAACACATCTTTATTAATCAAAATAGGAACCATTACAATCAACACATTTTTGCCAATGAGAAATAAGATTGTTTATTCCTATAGCATAAAAATCCGTGCCTTCGGATTCTACAAACCCTTGGAAATCATTTTCGGTATCCTAGTTGTGGAAGCATTTTCCCTGCAAAAAGTTGTCAAGATTCTTGAAAACATGGTAGTCAGTTGGCAAGAGGTCAGGTGAATATGGCAGATGAGGCAGAACTTGGTAGCCCAATTCGTTCAACTTTTGAAGCACTGGTTGTGCGATGTATGGTTGGGCATTGTCGTAGAGAAGAATTGGGCCTATTCTGTTGACCAGTGCTGGCTGCGGGCAATGCCCTTTTTGGTTCATCTCATCAATTTGCTGAGCATATTTCTCAGATGTAATGATGTTACTAGGATTCAAAAAGCTGTAGTGGATCAGCCTGGCAGCAGACCACTAAACAATGACCATGACCTTTTTGGGGGGTGCAAGTTTGGCGTTTGGGGAAGTGCTTTGCAGCTTCTTCTCTGTCCAGCCACTGAGGTGGTGGTCGCTAGTAGTGGTATACAATCCACTTTTCATCTCATCTCACAACTGGATCGAGACATGGTTCATTGCAGTTGCACAGAATTAAGACAACACTTCAAAATGACGATTTTGTTGATTTTTGGTCGGCTCATGAGGCACCAATTTATGGAGCTTTTTCACCTTTCCAATTTGCTTCAAACGCCAAACAACTATAGAATGGTCAACGTTGAGTTCTTGGGCAACTTCTCAAGTAGTTTCCAGCATGCTTGTCAATTCTCCAGATATTTTAAGGCCCTCAAGAGCGAATCAGAGTCTCATGCTTGTCTTCCGGTAAAGTGCTATTTACTATAGAACCAGGCAGATAGGAATTGTCTGTTACTTCATTTGGAATTTAATGAATCTTACATTTTTTCCCCAAGCCTCTGTCTTTAGAATATTTAAGCCTTCTCTTTCTCTTTTATTTTCCTTCTAGAAATTCATTTTATACACAACATTCAACTTTGTGAACCTGAAGAATTTTGACCATTCCAAGTCTTAATGCCACACCACTGCTCCAGCGAATTTATACTACGACTGGTTACAATGGCCAGAAGCCTGAAGAATTAAAATGCCAACACCAAACCTTACCTTAACAGCTCTGGTCTATACCATTCCCTTGCATTTTAATATATTGTTTTGTTTTATAACCACTTCTAAATATTATTTCTTTTCTTTCCTTTTTTTTTTTTTCAGTTAGAGAGTTTTGTTTTTTGTTTCTTGTTTACTTTGTGTACAACTACCTGCTTTTTGTGACTCATTTTGATCAAATGATAGTGAACAAAGCCAGCCACAGCTGGTACGGTGCTGTTCACTGGAACAGGTGCTGTTGTGCGGAAAGGAGACTCTGTGACTAATTTCAGTAGTGGCTTTCCTTCTTCCGGATGCTTCCCATTGGGTTCTTAGAAGTCAATATTTACAGAGTTTTCAGTTTGCGGTAAATACACTGTATGAGAAAACGTTAATGCAGATTTAAAAGTGTTTCTTACATTATGAAAATTTTCTAATGTTTTGAAAATTTCACTGGGGCTATTTTTTGATAATGAACCCTTTTGACTTTCCAGTCCTGTGACTTTTTACTTTGGAGCAGAAAGTCCAGGAATCTGCAGACTGGAGAACTACGATGAAGTTCACTGACCACGCACTGTGTTCAGAGACCCTGTCGCACCACAGTGCCGATCCTTCTCAGACACGGGCTCTTCGGCAGCATTCCAGAAACAGGAGGGGAGAGAGAGTGGTTTCTTCCCTCCTACTAAAATATTCAGGCAGCTTAAAAACCTTAGTGCTTTCTTTCTTAACATGTCCAAATTTCCATACTTTCCATTATTTGAACACTTGTGTAGAACACTTGGCTTTGTATTAAACCCCCTTGTCTCCATGTAAAAACTGACCTTTTGTTTATCAAGCAGGTGTTATCTCTTTCAGATAGCGTGATGATTCACAGGTGTGAGGATGCTGGGATGGAGGAGTAGGGCCATGGTGGGGGTTTTTTTTGACAGTTGTAAGAAAGTTATACCAGTAAAGCTGATGCCAGAGACCTGATAGGGACATATTAACTGTATTGAACATTCTTTCCTTTGCTTTGCCCCCATGTATAGTTATGATGCCAGATTAGATTCCTAGCAGCTTCAAGTTGTATTAAATGATATTTTGCTTTCTGTAATACTGTTATAAAATAAAGTTTGTTTATTCTCTAAACTTATCACTTCTCTTTTTATGAAGGTTTTAAAAAATAAGCTCGAGTCCTCCTGTCAGTCAGAGATTCTAGTATTTTGTGGGATGTAGCATTTTTTAAATCTGTTATTCAGATATTTTATAATTTCATGCTGCTGCCAGCTTCACCAATTTCACATGGCTAAAACAATGTCAAATGTTTGTAAATCTGCTCTTTAGAATGCCCGTTCCTTCTGCCTGGTTACATAATCCACCCCCAGCTTGTACAAGTTCTCCAAGGCATATTTTTGCTTGTTTTCTTTGTGTATTTATTGTTTTGTTTCAGGAAATATTTTAGCTGCACCATCTAAAATCTGGTCCTCTGCTTCAGTTTGGCTTAACAGTCCACTGACCCTTAATGCATCAGGCAGAGCAGGCTCCGCCGAGGGCTGCACCCGTGTCTGAGCAGGATGGTTCACTGTGAAGCTTTTGCCCAGACTCATTTTCTTTCAAATGTTAAAAGCATTATACAGCAAATGACCAACAGGGTATGGTATATTTCATTTAAAATACTCTGAAGAATGTCTGTCCCTAGTTATTTAAATATAATTTGCGTGGCTGTCTTCTTTGGGATCAGTTCCCACGGAATTCTCTCTCACCTTGTGAAAGATCTTTCTTGCTTTCTCTAGAATTTTTACATAAACAACTCCTCCTCTCTGGGGAAACCTGTCTCAGCAAGCCAAGCCATAGAGATATAATGGAACCAAATATGACTCTGTAAATATAATTTGCATCAGAAAGTGTGTATATGTAGCATTTTTATTTAAAGCAGAGGTTGATCTTGCCAGAATTTTTTTGAGAACCACATCCTTCTAAATTTCTAATGATAGCTACAGTGATAGGAGACTAAGTATGTCTCTGGCAGCTCCAGAAATGCCATGTTCAGTCAGGGCTCAGTTTTAGCAGATGGCAAGGACAGAGTTTGGGGTCCCAGAGATATTCAGAATATCTGTGGGGGCTTGGTACCCAAGAAGCATCTGGGAATCATGTTGATCATGCCACCTGTGATGACGGCAGCAAGACCTTCTATTTTAGTATTTTGTGTTTCTTGCAAAATAATTCTCAGAATGTTAAAATTTCATTGTGTGAACTGAGCTTCCAAAACCCCAAGAAGTGGAATAAGAATGTAGGTCAACAGGGTTCACTGCTATGAGACATCCAGGTGCTAATTGTTTATCTTAAGTCAAAAAGCAATATAATTTGAGGGTGACAAGCAATAATTCCTTTTAGTTATATAGGGCTTTTATGACTCTATCACATAAACCTCCCAGTGATGTTGTGTGGAACACAGGAAACAGAATAATGCATATTCCACAGGCCACAGCAGGATGGGAAATGATCTTGTTTAAAAAAAAGCAGAGAGCTGGTGAATTTGGGGCATTTCCCTGTTGAGAGTAGTTTCTGTTTCCCTTTGTGATGAGCACAGCATTTCTCACTGCATAAACGACAGTTCATGGAGTGATCATCACCAGGACCCCAGTCATAAGGCAAACTAGCGTAACTACTGCCCAGCGTGGACTTTTAACGTTTCCCCTTATAGATAAAATTGTATGATGTCTGTGAAATATCATATAATTATCTGAGAATTCAAAATAATATGAGGATAGGGAGGAATGAGTTGTGCTTTAGGTGAAACGAGATTGGCTGTGAATTGATAATTGCTAAAGCCAGGAGGTGGTAAGTAGGGGCTGGTTATTTCATTGTTAAAATATTCCATGATGAAAGACTAAGAAATCCCAAAAAGCCCCATAATTTAAAACAAAGTCCAGTCATGAGAACATTGCTCTTGCGAGTATGGTGCTCTGGTCAGTTTCCAGTAGAGTCTTACACACTTGCACAGGACATGAGCATGTCACTGCTGACACAGTGAGCATAGGCTTAACTATATTTGCAGAAGTCCACATAGGTTTGCATATGGATCCTCGCATGCACCTGTTCATGTATGTGCTGGAATCAGGCCACAGCAGGGAGTTGACCCCAAAAGAATACAGTTGGCTGGCAAATCTGAGGTGTCCAACTCCTGATCCTTGGCCAGGGCCCAAAACACTGACCCTCTCAATAGTCATGATGCCAAATTGGGTTTATAGTAGCTTTAAGTTGTATAAAAATGTTTTGCTTCAGAAACACAGGCTTTAGACTCCTACAGCTGGGCATTGCAGTGCCTTATGCTGAGTAACTGAACTATGTGACTTCAATGAAGGTACTTCTCTATGAAGTGAAGGTAGTAATACATCCCACACCAGGCATATTCTCATGGTTAGATGAAGTAAAAATGTGTAATGTGCCTAGTGGAGCTCCTGGCACAAAAATGCCCTCCAAAAAGTTTACTGCTATGAGTATTAACAGCACTGTTGATACACCAAAGGTAAGTATTAATCCACCAAAGGTAAGTAATGGGAGATACTGCCAGTCTGAGCTGTGTTCTTTTTTTTTTTTTTAAACTTTACATAATTGTATTAGTTTTGCCAAACATCAAAATGAATCCACCACAGGTATACATGTGTTCCCCATCCTGAATCCTCCTCTCCCCTCCCTCCCCATACCATCTGTGTTCTTGTGAGAACTTGCAGAATAGAATTCTGTACCATTATGAACTAAGTTACTTGGGAAGCCCGTATGGAAAGATTTTACTTCGGATTGTATAGACCCCACTTTCCTATGAGGCCTGCAATGTCAGGAACCCGATATGGTCTACTCATCCATCATAAGTAAGATGCCCAATGTAAGAGGCAACGGTTTTTTCCTAAGATTCTTGACTACAGGCTTCCTTACCACAGACTCCTTGATGGACTTCAAGGGTCTAGGCTTTCTCCCAATACATGCAAATTTACAGGTATACTCATTTTTCCTAGAGATGAAAAAAGTTATTCCTGGCTCTCATTAAATTCTCAAAAGGCTCTCTATTACCTCAGTAGAGGTTTGGAATCTCTGCTGTTAACAATCTGGGTTTTGGAATATAGATTTGAATTTTCTTAACAGAAAGAATTTCAGTCTGGTAGTGATGGTGGTTTTTGTTCAGTCGCTAAGTCGTGTCTAACTCTTTGCAACCCCATGAACTGCAGCACATCAGTCTTCCCCGTCCTTCACTATTTCTCTGAGTTTGCTCAAACTCATGTCCATTGAGTTGGTGATACCATCCAACCATCTCATTCTCTGTCATCCCCTTCTCCTCTTGGCCTCAACCTTTCCCAGCATCGGGGTCTTTTCCAATGAGTGAGATCTTTGCATCAGGTGGCCAAAGTATTGGAACTTCAGCTTAGCACCAATCCTTCCAATGAATATTCAGGGTTGATGTCCTTTAGGATCATCTGGTTTGGTCTCCTAATTATAAATACAATTTTTAGATATGTACTTCCTGTTTATGTTCTGTGACTCATTTGCCAGGGTGAATGCCTTTGCATAAATGTTGATAAACAGAGGCTGCTTCTGATGAGCACACTAATTATAAATTCAGAAAGCAAGACTCAGGAGCATTTGTTTGGAAAAATTCTAACTTTTTATAAACAAGTCAGAAAATTGATTTGCAAAATGTGTTTAACAGTTATGACTGATTTCTGAGCTATAGTTTTGCCAAAGGACTTAGATTTCAAAGAAAAACTGTTGTTGGTGAGTGAAAGTGTATATCTGTTCTTTATTTTCCAGTTGCTACTATAATATATATAGAAAATACTGGAGGTTGTTACCTGGTCACACTACTTATAAATAAGTTTTTTCTTTAAAGGATTGTGAATAACACTAGAGAACATGGTGTGTGCCCTTCCCTGCCCCATTTTCTGTTTTATCAACATGTCTAAGCTTAGAATGTGAAGAAACAGTCATGGACTTGTAGTGTCCCAATGCCACATTTCCAAATTACCAACACAGTTAACAAGATGGATGATATTAACAGTTTTAGGTTTGCTCTGTAAAATAAATTTGTTGTCGTTGTTGTTGAATAGGTGGCAATATAACATCACTTACAGCACCCATTGTTTTATTGAAAGTCTCATGTCGGGGAAACAGAATTGAGAGTTCATTCAGATACTAGAACATTAGAAATAAGGTTAGTAACTATTGAAGGGACCACTTAGGAGCATGTTTGGCCCCTAATGAAATGCTTTGGTGTATAGGAAGAAGCAATATAGGATGAAATATTAAGGAGACCACCAGCCTGGTCTCGGGGACAGCAGCCATGAGCAGGAACCTGCTAGACTCTTAGCAGGTGGCGAGCAAAGATGTGACTGGGCAGCTGATTGGCTGCAGTCTGTGAGGGACTCATGAAATCCAGTACAGTGCCTTCAAGCAGATGGTAGTAAAACCCTTGGACTTGGTCTCTCCATGAGAAGACTAATGTTTCTATTTCCCTCTGCGTATAAAAGCATTCATGACTCATGATTTCATTAGAAGTTTCTTGTACACTCATCTTACCCAACAGCAACAGAGAAATCAGGTCCTGCATTGCACAACTGGGTTATGCTAAAAATATGTATGTTTAGAGCTCCTCTGTTACCATAGTAGTTGAGATGCATTTTCTCTGCTAGGGCAAAGGTGGTGGAATGCATCCACCAGACTCATCAGTCAGGCTTCGGAAGTGCCTGTTTCCAAGAGAAGCTGGAGCAAACCTTGGTGGCCGAAACTTCTACACCTTCTGTCAAAGAAAGCATTTTTACAAAAGCTGATTTCCGCCAGAGGCTATAACGAGATCCCTCCCAGAATTGAAGGAATTTTGTTACTCCTTCCAGATGGCATGCACACTTAAGCTAAATTGCCTCAGTCTGGAAGCCCCAGTAGATATTTTCCTTGTAATCAAATACAATAAAACCCAGAAATGAGTGTCTCCAGTTGAACAGTGAATTTCATATTATGCAGTAAGTGCAAGTGGAGACCAATAAGTCATCGGATGCATATGAGGAATTGGAGAGTGAGGGAGGCGAGGGGAGAGAAGCAGAGAACAGCATTCTTGCTTTGGGTCAACCACATGATCTTTTGCACATTTCTATGTCACTACATAAATGCATTTCTTTCAGGTGAACAAATTCATTGTTTTATAATCAGTCTAATAGCCTGTTGGATTCATATGCAAACATCAGTATATAACCAGACTTACACTTAGGACATGTTAAGTGTCTTTTGCTAACATTAACTAGGAAACTGTGATGAGCAAGGTAGTAATTTTAACTACTACTTTGAATTGAATGTTTCTTCTCAGTTACCTAGATTGGCTCTTTGGGGCTCTCACTGAAAGAATCCTGCTAGTGAAATTTCTCTCTCTCTTTTTTTTTTGGCCTGCTTCCCACCCCATCCCACCCCCATTCCACCTCTCTAGATCATCACAGAGAGTAGCATTGACATTTATACACTACCATGTGGAAAATAGCTAGCTAGTGAGAAGCTGCTGTATAGCACAGAGGCTCAGCTTGGTGGTTGCTGCTAGGGAAATGCTGACTTCTTTCCATATTTAGAAATGCTCTCTGATGTTTGGTTTTCGAGACAAGGTTTTGAGTTATTCTCCATATGAATTCCATGAACACTGTGTTCTTTACTTTTCTCACCAAATGGCCAGTACTTCCAAGTGTATCATGCTGAAAGCTACCTTCATGATGATCCATACCCAGTGAAGAGAGGCTCTTGTTGTGGGTTCTCACAATGATGATGTGATTTGCAAAAGCAACTGGAAAGGGGGAGAAGCAAACCAATGGCCAGAAATAATGCCTGAAAAGGTGACATTTATGCCTTGCTGAATGTCAAGAAGAGGAAGTGGGAACTCACAGTGGGAATCCACAGGCACTCATCTTTTGCTATTCATTTTATCTCTACCAGAGTTTCTTCCCCTCCAAAGTCAGAATAATGCCAGCTTCCACGAAATTATGTAATAATGATGCTGAAGAATTTTAGTTTGAAAACAATGCCCTTCAGAGTAGACATGGTTATATAAAAGTTTCTTACAAAAGTTTTTAAGTATCCAGTCCATAGACCATCCAACAAAATCTTGGGACTCTGAAGAACTGCTGGTTAAGCTGAGTCTCATAGCTGTCCTCTTGGACGATAGCTGCCACTTTTCAATATAGTTCGGACCAAGCATCTCAGTGTTCTATCTTGCTGTGGATCTGGTTTATTCACCTACTTGATTGCTAAGCTGTTGACTGTTACTCTCTGACCAGTGGAAATCCACTGTGCTTTTGCCACTGATCAGTCCCTGACAGTCACGTCCACTTCTTTCTCTGGTAGGGGGAAGAGCCAGCGTTGAGACTGTGTTGGTGATCGGGAGTCTGTGACAGTTCTTCATTAACTGAAAGGAAAAATAGAAGTTAATACTTCAGACGCAGCTGAGTGCCGCTGGTCACTTACAGCTCCTAAGATGTAACTGGCCAGCACTTCTATCCTGGCGGTTACAGAAGTCCTGGCCATCAGAGCAACTACTACTGCAGGATCTCGCCTCTGCTTCTCAACCTCTCCCAAAACAAATGTAAATGCTTATTTCTAAAGAATGGTCATGGTTAGACTGGGCAAATTACCACTGTAATAAAAATCATTACATGTTAAGTATACTTTATATTCAGTAGATTAAATGTTGATTAAATGTATTAAGACTTCCACATTCAATAAACATTTATTAAGCCTGTCTAATGTAAGGCCTAGGGATATGGAAATGAGTAAGAGAGGGTTTCTGTCCTGCTCCTCCCCACCAAAAATGTGTTTCAGCATTTAGTCTTTAGACAAGTCATAGTTGTCTCCTCTTTACCTTTTGGTACCTTTGACTGAAAACTGAGATGCTAATTTTCACTTACTCCTTAATCCCTTAAAATATAACTTCACTTAAAGCTACTGAAATATTAAAACTTATCAGTGACATCATAATTACAAACGTGTCATTTTCTAATCCCCAGTTTCCTCCCTCTGTCACATTTGACATGAGCTCCCTTCCTGTGACCCCCACCCCAATCAGGCTCCTCCCCTTGGCATTTATTATGTAGCATCTTTCTGTATATCCTTATCTGCTCTGGTACTTTCACCCGTTACCTCTCTCGCAATAATAACTTTGATCTTTAGCCCTGAAATCCTGACAGTTATCCTTTGAGATCTTGCTGATACATTAAAAAAAAAAAATACAGCCTTCTTTCTGACTACCACCAACAAGAAACTATTGTTACTCTTAAAAGTTTATTTTCAGAATTATAATTAATCAAATTATCGAAGCCAGAGACAAGGAGTTTATAATCTCATAGGAGATAATGCATGTTTATAGCATTGAACCTGGAAATATTCTTTTTGGCCCACACGTCAAATCCTGGCAATTTATTCCTTACCAGGCAGTTTATATGCCATGTACCCCAGGACATGAGCACTCTCTCATGTGATTCCACATTGCTTGTCATCTTAGTCGAGAGAGGGTACATTTGCATTGGAGGCTATCAGGTCTTAGGTTACACAAGCCTCAAGTTTTAACAGCTAATGTTTGTTGATCACTTTGGTGCCAAACACTGTGAAAAGACCTTTGTGGGTCTTATTTAATTCTTATGTTGTAGTCACTTACTCTTAATTCACAGATGAACAAATGAAGGTGTAGAGAAATCAAAATGAGGCAGTTTGCCCAAAATCATAAAACTGATGGATTTAGGATTTGATCCCAGGCAGTCTTGACTCCAGAGAAGGCAATGGCAACCCACTCCAGTACTCTTGCCTGGAGAATCCCAGGGACGGGGGAGCCGGGTGGGCTGCCATCTATGGGGTCGCACAGAGTCGGACACGACTGAAGTGACTTAGCAGCAACAGCAGCAGTCTTGACTCCAGAGCCCATACTCTCAGCCACTCAGTTTCACTGCCTTTCCACATAGATTATTACTAGTTCAAAGGTATTGCTTCAGATAGCCCATGCCTTAGGTTATAGACTCATTGCAATGTGAGTAATTTCTTCCCTCATTCTTCATTACCAAAGATGCTTTGAATGAGGAGCCAGGATACAAATTGTAGAACTGAGAATGGGTGATCTGAATAATGACACTGAAAGAAGAGAACTAGAAGCATGGATAACTAGGGGGGGGGAGACCAAAAGGAAACCCATTATTCCTCAATGAGCTATTTATCCTGTAAACCAAGTGTCTGTGCCAGGCTCAATGCGGAGAGCAAGAGAAACAGCTCGTAATACTGAAAGAGCTTGTAATTTGGCCATTATTTCATTTTTATGGAACTTAGGAGAGTATAGAGAGATTAGACAGGTGAGAATAGGCAAGTGGCCACGAGAACATAGAACATCAGAGTTTGTAATTGAAGGTTATTCTTCAGACAATGACATTGTCTCTGTTGGGCCACAGGTGAAGAAATGTAATCTCCTTGATTCAGAGATAAATCTTCATGCTGAGGAATCACCATCATCAATAATTACCCTGTTAAAGAGATTGATCCATCCCCTCAAAATTTTTGTAAAATTCTTGCCTTTAAATTCTCCCACCATTGGCTCTCATGTTGGTGATAAGCTTCTTTGCCTAGGCTGAAAGTATTCCTCCATTCAGCAGATACCTACTGAACACCTACTCTGTGTTCAATACTCCAGGGGTAGTGTTTTAGCTGAGAGGGCTATTTCTGGAACCAGATAACCTGTCTCTACCATTTTCTAAGTGAGTGACCTTGGGCAATTAATTTTAAGTAAAATTTTTAGAATTTATTTTTAAGTAAAGGTAATTTTGTCTTGAAGTTTAATATGATTACTGGCTTCCCAGGTGGTGCTGGTGGTAAAGAACCCGCCTGCCAGTGCAGGAGATATGAGAGACATGGGTTCGATCCCTGGGTCAGGAAGATCCCCTGGGGGAGGATATGACAGCCCACTCCAGTATTTTTAGCACACACAAGTATATTTTAATGATAGTTATTATAATGACACAAATACTCTCTTCTGAGAATTCATATTAATAAACCAGCAGGGGTCATAATGACTGAATGTTGTTCAGAAAAGGCACTGTTAAAAACCTTACATGTATTACCTCACTTAATCCCCACACCAACCCTACAGCTACATCCTGCTATTAATTCTATTTTACAAGTGAAGAAACTGAAGCTTCAAGAGGTTAGGTAGTATGCCACTTAATTGGACATGCATCCTAAGTCACGTAGCTACTGCTGCTGCTGCTTCTGCTAAGTCGCTTCAGTCATGTCCGACGCTGTGTGACCCCATAGACGGCAGCCCACCAGGCTCCTCTGTCCCTGGGATTCTCCAGGCAAGAACACTGGAGTGGGTTGCCATTTCCTTCTCCAATGCATGAAAGTGAAAAGTGAAAGTGAAGTCGCTCAGTTGTGTCCGACTCTTAGCAACCCCATGGATTGCAGCCTTAGTTGTGTCCAACTCTGTGCGACCCCATGGACTGTAACCCACCAGGCTCCTCTGTCCATGGAGTTCTCTGGGCAATAATACTGGAGTGGGTTGCCATGCCTTCCTCCAGGGGATCTACTCAACCCAGGGATTTAACCAGTTTCTCTTATGTCTCCTACATTGGCAGGTGGGTTCTCTACCACTAGCACCATGGGACACTGAATGTAAATGGATTATTTTATGGAAAGGCAATGCCAAAGAATGCTCAAACTACCACACAATTGCACTCATCTCATACACTAGTAAAGTAATGCTCAAAATTCTCCAAGCCAGGCTTCAGCAATACATGATCCGTGAACTTCCAGATGTTCAAGCTGGTTTTAGAAATGGCAGAGGAACCAAAGATCAAATTGCCAATATTTGCTGGATCATCAAAAAAGTGAGAGTTCCAGAAAAAACATCTATTTCTGCTTTATTGACTATGCCAAAGCCTTTGACTGTGTGGATCACAATAAACTGTGGAAAATACTTAAAGAGATGGGAATACCACACCACCTGACCTGCCTCTTGAGAAACCTACATGCAGGTCAGGAAACAACAGTTAGAACTAGACATGGAACAATGGACTGGTTCCAAATAGGAAAAGGAGTACGTCAAGGCTGTATATTGTCACCCTGTTTATTTAACTTCTATGCAAAGTACATCATGAGAAACGCTGGGCTGGAAGAAGCACAAGCTGGAATCAAGATTGCTGGGAGAAATATCAATAACCTCAGATATGCAGATGACACCACCCTTATGGCAGAAAGGGAAGAAGAACTAAAGAGCCTCTTGATGAAAGTGAAAGAGGAGAGTGAAAAAGTTGGCTTAAAACTCAACATTCAGAAAACTAAGATCATTGCATCTGGTCCCATCACTTTATGGGAAGTAGATGGGGAAACAGTGGAAACAATGGCTGACTATTTTTCTGGGCTCCAAAATCACTGCAGATGGTGACTGCAGCCATGAAATTAAAAGATGCTTACTCCTTGGATGGAAAGGTATGACCAACCTACTCAGCGTATTAAAAAGCAGAGACATTACTTTGTCAACAAAGGTCTGTCTAGTCAAGGCTATGGTTTTACCAGTAGTGATGTATGGATGTGAGAGTTGGACTATAAAGAACGCTGAGCACTGAAGAATTGATGCTTTTGAACTGTGGTGTTGGAGAAGACTCTTGAGAGTCCCTTGGACTGCAAAGAGATACAACCAGTCCATCCTAAATGAAATCAGTCCTGGGTGTTCATTGGAAGGACTGATGTTGAAGCTGAAACTCCAATATTTTGGCCACCTGATGCGAAGAGTTTACTCATTTGAAAAGACCCTGTTGTGGGGAAAGATTGAAGGCAGGAGGAGAAGGGGATGACAGAGGATGAGATGGTTAGATGGCATCACTGACTCAATGGACATGAGCTTGGGTAAACTCCGGGAGTTGGTGATGGACAGGGAGGCCTGGCGTGCTGCGGTTCATGAGGTCACAAAGAGTCGGACACAACTGAGTGACTGAACTGACTGACTGAGGACTCTAATCACTTTCTGTAAAGATTGTTTGATATGTTAAGAGAGCTTTTACACAGTTGATTTATTCATGCTTTGACAGACCAGTCAAGAATCACCGCTCCCTCAATGGAATCTTTTGACAAATGCATATGTTATGATCTATTGAAGATTAGAGTACATACTTAACAATTTTTCTTTAAAGCCCTCGATTTTAGCTATGTTTTTCTTCAACTCAGTTCAGTTCAGTCGCTCAGTCGTGTCCGACTCTTTGCAACCCCATGAATTGCAGCATGCCAGGCCTCCCTGTCCATCATCAACTCCCGGAGTTCACTCAGACTCATGTCCATTGAGACAGTGATGCCATCCAGCCATCTCATCCTCTGTCATCCCCTTCTCCTCCTGGCCCCAATCCCTCCCAGCATCAGAGTCTTTTCCAATGAGTCAACTCTTCGCATGAGGTGGCCAAAGTACTGGAGTTTCAGCTTTAGCATCATTCCTTCCAAAGAAGTCCCAGGGCTGACTAATTGTTACCAAATATGTTTTATTTTTAAACGCCCAACCTGTAAGATAAATTGCATATGTTAAAAAAAAAACAAGAAAGCTTAGGTAGTGTGACCATTGTTACAGAGCTGAAGTTCAAACTCCCATTTGGTTTGACCCTTTTGCCTGAGATCGTAACAAAGTCACTCTGTTAACCCTTAACTTACTCTGATTTCTCGAAATCCTTTCTTTTTTTTCTATTGCTAACCACCAAAGCGTGTATACATATACATATATATGTGTGTGTGTGTGTGTGTGTGTGTGTGTGTGTTAGTTGCTCAGTCATGTTGGACTCTTTGCGACCCCATGGACTGTAGCCCACCAGGCTCCTTTGTCCATGGGATTCTCCAGGCAAGAGTCCTGGAGTGGGTTGCCATTTCTTTCTCCAAAAAGTTCAGTGAGAGACTCCTAGACACACTGCACATTTTCAATACTTCAGTTACCTGTTTGAGAATGTCAGTTGCTGAAGGTCAGAACCTGATCACTTTTCCTGACCTTATTTACATCTAACTCCATACAAAACTTTCAGACTTTCGAGAGACACAATTTGTTTTTCATAGTGACTGTTTTTGGCAATGTTGGTTATTTTAGCAAGCAATTTGTTCGTGATCAGGGTGATGGTATTTTGAGTGGCACTGAAAGTAGCAGTTTAGAAATCTCAGGACTTGGGGAGGTAAGATCATCAAAACTTTCACCCACGAAGTGGTGACATGTCCCTGGCAGAGGCTGATGAAGGGTTTGGTGATGGGAAGTTCAAGAATTGGACCTTTTACCTCAAGAGCTTACTCAAGGCAATGGAAATAGATTGAAGAGTGCAGGATGTTAGGGAATTTCCTTTCTTCCTTTGTGAAAAAATTGATGTTCTCTACATACTAATTAAATTTTCATGCACTGTTACCTCCTAAGGCTTGAAATGTGGGATTAATGATTATGATACCGCCACATGCTTTCCTTCACATCTTAAAATGCATCTCTTGCCTGATGGACTAGGATGTATGAGGCAGGCAAGATAAGTTTCTGTTTCAGGATGCAAGACTCTGGGGTTCTGTGAACGCACTAGTTAATCTGTCAATGTCCCTTTCTTCACAGGACAAAATAGGAATGATTACACTTGCCATAACCCTGGTTGCAAGATTGATGACATGACATTTGACCATCTGTTTACAGTTTTTAAGTGGGAGCTGCTTAATAGAGATTCAAACTGGTGATATTTTATTTGGGGCCAAGTGATCTCTTTTGCCCTAAAACTGGAGAGAAGATATATAACTGCTTGCTCTTAGGAAAACAGTTACAGAAAGAACTATAATTTTTAAAGCTATATGTTCTCAGAGGTTTTTTTTTTAATAAAAAAGGGAAATTTGGAATTAGAGGGATTGGATCCACATAAAAATGAAGGCATGCCTAGTCTAAGGTTGTCTGCTCACACTGGAAAATGTAATCAGGAATGACTCCAAAAAAGGATATGCAGATCCAAAATGGGAGCAGAGAGAAGCAAAGGAGGGTAGGAAGACACACTTCAAATTTGATTTTTGGTTAACACGACATCATCCAACTTAAGGAATATTACTGTTTTTTGTTAATATTACTAAAATAACTATTAACCTCTCATATTAGTCTAACATTTGGGTGCATTATTAACGCTTAGTCAATCAAACTATAATGCAGTTTCATTCTTTTCAGTTACAGCAGAATAAATAGTCTCAATCCAGGACCCAGCAGCCCGTGGCCCAACCACTTTAAGCTTCCTGAGGTTTCTTTTTTCTCTCCACCTTAAGACCACCATTTCATAGTAAAGTCACACCAAGCCATCAGATATCTATTAGAGCTTGACATTTACTAACACTCTGATAGCACAATGATGGCATGTTTCCTTAATAGACGTTTAATGGAGAAAGAAGTGTATGCACACACACTCACAAGTACTTACACACACATGCACCTCTGTCAGGCAGACACAGCAGACCATGTAACACCATGTATTGTTTGTGATCTATTGGCCTGAGAGAGACAAGCAGTCATGTGTCCAAATTGCTGATTCACAGTTCATCTGTCTTCAGGGGGCTGCAGTGAAGGATCCCTGCATCAAGTCTTCAGGGCGTAGTGTACCATCCACACTGCTGGTGAGATCAAACTTGCCATGTTCACCCGTGAAGGTATCTTAAGAGGGCATTTATTGAGGGGTCCCTGCACACTCAAAAAAGGTGTGATTCCAGGCCTCCCAGAAAGACGGATAGTCCATGGACTTGTTCAGATGTGTGCCGTGGGAAAGGACCTCTAACCCCTGCCCTGGCTGTTTTCTGACTTACCCTCCATCAGCTTGATCCTGAAGTAGGCAATGAGAAGGAGCAGCAGCAAAGTCACAGGCAGGAAGATGCCAGAGAAGAGGAACCAGCCTGGAAGCTCGCTCAAGAGCTCTGACAGCACAGGGCTCATTGCCAATCACACAGATCCCCTACCCCGGGCCAGTGGGGTTTGCACTCCGGGTGAGGTCAGCTTCGCTCAGAGGCTACACTTGTTTTCTTCTGGGGCTCTGGCCTTTGCTCAGCACATCTCGGTGGAACTTGTTGTGGACTTTGCTCTATTTAAACAGCCCCATGAATTCTGAGAGGATTGCTGGCAGATTACTCTGTAACTCAGTTACAAAGTATAGTGGAATTGAGAGTTGATTCTCCCAGGCCATTCCAGAGATGACTGTTTATTTGGTGAGGTTGGGAATGACACTAGGAGGCCTAAATTTCTTTGTAGTCAGTTTATTTGATTTGAAAAGTACCTGACTTCAAGCAAACCTGTTTGTTATACATATGTGTATATATATGTGTGTGTGTGTATGTGTTAGATGTTCAGTCATGTCCAACTCTTTGCAACCCCCTACACTGTAGCCTGCCAGGCTCTTCTGTCCATGGAATCCTCCAGGCAAGAATACTGGGAATACTGCCATTTCCTTACACTACCAATATATTCCCAGATGTAGAAAAGAACTTTTCCTATATTCTCTAAATTTCAGAGAAAAAAATCACCTTGTCAATGTACCTGTGTCTAGAAAACCTGAAATTTCCTTCATACAGAGTTCTTTCTATTTATAAAAACTCTTCCCAGTATGTCCTGCTCTGAATGCTTTTCCAAGCAGTACACTGGTTTGTTCAGTTATTTGACAAATACTGAATTCTGCTATAACCCAACCTCTTGACTAGATGCTGGATGTATAAGAAAAAATCATGGTACCTGCCCTCTGAGAGTGGAGATGGACACAGAAGGAGAGAATGGCCACAAGACACGATGATGGAATGGATGGCAATACGGTCCCCGGTCCTTCTCCCCTTGGTGCATCAGTTTGTGCTTGCTGCTTTAGCAGCTGGCACCCTCCGCTGTCCTCTGCTCGCACATTCCTGTGGCCCTCCATTGGCAGTAGAAGGTGCCCCCTGAATGACAGTGATGTGGCTTATGTGGTAACTACCAAGTTTCTCAGAAAAGACTAGAAGGGCAAGGGTAGGAGACTGTGTTGACGTTGGCTCATACACTGAGTTGAGTTGCCATCCACTTAAGCTTTAGTGGAAAAAAAAAATTGAAGATACCGGTCTACTAAACTAAAAGCAACTAAAAAGTCACTTCTATAATGAAAAGTCTCCTAGAGAATGTGGAACATTTGGGGAGGGAGATTGGTAGCCACTCCTTGGGGTGATTTCTCTTTTCATGTTCTAACCTTCCCCATGGCCACTTGGTGCCTGCCTTAGTGAGTGGCTGGCAGACTCGACCAAGGACATGCTGTTGTCCCTGCCCCCGGAATTCTCTCATCGAGGGTTTCATGTGTCTATGCAGAGTCTTTGTCACAGCTGTAAGGTTTTCACCCTGATCTATAAAACAGTAGAATGGGGAGCGTCTCTGGGATGCTTAGCTGGCTTCCTAAGCAGTAAACAGTAAATAGACTTCTGTCAGACCTATCCCTGAGTATTTCATATTTTATTATAAAGGACATTGCTTTTAAAATTTTGATTCCTGGTTGTGGCTGGTATTAAAAGTTTTCTTCATTTATGAAAAATACCACATCACTGGGAACTTTTAGAAGATTAGATATTAGGATTTGTTAAACATCCTTTAGAGCTTAAGAACTTTTTTCAATAAAGACTATTTTCCAAATTCACTCTGGTTGGGTTATGCTAAGTAGGTCTAGAAGATAGAAGGATGAAGATTGAAACACTGGTAATCAGCCTATTTGATGGACCAGAATCTGGGGTGGGGTTCAATAGAGTGTGCAATTTACTACCATAATGAGAGCAAATTCTTTACCTACATTTCAATTCAAAAGAATTGAAAATTCTTTTCAGCATGTGGTGGGAATAATCATTAATGTCACTGGAAGATGTATATCTGTGAAAATAGAAGGACATGTTACATTAGGGGTTAAATTCTCCTGTTATTTCCTTAGTAGTAAATGAGCCCATTGTTGATTTCCATGACAATTTAAGGCACAAGTGATTGCAGATGTTGATATAAAACTTCTAGAGGATGACTTTTACACCCTGTTATGTCCTTCATGACAGATGGACAAAGCCTTTTTTAGATAGTTGTGACCTATTGAAGGTGATACCAAACCCCCCAGGCCTCCGACTTGAATTCTGCATTCATCTGAATAAGTCATAAAGGATGACTCATTTCAACGACATGCCATAGGGCAGTGAAGGTTCTGAAGTTCATCAATGGAAGACGCCAAAGTGCCATTGCTGATATCTAGAGAATCAAATTACATAGAGCAGCAAAACCAATACAAAAAAAAATTAAATACAAATGAAACGGACACACTTTAAATGAAGCGCTCTGATTTGATTATATGGGTGATGTTTTGCTGATGAAGCATCGCTCACTATAAATGTAGTCATGACTACTTCAGTGTGAGTCTTTTGGGTTGGAAAGCCTATAGCCTCTGCCCCTGTTAACTGCCCTTCTGAACTTGGCTCATTAGTGCATGTCAATTCAAGTAGTGTCACTTGGCACCGGTACAACAGTCAACACAAAATAAGGACTCTGAAATCATGTGGTAGTAGCAGGTTATAAGGTGTTCATTCAGCAAAAAAGATAGACATGGAAGTGACAATAAAGAATTTAAATTCTTTGTGAACTTTGAGACAAGGTCCATAGGACTTCATTTATTTATATTTCATGTAACTAATATTTATTGAGGGCTTAACATGTGCCCTGGAGGCACTGTGAACATAACCATGGGTAAGACAAACTCCCTGTCCTTATACATTCCAGTGGGGTAGACAGACCATAAGTAATAGTGAAGTGAAGTCGCTCAGTCGTGTCCCACTCTTTGCGACCCCATGAATGTGTGCATTGTTCCACAGAATAGTAGTTCCATGTTCTATCTATTTTTTTTACTTTTATTTTCTCTCTCTCTTTTTTTTTTTTTTGGCTGCACTACATGGCTTGTGGGATCTTAGTTTCCAGATGAGGGATTGAACCCAGGCCCCCTGCAGTGGAAGCCTGGAGTCCATTAGGACCACCAGGGAATTCCCTCCCATGTTCTATCTCATTACAGTCTTATAACAATGCCTTTGAAGCAATATCAATTCTATAAAGCTCATGAAACTTTCATAACTCATCAATGATCACACCACTATGAAGTGGTAGGGTTGAAATTTGAACCCAGACCCCAAACACTTATCCACTATACTCTACAGCCTCTCAACCTCCTAGAGATATACTGTCAAGTCATGATAAGCACTCTGCAGGAAAAAACAAAAAGAGAGAGAGAGTAGGCAGGACAAGGAGAGAAGAGAATAACTGGAAATTTTACTTTTAGGTGGGCGGTCAGGGAAGGAGTATTAGCCTTCTAGAGCTACTGTAACAAAATCCTGCAGACTGGGTGGCTTAAACAACAGAAATTAATCTTTTCAGTTCTGAATACTGGTCATCCAAAACCGAGGTGCCAGCAGGGCTGGTTTCTCTTGAGATCTCTCTCATTGGCTTGTAGATGGCTGGCTGTCTTCTTGCTGTGTCCTCACATGGCCTCTTCTCTGAGCTCAGGCAACCTACGTGTCTCTTCCTCTCCTTATATGGATGGATTAGAGTCTCACCCTTACAACCTCATTTAACCTTAGTTACCTCTCTAAAAGGCCCTATCTTCAAATAAACTCACTGGGGGCTATGGCTTCAACATATGAATTTAGGTGGGGTACTCAATTCAGTCCATTATAGAAGATCTCTCTGAAATGCAGGCTTTTGAGCAGAGGCTTGAAGGAAATGAAAGATGGAGCCCATGTGCATATGTAGAAGCATGGAGTTCTAGGCAGAGGGAGCATTGAGTACAAAATCCCTGAGTTAGGACTGTTTTCAGCTTGAAAGGAGGTGCAGAAATAGACCCATTGTGGCTGGGTCACACTGAGAAAGGGGAAAATTGGTAGAGGATACACTTTTGGGGCTTCCCTCATAGCTCAGTTGGTAAAGAATATGCCTGCGATGCAGGAGACCGGGTTCAATTCCTGGGTTGGGAAGATCCCCTGGAGAAGGAAATGGCAATCCACTCCAGTATTCTGGCCTGAAAAATCCCATGGACAGAGCAGCCTGGCAGGCCACAGTCCATGGGGTCACAAGAGTTGGACATGACTTAGTGACTAAACCACCACCATGACACTTTTGAGAAACACTAATCTGGAAATGGGACAACACTGATGGTAGGTCAAGAAAATGTGCCCACAGGATGGTCAGGATGGTCTCATTCTACTGCATTTTATTAGACATTTCTTGAAAATGGATAAATATAGAGAATACTGGAGTAAGTAGATTACTGCAAGGTTTCTTAGAGACTTTAATTCAATAGAGTACATTGTGAATCTCCAAGAGGGATACAGTATGAGTCTTTTCAGACTTACTGGACCATTGAGGGTTTTTTTTTTTTTTTTGCCAGAAGAATCTCAGGAGATTATGGCTTGCAGAACATGCTTCTGGGTATTGGCCACCAGGTAAGGAGATTTTTCCAGGCACTCTGAACATAAAACCTTCCCCTAAGTATCATTTGGGCATGTGTTCTAAGTTGCTTCCATAGTGTCCAACTCTTTGTGACCCTATGGACTGTAGCCTGCCAGGCTCCTCTGTCCATGGGATTCTCCAGGCAAGATACTGGAGTGGGTTGTCATGGCCTCCTCCAGGGAACCCTTTCCAACCCAGGGATTGAACCAGTGTCTCTTGCATTTTCTGCATTGCAGGCAGATTCTTTACTGCTGAGCCACTGGGAAAGCCCAAGTATCATCACACAGGATTGGTATTCTTAGATACAGAACAATAGGTAGGAATCAAATTATTCTGAAAAAGTACGTTGGTTTTTTTTTTTTTTGCTTTTGTTTTTGTGATCGTACTAGTACAGATTGACCCCAGCAGTTCAAGAAGCATCAACAATGTCTTATTTATTAAATTCTCCAAGTATCAGCCCAGCCCACCCCACTTTACAGTTATTTTGTTGATAGGGAAATGTTCTTGTCTCATTCATGAACTTTTTTCAAGGTTATTTCGTTCACAGGAAAATCGTCCTTGGAACAGACCCACTTGAAACAGATTCCCTCTAATCCCATCATATCTGGGATGGTGATAACAATTTGATGTTTCTGGTCACTAACAGACTATGACAGGAGTGAGTGGCTCTCTGGGAATCATTTAAGGGTGAATGTTTGCACCCCAGGGTCTCCAGGGAGAAGAGGGCACTTTGACACCCCAAATTACTTGTTGCTTGAATAAATTTGGGGCATAAGAGATGGAAGTTCTGTTCAATGCAGCTTTTCTTTCCCTTCATCCATTATGCTTTGGTCAATGAACACAATTATAAAATAAGTGATAAGAATAGAGACTGATTTATGCTAATTTGAAAGCTAGTGAAGCTTACATTTCAGCACCCCTTATTTTCATGGATCCTTCCAAGACCCAGGGAGGGACACTGAAAATATATACACGTGGTTGCATGTTTTGTCAAGTTTGCAAAAGAAAGATATATTAACTGTAATTTATATCTTTCCACTTCAAATTCCTGTCTGTCACACTCTCTGTGTCAGGAAGTACCAGAGCAGTCATGGAAATTTTGGTGGCAGATCTAGGGAAAAGATGAGATGCTGCTGCTGCTGCTGCTGCTGCTGCTGCTGCTGCTAAGTCGCTTCAGTCGTGTCCGACTCTGTGCGACCCCATAGACGACAGCCCACCAGGTTCCACTGTCCCTGGGATTCTCCAGGCAAGAATACTGGAGTGGGTTGCCATTTCCTTCTCCAATGCATGAAAGTGAAAAGTGAAAGTGAAGTCACTCAGTTGTGCCTAACTCTTAGTGACCCCATGGACTGCAGCCTACCAGGCTCCGCTGTCCATGGGATTTTCCAGACAAGAGTACTGGAGTGGGTTGCCATTGCCTTCTCCGAAAGACGAGTTAGGGACATTTAATTTTGATTTAGGGGAATATTTGTATGTTTTGCATCCATTTCTGTATATAGTTAAGTTGTAGCTAGTTGTCTTAGGGCAGCAATGACTTTCAGGGATACTCATACCACTGCCTGTACTATAATTCACCTTGTGACCCAAATTTTCAGGGGCAAAAGGTCGTATCACAATTTAAACGTGTCTTATGCATTCAACTTCATCAGTGTGTGGGAAGTGGGAGAGCAATCAGATTTGAAATGTTAGGAGCCAGATTCTGTTGTAGAAAATTCTTCCAAACCTCAGGCATGTAGAATTATAAGTGCAAGATTGAATTTCACTCCTGCTCGGTCAAAATGAAAATTTTCTCCTGCAATGTATTCAGCTACATTTTGGTGTTAATTGAGGAGAGTAGAATTTGCCAGAGCTCCTGTGTTTGCAGTAGTACTACAAACAGTAAGTGCATCTTTGTGTGATATTGTACATTTTAAAGATCCCAAAGCATTGCGTTACATTTTAGGGTGTATGATAGATCTTATCTTGACAAAGTGTGGCAGTTTGGGTCAAAAGAGAGCACTGAATTGGGATCCAAGGAAACCTTAGATATCCAATAACAAAAATATATCTTCATGAAAGTTCAAAGTATGTAATGTAAGGAAATTTGATTATATGATTATATAGCACAATATAATGGCAATTTAAAAGCACATTTAATTCCTCATGGAAAGCCTTATTTTCAGATTATTTTTGTGCATTTCAAAATGATGGATTATACCAAAATTCAAATATGATGAAAAGGTAGCTTCCCAGTGAAGGCCAAAAAAAAAAAAAAAAAAAAAAAAAATGAAGGATTGACAGAAGCTTCAGAATATTAAAAAAAAAATGTTTGTTAGCTTTTTAAAATCTGTAATTTATTTCATTTCCCAGTCTATGTAAATATTCACTTTCACCCAGTATTTTGTATTTGCAATTTTGTATTCTTTTCTCTGGGGACTTTCAAAACATATATGCTATAGACCTGCATTATCTGGGTCTGCTGCTGGTAAGAAGAGAAATGTTCCTAAAGAATAAAGCTTGAGACAAGTTCTGAAGGACCTTGCTCTAAATTCTCTAGTTTATGCTTCTTGCCATCATTTCAGGATACTGACTTCTTCTCCTTGGTCTCTCTGGCTATTTGGGCCTCATAAGTTAGAGGGAGGTGGTGAAAGTGATGCTGCAGACTATGTCAGAGATGAGCTTTACCCAAGCAAGAATGAAGTTTAACCCAGATATCATCATCAATCTTATGTATTTTTTTAACTTGAGTCATCCTTTTCCTGCAATATAGTATCATACTTAAAGAAATATTCCAGAGAAGATAATCCAACATAATGCCATTCCACAGATTTGATAGCTAACTTTTAATATATAAATCTAAATTTTCTTTCTTTTTTTTTAAATTTATTTCTGATTCCCTTTAGAAGAAAATTCCTTGTGACTTCAGTGATATACAAGCAGTAAATCCAGTGTTCATTAAAGTCTAGGAGTTTGCAGTTGACTGACAAATCTATCATTTTGCACGAGCCCTGCTTTCTGTTGGAGAGCTGCAGTTTAGAGAATCACTGTTACAACATAGGTGAAGCTCTTTCCTTAGCAGCTGAGTCGTTATAATGCACAAGTCTGTATTAATCACTAAGGCTAACCTATCAGGTCATTAGTAGAATTCTGGGCCAAGGTGGTACAGGAAAATAACAGCTGTTTGTATAAAGAAACTAGGAGCTCATTTGCACAGCTACTGGAGGCAATAGGGAGATTAATGCATGTTGTCATTTCTACAGGTTTAATTTGACTTGCATTAAAATAGCATCAATACACATCGCCCCTTTGCCATTCATTCCTCCTGAATGCTGATTAATTTACTCTCATTTCCCCCAGCCTGCTGCCAGGCAGTAATGAGTTGTAGCCATCTGGCAGGCCTATTTTATGTTGCCCACTCCCCCTAAAAAAAAAGCAGAGATGGGGACAGTCTTTCATGGGCATCCATCCAGCTACTCAGAGTTCCCAGCCCTCCTCTTGGGGAATGCAGGGCAGATAGCCATCCAGACAGTGGATTCCTAAACTGGCATGCTATGGAGCTGGTGATCCAAAGCCTCCTAATTTCAGAATTGGGAGGGACGTGTAAGAGAGCCTGTATGTCAGAGTTAGCATTAAGTCACGTAAAAAGAGATCTGTAAAGTACAGCTACTGCTATAAAGTGGTATTTTATAGATGCATACTAATACAATGTACACAGAGATAAGGCTCTTTACAGACATATAAAGCAATACTGTTAATAATGTCTAACTCCTGAAAGAGCAGGAAGCCATCTGGTCTCAGTAATTGCTTCCAAATATAATTTTTTTTCTTTTCATGATGTCTTCAGAAAAATCAGACCAATTACTTCACTATGGGTAAAATAATAAGTAAGACTGACATAAATTTGATTCTATTTCAAGGACACTGTTTTAAAAAAATCCAGTTTATTGAGGTATAGTTCACACACAATAAAGTCTATATTAAGACTATAAGAATTCAAGGGACTTCCCTGGTGGTCTAGTGCTTGAGACTTCTCTTTCCAGTGCAGGGAATATGGGTTTGATCCCTGTTCAGGGAGCCTAGACCCCACATGCAAGGCCAAAAATATTGAAAATATAAAACAGAAGTGGTATTGTAACAAATTCAATAAAGACTAAACATGATCCACATAAAAATCTTTTTAAAGAAAGAATATAAGAATATGTCTATATTTCAATGTATTTTGACACATTCACATATTCATACGATCATCACCACCATCAAGATACAGAATATTTCTATCAGCCTTCCAAATTGCCCTTGTGGTCCTTCCTGTCAACCTACCCCAACACCTAATAACCTGTGATCATCTGTCAGTGTAGATTAAATTGACCTCTTCTAGAGTTTCCATAGAAATGAAATAGAATGTATGCTTTTGCTTAGCATAAGTCACCCATAGTATTTCACTTTTCAGTAATTGATTCTCCCTTATTGCTAATTAGTAGTTCACTCCATGGAGAAGGCAATGGCACCCCACTGCAGTACTCTTGCCTGGAAAATCCCATGGACAGAGGAGCCTGGAAGGCTACAGTCCATAGGGTCACTGAGAGTCGGACACGACTGAGCGACTTCACTTTCACTTTTCACTTTCATGCATTGGAGAAGGAAATGGCAACCCACTCCAGTGTTCTTGCCTGGAGAATCCCAGGGACGGGGGAGCCTGGTGGGTTGCCGTCTATGGGGTCGCACAGAGTTGGACATGATTGAAGTGACTTAGCAGCAGAAGCAGTTCACTCCATATCCATTCCATATCACTGTGGATTTGCCATAATTTATTTATATAGTCACCTGTTGATGGACATTTGATTTCTAAGTTTTATTATTATGAATAAATTTGTGTACATGTCTTTGTGTAGATATATCTTTTCATTTCTTTTGAGTAAGTTCAGAATTAAGAACAGAATTTCTGGGTCTAATGGTAAATGTAACTTTAATTTTATAAAGTACTATCAAACAGCTTCCTGAAATGATTATGCTATTTCACAATCTCACTCCAATGATTAAGGAGGATTCTAATTTTTCCACATTCTCATCAACTCTAGGTATTGTCATCTTAAAGCATTTTTATCTGTGCTATTTAATATAGAATGGTATTTCATTATGCATTTAATTTGTACTTCTCTGTATTTTAAAATACAGATTTTATTATTTGTCAGGTATAATAAGGTCAACAGATCAGGAAATGATTGCCATTAGGGTCAGCAAGAACCTAAAATATTAAAACAAAAAATATTGAATAAATGGCATGATTAATACACCTGCAGACTAATGATGTTGAGCAATTTTTCACATGTTTATTAACCACTCATACAGCTGCTTTTGTAAACTGTTCAAATTTTTTGCCTATATAGTATTATTGTGTTGCCCTCTTAATGAGTTCTAACTAAATTCTTTATAAATTCTACACACAAGTCCTTTGCCAGACATTTGTATTGCAAATATTTTCTCCCTATCTGGGATATATCTTTTAACTTAATAATGTCTTTCAAGGGACTTACGTTTGAAATTTTGATGAAGTCCCACTTATCAATTTGTTCTTTCCTGCTTTTAGTGTTTTAAAGATGAAATCTTTGCTTACCCTGAGATAAATAATGATTTTCTCCTATGTTTTTTCTAGTTTAGTTGTTCTAAACACTGCATTTGGGTCTGTGATCCATTTTGACTTAAATTTTCATATTGTCTGAGGTAGTGTTCACCCTCCCCATCCTGTAGTCTAGAGATTGTCTTTCAGCAGAAAACTTGGATAATGGTAGGACTCACCTTATTTTTTACCCTACTCCTAAAGATTACAGTCCTCCACTGTCCAATGTTTGAAAATATTTTTTTTTCTGTGTTTTATCAATTTTTCTAGTTGTTTACAACAGGAGGGTAATATTGGACCCTGTCACTCCTTCATGGCCAGAAACAGAAGTAGATACTATTTAATTCTAACTATCTACCAGTTTTTAATTATTGTTCTGTTAAGAGAGGAGAGTTTTGACCAGTGGTTTTCAACCTGTCTCCCATTAGCTTTATTTGACAATTCCTTAAACATTCCAATGTTCAGGCTCTTCCTTAAGAGGTTCTGACTTAAATGGCATCATTTTCTTTAAGACTCTCAAGTGATTATAATGTGTCACAGAAAGTTGAGAACTACCAATTTACTTTTGAAACTTGACAGAACTTGCCAACGACGTGTTCCTCATTATCCTGGTGTGACCAAAATGGCTCACAGGTGTACCGAGTCACAGATCTCTTCATCCCTGGGGACAGAGCCCTTGCCCAGCAGGAATCTGCATCCTCAGTTTACCCTGGCATGCCACGCAAATGCCATCATTCCCCTGTGTTTGTGAATGCAAAACATTGGTGCTTAGGAAGTCAATCCTCCTTCAGTCTCTCATCTTTAGGTCCCAGCTCAAATGTCACAAAACCTTTCTTTGACCCCTCAGGGACCATCCTTTCTCCTTCCCACCCATTCCCTTCATGACACACATGTGCCTCTATGACAGCAATGTTAGGGTTTTAAGATCTTACTGAAGATTTTAGTCCCTGGAGGGAAGGGGATTCTTTAATATCTTTTTGTCCTTCCTATTACCAACTAGAGTGTTTTGCATTTAATATTTATTATATTTGGGGAGGCCATTTTGGAGTTTAAGGTTTGAAAATGTTTTATGGGCAAAAATATTTCCTGTCTCATTAAAATTATATTCTGTCAAAATATGTTTTTCAGACTCTCCATACATCAGCTGGGTGAGAGAAGAATGAAAACCTTGTATTACTTATTGTTTCTACTGGCACTTGCACTGGGTTCAGGTCTCTAATCTTTTTTCATGATTAATTTTGTCCTTAAGGAGGAGAATTTGGTAGTGCCTTTGTCTCTTTAAGCATCATACTTCAGAAAGTAAAACAGATTTTGATGAATTTCAGTGTTTTAAGTCCAGAAATTTTTTATTAGGTTATTTTTAGATTTAGATTATTTTTAGATTATTTATTCAATTATTTTTATTAGATTATTTTATTAGGTTATTTTTTCAAATTAATACACAAATAAGTTGGATGGAAAAATGAATTTCCATAGGGATAATTTGGAAGAAAATGGGGACATTCATTGATATTGTTATTGGAATAATCTATTTGGCTACATAACACCCAGCTTCATATGTTTACTCAATTCTTTCTTTTTTTAACATTAATATTGACATGTCTAGGATCACTCTGTTCACTAGGGTATCTATTTATCAATTAGGGGAAGTCTACCCCTCTGGGTACTGCTTGGCAAACAGAGCAAAGGCTAGATTGTAACCCAGTCACCTGGGTCAGAAATCCTTGTATAAGGCAAAATTTGTACAACCTGACATGGTGACTCTTTGATGATCTCTTTACTTTTAGGATAGTTTATTTCTGTATAATTTGGCATAGTTCCAGGAGATAAACACAAACTTAATATCCTCCACTGAGTAGAAGACACACAAACACTAATTGTGAAACTACATTGGAGGGAGAAATTTAGGACATCTTCAGTAGAAATCTCAGTTGCATGGTTGTTCCTGTAGGAAAAAGCCCAAATGAGATCAAAGATAGAAAATGAGGTAAATATTTACCATATATTAAGGCAGGGGTGAGGGGACCTGTGGGAGCCAGGACACTTTGGCTGGTGTCTTCCATTAACGGCATGTTTTGGTTGGCTAAGACACAAAGGAAACAGCACATTTGCCAAGTGGATGAACATGCACTCGCTTATTTTCTGGCCGTGAAGAGAAATGTCGAGCTGTCAGCTGTCAGGGAGGAAGAGCCAAGGACAATACCAGAAAGTGCCAGAGTAACAGTAGGGGGGGACCACACGTACAGTCCCTCTGTGACCTAATGACTCTGATGTCTTGAACTTCTCACCAACCATGAAATTTAATTTTGAAGGGATGAGTGATACACTTGCTACCAACCATGGACGTGATGCCTTGCCTTGGAGCTGCTTCTCAGATGGCTTGCAGGGAAGGGAATGGAACAGGAACACTTATTGAATAGCCCCATTTTATCTCCAGGGCATCATGCCTTTACATACATTGTCTCACTTAAAACAAATGTTAAATTGTTCCACTATACCTAACAAGCGGAGAAGGCAATGGCAACCCACTGCAGTACTCTTGGCTGGAAAATCCCATGGATGGAGGAGCCTGGTGGGCCGCAGTCCATGGGGTTGCGAAAAGTCAGATACAACTGAGCGACTTCACTTTCACTTTTCACTTTCATGCATTGGAGAAGGAAATGGCAACCCACTCTAGTGTTCTTGCCTGGAGAACCCCAGGGACAGGGGAGCCTGGCGGGCTGCGGTCTCTGGGGTCGCACAGAATCGGACAGGACTGAAGCGACTTAGCAGCAGCATACCTAACAAGAAGATGTTTTCATTGGCAGGAAAGACTAGTTGAATATTTCTGTTCCAGGTTTTACTTGATGGAAGTAATGAATTTCACTTAGGCTTGACTACATTTTTCTAGTTGCAAATCACAGTGAATATTGCTCTTAAACAAATGACCTCATTCATTAATGCACAGGTTCCTTTCTTTTCCCACCTACAGGTCCTGATTCTGTCTTCTTTCCCCCTGCTGATATCTATTTTCCCCTTTCTGTCTTTATCTATGGCTAACATCATGTATTGGTAGCCTGCATGTGTCCTCAAGTCCATAGACCTCATTTGTTGTTAAGTGCTCTCTTCCAATCAGGGCCCCATGTGGGGCTCTCTGGGGTTTTTATTTAATAGGCTTCAATTAAGAGACTTATTCGGCAGTTTTTTGTGTGTGTGTGTGTCTATTTTTCCTTTTAGTTCTCAAAGTAGAAATATCATCACAGCAAAAGAGGAATCTCTGTCTCATCCTCTCTCCTGTTTTATCACAATATTCTTGTTAAAACTGAGTCTGGGCTAATGGATATTCATCTGGGGGGTTAAGTAAACAATTTAAGGGAAGCATTTTGTGTTGGCTATTGTAATTGCTTTCATTTGTATTAAAGAAATAGAATAAATACAATGTACCACTCAGCTCATACAGGTGATGGAGGCCCTGGTCCATAGGCGTATAGAAGTTGTATCTCAAGGAGGTTTTATGGGTCTTGGGACTCTGCAGGTGCTGCCTGCCAATGGCTGACTGCATAGACCTCATATACAAATATTCCCAGTGCAAAATCATCACCTTAAAGGCTGTGATTTGAAAACTCTGGCCAGTTCAGCATGAGGAGACTATTTAAAATATTCATCTCTGTTTGTTTTTTTTTTTTTTGTCAAGAACAATCTGCCTTCATGTTTTTGCTGGTTTACATTTAGATCTTTGTGCATTCAAACTCTAAAAGTGAGACCTCTGTTCTTGAAGAGCAAGCAATTTAAATATAAAATGTTATAAAGGTACTACACAAACTAAAGTAGGGCTGCTGCTGCTGCTAAGTCACCTCAGTCGTGTCCGACTCTGTGCGACCCCATGAACTGCAGCCCACCAGGCTCCCCCGTCCCTGGGATTTTCCAGGCAAGAGTACTGGAGTGGGGTGCCATAGGGTATTAATTATGCTTTTCTATTTTCTGTAATTTTAATGCTTTGACCTCTTGGAGCCTGCTGATGCTGAAAAGGCTGCTCTTCCCCGAGTGGCCACTTCCTAGAGTTAGGATACAGCCTCAACACCAGAGAACATGCCTTTTGTATGCAAACTCACCAATCCATAGACCACACAACCCTCCACCTCTGCTATTGGGTGTTCATACTAAGGGCTAATATTCCTCTGCCCTGGTCACTCCAGGGCCAGGTACTAGACAACTAGAGACAGCCCCTGTATTGCAGAGCCTGCTGAAATTGTTCAAACTAACCAACCCTAAGCTTGCTTACCTTGCCTTGTCTTGCCTTTCCAGCAGAAACCACAATAAAGGCTCTTGCCAACATTTTCCCCTCGTTTCACTGACCCTGGTGCTTCCCCAGGTGGCCCTCTGTGACATGGTCTGCCTCCTCCTCTTGGGAACTGTTGAATAACAAGCCATCTTTTCAATAGCAATCATCTCCTGTTCGTTTGGTGCTGGGAGCCGGCATATTGCATATTGAGTGAGGATCTGGAATAGCTCAACTGGAATTCTATCACTGCCGGGAGCCAGCGTGAGGCACTCCGCCCATGACAAAGGTCATGAGGAAGGAGGCTCGGCATACGCAAAGGCGGGATCGAGCCTCAGGAGTCCCCCTGGAAATTCTCGAGCATCTACCCCCAAAACCAGAGTCTGCCTACTTTCTGCTTTGTGCTTTCACCTACACCTCTGACTTTACGGGGGGCTGTCCCCCACTACCTCTCTCTGAAAAAAGAGTTAGCTCACAGCTCCAGTTAATAATTCCTGGATGTGACAGTGTTTCAACCTACAAACTCCTTTGGAAATCCTCTAGCCTGCCTGAATGGGTTTTTCCGGCCACATGTGATTGTTCAGAGCCTCCCAACTGTGAGAGGCAGGAGATGTTCTAAACTGCCTAAACACAGATTCCTTTGAGTAGTTAAAAGATTAATTAGAAATTGTATTGGTGAAAGGTTTTTCACTTGTTGGGCCAATGTTTGCTGCTAAGTCTCCATACTCCTTACCTACTGTGTCCTTGGCAGTGTATTGATTGATATAATGGGTGTATAGAAATGTAAAATGCAGCTTTGTCTAATGCTTTTTGGAAGGCTGGTGCCTGACTTTGGAATAATCACCTTTAGAGAAAAATAAGTTTCTTAAAATGTTAACAGGCCTCCGGGCAAGAAGATGATGTCAATCACCTGAACTTTTGCATATGATAAGTTTGAAAGCCTGGCTTCGATTAGGACCAGGAACTGCTGTCCTTGCATGACTCCACCCCTTCCCCCATTATCCTCTATGCACAACTTTAGGTATAAAAACTACTTTGGAAAATAAAGTGCGGGCCTTGTTCACTGAAACTTGGTCTCCCCATGTCACTATCTCTCCCAAATTCCAGCTGAGCGTCCATCTGGAGCGCGGATGTCCTCTGCGACCATTTATTTGCCTGGGCTTCTAAGACCCACTCGAGAAGGTGTCTAAGGTGGGGCACCTTCCGCTATTCGAGAGGGCGCCTGCGGCCTCCGTGGTCAGAGCTAACCTGGTGTCACGGGTTATATTGATTTTCCGCGTAAACCAAGCCACTCAGCTTCTTTTCTCCACTGAATTTTCCTACTGAGCTATCCTTATTTCAGCCGCTTTTCTCCACAGAATTTTCCTACTGAGCTATCCTTATTTCAGCCGCTTTTCTCCACTGAATTTCCTCACTGAGCTATCCTTATTCTATTACTCTTTGTATCCTTAATTAAAGTGTAATTAAGCAGTTATTCCCTGACCCTCGCCTAGCCGTCTCTCCTTCGAATACCCTGGATCAGCCGGGGCTGGTCCCCGGCAGTTTGGCCTTACTTGAATAATACTAAAACCTGCATTTTAAAATAAGGGGCTGCTCTGTCCTATAAGCTTGGAAACAGTGACCCCAAAGAACTCTAAGGTTTGAAAGGATCCTGAGTGTCAGGTGACTCTGATATTCCCATGGAAATGTAGGAGTCGGGGAAAGAGGGGATCCAGAAAGTAGACTGCCCACAGGAAAGAAAAGGTGTGGGTTCAGGGAACAATGAATACACAGGGTGGTGAAAGGGTGGGACAAGGGGAGAGGTGGCAAAGAAGATGGAAAGATTGGTAGTATTAGATTTCTGAGGGCCTTGTTAGCCCTGCTAAGAGGCTGGATTTTATCCTATCTGTTTGAGATGGTAGCGGCATGAATACGTATATGTGACAGAAAGATGACTCTGGCAGCTGTATGAAGGGTGATTGTGAGCAGAGAACAGATTGGAGCAGGGGAGGCTAGTTCAAGGCTGTCTCAGAAGTTTAATGATAAATGTGAAAACTGGGATCAACAAAAGGTGAAGGTCAGGCCCCTGGGAAGAGAATCAGGGAGGGTACATGTTCAGTTGCTCAACCATGTCCAACTCTTTGCAACCCCTTGGACTGTAGCCCACCAGGCTCCTCTGTCCTTGGAATTTCCCAGGCAAGAATATTAGAGTGGGCTGCCATTTCCTTCTCCAGGGGATCTTCCTGACCCAGGGGCTGAACCCAAATCTCCTACATTGACAGGCAAATTCTTTACCACTGAGCCACCTGGGAGGCCCAAGAGAATCAGGAATAGCATTTAAATCTCTCTCTTTCATTACCCATTGCTACAGTAAAATTTCTGGCTTCAAAAAAGCCTTCAAAAAAGCCTTCTCCGAAAAAAGCGGGTGAGTAAAAGTACTTCTAAGGTGACTACACATTACTTGAGTGCCTTCTGGTTTTTATTTGTTTCCAGTTGAATTTGGAAATTTAAAGTGAATTAGAAAGGTTGATGTGTTAAAATCCAGGACAAAGAAGTTTTTTACATCCAGATTATTTTAATGCTTATGTAAAACACTATATTCTTCCTTTTTTTCCTTCTATTTCTTATTCTTCCTTTTTGTCCTCCCTCTTCCCCCTGAAAATATTATTACATTCCCTTAATACCTTAGCTGCATATTTTTGATGTGTTCAATAATGCCCTCTTGAAAGCCAAAAGCATTTAATAGCCAACAGGAAAGAGCTCTGAGTGTTTACATGACATATTTAGAACTCTGTACTTTTATAAGTGTAGCGTCAATGCCATGACTAGAAAAAGAAAGTTCAATGAATAATGATCATGGTTTGCCAAGAAGAGGAGAGAGTAAACAACAAAATAATTTAATTCTTCTCACTATGAACTTGTCTTATTCGAAGGTTTCTCGGCCGAAGAAGGGCTTATTGGGTTCTCTGTTACAGTGCAGATAAAATGACATCCTGGATTATTCACACCAGTGCTGAAAATTGATTTTATTTCTCCAGCTTGCTGAATTCCAAACTAATGAGACTTGACTGTTATACAACTGTAACTGTTGTCATCTAGCTTTACAATTACCAGAACTAGACTTTTTTTTATGAAAAACCAGATGGTAGACTGTTCTTTAATATCAATATTTGACACTTTTTCTTTCTCTGATCACTTTTCTTTAAACTTCCCCTAATTACTTTCTCTTTCTTCATCAATGGTATACCAAATAAGTAGCAAGAATTTTTCCCTATAAGAAAAAAATTTTTTAAGGAAGATACTAAATATTGACATTAAAAATGTGAGAGCACAAACATTTTCTTCTGAAAGAGTCATAAGGATTAGTCAGTTTCTGTTTCAGATTCAATTAAGGGAATTTATCACAAGCTCCTTATGCTATTTTATGGTGTCACTGAATGTCACATGTAAGTATAAAAATTCATAACTCATGGAATGGTGACTGACAGGGTGTGGACATTTGGGATGACCAACCTAGATAGCATATTAAAAAGCAGAGATATTACTTTGCCAAAAAAGGTCCATCTAGTCAAGGCTATGGTTTTTCTAGTGGTCATGTATGGATGTGAGAGTTGGACTGTGAAGAAGGCTGAGTGCCAAAGAATTGATGCTTTTGAACTCTGGTGTTGGAGAAGACCTTTGAGAGTCTCTTGGACTGCAAGGAGATCCAAGCAGTCCATCCTAAAGGAGATCAGTGCTGGGTGTTCATTGGAAGGACTGATGCTGAGGCTGAAACTCCAATACTTTGGCCACCTCATACGAAGAGTTGACTCACTGGAAAAGACCCTGATGCTGGGAGGGGTTGAGGGCAGGAGGAGAAGGGGATGACAGAAGATGAGACGGCTGGATGGCATCACCGACTTGATGCACGGTGAGTTTGGGTGAACTCTGGAAGTTGGTGATGGACAGGGAGGACTGGCGTGCTGTGATTCATGGGGTTGCAAAGACTTGGACATGACTGAGGGACTGAACTGAACTGAAGCAAGAATTGGTGTTGGAGAAGACTCTTGAGAGTCCCTTGGACTGCAAGAAGATCCAACCAGTCCATCCTAAAGGAAATCAGTCCTGAATATTCATTGGAAGGACTGATGTTAAAACTGAAACTCCAATACTTTAGCCACCTGATGTGAAGAACTGACACATTGGAAAGGACCCTGATGCTGGGAAAGATTGAAGGCGGGAGGAGAAGGGGACAACAGAGGATGAGATGGTTGGATGGCATCACCGTCCATGAGTTTGAATAAACTCCAGGAGTTGGTGAGGGACAGGGAGGCCTGGCATGCTGCAGTCCATGGGGTTGCAAAGAGTTGGACATGACTGTGTTACTGAACTGAACTGAACTAAGCAAGAATTTCCTTGAGGAGGTTGATCTTTCGTTAATTGCAGAATCAACTCTCTAGCTCATTTGCCAATTTCTCTTCTCTCTTGTTCCAACTTGTTCTTTGTGTGTGTGTGTGTGTGTGTGTGTGTGTGTGTGTGTGTTTGACTATACCATGTGGCATACAAGATCTTAGTTCCCCCACCAGGCATTATCTATGCCCCCTGCATTGGGAGCTCAGAGTCTTAACCACTCCGGAAGGGATGTCCCCCAGCTTGATCTTGATAGCCATTGTGTGTCTTCTCTTTGCAGAGCAAAGCTATGTGAATACTTTACCTTTGTCATGTTGTGTGGTTTGCTTTCAACAGATCTGAGTTTTGACTAAACAAAGAATTCTTTACAGTGTCATACAATCCTTAAAGGCCAGGCTGTGTTTTGATATTCTTTTGGGCACACATACCCTGTCTGGGACACAGTCCACATAATGTGTAGGGAAGACAGGCATTGCTGTTGGTAATCTGGTTAGATTAGGGGACACTGTAGGGAGCCCATATTCCCCTGTGACTTGGGCTGTTAGCCTATTAAGTCTTATGAGGCTGCTTTAAGGTAATTATATATCTGACAAAAAGAACTTTAAAGCTTAGTCTCTCAGACTATCCAGATATTCATTTACATGCAGGAAATTAGTTTTTATAATTGCATATATAATACAAACCAAATACAGGCTGTGGACTAAGGGGACAGTGCTTTGTGCAATGCCTGACACACAATCAGTCCTAAAGAAAACTTTGTTGAATGGAAATAGACTTGAAGCAGAGTATATACGAGAATGGGATAGGATCTGTCTTTAGAGTCAGACAATGCCATCTCCACTGGCTGAAGTTGCCACGAATCTGTATCTGTTGAACAAGACTAACACTTTGGAAGAAACTCACTTATAGTATGGTGGAAATTCAATTTACTGATGAAAGAGCTGTAATTGTCTACATGCTTTTAGGAAGCAACCTACCTTAAATGTTCCCAGTGAAAAATCATTTGGAAATATAGATAATAAATATAGGTAAATATAGGTTAGCATTTTCTGAAAGCAAGTTGCAAAAAGAAAGGGACATCAAAATTACAAATATAAATAAAAGGTATATGGTTAACATAGAAACTGAGTCCAGGGTCACAAAACTGAAGAGAGCTTTCAAGATAATCTACTGAAATGGAGCAGGATCCTATATACCCTCCCCCCGTCCCCCACTTCCTCTGTCTGTTTTATGTCTGTGGAAAAACTTTAACCAAAGAATAAGTTTAATTAGACAAGTGAGGAAATGCAGAAGCAAAGGAAAACAGTCCAACAAGACTAATAATAGTTTAGTCATTAAGCATAGTCAAAAGATCTTTAGTTCCTCTTCAAGGGTTATACATAATATTCTGAGCCATATCCTTTGAGCTGTCTTGCAGAGACTGAAGCCTCCACCAGGTGGAAGAAATTAACTACATCATAACCAGACTAGCCAAGACATAAGCTGCCACAGTTCTGAGAATTGACCTCAAAGAAATGGGAACAAACACCCTGGAACTGAAGATTAACTGTACCTGAAACAATCAAGATGACGTTGGTCTAACCATCGAATGACCAACTTCAAAACACCCAAAAAAGATGTCCTTTTCATCATAGGGGACTGGAATGCAAAAGTAGGAAATCAAGAGATACCTGGAGTAACAGGCAAATTTGGCCATGAGGTACAAAATGAAGCAGGGCAAAGCCTAGCAGAGCCTCAAGCCAAGAGAATGCACTGGTCATAGCAAGCACTCTCTTCCAAAAACACAAGAGAAGACTCAACACATGGACATCACCAGATGGCCAATGCCAAAATCAGATTGATTATATTTTTTGCAGCCAAAGATGGAGAAGCTCTATACAGTCAGCAAAAACAAGAGCGGGAGCTGACTGTGGCTCAGATCACGAACTCCTTATTGCCAAATTCAGACTTAAATTGAAGAAAGTAGGGAAAACCACTAGACCATTAAGGTATGACCTAAATCAAATCCCTTATGATTATACAGTGGAAGTGACAAATAGATTCAAGGGATTAGATCTGATAGACAGAGTGCCTGAAGAACTATGGATGGAGGTTTGTGATACTGTACAGGAGGCAGTGATCAAGACCATCCCCAAGAAAAAGAAATGCAAAAAGGCAAAATGGCCGTCTAAGGAGGCCTTACAAATAGCTGAGAAAAGAAGAGAAGCGAAGGCAAAGGAGAAAAGGAAATATATACCCATTTGAACGTGGAGTTCCAAAGAATAGCAAGGAGAGAGAAGAAAGCCTTCCTCAGTGATCAATGCAAAGAAATAGAGGAAAACAATAGAATGGGAAAGACTAGAGATTTCTTCCAGAAAATTAGAGATACCAAGGAAACATTTTATGCAAAGATAGGCACAATGAAGGACAGAAATGGTATAGACCCAACAGAATATATTAAGATATTAATAAGATAATAAGATAAGATATTAAGATATTATAAGATATTAAGAAGAGGTAGCAGGAATACACAGAGAAGGCAGTGGCACCCCACTCCAGTACTCTTGCTGGAAAATCCCATGGATGGAGGAGCCTGGTGGGCTGCAGTCCATGGGGTCGCGAAGAGTCAGACATGACTGAGCGACTTCACTTTCACTTTTTACTTTCATGCACTGGAGAAGGACATGGGAAACCACTCCAGTGTTCTTGCCTGGAGAATCCCAGGGACCGGGGAGCCTGGTGGGCTGCTGTCTATGGGGTGGCAGAGTCGGACATGACTGAAGTGACTTCGCAGCAGCAGCAGGAATACACAGAAGAACTGTACAAAACAAATTTTCATGACCCAGATAACCATGATGGTATGATCACTCACCTAGAGCCAGACATTCTGGAATGCGAAGTCAAGTGGGCCTTAGAAAGTATCACTACAAACAAAGCTAGTGGAGGTGATGAAATTCTGGTTTAGCTATTTCAAATCCTAAAAGATGATGCAGTGAAAATGCTGCACTCAATATGCCAGCAAATTTGGAAAACTAAATAGTGGCCACAGGACTGGAAAAGGTCAGTTTTATTCCAATCCCAAAGAAAGCAATGCCAAAGAATGTTCAAACTACCGCCAAATTGCACTCATCTCACACACTAGCGAAGTAATGCTCAAAATTCTCCAAGCCAGGCTTCAACAGTACATGAACACTGAACTTCCAGATGTTCAAGCTGGATTTAGAAAAGACAGAGGAACCAGAGATCAAATTGCCAACATCCGCTGGATCATTGAAAAAGCAAGAGAGTTTCAGAAAAAAATATACTTCTGCTTTATTGACTACACCAAAGCCTTTGGGTGGATCACAACAAACTGTGGGAAATTCTTCAAGAGATGGGAATACCAGACCACCTGACCTGCCTCTTGAGAAATCTGTATCAGGTCAAGAAGCAACAGTTAGAACTGGACATGGAACAACAGGCTGGTTCTAAATAGGGAAAGGGGTATGTCAAGGCTGTATATTGTCACCCTGCTTATTTAACTTATATGCAGAATACATCATGAGAAATGCTGGGGTGGAGGAAGCACAAGGTGGAATCAAGATTGCTGGGAGAAATATCAATAACCTCAGATATGCAGATGACACCACCCTTATGGCAGAAAGTGAAGAACTAAAAAGCCCTTGATGAAAGTGAAAAGAGGAGAGTGAAAAAGTTGGCTTAAAGCTCAACATTCAGAAAATGAAGATCATGGCATCTGGTCCCATCACTTCATGGCAAATAGATGGAGAACAGTGGAAACAATGAGAGGCTTTATTTTCTTGGTCTTCAAAATCACTGCAGATGGTGACTGCAGCCATGGAATTAAAAGATGCTTGCTCCTTGCAAGAAAACTATGACCAACCTAGACAGCATATTAAAAAGCAGAGACATTCCTTTGCTGACAAAGGTCTGTCTAGTCAAAGCTATGGTTTTTCCAGTAGTCACATATGGATGTGAGAGTTGGACTATAAAGAAAGCTGGGTGCCAAAGAATTGATGCTTTTGAACTGTGGTGTTGGAGAAGACGCTTGAGAGTCTCTTGGACTGCAAGGAGAACCAACCAGTCCATCCTAAAGGAGATCAGTCCTGGGTGTTCTTTGGAAGGACTGATGCTGAAGCTGAAACTCCAATACTTTGGCCACCTGATGCAAAGAACTGACTCATTGGAAAAGACCCTGGTGCTGGGAAAGATTGAAGGCAGGAGGAGAAGGGGATGACAGAGGATGAGATAGTTGGATGGCATCACTGACTCGATGGACATGAGTTTGAGTAGGCTCTGGAAGTTGGTGATCGACAGGGAAGTCTGGCGTGCTGCAGTCCATGGGGCAGCCAAGAGTCATGTATGACTGACTGACTGACTGAACTGAACAGAGTAGATTGTGTCATTTCTACATATTTCATCCTCCCTCTGCCTATAAAAATTCTTGTCCCCTAATTGTGGTGGATGGGGGAATCAGGCTTCTAACAGGATTTCATCTTTCCACCCCGGTTGCCAGCATCCAACAGAAAGCAAGCTTTTCTTTCCACAAACCTTGCCTCTTTATTGGCTTTTGAGTGGTGAGCACCTAACCTCACTGTTCGTTACATTAGTTCAACCCTTCATGATAAAGATAAGTATACTGAGAAACATTGTGATCATCGCTTTGTCGGTATTACTTGGGAAGGTAATTCAATTGTTTTTAATTATCTTTTTTACTTTTTCATCATTTTACTTATTCCACAAATGTATTTTGAATGCCTTCTCTATGCCAATCATTGTCTAATATATTAAAGAAATAAAGAAGATAGATAATTTTTCTATCATACCAAGCATCCAGAAAAGGGAATAGGAGAGAAAAAATTTTATTATTATATTCATATATGATTTTAAAGTTTTCCAAGTAATTTTGGATAGCTTATTCTAGTTAACCATGACAAACAAGTTTCAGTTATAGACACAAAACTTTCAGTATTTCTTCAGACTTAACTCAGAGAGCCTTCTTTCCTGTTCAGCAAGCATCCTTCTATGTGAGAATGATTCAAGAACTATTGTCGATCTGGCTGTCCAAGCAGCATTTGAAACCATGCAAAACCAGTGGAATTTAATACATGCTTCTTTTCTGATAACAACCAGACTTGTACAAATTAGGGCAGCATGAACTAATGCTCCCTGAATCAGTTGACCATTGGTGATCAAAATATTATAACTGTCAGGGACTTATCTCTAACAATGGTCTTTTAGTCTCCAAGGCAGTTATCATACTGAAAAGCACCCAGACAGGTGAGAAATGGCTGACCACACCTATAAGCAAGGCCAAATTTACCCCTTGGGTACTTTAAATAATTGGCTTACTCACTGCCCAAAATGGATTCTCTGACTGGCCCTGGAATTTCAAGGTTAAAGATTTTAGGGGATCAAGGAATGAGTCAGAATATGCAACTCATTGCCCATAGGAAATGATCAGATGATGTAATTATAACCTACTTGGGGATGTTCCGTGGTAGTGACTGCAGCCAATGGTGAGTGTTATCTAAGGACTAAGTCCTCTATTTCTTGGGTACAGAAGCTTGACCAGGAGAAGGATATAAAGACACAATGTATTGGCTAATCAATGTAATTTCGTTAACTATGATCTGAAGGAGCGTATAATACCTGTGGCGGATTCGTTTTGATGTTTGGCAAAACTAATACAGTGTTTGAGGTTTAAAAATAAAATAAAATTAAAAAAAAATACACCATTAAAAAAAAATTTAGTGGCTGGAGAAGAAAATGGCAACCCACTAATTTAGTGGGAGGAAAGAAGAAATTTTAGTGCATGGCGTACTTTTGCTTAAAGGAGGGTCAATTCCCATAGCCAGTGGATTGAAGAGAAGATGCCTGAGAAGACTTCTGATGGGTGAGGTCTGATCTTAGTCCTGAAAGATGCTTGAGAGTTGGCCGAGTGATGAATGAGGGGGAGGGTGTTCTAAGCTAAGGAAACAATATGAGCAAAGTTTAGAGGCAGAAAACAGAAAGGTAGTTATAGGGAACTACAATTTGGTGTTAATAAAATAGGAAAAGCAAAGCAAGAAGTGCTTGGAGATGAGGCTAGGGAGGCAACTATGGATCATGTTGAAGAACCTGTAGTAATAGACCTGGCTAAGGGCAGCCTGAATAGGGATGTTGGAAGTAGGAAAAGAAGAAGAGATAATTTCTGCCTGTGGAGACTATGATCTCCTATTCACCATGGTTGTCAACTCTTCAGCTAGAAAAAGGGGAATCAGAATGTGTCGCCCTCAAACATGTCACATTGATATAAAGATAATTTTGAGCTGAAGACAACTGAGAAACAGATTTCCAAAAACTCTCATTTACCTGAAAGCAGGACATGAATTTCCACTTGTAGAGGTGTCTCAGTCTCTCATACCAGGAAGAGGAGGACCACCCTTAGGTTCTTAGTCATGGAAGACAACTCTAGACTCCTATCAGGCCAGAGAAGAAGCCAGAGGAAACTTCATAATGAACCTTAGTAAAATAACCCTCATCTTCCATCAGTTCCCCCCATATTCTTACCTTCCCATAGTTTCTGCCCCCTCAAAGCTAAACCCCTTTTCTCTATCTTGTCACTTCTCTACAAAGTCATTTTTCTTTGTTAAGATGTTATATAAGCCCCAAATTCTAAACACCCCTCTGAGTTACTTGTTAGTTTTTCCTGAGTGTATGTGTGCTGCACATATTAATAAACTATCTTTCTCTTATTAATCTGTCTTTTGTCAATTTAATTTCCAGGGCCCCAGCCAGAGAACCTAGTGAGGGAGGAAGGGTTTTTTCCCTCCCCTGCAGAGATAATGTCTTCCGAATAACTCTTATTTTGCTTTAGTCAAACTTTGCACTTAATCAACTTCTGAAAGAGTTTGAAGTAAAAGCAGTTCATTTTAAAGTCTATACTGAACATCAATGCATCTTTTTACCTAACCCAAGACTATACCTAAGGAAATTTTTGAGAAGGACCACTGAGTAGCTCTGCTGAGACTCTGCACTGCAGAATTCCAGGAGGAGCTATGCTGTTGGCTACAGGATGAATGATACCTCCTGGAGTTCTGGAGTGCAATTACTCGCTTGGAACTGAATTCACTTTAACACAAGGAGAAGCAAATTATGCAGCGTTTCTAGCCCTTTGACTTCTTCAAAATTCGCCCCTTAAAAACACCAGCCGGCTGACAGAAACATGGAACTCTCATATAACTCTGTCTAGTGAGCTTGGTTTCCTCAATGAAATGATAGTATTGTCTAAGACAATCTCCAGGACTTTTGTTTAGAAAAGTCTGTATTTTGGAGGATTTTTTTTCTATTGTTCACATTTATAGGAGTTATAGTTCAGATAAAAGCAAAACACTGTACCTCTCTCCACTGCCCAGCCCCCATAAGGTTAAGAATTTATAGGGAGTTTTGCTAAAAATACAAATATCTTTAAAAAAAAATTAGATATAACTAATATATAACATTATGTTGGTTTCAGGTGTATAATAATTTAATAATAATTTAATATTTGTATGTGTTGTGAAATGATCACCACAATAAATCTAGCTAACACCTATGACCACACGTAGGCACATATTTTTGCATGATCAGAACTTTGAAGATTTACCATCTTAGCAACTTTCAGACATGCAATATAGTGTTAGTAACTAAAGTCTTATGCTGTATATTATATCCCCAGGACTTATTTATTTATAACTGGAAGCGAAAGAGTGTCTTAAGATAGTTAAGCCTGCTTTAAGAATGTAGTGTAGGCTAGGCAGCCGATACTGGGTCACAATACCTGGGTGTAAGAGGCTACTCACCTGAGGTCTACTTCTGTATTTCCGGTTCCTATTAGGTGTTCTCCTGGTTTTCAGTTATGTCATTGTAGAGAGTATCGATCATTATTTTATTTGAAGAAGAAAATTGCATCGTGAGTTTCTGGTTCAAGGTGTGTACTTTGAATGGAGACTAGAACTTGTGTACAATTCTTTTGCTTCAGTCAGTTCAGTTCAGTTGATCCGTCATGTCCAACTCTTTGTGGCCCCATGGACTACAGCACACCAGGCTTCCCTGTCCATCACCAACTCCTGGAGCTTACTCAAACTCACGTCCATCGAGTCAGTGATGCCATCCAGCCATCTCATCCTCTGTCGTCCCCTTCTCCTCCTCCATTCAATCTTTCCCAGCATCAGAGTCTTTTCCAGTGAGTCAGTTCTTCACATCAGATGGCCAAAGTATTGGAGCTTCAGCTTCAGCATCAGTCCTTCCAATGAATATTCAGGACTGGTTTCCTTTAGGATTGACTGGTTGGATCTCCTTGCTTATCTAATGGCTCTCCTCTGGGCAAGTATGGCAGTCCCGTCTCTCTCAGAACTTTCATCTGAAGAACAGCATCAGAGGCTGATTTTCTTGTAGGTCCCTTTGTTTTCTTGTTGTGCCATTCTTTTGACTGGTGGCTCAGTGATAAAGAAGTCCCCTGCAATGCATTAGACACAGGTTCGATCCCTAGGTCAGGAAGATTCCCTGGAGAAGGAAATGGCAACCCACTCCAGGATTCTTCCTGAGAAATCTCATGGACAGAGGAGCCTGCTGGGCTACTGTCCATGGGGTCACAAAAGAATCAGACATGACTTAGCAACTAAACAACATGCTATTGAATGGCTTTCCAAACAAGGAGAAATTCTCTTTTCTTCATATTTAAGTTTACATTTTCCTCATAGTCCCATTCAAAGTGAAAAATATTCCGTTAGCCCAGTTTTACCTTATTCACTTGACAGGATGAAAAGCACTGGGCTATGTAGCTTGGTGCTCAGATGTCCCCCCACCTGCTTGTCAATTGGAAGACCGTTCATCTTCACTCCCACTCCTTCCCAGAATAATGGTGGGCTAGATGACATTTTCAAATTAGCTCCCTTTGATTTATGAATGGGCTTTATTCTTTCACCTGGAATAAATGCATTAACGCCATTTTCCTGTCAGAGTTCTGTCAAGCCCTTCTATTCACTGAGATTCAATTTTCCTAGGTTGTATGTGGGTAGCACCAGGGGAAAGGAGAAGAATCTGTGTGGTTGTTAGGTGGAAATATAAACTTTCTGTAGGCAACAGCAATATCTCTGATAATCAAGCTAGGAGTCACATTCAAGTTGAAGTGTGAAGTCACTGAGACCATATGAAGATAAAGAAATAGCACTTCTCATGCTGGCACTCCATCCATTATGAGAGAGGTAAATGTCACGATAGCTGGCAAGGTCCTGTTTAGGATCTGGTCCCACATTACATCTCTGATCTTACCTCCTACTCCTCTTACCTCATTCCCTCCATTTTAACCACACTGGTCTCCTTGGTATCTCTTGGACAAGCCTGGTACACTCTGCTGTTGGGCCTTTGTATTGGCTGGAATTCTCTTTGCTCACGTGTATGCTGGGCTAATTTCATCATGTCCTTCAAGTCTTTGCTCAAATGTCAGCTTCTCAACAATACTCTCCCTGACCTTCCTATATAAATGGGAAGCTTGTCTCCTACCTCTCACCCCTGAATATTACTTACCCTTCTCAATATCTTTCTTTTCCCATGGCACTTACCTATCATAAAATACTAAGATTCATTTTCTTGGGTCTGTTATGGCCTGTCTCATCTGGTAGGTGTATCCATATGAGAACAGGGATCTTGGTCTGCTTTATTCATTGATATTTTTTTCCCCAAGTGACTAAAACAGTGCCTGGCATGTAGTGGGTCCTTAGAAAATATCTGACAAATAAAGGAAATAAATGAGCCAGGGAGAACTTTACTGTCTGCAGCTCCATATGATCCCCACCTCAGATTCTTTACCATCTGAGCCACCAAAGAATCTGCCTGCAATGTAGGAGACTAGGGTTTGATCCTTGGGTCAGAAAGATCCCCTGGAGAAGGGAATGGCACACTCCAGTATTCTTGCCTGGAAAATTCTATGGACAGAGGAGCCTGGTGGGCTACAGTCCATGTGGTCACAAAGAGTTGGACACAATTGAGGGACTAGAACTTTTTACTTGAAATTACTTATTTAGCGTCAGGATTTCCCCGTAGATGGCAGACGCCATTAGTGTAAGGTCATGTCTATCGTATTTTTTGTACCCCCAACATTTGCATAACACCATGTAAACAATGGGTACACAATTGCTTATTATATGAAGAAATATAATGTAGATGATGTTTAACTGTGATGACATTTGTTCTCTATTTCCCGAATAACTGTTTTATTTTACAGTTTTATTTTATTCTTAAGCTAGATGCTATGGCCACCACTCAGACTAATCTGTACTGTCCATTCCAGGTCACTGCTGCTACTGCTGCTAAGTCGCTTCAGTCGTGTCCAACTCCGTGTGACCCCAGAGACAGCAGCCCACGAGGCTTCCCCGTCCCTGGGATTCTCCAGGCAAGAACACTGGAGTGGGTTGCCATTTCCAGGTCACTAGATAGGTGTTAATGATACCCTAGGCCAGATACCTGGAAAAGCTAACATCTCACTTATACCTTAAAAGGACCAGAAGAAAATACACTTTAAAAAGGCACATGGAAAAATTACTTAACAAATAATTAATTTGGACACCATCATTTTTTCCAAATATTCTTTCCCAGGAAGTACTAGAAGAGATTAAATCGTCTTCTTCACTCTCTAATCTTAGGTGGCTCTGGATGACATCTTTCACTTTGTCCTGTTTCGTTTTCTTTATGGGCTTACTTTTCACTAGATTGCAGTCTCCTGTGGTTTATTTTGTCTCTTCACTATGATGATAAGTGCCGTGTGAGGATGCATTCATTGTCTAGGGCTGCTAAAACAAATGATTACAGACTTGTTGGCTTAAAACAACAGAAATATATTCTCTTATGGTTCTGGCAGCCAGAAATCTAAACTCAAGGTGCTGTCAGTGCTGGGTTCCCTCTGAAATCTCTCAGGGAGAATCCTTCCTTGCCTCCCTCAGCTTCTGGTGACTGCTGACAATCCTAGCATTGCATGCATACATAACTCAACCTATGCCTCCATCTTCTCATGACCTGCTCCCCTGTGCTTCTCCTCTGTGTCTGTCTCTGCTTCCCCTTCTCTTCTAAAGACTTATTATAGGGCTTTTGACCCATCCTAACTCAGAATGATCTTATCTCAAAAGCCTTCACTGAACTATGTTTCAAAGACTCCTTTACCAAATAAGATTTTATGTATAGGTTCCAGGTGGACTTATCTTTTGGAGGTCCACTATTCACCCCACTACAGGGGCTTGATTATGTGAATCAGTGCTATATCCCTAGTATGGAGGGTGATTCCCTGGAGATGTTGTAGGTGCTCAATCAATATTTGTGGAATGATATAAAGGAAAAAGCTTCTCAGGTGGCACTAGTGGTAAAGAACCCGCCTGCCAATTCAGGAAACATGAGAGAGGTGTTTGATCCAGGTCGGGAAGATCCCCTGGAGGAGAGCATGGCAACCCACTCCAGTGTTCTTGCCTGGAGAAGTCCATGGACAGAGAGGTCTGGTGGGTTACAGTCCATAATGTCACAAAGAGTCGAACACGACTGAAGCAACTTAGCACACACATACACACATAAAGGGAAAAAGGACATAGAATACAATGGATACCTGATTGCCTCGCAAATACCAAATACAACGGCAGTGAAACTGTTAGAATCCCATAGCATGAGCCAGAAGATCCTTCAGTTCAATTCAGTCACTCAGTCGTGTCCGACTCTTTGCAACCCCATGAATCACAGCACGCCAGGCCGCCCTGTCCATCACCAACTCCTGGAGTTCACCCAAACTCATGTGCATCGAGTAGGTTATGCCATCCAGCCATCTCATCCTCTGTCGTCCCCTTCTCCTGCCCCAAATCCCTCCCAGCATCAGGGTCTTTTCCAATGAGTCAACTCTTCGCATCAGGTGGCCAAAGTATTGGCATTTCAGCCTCAGCATCAGTCCTTCCAATGAACACCCAGCACTGATCTCCTTTAGGATGGACTGGTTGGATCTCCTTGCAGTTCAAGGGACTCGCAAGAGTCTTCTCCAACACCACAGTTCAAAAGCATCAATTCTTTGGCACTCAGCTCTCTTCACAGTCCAACTCTCACATCCATACATGACCACTAGAAAAACCATAGCCTTGACTAGACGGACCTTTGTTGGTAAAGTAATGTCTCTGCTTTTGAATATGCTATCTAGTTTGGTCATAACTTTTCTTCCAAGGAGTAAGCATCTTTTAATTTCATGGCTGCAATCACCATCTGCAGTGATTTTGGAGCCCCCCAAAATAAAGTCTGACATTGTTTCCACTGTTTCCCCATCTATTTCCCATGAAGTGATGAGACCAGATGCCATGATCTTAGTTTTCTGAATGTTGAGCTTTAAAAAGCCAGCTTTTTCACTCTCCTATTTCACTTTCATCAAGAGGCTTTTTAGTTCCTCTTCACTTTCTGCCATATGGGTGGTGTCATCTGCATATCTGAGGTTATTGACATTTCTCCTGGAAATCTTGATTCCAGCTTGTGCTTCCTCCAGCCCAGCGTTTCTCATGATGTACTCTGCATAGAAGTTAAATAAGCAGGGTGACAATATACAGCCTTGACATACTCCTTTTCCTATTTGAAACCAGTCTGTTGTTCCATGTCTGGTTCTAACTGTTGCTTCCTGACCTGCATATAGGTTTCTCAAGAGGCAGTTCAGGTGGTCTGGTATTCCCATCTCTTTCAGAATTGTCCACAGTTTATTGTGAACCACACAGTCAAAGACTTTGGCACAGTCAATAAAGCAGAAATAGATGTTTTTCTGGAACTCTCTTGCTTTTTCCATGATCTAGCAGATGTTGGCAATTTGATATCTGTTTCCTCTACCTTTTCTAAAACCAGCTTGAACATCTGGAAGTTCATGGTTCACGTATTGCTGAAGCCTGGCTTGGAGAATGTTGAGCATTACTTTACCAGCGTGTGAGATGAGTACAATTGTGCGGTAGTTTGAGTATTCTTTGGCATTGCATTTCTTTGGGATTGGAATGAAAATTGACCTTTTCCAGTCCTGAGGCCACTGCTGAGTTTTCCAAATTTGCTGGCATATTGAGTGCAGCACTTTAACAGCACCATCTTTTAGGATGTGAAATAGTTCCACTGGAATTCCATCACCTCCACTAGCTTTGTTTGTAGTGATGCTTTCTAAGGCCCACTTGACTTCACATTCCAGGATGTCTGGCTCTAGGTGAGTGATCACACCATCGTGATTATCTGGGTTGTCAAGATCTTTTTTATACAGTTCTTCTGTGTATTCTTGGCACCTCTTCTTAATATCTTCTGCTTCTGTTAGTTCCATACCATTTCTGTCCTTTATCAAGCCCATCTTTGGATGAAATGTTCCCTTGGTATCTCTAATTGTCTTGAGGAGATCTCTAGTCTGTCCCATTCTGTTACTTTCCTCTATTTCTTTGCATTGATCGCTGAGGAAGGCTTTCTTATCTCTCCTTGCTATTCTTTGGAACTCTGCATTCAAATGGGTATATCTTTCCTTTTCTCCTTTGCTTTTCACTTCTCTTCTTTTCACAGCTATTTGTAAGGTCTCCTCAGACAGCCATTTTGCTTTTTTGCATTTCTTTTCCATGGGGATGGTCTTGATCCCTGTCTCCTGTACAATGTCATGAACCTCCATCCATAGTTCATCAGACACTCTATCTATCAGATCTAGTCCCTTAAATCTATTTCTCATTTCCACTGTATAATCATAAGGAATTTTATTTAGGTCATACCTGAATAGTCTAGTGGTTTTCCCTACTTTCTTCAATTTAAGTCTGAATTTGGCAATAAGGAGTTCATGATCTGAGCTACAGTCAGTTCCCACTCTTGTTTTTGTTAACTGTATAGAGCTTCTCCATCTTTGGCTGCAAAAATATAATCAATCTTATTTTGGTGTTGACCATCTGGTGATGTCCATGTGTAAAGTCTTCTTTTGTGTTGTTGGAAGAGGGTGTTTGCTATGACCAGTGTGTTCTCTTGGCAAAACTCTATTAGCCATTGCCCTGCTTCATTCTGTACTCCAAGGCAAAATTTGCCTGTTATTCCAGGTGTTTCTTGACTTCCTGATTTTGCATTCCAGTCCCCTATAATGAAAAAGACATCTTTTTTGGGTGTTAGTTCTAAAAGGTCATGTAGGTCTTCATTGAACCGTTCAACTTCAGCTTCTTCAGTGTTACTGTTTGGGGCATAGGCTTGGATCACCGTGATATTGAATGGTTTGCCTTGGAAATGAACAGAGATCATTCTGTCATTTTTGAGATTGCATCCAAGTACTGCATTTTGGACTCATTTGTTGACCATGATGGCTACTTTATTTCTTCTAAGGGATTCCTGCCCACAGTAGTAGATATAATGGTCATCTGAGTTAAATTCACCCATTCCAGTCCATTTTAGTTCACTGATTTCTAGAATGTCAACATTCACTCTTGCCATCTCCTGTTTGACCACTTCCAATTTGCCTTGATTCATGGACCTAACACTCCAGGTTCCTATGAAATATTGCTCTTTACAGCATTGGACCTTGCTTCTATCACCAGTCACATCCACAACTGGGTATTGTTTTTGCTTTGGCTCCATCCCTTCATTCTTTCTGGAATTGTTTCTCCAGAATATACTTCAGAGGGTGTCAAAGGGCAAAGTACTTTAGAGCCAAGCCAAATCAGTCTTGGAGATTTAAGCCTCTAAACTCACCTCTCTCTTTCCCTTATGTTTTGGTTCTCAAGGAGGAGAACCACCAAGAAAATCAAAAGATGGGCAAGTACCAATTATAGAATGTTACTAGGAGAGTTACTAATTGTATGCAAAGAGAGAGGAAGAAAAAGATGCATGCAGAAAGCCCTGGGCTCTCTCTACAGTTGCTACCATCTGTGCTCAGTTTTGCCTCAGGCACTGTTATGCCATCAGAACATGGAATGTGGTTTCCATACCAGGTGACCTCTCTTTTAGTAAAAGACAAACATATGTAAAAGAACTTCAAAAGCTATTAATCTGTGCATAGACTTTATTGTGTGGCAGACCCAATTGCAGGAGAATTTAAAGAAAAGATTATAATGAGGGCAGAAGCTGTTGAAAATACAGTTTTTTAGCAGGTCCTGAGAGGGTGGTTAAGATACAACTACGTGAGACTTTCCCAAGGAGGAAGATGTTGAGGAAAGACACAAAGGCAGGGATGTACATGGCACAGTGAAGATTTTCACAGCAGGGCCTGAGAGGAAACAGGTTAATTTGGAGAAGATAGGGAGTTTGAGTGCATCAGGGGAAATCAGGTTAGACGTTGAGTTGAAGAGAAAGGGTAGTGAATTCACTTTTCAAAATTGGCTTTCTTTCTAGTTGAAAATGATCAGAACTCACTTTTTGGTCTCATCTTCTCTCTTCATCTCTTAATATATTCTCTCTGACAGTGGGCAGCTGTGTAAAAAAGAAATGTCTTCACTTGCCCTAACCAGATGGATCCTACTATTTTGCTTTTTGTTATCTTAAAGCCATGGCCACTGAGTAATCTTCATCTGTTAGCTTTTCTGCATTTTGCCTTCTAAATAGCATCATAGGTCACATTCTGCTTTTTATTTTACAATTTTTTCCAGTCCTCTTGTGATTTTTTTCCCCCTCTCTCAAATGTCCATTTTTTTCTAAATGTTGTCACATAGCAATTCTTATTTCTTGTTACATCAGATTTAGTTCCTTAAAAGTATTTGACTGCAACCAGAACTCCAGTTCTGGAAAATTGTAATGGATTTTCACTCTAGTTTGTTTTCCCTATTCAGTAGCATCATATTTGAAATGAATGAAAGCTATTGTATTCTTAGATCTTGAGAGAGCATTGGCATTAGCTTAATGGTAATTCTTTTCATAAAGTGCTTTGGAAACTAAGTTTTTCAACTATTAATTATTTAAGTACTGGAGCTGAAGAACAATTCAAAGCAACTCTGAACTAGTGCTAATCTTTGGGTTTGTTACCTCAACCTTTTTAAACGTTCAAAAGAATCTGAAGAGCAAATTCTCTACGAATTTTAAATGAGCAAAAGTACAAGAACCAATTAAGAAAATAATTGATGATGATTGTATTGGAAATTTAGACTAAGATTTGTGTTGAAATGAAGTGCAAAATGGTAAGCCAAAGCACATATGAAAAAATAAAAAGGTATAGCTCTTATGTGATAAAATGGAAAACAAACCAGAATATCTCTTTAATCAGAAGAGATGGATTTTTGGGGGGGGAGGGTCTGGCACTAATTTATTGCCGAAGTCAAGGAATAGTGAACATTCTGAATAATGTATTAATAATTTCTTAAAAGATGCAGAACTATGCTTTGTTTGTCCATTTAGTATGCCACAGATCAATAAAAATTAAGTATATGATATTAAATTCCATGTTGAATGTTTTTATATTGGAAGAGAAGGGGACTAATAATTAATAAAAGTTGTTACAGACAGTACTTGTCAAATGTCAATTCTTTTTTTGTAAAAGAACTCAGAGCAATGTGCCCAGCTGAAAGAAAATAGATTTTCCAGCTTACTTTGCAGTTAGGTAGGGGGGACTCTGTGACTAATTTCTGGTCAAAGAAGGGTAAATGAAAGTTACACCTGAACAGGCTTCCAAAAGGGAGAGTTGAATTCTTCCTCCATTGTGCCCAGCAGCCATCTTGACTATGTAGTGACTTGGAGGATTGAAAATAGGAGGTATCTGGGCCCTTAAAGACTTCTGGAGTTGTCACACCAGCCTTTTACTGGGCATCTTTTCTGTAGGATAAATCTTTGTGTGTTTAATCTGCTGGAGTTGGATCTCTCTTGTCAGCAGCCAACTTAAACTACTAACTTATACACATGCCCATGTAGTGTCAGTTGCTTCTCAAATACTATGTCTAAGTTGTCTCAACCTCACTTTGCTTCACATATTACTGATTTAAAGCATCTGAGGACCTGACTAAGGTCATAAAAATATTTAGATGAGTTAGAATTTGAACTTAACTCAGATCATATGCATCCAAGTGCTAAGGTTTCCTACACAGTTGTAATCTTCACCCAAAGGCTTATTTTAGGGACTGAGCTTAGACCTGGTGTCTCCCTTAAGATTTCCACTTAGAAGCTTTAAAAAAATTTTTTAATTTTATTTCTTTCTTTATTTTTGGCTGTACTCGGTTTTCATTGCTGTGTGTGGGCTTTCTCTAGTTGGGGTGTGTGGGCTTCTCATAGTGGTGGTTTCTCTTGTCGAGGAATATGGGCTCTAGGGCGTGTGGGCCCAGTTGCACACAGGATTTGTTGTCCCCACAGCATATGGGATCTTCCTGGATCATGGACTGAACCCATGTTTCCTGCATTCGCAGGTGGATTTTTAACTGCTGTGCCACCAGGGAAGTCCAAGATTTCAGTTTTGAATTTCCATCATCATAGCATTTCTTGGCAGTGCTAAGAGGAAGTATGGGAAGAGCTTTGTCCAATATCATCAGACTCCACATCCTTTGGACCTGTGTATTGGGAACATTAGAATCAAAAGAAAAACTCCCCAAAGGAAGATGAAATTGAGGACAACAGTTCATGCATCAGCATCCTTTCTTGAGCACCACAATAACCCTGGAGTTTATTTAGAGTTATTTAGCTAAGTGGGGTTGGTTGTATACAGCCTTTCTCCTAAAGCCCATGATTCTACTAAAGAATAGTGATCAGTAACCCTTCTTCCCAGGCTTCCACTGGAGGCTTGGTGAGAAAGAATCCTCCTGCCAATGCAGGAGAAGTGGGTTCAATCCTTGGATTGGAAGATCCCCTGGAGGAGGAAATGGCAACCCATTCCAATATTCTTCCCTGGAAAATTCCATGGACAGAGGAGCCTGGTGGCTACAGTTCATGGGGTGGCAGAAGAGTGGGATATGACTTAATGATTAACAACAGTGAGAACAACCCTTCTTCCTACACCACGCTTGTTCCCCAGTGGTTTCCTAGGGCAAATCCTCAGCAGCACCTGTCCACCTTATTGCAAGACCTCTAGCTGGTCTCCCTCTGCTGGTCTCTGGCTCACCCCAGGTGGCTGTATGTACCTGCCCTTGAGTTCCCTTGTCCAACACAAACAGGAATCTGTTATTCCCCTTCCTTATAAGTTTCCACTGAATCCCATTACCTTCAGGGTGGAGCCCAAACTCTTTGACCTGTCATTGTGTCCCTTAAGTCTACAGTTCATCCCCTATAGCTTCATCCCTTCATGTGAATGCTCATCTTTCCATAGGTCACACTGAGCTTCCCTTTCTGCAACATTCTCTTTTACACCTAGCCCACTTCAGGCTAACCAGTTCTGACAACATACCATTAGAAACAGGCTATTTTTGAATTTAACTTACATTGCTCATTTATGATGCCTGGGTCCCACTTTGCAAAGGTCTTATCTTTGCTATGAAGGTGCCAGTGTTATCTTTATTTTTCTCTTTCCTCCCATTCTCTCAAGTGATTTTAACAGAGGGCCGATTTTAACAGCGTGAACTTCTTTCTCTTGACATTGGGTAATACTTGCAATTTAAGTGTGTCACTGAACAACTTTGAGGCCCTGCCTCCTATTCATTTTCTCCCAGCTGAGTTGGCAGTATTACTTTTTTATACTTCTCTAAAGAATTTGTTTTCTCAGTTTATAGATAACGTACATTTTCTTCTTGGTTCAGCATTTCAGCTTTATTATTTATTACCCTTTTGTAAAAAAAAACTGTTCGTGACCTCTTTATTCCTAGTAATGAAGCGACAAATGACTGTTCTAAATTTAGCCTATTTGTTGGGCTGAGAGGAAGGTGTCATTTTGAGGGCATTCAAGTGCCCTATTGTCTCCCCATGCCCTCTAATTTAGCAGAGCCTGATCTTCTTTTTGGATTTCACAGCTCTTTGGGGTTATTTTAAATGTTCATTGAAGGAGAATGAGCCCAGAGTATTCATCTCTCCTCATTGTTTCTCTAATGCTCCTCTATGCAGATAGTTCCCAAATCTGTCTTTCTAATATCAGTAGCAAGTTCCAGATGCCTATCTCAGCACTGGTTGGGCATTTCCACCAAGACAGTCTACCAGGACTTAAAATTTAATGTCTAAAAATGAACTATCAACATCCCATACAACAAATGATCTCTCTTCCAGAAAGATGTAGATATATTAATGGTGCTATCTTGGTCAAAACCATCCAGATAATTTCATCAGTTTCTTTCCTGTTCAAAAATTACAGGAAATTAAACTCATAAACTTGATGTTCAAAGTGTTCTACAGATTGACCCTGATGTCTCTCTAGCTTCCTGCTTCACTATTTCCCACCAATCCTTCTCTATGATCAGGCATGCATTCACTGCTACAGGGAATATATTTTCACCATATTTGTTTAAGTAATATTCCTGCAAGAATGTCCTTCTTTTTCTAGTTAGAAAGTTGCAATGAAGGGGCTTCCCTGGCAGTCCAGTGGTTAAGACTATGCCTTCCAATGCAGAGGGTACATGTTTAATCTCTGGTCAGGGAGTTAAGGTCCCACATGCCTTGTGGCCAAAAAACCAGAACGTAAAACAGAAGTAATACTGTAACAAATTCAATAAAGAATTTTAAAAACATTAAAAAGAAAAAAAACAAAAGAAAGTTGTAATGAAGTTGCTGAAGGCTTGGATCCTTTGGTGAGAAATATTCTGATTCTCTGGAATATAAGGGTTACTTTAGTAGACTTTGAGTATGTGCCACTCCCTTGGTAGGCATTAAACAGAATTATAGAGGATTTAATGTGACTTGTAAAAGTTAGCAGTACAAAATTAATGATGAAAACTAGAACTATTTATAAAGAGCAGGAAGAAATGTTAACAGATAATCTGAGGTGAAATATTTGTTATAATGGGTCACAACGTGGCTGACTTTCCAAGCAGCTGAGCCAAATCACAAGGTCATTGGGTCATATCATCCTTATTTAATGGCTTAATTTTTCAAAACAGGAAACGTGAAAAAGCTCTGCAGAAAGCAACATTTTTCTGGAACCAAATCTCACAGCACACTTATAGTGTGAGTCTCTTTTCATAGGCAAATCTAGTTCACAGTAAAAAAGGGACAAAGGCACTTCTTGCCTGAAATCTTCCAATATTAACTCTTTATAAAGAATATAGTGTGAAATGAATAGCTGAGAGAGTGTGATTCTGGATCGCACTTTCTATTGATCTAACAATACCCCAAGGTAGAGCTTGGGGGAAAAAAATAGGTGGTGTGCTTGCCTATTCAACTCTGTCCTGTTGGCTATATTAGATATAAGAGCTTTTAGATGCAGTCAATTTCTCTGACAAGTTCTTGTTCTGCATGAAGTCTATGTTGCTGATACAGGTGAGAACCACATGCTTAGAGAAAAGGTGAATAAGAGGCAGAGTTGTCATTCCGTTGTGAAAATTTAAAAGCCAGAGTTGTGTTCCATCCAGACAGTCTAGTCTATTTCATCTCAGATGACCAGAAACGGAACCAACTTTCTCCTCCCCTCAAAAAACCCCCAATGTTAAAAGTTATGAGATTGTATCTATAAAACTATTATTACAATATTACCTATAAGTATGTCTAGGTAAAAAGACTGGAAATATAAATTGAAACAAGTTAAATTTTTTATTGAATTAAATTTTATTACAAGGATAGAATTATGGGGTAAATGATTTCTAGTCTTAAAATTTGCTTGCCAGTTAAGATAATGTTTGTTGTTTAGTCGCTAAGTTGTGTCTGACTCTGTGACTCCACGAACAGTAGCCCACCAGGCTCCTCTGTGCATGGGATTTCCCAGGCAAGAATACTGGAGTGGGTTGCCATTTGCTGCTCCAGAGGATCTTCCCAACCTAGAGACAGAATCCACCTCTCCTGGACTGTCAAGTGAGTTCTTTACCACTGTGCCACCAGGGAAGCCCTAAGATAATGCTTAACAGCAACTGAATATAGTAAAAGAGCTTCTCATCTTCTTCAGCTAATTTAGCTGTGTAAGCCTCAAAGTAAGCTTTAATGTCTTCAACAAAAATATTTGACACTCAGTTCTCTTTTCCAGTGAAAAGACTGATCCAAGAGAAAGAGGGAGTGACTAAGTTTGCCCTCTACCCGTCTTGTTCTCTAAATAATACCCTTTCCTGAGTTAAATCCCTAATATTCTTTTTTTTTCTTAGGTTGGAAATTTTGTATTTTTTTTCTCAGAATTCTTTTTAATTGGAGGATAATTGCTTCACAAGATTGTTGGTTTCTTCTGTACATCAACATGCACCCCAATGTTCTTGCAGGATCTGATGCTGGTTCCCTGGAGGATGGTTTCTCTCTCATCTCCTATTATAACTTCTATCCTAGGGCTCCAGGGGTCATATATTCTGTTTTAGCATCCTTCTGATGTAATTTAATCATCAATACCAATATTAATTCCCTAACACCATTATCTTGTGTCCATAGAATTAATTCCTATGCTTTCTTTGTTATTTGTACTTCTGGACATATTACTATGTTGGCCATGACATGACAAGATGGAAAAAACAAAAGTGATATAGTATGTCTTACAATTCTTTGTAAAGTTGGTGAATATCCATTACTAAGAAACTGGCACAAAGTCATCCTGGGACAATGCTTTCTGGTGACATAACAATTCTAAGATAGGTCTCCAGGCAAGAGTACTGGAGTGGGCTGCCATTTCCTTCTCTAGGGGATCTTTGCGACTGAGGGATTGAACCCAGGTCTCCCGCATTCCAGGCAGATGCTTTAACCTCTGAGCCACCAGGGAAGCCCAAGATAGGTCTAGGGGAACACAAAATGTTGGGCAGTTAATGAGTTTGTTCATAGTATCCCTAATGATTTTGGTCATAGTCTTAGTTTCTCTTGAGTCTTAACTCCAGAGTATAGGGAGGAGATCTTGTCGACCTTACATTTCTCTCCCTTTCTCTCGCCATTCTGACTTTATCTGTCCTTGAGATAGGCCAGCCATTTCCTTGTTCTTTGATTTCCTCTTCCTAGAATGTTTTATCCCTGGGGACACATGTGTCTGGTTTTTCTTTCAGCTTCCAAGTGCCAGATATAATGTCACCTCAGAGACACTTTCTATAAGCATCTAATATAAAATACCTTTTGCCTTTGCATGCCCTATCCGATTATCCTATTTTATTTTTGCCATATATAAGAACGTTAATTTATTGCTTACTTCCTGACCATCTATTTCCAAAACCTGACTAGAATAGGCTATTTTCTGTCTTGTTCACTGCTGATTTCTAGCTCTTATAATAATCCATGGCAGATCGAAGTTGCTCAATAAATATCTGTTGAACAACTGAGTTCTGTATAAATATGAGTCTCACCCAGATGTGGGCAGCTTTCTGATCAGGGGAAGTCTAGGACTGGGCAGACAATGAAATAGTTGTATTTTCCAAATACAATTAGTAAGTCAGTTAGTCGTTCCGTTGTGTCCGACTGTTTGCAACCCCAGGGACTGCAGCACGCCAGGCTTCCCTGTCCATTACCAACTCCCAGAGCTTGCTCAAACTTAGGTCCATCGAGTTGGTGATGCCATCCAACCATCTCATCCTCGGTCATCCCTTCTCCTCCTGCATTCAGTCTTTCCAGGCTTCAGGGTCTTTTCCAATGAGTCAGTTCTTCACATCAGGTGCCCAAAGTATTGGAGTTTCAACTTCAGCATCAGTCCTTCCAACAAATATTCAGGACTGATTTCCTTTAGGATAGACTGGTTGGATCTCCTTGCAGTCCAAGGGACTCTCAAGAGTCTTCTCCAACACCACAGTTCAAAAGCATCAATTCTTCGGCCCTCAGCTTTCTTTATAGTCCAACTCTCACATCCATACATGACTACTGGAAAAACCATAGCTTTGACTAGATGGACCTTTGTTGGCAAAGTAATGTCTCTGCGTTTTAATATGCTACCTAGTTTGGTCATAACTTTCCTTTCAAGGAGTAAGCGTCTTTAAATTTCATGGCTGCAGTCACCATCTGTAGTGATTTTGGAGCCCAGAAAAATAAAGTCTGCCACTGTTTCCACTGTTTCCCCATCTATTTCCCATGAAGTGATGGGACTAGATGCCATGATCTTCGTTTTCTGAATGTTGAGCTTTAAGCCAACTTTTTCACTCTCCTCTTTCACTTTCATCAAGAGGCTCTTTAGTTCTTATTCACTTTCTGCCATAAGGGTGGTGTCATCTTCATATGTGAGGTTATTGATATTTCTCCTGGTAGTCTGTGCTTCCTCCAGCCCAGCATTTCTCATGATGTACTCTGCATATAAGTTAAATAAGCAGGGTGACAGTATACAGACTTGATGTACTCCTTTCCCAATTTGGAACCAATCTGTTGTTCCATGTCCAGTTCTAACTGTTGCTTCTTGACCTGTGTACAGATTTCTCAGGAGGCAGGTCAGGTGGTCTGGTGTTTCCATCTCTTGAACAATTTTCCACAGTTTGTTGTGGCCCACACAAATGCTTTGGCATAGTCGATATAGCAGAAATAGATGTTTTTCTGGAACTCTCTTGTTTTTTGATGATCCAATCGATGTTGGAAATTTGATCTCTGGTTCCTCTGCCTTTCCTAAATGCAGCTTGAACATCTGGAATTTCACAGTTCACGCACTGTTGAAGCCTGGCTTGGAAGATTTTGAGCATTACTTTGCTAGTGTGTGAAATGAGTGCAATTGTGCTGTAGTTTGAGCATTCTTTGGCATTGTCTTTCTTTGGGATTGGAGTGAAAACTGACCTTTTCCAGTCCTGTGGCCACTGCGGAGTCCCCCAAATTTGCTGGCAAATTGAGTGAAGCCCTTTCACAGCATCATCTTTTAGGATTTGAAATAGCTCCACTGGAATTCCATCACCTCCACTAACTTTGTTCATTGTGATGCTTCCTAAAGCCCACTTGACTTCACATTCCAGGATGTCTGGCTCTAGGTGAGTGATCACTCCATTGTGATTATCTGGGTCATGAAGATCTTTTTTGTACAGTTCTTCTGTGTATTCTTGCCACCTCTTCTTAATATCTTCTGCTTCTATTAGGTTCATACCATTTCTGTCCATTGTGCCCATCTTTGCATGAAATGTTCCCTTGGTATCTCTAATTGTCTTGAAAAGATCTCTAGTCTTTCCCATTCTATTGTTTCCCTCTATTTCTTTGCATTGATCACTGAGGAAGGCTTTCTTATCTCTGCTTGCTAGTCTTTGGAACTCTGCATTCAAATGGGTATGTCTTTCCTTTTCTTGTTTGCCTTTCACTTCTCTTCTTTTCTCAGCTATTTGTAAGGCCTCCTCAGACAATCATTTTGCCTTTTTGCATTTCTTTTCTTGGGAATGGTCTTGATCACTGCCACCTGTACAATGTCATGAACCTCCATTCATAGTTCTTGAAGCACTCTATAAGATCTAATCTCCTGTGCCAGGAGACCCCACAGAGTCTGAGCCAGACCTGCCTTTGAGTGTTTGAATATCTTCTGTGGAGCTATGGGTCAGCAGTGGCCTGCCACAGGGGCAGGGGCTCTCGGTGCAGCAGACTTGGGTGTGGCCAAAGCCCTCTTGGAGGATGCCATTAACCCTGCCATAGAGCCACCAAGCAAATGACCCACAAACTGTAGAACAATTATACCAAATAAATTCTGGCATTGTTAAGAAAGTTCTAGGATGAACAACAGATTTCTCAATCTGGGAATCTGGCAAAGTGATTGAGAACCCCCAGGGAATTTGACTTTGTAGGCCAGTGGGATTTGATTACAGAAGTTACACAGGCCTGGGAAAACAGACTCATGGAGGACATAAACAAAACCTTGTGCTCACCAAGACCCAGGAGAAAGGAGCAGTGACCACACAAGAGACTGACCCAGACTTGCCTGTGAGTATCCAGGAGTCTCTGGCAGAGGTGTGGGTCAGCGGTGGCCTGCTGCAGGGTCTGGGGCACTGAGTGCAGCACTGCATGCAAGGGACCTTTTGAAGGAGGTCGCCATTATCTTCATTACCTCCACCATAATTTGATCGCAGGTCAAGCAATAGGGAGAGAACACAGCCCTACCCATCAACACAAAATTGGATTAAAGATTTACTGAGCATAGCCCTGTCCATCAGAGCAAGACCCAGTTTCCCCCACAGTCAGTCGATCCCATCAGGAAGCTTCCATAAACCTCTTATTCTTCTCCATCAGAGGGCAGACAGAATGAAAACCACAATCACAGAAAACTAACCAAATTGATCACATGGACTACAACCTTGTCTAACTCAATGATTTTATGAGCCATGCCATGTAGGGCCACCCAAGATGGATGGGTCATGGTGGAGAGTTCTGACAAAACCTGGGAGAATGGCAAACCACATCAGCATTCTTGCCTTCATAACCCCATGAACAGTAAGAAAAGGCAAAAAGATATGACACTGGTAGATGAACTTCCCAGGTTGGTAGGTGCCCAATATGCTACTGGAGAAGAGTGGAGAAATAACTCCAGAAAGAATGAAGAGACAAAGCCAAAGTTAAAACAACACCCAGTTGTGGATGTGACTGGTGATGGAAGTAAAGTCCAATGCTGTAAAGAACAATACTGCACAGGAACCTGGAATGTTAGGTCCATGAATCAAGGCAAATTGGAAGTGGTCAAACAGGAGATGGCAAGAGTGAACATCGACATTTTAGGAATCAGTGGACTAAAAGGAACTGAAATGGGTGGATTTAATTCAGATGACCATAATATCTACTACTGTGGGCAAGAATCTCTTAGAAGAAATGGAGTAGCCTTCATAGTCAACAAAAGAGTCCAAAATGCAGTATTTGGGTGCAGTCTCAAAAATGACAGAATGATCTCTGTTTGTTTCCAAGGCAAACCATTCAGTATCATAGTAATCCAAGTCTATGCCCCAATCACTAATGTTGAAGAAGCTGAAGTTGAATGGTTCTATGAAGACCTACAAGACTTTCTAGAGCTAACACCCAAAAAATATGTCCTTTTCATCATAGGGAACTGGAATGCAAAAGTAGGAAGTCAAGAGATACCTGGAGTAACAGGCAAATTTGGCCTTGGAGTACAAAATGAAGCAGGGCAAAGGCTAACAGAGTTTTGCCAAGAAAATGCACTGGTCATACATAGCAAACACCCTCTTCCAACAACACAAGAGAAGACTCTACACATGGACATCACCAGATGGTCAATGCTGAAATCAGATTGATTATATTTTTTGCAGCCAAGGATGGAGAATCTCTATACAGTCAGCAAAAACAAGTTCAGGAGTTGACTGTGACTTAAATCATGAACTCCTTTTTGCAAAATTCAGACTTAAATTGAAGAAAGTGGGGAGAACCACAGGACCATTCAGGTATGATCTAAATCAAATCCCTTACAATTATACAAATACAACACTAATTCACAAATATGATACTAGTATTGTAGACAAGGAGATAGAGAATAAAGGTGTAACTGGAGTGGAATGCAGGAGATCCTGAAAGGTGCCTGTGAACATATGAAATATGCAGAACAGGAGAAAGATAATTTCATTTAGAGTGTGAAATAACTTTATTTAGAGTGTAAAATAACTAGAATAGAAGCTAGAATATTAACTAACTGGGCCAATGGAAGTATCTAAAAAAATTTCTCATAAAAAGGATGAATGAAAAAGGGAATGAGAACACCTCTCTGCACTGGTGTGGATGAACCTCCAAATTACATTGTAAAATTAAAAAAATAAAAGAATAAGAACATTTAATCTTGTCTAGACCTTTCAATAAACAATCATTGAATGAATAAATTAACAAAATATTCATAAGAGGCACAAAATATGGGTTTTGGTACTCTTCCTGAAAGAGGAAGGCAGGCCTGACCTTAACCACAGTCATGGAGCTTGTCTTTACCAATGAGTCTCCTCAGAATTTCCACGGCAGTGTACAACTTTGGCCAACCCTTCTAGCCACAGTCCCAGTTCTTTTCTGATTCTTCTTTTAATACTTTCCTCCATTTAACAGCTTAATAGCTGCTTCAGTCAGTATGGAATCTATTTTGGGGGAGGGGAGATATGTAATTGTTAGCACTTCTTCAGTGGGCCTTCCCTGGTGGCTCAGAGGTTAAAGCATCTGCCTTCAATGCGGGAGACCGGGTTTGATCCCTGGGTCGGGAAGATCCCCTGGAGAAGGAAATGGCAACCCACTCCAGTATTCTTGTCTGGAGAATCCCATGGACGGAGGAGCCTGGTTGGCTACAGTCCACAGGGTCACAAAGAGTCGGACACGACTGAACGACTTCACTCACTCACTCATTCACAATAGTACTGTCAAGAACTGTGAGTGGTCTAAGATTTTATCCTTTTACAAGCTAACAAGTCAGCTTTTTTTCTTGCTCATGGCTACCTTTTCAAAAGGCAGAGGACGTGAGAATCCTGGGTCAGAGATAAAAAAATTTTTTTTATTAGAGCAAAAGTGCTAGCCACAGCTTCATGCCCCAGAGTTGCAAAAGGGAGTGGCACACGTGGTCCTGGGTGGATGCTTGTATGTGCAGTGTGTTGCCTTATAGGAGAGGAACACTGAATTTGAGGAATCTGCCACTTTCATAGTAAGTGGAAAGAAGCCTAGTTTTTGTCTTAGGGGAGATGTAACCTCATCTTATTGAGGTTTCAAACTCAACCCTGAGATGTAGCTTTTGTATAGAGTGGCCAGAGCCTTGATTCTTGATGTGGCCAGCAAGATAATGCAGCAGAGCCCAAAGTCAAGAGATAATGGCTTCTATCAATATGGACCACAGGAGATGTGAACAGAGCTGGGTTTTGGTAGACACACAGAACAAACTTAAGATGTAATATTGGATAATAACATTAGCTGCTGCTGCTAAGTTGCTTCAGTTGTGTCCAACTCTGTGCGACCCCATAGACAGCAGCCCACCAGGCTCCCCCGTCACTAGGGATCTCCAGGTAAGAACAGTGGAGTGGGCTGCCATTTCCTTCTCCAATGCATGAAAGTGAAAAGTGAGAGTGAAGCTGCTCAGTCATGTCTGACTGGCAGCAACCCTAGGGACTGCAGCCTACCAGGCTCCTCCATCCATGGGATTTTCCAGGCAAGAGTGCTGGAGTAGGTTGCCATTACCTTCTCCAATAACATAGCAAAGGCTGACAAATGTTTAAAATTCTTTTCTAACATCAAGTAGAAAGATTCGAACATTTAGAATCTAGTAATTCTAAATGGTGTTTTCTATATTCAGATTCACAGTGAGAAAATTTTTATTTAGCAGGATTTCAAAAAATTGAATTCCTGAATACCCTAAATTCAGATGATACCATTTTTTTCAAATTGCTCAACTTATATTTTTGTCATTGTTCCTGCTTATGGATCTACTAAAATAGTAGAATAAATATATTCCCTTCTTTTAGTACTTGGGATATAATGTTAGGATCTCAACATTATATTATCAAAGGTACTTCACAGTTGGCCTCATAAAGAGTAGCTTCATCCCTTCTGAAGAGCTGAGAGAACTTCAATAAAAGAAAGAGATGAGATTGCTCAAGACCCAGGTTAGTTGTAGGTGTGACGGTCATTTTATGTGTCAGCTTTGCTGGACCATGGTGCCCACATGTGTGGTCAAACATTCTGGATGTTTCTGTGGAGATATTTTGGGACACATTATGCAAATATATAATGACATATATCCATAGTGTAGTATTATAAAGAACTGTCTCACTGCACTAAAAATCTTCTGTGCTCTGTCTATTAATCCTTCCTTCCCTTCTAACCCCTGACAACCATTAATCGTTTTTCATCTTCGTAGTTTTGCCTTTTCCAGATGTCATCATATAGTTGGAATCATACAGTATGAAGTCTTTTCAGCTTGCCTTTTTCTACTTAATAATATGCATTTGTGTTTCCTGTATGTCTTTTCATGGTTTTGTAGCTCATTTCTTTTAGGCACAGAATAATATTCCATTGTCAGTATGGGCCGCCATTTCTTTTTCCATTCACTTACTGAAAGGCATTTTGGTTGCTTCTAAGTTTGGGCAATTATGAATAAAGCTGTTATGAACATTCATTTTTGTGTGGATATATGTTTTCAATTAATTTGGGTAAATGCCAAGAAGCGTGATTGCTGGATTGAACAGTAAGAGTATGTTAATTACATAAGAAATTACCAAAGTATTTTCCAGAGCGACTGTACCATTCTGTACACTCAACAGCAATGAATGAGAGGTCCTATTGCTCCACATCCTTGCTGGCACTTGATGTTGTTAGTGTTCTAGACTATGGACATTCTAATAGGTATATAGTGGTTTTCATTATTTTAAAAACATGCATTTCCCTGGTGAAATTTGATATGGAGCATCTTTCCATATGCTTATTTGCAATCTGTGTAGTTTCTTTGGTGAGGTGTCTATTCAGCCTTTTTGTCCATTTTTAAATTGGATTTTTTTTTAATTATTGAGTTTTCAAAGTTCTTTGCATATTTTGGATAACACTCTTTTATCAGACATTAAGGCTTTTTATACAAAAATATTTGCTTTACTATTAATTTTTTTCTCTGGGTTGTGTATCCCAGTAATTCATTATGATTGAGGTACCATAGATTTAACAGAGTCAGCTGTGATGTAAAAGGGAGATGAAGTTGAGTTTACTAGTTTTAAAAATATTTTGCATAAGAGAGTGTGGGTGTGGTGAAAAGTAATGTGAAACAAGGAAAATGAAACAACTTAGCTTTTTAAAAAAATGTCATGTTAAAATTGCCTCTCTAATGAAGCAAATGACAGACTTTTTTGGTGTGTAATGTTGGAAAACCAATTTTATGACCTGATTTATATTGGGACCTTTTAAATTCTTCCTAAGGTAGTCCCAAGACACTTTAACAAGAGCATTTTTGTGAAGCAATTTTTTGATCAACTTGCAAAATTAGTTTTGCCTGAGTTTAACTAGGTCATGCTTTCTTTTCTATCTCAGCAGAATCATACTTTAACAAAGCCCAAAACAGAGCAAATTTGGGATATACTTTTAAAAAGTGTGGGTTTGAGATATTAACAAATTAGTTTGATAATTTTAGGTATTAGGTAGGGCCCTCTAGAGAAATGAAACTAATAAGATTTATATACTTACAAATAGAGATTTAGTTTTGAGGAACTGGCTCATGGAATTTTAGGAATTAGCAAGTCTAAAATCCATAGGGCAGGCTGAGTGGCTGGAAATTCAGGTAACAGTACGATTACTTAAAAATTGGAAATTATACATGTGGCTCATGTTATATTTTACTGGTCCATGCTGCTTTCACACTTGTGAAAGGAGAGAGGAAGAGGGATTAGGTAGGATGACTTGATCATGCAGCTCTAATAAGGTTTGGGCCTGGCTGATCAGGGGGGTCCTTGAGCAAAGGCTGGCCTTTGAAGGAGTCCCATGTTGGGTAGGAGGGAGTTGGCACTAGTATCCTAGCCTCACTCAGCTGTTGGCTGTAATTGTACTCCCGACATCTGCATTTCCCAATGCAGCTCTATTTGTGTGGAGAACCCAGAACTGAGCGCTGGATGAGGGCCATCCTCAGGACCTCTGAAACTTCCCTCAAACTTGCGAGCTTTCTAAGCCTCAGGGGCAGGTAGAAATATTTGGGTTTGAAGGCTTCTCCTTCATCACTTCAACTAGCTACTTACTGTTCTGGAGCCCTTACTCAGCCAAAATTGAGGCTGTAAGTCTTGAAGTTCTGTTGTGGTTCACAGTCTCTAAAAAACACCATTGAGCAGAGAGCATTGCAGAACTCCAACAACTGCCATTGTCTTTATTTCAGAGGTGATTCTCATAAAATGTGTGCAGCCTTTACAGCTGATCAGCCAATCTTGCACTGGTAGTTAAGGTCTAATGAGAAATGATTCTCTTCTCAAAGAGATTACAGTCAGGTCTACGGGCAAATGCAACGGACGTAGTTTTCTTTGATTTTGAATGTTCTGTGAAGGAGCTGATTGCAAAGAAGAGAGAAGAGATTGAGATGCCAGGGTTTTGATGAAGTGATCAGTCCTTTTATGGAGGTGTTGCAAAAAAAATATTTTTTAAAAGATACTTTAGAATGTAACCTTCACCATCCAAAGAAATGTCATTCTTTCTGTGTGTGTTGATACTAAATCTCCAAAGGAAAAAAAATAAGTTTATGCCACAGATAAAAAGCCTCAGTAGGAGAATCCCCTTCAGCGAAGTCAGGGATTATTCTGTAAGGTCACAGATGCTTTTCTAGTCATTAAATATTTTACATAATAATGAATATGATGAGTTATAAATATTATTAGGTGCAAAATATCCTTGTGTATATTTTGTACAAATTTTATACCTGTTAACATGTATTTTACTAAGTAAGACAGTACAGTTTAGTGAATAATTAAGACTGTAGACATTGAAAATCCATCAAGTTCCCTCTGGCAGCATGCTGCTGCTGCTGCGTCGCTTCAGTCGTGTCCGACTCTGTGCGACCCCAGAGACGGCACCCCACCAGGCTCCCCCGTCCCTGGGATTCTCCAGGCAAGAACACTGGAGTGGGTTGCCATTTCCTTCTCCAATGCATGAAAGTGAAAAGTGAAAGTGAAGTCGCTCAGTTATATCTGACTCCCAGCGACCCCATGGACTGCAGCCCACCAGGCTCCTCCATCGATGGGATTTTCCAAGCAAGAGTACTGGAGTGGGGTGCCATTGCCTTCTCCATCTGGCAGCATGGACTTGAGTAATTATTTAGCCTTCCTGAGCCTCATTTTTTAAACTGTAAACTGAAATGTTTACAGTACTCAGCCCCTATTATCCGTTGTGAGAATTAATTGAGACAATGCATGTAAATACTTAGCATTGGGCCTAACACATAGTAAATGTTCAAGAAATAGTTAATATTATTTGAAGAGACAGGAACTGCTACACATCATCAGCTATTCAAGAAATGTCATATTTCTTATTTTTCTAACTCGACTGAAAGTTTCCACCTGCCAAGGTTAGCAAAAAATGTCCAATATGAACCAAATGTCAGGCTCCTCTCCTCCCCCTGTATTGTAGAAGAACCTCTAGAGCTTATGCAATGCAGGAAAATGGGAATAGTCTCTGGTTGTACACCACGGAGTGGCCATTGCGTTACTTCATTTGAAAACAGACAGCTCTAGTAGAAGCTTGTTCTGTCTGTGAAGGAAGACAGCCTTCCAAGATGTGGGGGACCAACTTGCCTTGGTTTACCTAGAGCTCTCCTGGTTTTACATTGATAGTCCTGAATCCTGGGAAGTCCTGGAGCAAACTGGGGCAGCTAGTCACCCTTGAGCACTATCAGCCTTTTGAGAGTGACTGAATTGGAAATGGGAATGATCGTGTGAACCTTTCAGAGCTGGGTCCCTGCACCTACCTTGGAAACCAGCAACATCCCTGTGACTAGGGCCATGTCCCTATTGCATCCATTTCCTTCTTTTCTGATGGTCTTGTTTAATGCTTGGTAGACCTAGGATATAAAAACAACAGTCGATTTAAGAATTGCCCTCCTGGCAGAATACCCCTCTTGACAAGTCTCCATTTTATTCAGAAAGGTTATGAATAAAACACAAAGGGCTATTAAGATGCCCCCATGTCAAAGACTCCAAGGACAGACCACATTCTAAAGTGTGGGTATGTGTCATATATGTGGAAACTAGAAAAATGGTGTAGATGAGTTTATTTGCAAAACAGAAATAGAGACATAGACATAAAGAACAAATGTATAGATACCAAGATGGGAAGGGAGGAGGTGAGATGGATTGGGAGACTGGGATTGACACATATAACACTGCTATGTATAAAATAGATTACTAAAGATAATTGACGAATAGCACAGGGATCTCTACTCAGTGCTGTGTAGTGACCTAAATGGGAAGGAAATCTAAGAAAGAGGGGTATATAAAGCTGATTCACTTTGTTGGATGGCAGAAACTAACACAACACTGTAAAGCAACTATCAATCAGTTCAGTTCAATCACTCAGTTGTGTTCGACTCTTTGCGACCCCATGGACTGCCACACACCAAGCTTCCCTGTCCATCACCAACTCCTGGAACTTGCTCAGATTCATGTCCATTGAGTCGGTGATGCCATCCAACCATCTCATCCTCTGTCATCCCCTTAAACTATGCTCCAATAAAATAAAATAAAAAATAGATAAAAAGATAAAAATAAATAAATAAAATGTGGGCATGTGGGAATGGGAACCAACAATTCCACAGGTGAAAACAGATACTTTATCAATAGGCTGTTTGGCCACACTGACTTCTTAACTTTTACCACCAGCACCACGACCATTTTATACCATCACCACCACTCCTGTTATCTAAATTGGCCTTGCTAAGATATATCAATTAGCTCATTAATCCAGATCTCACCTAATAATTTTTGTTGGCTTCCATTGCTCTCTGATGTGATAACAAAAACCCTAGTTTTGTTTGCTGCAAATATCCAAAGTTTCTTCCTAAATAACCTCCCATCAAACCCAAGAAGGAAGCGAGAAGGAATGGCCTAGAGCACCCCTAACTTGTTCTCTTGCCTCTGGCTCTTCCTTCTCTAACCCATGCTGCAGAAATATCAGCTTAGGCTTCAAGTTTTAAAATGTCACTGTCACCAAGGCTGTGAGTCTGCCCCCATTTTTAAAGAAGTTTTCAGGTTAAATTTCAATCAGCTTGGCAACTAAGGGACTCCACACACCAGCCTTAACATTTTATTCAAACTCTCCCTCTCATTATCCTCACGATGAAACTTCTGGAGAGACAGACAAGTCCTGCTGGCCCAGCCTTGCTCATCCTCATCTTGGTGGCCAGACTGGCTTTATCTTTTCTTCCTTCTTCAAAATGACCCATCCCCCAAAGATGAGCTAAGTCACTCCTCCCTGAGGCATCTCTCCCTCTGCTGGAGCTGTCTCTCCTTCTTCTGGAACTTCTGGGAGAAGAAGCACGAGTTCCTTACCTGGGAAGCAACCAGGAGAGGAGGAGACAATGTTAGACAGGGCTGAACAAGTTGCTGCCACATTTTTGTCTCTTTGGGGATATATCTTGGTAAGGATAGTGTTAGCTGACACCTCAAATATTCAGAAAAGCCGAAAGCCTCCTTTCCTTGGCACTTAAATTGCAGAGTGGAATGAGAGGAAACTTCACGTTGGTCACATGTTGTCATACTCATGGATCACCAATCATGCATTTTGTGACACTAAGACTACCAAATGAATTCAATGTTTATTATCCTTTGGCTTTTTGAGATTTAACTCCTTTTTTCCAAGGAGCACCCAAACTAACATTTGGAGAAATGCCCATTATGCCGTCTTGGTGGCAGTTCGTGTCCAGGAGCAGATGACACAGACTTAGTGAAAGGAATGCTTTCTCCTGGAACTTTAGTCCTTACAGAAGTGCCTGGAGTTGGCTGGAGTCTGTCTTCTACCATAGCAGTGGGTGTGTGGGCCAGACATCCTGCTGCCCCCATCTGTGCTGTGACTACAGCATCCCAGCCCTTAGCCCTCTCCTGCTCCCTCATATTTCCCAGCCCTGGGCCTCCCATCTCCTATTAATTCTGTGACACCAGATAGTCCAATAATTTCTCTGTTTTGCTTAAGCTGTCCAGATGTGGTTTCTTTCACTTATGGACAAGAATTTTGGCTGATAATAAATAGAGTAGTAATATTAATTATCATTTTTTATAACGGTAAGCTAACAATAATTGAGCACACTCTAAGTGTTCACATGTATTAACATCCCATCCTCACTGAGATAGGTACTATTATCCTGATTTCCAGATGAGGAAAATGGAATCGCAGGAAGGTTGCTTGAATCTGCTTGGCTAATAAATAGCAGAGCTAGGATTAGAATCTACACAGTCTCTTAACCAAACTGTTCAGAAATTTGTATCCGGAATTGGAGTTCTAGGTAACAGATCTTCAAGGTTACGTGGAGAACTAGAGACAAGTTTTCACTCTAGATAGCATGGAGAGCATTCAACATTCTGTTATTTTTCTGGGTTAGTAATCCAGCAGTCCTTGGCCTTCAGTAATAAGATAGTGAAAGAAATGATTGCTTCTGGACATCTGTAATCAGGGATTCATTGAAGAGAGGGTTCTGGCAGACCACGTTGTCACCACCATCAATGAAGTATGAAAAATATGAAATATTGATGGATGGCTGCTTCTGGTAACACTGAATGGCTTAAAGCCAGAGAGCGATGAACTTAAATCCCTAAATTCTCAGTTTGAGCCATGGAATGAAATTCAGGGACCTTCTATAACCATGATGAAAGAATTTATTATTTTGCCCTGACAGACTGCAATAGCCAAAACTCAGAAGCAGATTTTGATCGTAAAGTGTTGCAAACTATATCATTGGATAAAATTTTCACTTCCATGGAAAGGTAGTCATCAATCAAAAAGGAGTAGACTGCCAGGGAGCGGGATGGGGTCCAGGAGAGGACCTATGTCTGAGTAACCGAAATCCCCACACTACATGGAGCTTCTGCTCACAAGGGCAGAGCCTCCCCTTCCTTCTCTGATGAGGTTGTTCTTCTCTTGCTTCAAGGTTCTTTTATTTTTTTGCCTGAGGAAAAAGGTCTTCTTGAAAGAAGACACCTATTCTCTAAATTTTGCACTTGCCTTACACTTGGCTTTGCTCAGAGAAATTATTGTCGTTGAGTAGCTAAGTAGTGTTCAACTCTTTGAAACCCCACGAACTGTAACACACCAGACTTCCCTGTCCACCATCTCCCAGAATTTGTTCAAACTCATGTCCATTAAGTTGGTGTTAGTCACTCAGCCATGTCTGACTCTTTGAAACCCCATGGACTGTAGCCCACAAAGCTCCTCTATCCACAGAATTCTCCAGGCAAAAATACTGGAATGGGTTGCCATTTCCTTCTCCGAGAGATCTTCCCAACCCAGGGACTGAACTCAGGTCTCCCACATTGCAGGCAGATTCTTTACCATCTGAGCCACCAGGGAAGCCGATTAAGTTGGTGATGCCTTCCAATCATCACATTCTCTGTCACCCCCTTCTCCTCTTGCCCTCAATCTTTCCCAGCATCAGAGTCTTTTCCAGTGAGTCGGCTCTTCATATCAGGTGGCCAAAGTTTGGAGCTTCAGCTTCAGCATCAGTTCTTCCAATGAACATTCAAGGTTGATTTCTTTTAGGACTGACTGTTTGCTTAAAACTATTACTAGAGTTAAATTTCACTATGCTGCTGCTAAGTCACTTCAGTCATGTCCAACTCTGTGTGACCCCATAGACGGCAGCTCACCAGGCTCCCCCATCCCTGGGATTCTCCAGGCAAGAACACTGACTTGAGTGGAAATCACAAAGTCACTCCTTGGATGAGAAGGTTTACATACCATAAGAATTTGAGGGCTTTGCTAATTTTATGGGAAAATATCTGTGGAGTATGGGGATGAGTGGTGGTGCTTGATAAATAGGGAGGAATACAATCATTTTTCTAGTAGAATTTGAATACAGATATATTCAACATATATTTTGCATTTAGAAAAAACCTGAGTAGCTATATGGAGTTCCAATAATTTGTTAGGTTGATTAACCCCAAACCGATTTCAGCTATAGCCCACAAAATAAATATTGGGTCAGATGAAAACACTTTTTGGTGTGGAATAAATGAATATATTATTTTATACAAGGGAAATATGGAGTGATCCCTCATAAGCATCCTGTCCAGCTACATTCTAAATTACCTTACAATCTACTCCCTTCAACAAGGTCTTCAGACAGGCATATGGTAAAGGAAACACTATTTATGGAATGGGCAATTTTCTGAAGACTGAAGATTCTAGTAGGAGATCACACTGTAGAAATGAACTACATGATTTCAGTGTTGACTGGAGGATTCCAAGATGGCAGAAGCCAAGTAGCCCCACTTAATTTTTAGAGACAAAAGGAACAGTATTTCCATAATTGTTAGGAGGGTCAGCATGATAATATAAATGATCTGACCCAAAGAGACTGTTAATAGTGACTACTGATATTAGGGTCTGTGAACTAAAGGATAATTACACCTAATAACCTACTTGCAATTTTCTTTGTTTCACTTCTCATTCTGCATGCTGGGTGTGACTGGTCTAAATGCCTTAACTCCAGGGTAAGAATGCTTCCAATTTGGATATAACAATGATGTCAGTGAATTGGGTACCACATTGCCATATGGCCATTTTGAGCTCATCAGGTCCTTGGTTTATTAGGATAAAAGGCAATTATTGTGTTGTAGAATTGAGAAAGAGGATTTGGCTATCATTGATCTCCATGGTGGCTAGGAGCTTGGAGCCCATGTGACCTCTGGGAGTTTCCTCATTTCTCTGTCTCCCTCATTAATGCAACCTCATGCACACAGCACCTCCAGGGGCTCAGCAGTGAAGTTCAGTACATTGCGGGTAACTCGACAAAGCAAAGAACTCCAACCACTGGTGCTGACCGAAGCAAGGGGAACATGGAATCTGTCATGGAGAAGACAAGTTAAAAAAATGGATGAGTGGCTGCTTCTGTTAACAATAAACACTGACTAGCAACAATAGCTTTGTGCCTATAGGCAGGAATAAGGACTATAACCTCAACTGTATTTGACTTTCTACTCTGTCAAGTGTACATAAATATTTTAACTGATATATCTTCTTTCTCCTCCTCTTTGATCTACTTTATAGGGTGAGTTATTTATGATTATATCTATATTTTGACCACAGGTTACAGATATGGGGAAAAGTGTATACCAACTAGAGATACTAGACTAAGAGTTGGGTTGCAGTAGACTCTTAATTTGGGAATTTCCCTTTGAATGGGAACTGAGAGTGTTCTCAGTTCCATGAGGGGTTTGTTGGTTTTTGTTAGGCAGGAAAAAATTTGTGGATTCAAAGTGCAGACTGTAGTGGACTTCTGTAATTTTTTTTCACTGTTAAATATTTAATACTCTTCACTGTTTGCTCCTTAGGCTATATTTTGGAAAGTCCTCAATTATATGTAGTCTAGATAGAAGTTACCTTCCCCACTGGGATCTAAAGCAGTCAGAGTTGTTCTTTTCCTGCATCTCATTGCTAGGGAATTGCATATGACTTAGTCTAGAAAGTTAGGCACTCTCTATGGAAATTTCAGCCTTGAAAATACAACCCAAGAATCTGGAGATGGAATTGATTCATTCAGCTCCATACTGGTGGTGGCGGCTTGTAACTGGGACTCCTATTGCTCCCCCCAGCAGCCCTGGTTAACTTTTTGTTTTCTAGATCCAATTTTCCAGCTTTGTTATAATTCTGTGAGCCCTCAATCTTTCCATTAAATTGCCCTTTTGCTTAAGATAGCCAGATTTAGGTAAGTTCTGCTGCTTTAAACCCAAATGCTATTATATAAATTCAGATGATAATTTTAGTTCTTAAGCTTAAAAACATTTTTGTGATTCCTTTCAAGTATCTTTTTACCTGTGAAATGTTTTCCCTCTTTCCTCCCAATTTTAAGGATAAATGGCAAACATTTTTTCTCCTAGCTTTATACTGAATTATCTTTGAAAAGAAACAACAGGGAATTTTACAATATTCCAAACTATGGGTCTCAATTTTTTCCTGAATGACTTTCTGTGCTCAGTCAGAAACATATGGAAAAATAATGCCCTTTGTGTGTTTGTTTATTTTTGCTTATTTTCTCCCAAATTCCTATTCCCTCCTTCTCCTTTTTTGGGGACTGTGCCCTACAGCACAAAGTGGGCAGGTGTGGGTAAGGCTGAGCCCGGAGCATCGCACACAAATATGCAGAATGGAGAACTGCGTAAGGGCGGGGGCACGCACGCACAGAGCTCAGTGCCCAGAACCAGGCCTGGGAAGATGTTGGCCTGGCGGGCTGTAGTGAAGAATCGGAGACAAAGGAGATGAGGAAACAATGACTGGGGAGCCCACAGTAAGAAACGAGAACAGAGACTCCTGATGAGAATGAGTAGGTAGGGTGGGAACACAGGCTGGCCACCGAAGGTCCAATGATCCCATTTGATCCAATATTGGAGCAGGGAGGGCACCGTCATTATCTCTGAGATTGAAACTCCCAAATTGAGAAGATGGAGAGGTGGATGCAACGGTCAGGCTTGTTATCCAAAATCATACCCTGTCACTTCTTTCCTCAAAATCTTTAATCCACCGGTACCTATAGAATGAAATCCTAGTCACTTGGGCTGGTTTGGGGGTCTCAGTAACCCAGGTCCCCTGACCTCACCCTATCTACCACCCTCCGAATCACTGACTTTCCAGTCACCTTGTTTGCTTGTGCTGTTCCCACAGCCTGACAAGCCTTTCCAGTTCTCCATTTTGAGAAGATCTTACTCATCAGAAAAGAGCCTGCTCCAATATTGTCTGTCCCACGATGCTTCCTTCTGATCCTTGAAGTCAGAACCTTGGATTCCTCCCCCAAGGTTGATGCCATGCATCGTGCAATCAATTCAGGGGAGGCCTGGCCTGCAGCCTTGACCACTCTCTTCTTGTCCTTATGAATGTGACTTGCTCTCCCTTCAGTCTCAACCTTGTCTTACTCTCTCAGACATATCCTAACCAGTATTATGGGGGGTTCAGCTTGGAATATCTAAGACTGGTATTGACTTTGGCCCCTAATTCTGTTAGTTGGCTTGATGGGTAGGTCCTAATATAGATTCTCAAATTTATAGACCAGTTTTGGGAATTGACTTTCAGTCCTTTGCTCTGTGCCCCAGAAGCTGTTGTTTACCTGACTAGACTCTGAGAGTATGTACAATGTGGGACATTAAAGGTCTCACTATATAGCCATCTGCTGCCCCCTTTATACACGTGTCTTGCCCTTGACCCGGAGCCTAGGAAGGGCTTTTCTGAATGACGGCAGAATGTAGGTGTCCTTACAGTCTACTTCTTTGCTTGGATCTGTGATTATCAGCTGTTCTGGTTTCCCCTATTTCTGCTCTGTCCAAAGGTAGGATCATACATAGTGTTCCTGAATGTTGGGTCCCCTCATGGTAAGATGACTTGGGCTGGATTTCTCCCTCTAATTGGCAGCTGTGCTTTCTGGACTCCACGTTCTGCTCACCAAGCTGAATGTCCTCTTTCATCCGAAGTGGAGTCTGTCCTTTCATTACCTTTCCATTCTAGTAGGCATGTCTATTTCCAAATTCCAGCTGCTCCCAGTCTGCCCTGCTCAGCTGCAACTGGCCAGGTAGTACTAGATCATGCCCCGAAAGGCGGAAAAGCTATGTAGCATCTACTGTGTTCTAGCTTATATTTTGGTGTTCTGTGCGGGTTTTGATTTGCTCTTTGATAGCCAGATGTCACTCATTGGTATATACTACCCGGGCCTAATGCAGAACTGCAACCCTGCAGGGATTCAGTATACAATATTAGGTTTACGAGTCCCTTGACAGGCTCTTTTTAGGAATTAGCTCTGACTTCTGTTCCAGTGTCATTTTGTTTAATCTTTGGTATGCTGTGATCCTCCAAATAAGCAGGATGTTTTTATGGGGCTCTGGTTGTATTCTCTCTTGCCTCTAGCCCATCAACCATATTCATCTTCCCCAGGAATATAGTTTGATTATTCAAGACCCTCCAGCATGTGGAAAGTGACTTCCTAGAAGCTACAGACTGTGGGTCTAAATTCTTGGGGGTTACATACATGTCCCTTCAGAGAATGCCTGAATTTGTCTGTCCACGTTATTACTGACAGCTCCTCTAATAGTCCCTTGTGATAGAGATGATCTGAATTCTGGATTGTCCCTCCACACTCCCCATAGTTTCCCACTTTCGTGCCTCTGTCAATATTGTTTCAGCTCATCACTCTTCACTAAGAAAATCTTCTTCATCCTTCAAGATCCATTGCAAAAGTGCCAAAGATTTGCTTAATCCAACCAAAGATGATTTCATTCTCTTTGAAACTTGATAATTTTCTGTTGGATTTTTTTTGCATTCTATCTTATAGTTGTTTGTGTACTTTTTATCATTTTTGTATTATTTTATATGAGGAGGTCTTTGACAGTCAGAGTGGTCGTCAACTCTGTACTTAGCTCTTATTGAAAGGATAGACATTCAATAATTAGTTTCTATTTTTATTATAAAACTATAAAATATTACCAGTTATTAAGGGTAGTTTCTCCATGAAGAATTTTGCTCTCTAGCCCAAACTTGCATACTGCATTTTAAAACAGTAATATTTTAAATTTATTCTGTATTGTAAAGCTAGAAATGAGGAAATATAGAATTATAATAAAATTTTAAAGCGTGTGGTATTTTTGCCTAAATCTTTCTATCAAATACATCACCCTGATTTATTATGAATCTTCTCTGAGTCATAAGAGAGAGAATGACTTAGAAAATCTTTGACTTCTTAGAGAAAAATCTTATTTGTCTATTGAAAATGTTTAATTTATTGTAATTTTTAAATATAATATGTAATCTATTGTAATTTTATATTTTCAATAGACAAGATTTTTCTCTAGGGAATCAAATTTTTTCTAGTGTTTTCCAATGAGTTGTGTGATTTTTAAATAACATTCGCATGATGGTTCTTAAGTAATTTTAATGGAAATATTATTAAATTTATGTAGTTATTAATCCATGATAAAGAATTCTTTTGAGATAATACACATCCTTAACTATCACATTTTATTTGAATTAATATACCACCTTTCATATAATGTAAGAACTCACAAGTGTAATTGCACTCTTTCTCCCAACTTTTGTATTATTTTCATATTTTTAACCTCTAGACATGAAAGAAATCACAATAACTTATTGTCATTTTTGCTTTAGTCAATTGACATTTGAAATATGTAAGAAAAGAAAGAAAATAATGTATTCAGATATTTACCATTTCCAGTGCTTTTCTTTCTTAACTATAGCTCCAAATTGTATCTAGCATCATTTTTCTTCTGCTTGAGAAAATTGATCATCTCTTGTAGTGAAGATCTCCTGGCACCATATTCTAACAGCTTTTTATTTGAAGATAGGTTTATTTCATCTCCATTTTTGAAAGATGTTTTTGCTAGATATAGAATGTTTCATTGATGGGGTTTTCTTTCCCCTTTCAGTATTTAAAAGCTGTGGCTCCATTGTCTTCTGGATTCTCTTCTTTCTGATAAAAGCCACAGTAATTGTTGTTGTTCCCTCTATGAGATGAGTCTTTTTAAACTGTGGTTACTTTTAAGAATTTTCTTTTCATCTTTTATTTTTAGAAGTTTCCTTTGCTATTACCAGATGTGGTTTTCTTTTTAATCTTGCTTAGATTTTACTGAGCTGCCTGGATCTGTGGGTTGAGATCAAATTTTGAAAAACTTTGGTCTTCATTTCTTTAGCTTTAATTTTCTGCCCAATTCTTTCTCTCTTTTCCTTCTGGGACTCCAGTGACATGTGTCTTAGAGTGCTTGATACTATTTCAGAGATATTTCATATTCTATTTTAAAGAATATTTTCTTTTCTATGCTTCTGTGTGGATGACTTTCATTGAGCTGTGTTCAAGTTCACCAATTATTTTCTCTGTTATGGTCAAACTTCTTTTAGAGCTAGCCAATGAATTTGTTTCAAATATTAGATTTTTTAGTTCTAGTATTTCCATTTGGTTCTTTTCTTTCTCAAATTTTCTAAAAGTTCTACATAGCTCCTAAAATTTCCTATCTTCTCATCTATCCTACTAATCTTTTACTGTAGATGCCTTAAATATATTTAGTCATTTCAAAGTCTCTTTCCAACATCTGGACCATCTACTGGCTTGTTTTTATTAACTAATTTTTCTCTTGACTGTAGGGCACATTTTTCTACTTTTCTGATGTGTAGTGGGTTTTAATTGAAAGCTTGATGCTGTAGTGATAAATTATGGGCAATCTGAATTCTGTATATTCTTCTGAAGAGTGCATAGTTTTGTTCTAACAGGTAATTGTATTGCTTGAAGGTCACCTTGAGCCTGGGAAAACTTGGTTTTGGCCCTTCTCAAAGTAGATTTGTTTTAGTTTTGTCTCTATTCCTAAAGCACATCTCTTAGTCTGGGGATAAGGTCTTTCTTTTTCTTTCAGGATCTTTTTAAACAGCTTAATTGAAATACCATTTACATATCATAAAATTCACCCATTGTCAGTGTATAATTCAATGATTTTTGGTACATTTATAGAATTGGGCAAATATAGCCACAACAAAATGTTTTTAAATTATAAAATACACAAAAAATAAATTTACCATCTTACTCATTTTTAAATGTATAGTTCATTGGCATTAGGTGATTCATATTATTGAGTAACTGTTACCACCATCTCCATAACTCCTTTATATCTTACTAAGCTGAAAATCTATGCCCGTTAAACAGTAATTACCCATTCTGCTTTCTTCCCAGCCACAGAAAACCACCATTCTTTTATGCCTCTGTGAATTTGACTACTATATGTACCTCATATAAGTGGAATCATACAGTATTTGCCCTTTTGTGACTGGCTTAATTCACTTACTATTAATGCCCTCTGGTTTTATCTATGTTATACCATGTGTCAGAGTTTCCTTTCTTTTTAAGGCTGAATAATATTCCACTGTGCATACATACCACATTTTGTTTATCACAATTCAGTTTTAGAACATTTCCGTCACTCCAAAAATCTCCCTTGTGCCCGCTTGCAATTAATCCTCATTCTCACCCCTAGCCCTAGGCAACTACTGATCTGCTTTCTGTCTCTATAAATTTACTTTCTTTAATCACTCATATAAACAGAATCATAAAATATGTAGTCTTTTGCATCTGGTTTCTTTCATTTTAGAGATTGAGAAGAGCTCTTTGCTCCTGAGGCATGGCCCTTCTGAAGTTCTCAGTTCATTCAGTTCAGTCCCTCATTCGTGTCTGACTCTTTGCAACCCCATGAACTGCAGCACACCAGGCTTCCCTGTCCTTCACCAACTCCCGAAGTCTGCTCACACTCATGTCCAGTGAGTCGGTGATGCCATCCAACCATCTCATCCTCTGTCATCCCCTTCTCCTCCTGCATTCAATCTTTTCTAGCATCAGGGTCTCTTCCAATGAGTCAGTTCTTCACATCAGGTGGGCCAGAGTAGTGGAGTTTCAGCTTCAGCATCAGTCCTTCCAGTGAATATTCAGGACTGATTTCCTTTAGGATGGACTGGTTGGATCTCCTTGCAGTCCAAGGAACTCTCAAGAGTCTTCTCCAACACCACAGTTCAGAAGCATCAATTCTTTGGCCTTCAGTTTTCTTTATAGTCCAACTTTCACATCCATACATGACTACTGGAAAAACCATAGCTTTGACTAGATGGACCTTTGTTGGCAAAGTAATGTCTCTGCTTTATAACATGCTGTCTGTTATAGCTTTGTCAGGTTTGTCATGGCTTTTCTTCCAAGGAGCAAGTGTCTTTTAATTTCATGGTTGAAGTCACCATCTGTAGTGATTTTGGAGCCCAGGAAAATAAAGTCTATCACTGTTTCCATTGTTTCCCCATCTATTTGCCATGAAGTGATGGGACTGGATGCCATGATCTTAGTTTTTTTAATGTTCTAATTGAAGCTAAAAACATTTAACAAATCCTTCTAATTTGATGAATCGTGAATCCCACACTGTGTCTCCTATGGTTAGTGACTGCTGGGATCTAAGCACAGGTCTTTCAACTTGCCAGCTATCACTTTCCTCTTGAGTCTTTAGAACCTTAACCTGTACAAGTGTGATTCAAAGGTTAAGGGAGAACTTGAGGGTATTTAATGCACAAATTTTGGGGTAGTTAATGTACCACTCTGACTCCTTTCTGAAATGTCTTTCAATTTCCAGCTACTGTGATAGTCCACAGAGACTCAGGCTAATAAGATTAAGGCTCTCTACTGGAGATTAAATGGACTTCCCTGGTGGCTCAGTGTGTAAAGAATCCGCCTGTCAATGCAGGAGATGCAAGTTCCCTGCGATCCCTGGGTCAGGAAGATCCCCTGGAGAAGGAAATGGCAACCCGCTCCAATATTCTTGCCTGGAGAATTCCATGGACTGAAGAGCCTGGTGGGCTACAGTCAATGGGGTCGCAAAGAGTCAGACACAACTTAGCAACTAAACAACAACTGGAAATTATACTCTATGCTCAGGATTGGACTGTGTCCCCCAGAAGAAGCTGAATAAATGTCTTACTCGCTTTAGTTGCCTCTTTTTTTTTTTATTTTATTTTATTTTTAAACTTTACATAATTGTATTAGTTTTGCCAAATATCAAAATGAATCCGCCACAGTTATACATGTGTTCCGCATCCTGAACCCTCCTCCCTCCTCCCTCCCCATTCCATCCCTCTGGGTCGTCCCAGTGCACCAACCCCAAGCATCCAGTATCGTGCATCGAACCTGGACTGGCAACTCGTTTCAAAATGGATTAAATAAACTCAAAATGGATTAAAGATCTAAATGTAAGACCAGAAACTATAAAACTCCTAGAGGAGAACATAGGCAAAACACTCTCTGACATACATCACAGCAGGATCCTCTATGACCCACCTCCCAGAATATTGGAAATAAAAGCAAAAATAAACAAATGGGACCTAATTAACCTTAAAAGCTTCTGCACATCAAAGGAAACTATTAGCAAGGTGAAAAGACAGCCTTCAGAATGGGAGAAAATAATAGCAAATGAAGCAACTGACAAACAACTAATCTCGAGAATATACAAGCAACTCCTACAGCTCAACTCCAGAAAAATAAATGACCCAATCAAAAAATGGGCCAAAGAACTAAATAGACATTTCTCCAAAGAAGACGTACAGATGGCTAACAAACACTTGAAAAGATGCTCAACATCACTCATTATCAGAGAAATGCAAATCAAAACCACTATGAGGTACCATTTCACACCAGTCAGAATGGCTGCGATCCAAAAGTCTACAAGTAGTTGCCACTTTTAAGAGTTGCATGCCTTCCCAATTCTGCCTCCTTTAGGTCGCTCTTCAGTGAAAATGCAGTGGTTGCTTTTTACATTTTGTCTGTTATATACAACTGTAGTTTGTAGGAGGGTTAGTCTGAAAGAAGATACTTCCATTATCAGAGTCAGAAGATTTTCATGATCAGAAGATTATGAGTGTGAAAGATAAGTATTAAGAAAGAGGTTCAGAATCAATAATTAAGAAACCATCACTTCAGAATTTGTGATAATTCAGACAGAACTTTAACCATAATTTCTTTAAGGAAGTGAATATTATCCATAGGATTATAATAGTTCTTAAACTATCTAGGGAGGAAAATACTTATTTTTCTTGTCATTTTTATTTTTTATTTTGCTTTAAAAACTTTCAATTCTTTGTAATAGATACTTCTAAACATGTAACTACCATGGTGATAGTTGCTGGATAAATAATGAGAAGAGTTAACATTGCTTGAGCACTTATTATACACTGAAACTATAATAAAAGCTTTAAAGTATGAGTTCTTTTAATATTAACAGAGATAAGTTCATCAAATTAGGAGTAGTTTCATGAACTTGAACCCAGGGACCCATCTGCAGAGCTTGTTCATTTCGTTATCAGAGATACTCTGCATTGGCATGAGAACCTGAGGATGCCATGTGAAAGGGGAAATCATGAACTCTGTCTGCTAACTGGCCCTAACCTGAAATGGGCTGGTTATACCCACCGTAGGTGCTTCTGAAGAAGCAAGTTCCCTTCTGAGAAGGGTCTAGGTGAATGTGGTGTCACAGATTCTACTCACCCCTAAGCTGGAGGGAAACACTCACACTTTTTCCCTGCAATGAGTTGTACAGTTTGTCAAAACACCTAGCCAGGAATGGGTGACCTTAAATTCTATGAGAAAACTAATGGTTCAGTTTCTGATGGAGCTCTTTTATGGGCAGACTAATAGGTCCGCTGGTGTTCTTTGTATGTGGGGAGAGGAGGCTGGAGCTCTCATTAAGCCTCAAATCTTAGATGTACCAGGATTCTGTTGCCTCCTCTTTTGTCTCCCAGGATGGACAAATTCTCGCATGTATCATCTAGTTCAGGCTTCACAGCCCAAGTGACAGCTGCAGGCAGCTTTTCTAATTATCCCCTGCTGAAGACAACCAATTGACCGTGGAAAGTTGTCAGTTAGGCAGGACTTGGTCTTTTAATAGGAAGGCATGGCTAACTGCTGCTCTTATTATCCCATTGAAGCATCTTTATTATACTCTAAACAGCCATCTAATTTTGATGTGACAGAAGAGAGAATTAAATGAACAGAATATCTTGATGGATCAAAATGATTCCAACGTACAGACCCAAGAATTAGTTCACAAAATGAGCATTTTCTTATTAGAAACAAATGTACCAATATATTAACAGAAGTTACTTCTTGGTAGTTGGTCTATGGATCGTTTTTATTTCTTATTTGTGTTTTTCTGTACTTTCTGTGTTCTAGAAACAATATATATTCCTTTTGGACTCAGATTTTTAAAAAATGAGAGATAGGGTAGCCTAACCCTCAGGGTTCTACTTTCGGAATGAATGAGGCACAGAGCTCTGCTTCAGAAAACTATAAATCATCCCTAAAGTCCAAGACCTTAAAAAATTTCAAACAATTCCGGAACTATAATTTTCCTCTGAAAACTTTCCAACTGTAAATATCAAGGACAGGATATATAATTTTCTATTTAAATCCAACATGTGGTAGACATCTAATTAACATATAATGAATACATGCAAGAAAGAATGAATAACATTCATGAATAACATTTTTGGCCAGAAGTCTTTCAATTACAAGTTTCTGAAAACTGAACATAATGGGCCATTAGTGATTATGGTACCTGAAAGGAAGAGAGTCAAAATGGATGCAGGTATATTTTGACTTTGCTTAGCTGCCCCTGAATGACTTCAGTTTCTCTCTGGCTTCTTTGCAGGTATGTCACAAGAATATGACCCTACATTCTTAGAACGTTTAATTTAAAATAAAAGAAGAACTTGGCTTCAGCTCCTGTTTGGGAATCCCACGTAAGTCTTTAACTGGATCACCATGAGTCATAGCCCACCCCTGTAGCCAGCATGGGTGAGCAATGTGATTGACAGGCCCTCCAAACCCAAGGAACTGGGAAGAAGCCCTCAGAGGAGGGGAGTGGGAGAGGCAGATACCAGGAAAAGCAAAGAGGGAGGTACAGTGAGCAAACAGATCTAACACATCATTTAGAGAAAAGCATTATTAGTAATGAAAATGACATTGATAATAACTGAGGTTTATTACATGCAAGTATGATCTAAGCCCTTCACACCCATTATCTCAAAGCTGTTTCACAACCCTACAGGTACTAACGATCAGAGCCATTAAGTGACTAAGCCAAGGGCAAAGAAAATAATGGACAGTGAGGAGGTTAGCCCTTAATGGGGTCTAATGGAAAGGGGACAAATGCATTGAGATGCTTTAAACTTATACAAGCCTGCCAATGACATGCTTGACCTATTTTTCTCAAAAAGAGGAAGGAAAGTCATCCACAAACAAAATTTAAGGCTATATTGCTGACATACATTTCAATGTATAAATTTATGCCTTTCTTTGGACTCTGGCAATGAAACTAACTTTTTATGTGACGTGATTCATTTCAAGTTAAAATGATTCATTTCAAGTCAAGGTGATTCAATCATGTAACTGAACAACTTAGTTTTTGTGCCTTTTAAAAACATAAGGGGATTTCTCTATTGGTCCAGTGCTTAAGACTCTGTGCTTCCATTGCAGGGGGCATGGGTTCCATCCCACATGCTGGGGTGCATGGCCTAAAAAGGAAAAATAAAGATTTAAGTATATACATATGTGTATATTATGTATGTGTGTGTGTGTATATATATATACACACACATATATAAAATCATTATTATCAAGCAAATCCAGAAATTAAAAAATCACTTAACCAGATATGTGTTTTCATTTGGGATTTGGGAAACATTGACAATACATGACTTTGCATTTTAAAAAACATTTGATTAAAGCAAGTTATGAACATGTTTTGTACTCAGAGGTTCAGAGCATAGGGTCTGGGCCAGAGCTGGATTGGAATCCAGGTCCCTGGTGCTGCCTTTTTAGCTGTGTGACTTTGGACAGATGATCTAACTGTTCAGTGCCTTGCTCTCATGTGTGTAATGGAGATGAGAAGAGATCTTCTCTTAGAAGGTTGATGCATGGATTACAGTGCATCCATTCAACCTATCAAAGAGGTTAGAGCAAAGCCAGCTTAATAAATAGAAACTCTTGATTTTATTAGAGCTCTGTTTGCATTTGTGTAGAGGCTTTTTTTTAAACCTCCAAATAGTACTTGTTTTGTTTCTGTTTTTGTTTTTATATCACAGATCTATACAGATCTATGGGCTTCCCTGGTGGCTCAGATGGTAAAGAATCCACCTGCAATGCAGGAGACCTGTGTTCAATCCCTGGGTTGGGAAGATCCCCTGGAGAAGGGAATAGCTACCTACTCCAGGTAGTCATTCTTAAAATTCTTAAAGAGATAGGAATACCAGACCACCTGACCTGCTTCTTGAGAAATCTGTACACAGGTAAAGAAGCAACAGTTAGAACTGTACATGGAACAACAGACTGGTTCCAAATAGGAAAAAAAGTATGTCAAGGCTGTATATTGTCACCCTGCTTATTTAACTTATATGCAGAGTACATCATGAGAAATGCTGGGCTGGAGGAAGCATGAGCTGGAATCAAGATTGCTGGGAGAAATATCAATAACCTCAGATATGCAGATGACACCACCCTTATGGCAGAAAGCGAAAAAGAACTAAAGAGCCTCTTGATGAAAGTGAAAGAGGAGAGTGAAAAAGTTGGCTTAAAACTCAACATTCAGAAAACTAAGATCAAGGCATCCAGTCCCATCACTTCATGGCAAATAGATGGGGAAACAATGGAAACAGGGACAGACTTTCTTTTCTTGAGCTCCCAAATACTGCAGATGTTGACTGCAGCCATGGAATTAAAAGATGCTTGCTCCTTGAAAGAAAAGTTATGACCAACCTAGGCAGCATATTCAAAAGCAGAGACATTACTTTGCCAACAAATGTCCATCCAGTCAAAGCCATGTTTTTTTCAGTAGTCATGTATGGATGTGAGAGTTAGACTATAAAGAAAGCTCAGGGCTGAAGAATTGATGCTTTTGAACTGTGGTGTTGGAGAAGACTCTTGAGAGTCCCTTGGACTGCAAGGAGATCCAACCAGTCCATTCTAAAGGAAATCAGTCCTGAATATTCATTGGAAGGACCATTGCTGAAGCCGAAACTCCAATACTTTGGCCACATGATGTGAAGAACTGACTCATTGGAAAAGACCCTGATGCTGGAAAAGATTGAATGCAGGAGGAGAAGGGGACAACAGAGGATGAGATGGTTGGATGGCATCACCGACTTGATGGACATGAGTTTGAGTAAGCTCTGGGAGTTGGTGATGGACAGGGAAGCCTGGCATGCTGTGGTTCATGGGGTCGCATAGAGTCGGACATGACTGAGCGACTGAACTGAACCTACTCTAGTATTCTTGCTTGGAGAATCCCAAGGACAGAGGATCCTGGCAGGCTACAGTTCAGAGTCAGACATGACTGAATGACTAAGCACGATCACAGCACATACAGATCTATACATCACAAATCTACATCATTGCCGTCCCCATTAGAGAGGCTGCGTTCATCCCTCCATCTGCAACTGCTGGGGGATATTGGGGAAATCATTTCACAGATCTGGGTTGCTGAAGCATTGAGTGTCCACAAAAATATCAACTAATAGACTCTTCCATATTACAGTTTTGAACTCTGCAGTTGAGACTGATGTTCAGTGAGAAGATGAAAAGATACCTGATGGCAAGGACATTACAAGTCTCAGGAGTTAGAGAAAACAGGGCTGAGTGTTCAGACCAGGGCATTTACTGCATCAAAGAAATGAGGCGGCAATTGGTTAACGGCTTCTGTTAAATCAAGGACCCCAAAGACCAAGGTAAAATAAAATCAAGTAAAAGGCATGTTTCAACCTACAACAAATTTCAAAGCTGGTTGATGGAAGTTAAACTTTACATTTTTGATCAAGTGAGAATATTGATGCTTAAACAATGAATATGTACTATTTAATTGCATCTGCCTTTGCTTTTCAGTTACTTATTAAGAAGCTAAAGGTCAGTACTTTCTTCAGCTTTATCTTTCTGGGTTAGATGAAAGTCCACTGAGATCAGAGACTCAGAAGAGGAAATGAACAGAAGTAATGAACCAATCCATATTTCTTCCCCTAAGTCAGTTGTCGATTTTGAATAATGTACAGCATATGCAGACAGTTCACTACATCAAGAGGTCCCTAGAAATCAGAGAGAGTAATGATCAAATTGAAAACACTCTCATTAGAGAGCTAATATCTTGTTCCAACATATATTTAGGTACTGAGTTAATTCTTCTGCTGATTTTAGGTTTAGTGGGTTGATTTTCTTCTGATCCAAAAACTTAGAGGTTGAAATCTGATCATTCTAAATTTACTGCCTACTTTTGTCATCCTATGAACTTGTGCTTTATTGATTTTTAAGAAAAGAATCAAGTACTGACCATCCATGGACATAAAAGCCAGGAAAAAGATAAAATTTGCATTTTGAAAAAGGAAAAGATCTAAAATGACTATTGCTTTGAAATTTTTCCTCTTGAGAGGAATACACATGCTTTATAAATATTAACCCAAAGCTCTTTTGATATTTGGCCCGTGTGAAGGAGATTCTAAGACAAAGCCTGGAAGCCTTAAATCTCTTTTTTGAATGAGAAGGCTTCACTGTTGTCAGAGTCACATTTGAAACTTTTTGTAACTTTATTGTACTTTAACTTGGCCTGGGCTCCACCTTTGCCCCGCTGAGAATCAGAATTCATTTAGCATTCCAAATGTTCATGTCATTGAACTTAGGACTTGGATGGAGGTAAAAATGAGGAAAGGGAAAATTTCTGTTTGTGGCATTTAAGTTTTAAAATGGAAAAAACATAGGTTTTTTAAAGAAAGTACATCACTCAAGACATTAGTCAAAAAGAATTTTGGCACATTTTTGGGAGGGGTCAGTATAACTTAGCATTTATCCTATACTTCTGTGAAATTATTCCAATGGTCAAATTTTAGATAAAATAAGTTATAAGTGTTGGACCATGTTTGAATTTTTCAAGCTTGTAACTGATTTTTTTTTTTTTCCTGTACCATTTCTTTCAAATGTTAAACATTATGACTTAGGCTTCTGATGGGTTGAAAATATATTCTGAGTAATGTTCAGCCCTGAATTCCACCACATGCTCTTCTATGAATAATGCCACCTCACCCCAAATCGAAGCATGGGAAATTTGCAATTCCCTCAAAGGATTGTAAATGAGCTGCTTGTCAAGCTGCCAAAGCAAATTAACAGGATTTAAATTCTGCCATAATATCTATCAGAAATTCAAATGCCTAGTAATTAAAGCAGTGCTTGCTCTCCTGCGACACATGCAGCGTGACAAAGCAGTACTGATGTCACCTCTGCTTCTGCCTATTTCATTACAGCTCGTTGGGCACCAGGGGCTTCTCTGTAGAGTGTCTTGCAGTCTATTAAATTCTGAGTGTGAAACAGAAGTAAAGCACAATAAATATTTTATGGTATGGGTGTATACATGTTCCTCAAAGCTGTTCTGTACTCTTGAGTTTTTATAAGGCTAGCCTTTTCTATTAAAAAAAAATATCATTATAGAAAAAAATACTTGAAAATAGGGAAAGACTACCCTAATCCATCACCCAGAGATAGTAGCTTTTAATATTATTTTTGTGTTTTGGGGCCCAGTTAATCCTAAAGGAAATCAGTCCTGAATATTCATTAGAAGGACTGATGCTGAAGCTGAAGCTTCAATGCTTTGGCCACCTGATAGGAAGAGCCAACTCATTGGAAAAGACCCTGATGCTGGGAGAGATTGAAGGCAGAAAGAGAAGGGGACGACAGAGGATGAGATTGTTGGGCGGCATCACCGATTCAATGGACGAGAGTGCACAGACTCAGGGAGATAGTGAAGGGCAGGGAAGCCGGGCACGCTGCAGTACATGGGGACTGAATGAGTCAGACGTGACTTAGTGACTGAACAACAACAACAGTTTTGCTTATATTCAGAAATAAAAGATCATATGACACACAAATTGATTTTAAAACATCTCTTTCTGATTATGAAAGTAATTAGTAACATTACTGAACATTTGGAAAGTAAAGAAAAGAAGGAGATAAAATGATATTGAATCCCACCCTGGCATAACCACTGTCAATAGTTTACTTATAATTTTTTTGCATATTTGTGTGTATTTAAGAGTATACAATAGTAATGAATAATGGGTTGTTATGTAAATCATGGGTGAGGCTAATGTTAATAAAGGTACAGGTAACTGAAAAAGTACAAGGACACAATAAATAGTAATTTTTATGGCATAATGAGAGGAGGAATATCACAAAACTTTGGTTGAAGAGGCTGTGCAGTGGGGCTAAAGACAGATGATATATTTATCTTTCATAGCAAAAGTTAATCATTCGCATCATTAAAAATGAATTAAAATATTGAGAATAAGTTTTCAGGTTACTTGGCAATTAAATGGTTCCTACTTATTTCCAGGAAATTCTGATTGTGTATATTGAGGGGTAAGGAGATAGAGCCTGGAGAAAAGAAACTTCCCTTTCAGGTTTCTCCCAGTCCCTGTCATTACTGTAGGAGATCATTTAGCCACTCTTAGCAATGCCAGACCTCAACTTTGCCAAGTAATTTTATTTTTGCCACACCTGGTGGCATGCAGGATCTCTGGTTCCCCAACAAGGGATCAAATCTGTGCCTCCTGCAGGGAAAGCCTGGAGTCTTAACCACTGGACCACCAGGGAGATCACCTGCCAAGTAGTCTTTTAAATGATCATTAGATATGCCTGGTGGCTCAGCTGGTCAAGAATCTGCCTGCATTGTGGGAGACCTTGGATCGATCCCTGGATTGGGAAGATCCCCTGGAGAAGGGAACAGCTACCATTCCAGTATTCTGGCCTGGAGAATTCCATGGACAGAGGAGCCTAGTGGGCTACAATCCATGGGGTCACAAAGAGTCGGACATGACTGAGCAACTCTCACTTTCACTTTAGATATGCCAAACAAAGGATTCCAGCTGAACTCTGGGGTGAAGAATGGGGTTCAAGAAACATGTTTTCTAGAATTATGGGAAGGACATGTTCCCAGGCTATTGAATACTTCTAACAACACGTATCCAGTTGCATTTCCAAGTTTGGAATTCTAACTAAAAAAGTTAAGTCTCAAGAGACCTTTTAAAAACGTAGACTATTATTAAGTTTTTAAATTTTTGATTCATCTTGGTTGGAGTACTCTATGAAGTTGTTTTTTCCAAGCGTGGTCCATAGAGGGTTTGGGGGCATTTTCATACCTGAGACTGACTTTCTGGACATTCTCGGTTCATATTCCTTTCCTCACAAACTTCACAGACATTGCTCCAATGTCTTTTGTCAACTGATCTTGTTGGTGAGACATTTTAAGTCTGTCTTTTTTGTATATTTGTAAACAATGGATGATTGTCACTTGATCTTCAGGTAGATTTTTTTTTCCCTTTTATTTTTCAGTCTTGGTCCATTAACTCTCATTTACATTCTGACGTTGAAACTAAAGAACTAGCTTTAAGTCCAAAAGTCATTCATCAGGGATTTACATACCATGACACTATATGTGCAACAAGAATATTATTCAGCTGACACATAAGGCACCTGTGCCCTCCTGTTCAGAGGGCATATGCTCACTGATCCTCACCTGAACAGCTTAATATGCTGTGTTTCTAAGACAGGCATTGCTTTTGCCTGTGACCTCCGGCTGGGTTGTGTTTTCCAAGTCATAGGCTTCCCAGATGGCCCAGGGGCTTCCCAGGTGTTGGCGATGGTAAAGAATCTGCCTGCCAATGCCGGGGATGCAAGAGACATGGGTTCAATCCCTGGGTTGGGAAGACCCCCTGGGGTAGAAAATGGCAACCCGCTCCAGTATTCTTGCCTGAAAAATCCCATGGACAGAGGAGCCTGGTGGGCCACAGTCCACGGTGTCTCAAAGAGTTAGACATGACTGAGGTGATTGAGTGTATCACACAGGTGAGATGAAGTTTATGAATCATTTTTCTAGAAAATGATGACCTCCGTGGATTAGTCCTAATGACTGCAATGCTTCACTTATTGATTAAAGAAAGGAATTTTGTAGTGACACCCTGGTGAGCCAGAATAGTGATGCCAGTGACTCCAGTGAGGGCGTGGAATCTGCCACTGTCCAAGATGAAGGCTTGAACACTATAGCAAAGCAACAGCAGAATGTAGGTGGCAAGTATAGAGGATCACAAGCAGTCTAGTCTAATTACATGGCAGTAATTGAAAGTTTTACTCAGGATGTCAGACTATCATTGAGTTGAGTTTGTGTCTCAGTAAATTCCTTTAATCTTCACATTCAGTGTTTTATCAATTTCAAAAGAAATTCCTTCATTGTGTCTTTGCTCTTTTCATACATTTGTTATTTTCTCTTCAGAAGCACAAACATAATCCTTAAGAAATAATTAAATTTCCAGCTTTGGGCATATTCTTCTAGTTCCAGGGTGCTGATATGGGAATTTTTTCCCTGGAATTTTTTTTCCTTTCAACTTGGTACTCTGAGCAAATAAAATAGAGAAAAATGTGAGTATACTAATACCAAACTTGCTGTTTCTATCTTTAGTTCAGCACTGTGGGAACTATGCATCCCTGTGTCACCCTGTCTCTCCTACTTTATATTCTATTAGATGGAGAAGTTTCAGCTTCTGAGTGGATGGGGAAGGGTAGGGGCAGCCCACCCGCTCTGGCTGCCTCCCCATGGCTGTGGGCCTCCCTCTGATGAGACTGCTGCCTGGGGCTGTTGCTTATTTCAGAACTAATGGCTTAATGCCAGTCCTAAACCTCTTTCCCTATCCATTCAGATGTCTGTTCCAGTAGTCTTTCTAATACAAAAAGATTGAGCATTTATAACATTAAAAATAGATAAATGCCTACATGAAATCCAATTTATAGTTGGTTTTTTGGCTACTGAATCTCCGAGTGATTTTATTATTCCTGTGATACGTCTTTTGGGTGATAATACAGTGAAAAGGAAATTAGTAATAATTACTCAAAGATTTGAAACAAGATTCATTACTGATACGTTCCTGCTACATTTCCAGACATTACAAAAGTGCATAAATTTTCCTTTGCTAAGGTCCTGCCTTGTTTCTAAAGATCACAGTATGAAATCCTTTAGCATCATGGAAATTACAGTTTGTAAAGGATGTGGACATGCATAAGATAAGGAAAATCTTATGCATGTTGCACAGGGATTTCTTATTGTGTCCTTGACCCAATATTTGACTCCAATATCTCAGAGGTGCTTAGAAGCTAAAGACAAAAAGATGACACGTTAAGTGTATATTTTTCTGATTCCATTGATTCTCATATTACATGTGATGTAGTTTTAGTTTAATTGTATAATGACTGTGACAATAATTATAATAGTTAACAGTCAAATATAATGCTCATTCAAGCCAGTTTTCAGTTCTCCTCCTGAAAAATTCATCTTGTAGTTTAATGTATTTGTATTTTTCATTCCAGAAAGAATTTTTAAAATTTCCTTTAAGCTGTTTTAAACACATTCAAATACATTTTCTATATTTTTAAAAGAAAGATCTAAAACTGTTCTGAGGTGAAAATAGACTCACATGTTTAAATTAGTAATTAAGAGAAACTGATCTGCATTAACCTTGGGAGCCACCAACATTTAAATGGAAATCCGTAATAGTTGCATATCTTTTTTGCATATTTTCCATCATAAATGCATGATTTTACTGTTCGTAATTCAGTTTTGCATGTATAACTTGTATGTGGGGTAGAAAGATTAGATGGTAATCGGCCATGGCCACCATCTCTGCCATCCTGGGCTGAACAGTGTGTGGATTCTTGTTTCCCAGTGCCTGCTTGCCTCTTCAGGGAAATGGGGAATAATGGATTTTCAGAATGGCCCTAGATGGACGAATAGCCTGAGAAACTGGTTTCTGATTATGCCTGTAATTGTATGTTTATGAGTTGACAGCCACACACTTTTGTCCTCTACTTAAATTACTCTGAAGTCTTTTTATCTCTGAACCCTATGGTCTGTGCAATGTTTCTGAATTCCTCATTATATACTGCTTTGTATTATTATTTAACTGTTTAATGTATTACAATTTTGCCTTTTCAACTAAATTTTTAGTTCCTTGAGGGCAAGAGGAGCATCTTATAAACTCTTTTCTTATTATCACTACATGTCAGGCATCCAATAAATATTTGATGAGTGAAACAGGACTGAATACAATTGACTACATGCTCTCAGAATCAGAGTATTCAAAATCATTTGAGTTTCTGACTAAATGAGTATAAGTCAAGAAATTATTTTGTTTCAGGCCTCATTAACTTTCCTAATTTAGTAATATATATCTGAAGAGTTCTTAATGAAGGGAGACAACTTATGCTTTGATGTTAATCAGAATACAAAATTGAATATATTATATCATTTCAACTAGAATAGGAAAAATGTAAAAGTATTTACCTCTGGATGATTGCATGACTTTTCCTCTTTTTTAAAAAAACTTTAATGAAATTTAAACATTTTTGACCCTGAAAACATTTGCTTTTATAGTTAAAAGGAAACAAGAGAAAAAAAATCTTTGCAATCCTTATATGTGTGTATATGTGGGTATGGAGGTAGGTGTGTGTATGTGAGGAATAAGACTGAGGATTATCCCTTTAAAGTAAAGTAAAGCAATAACAACACACATCTTTAAATAGCATTGAGTCATGATTAATTGCTATTTTACTGAAACATGCATAACAGCTTGTTAGAATAAAAGTCATTTTGTTTAACACTTATTAATCAGAACTCTAGCTGTATGTTTAACATGTGCATATCCCCCTTCTATATTTGTAACATCTCTTTCCAACCTCTATTTTTAATACAGCAAGCTCTAACTTAAATCAAAACAGGTGTTCTGGTGAATCAATAGTCAGAGTTAAAAAGGAGAATAGCAATTTCTAGTTGGTAACATGCTAGAAAACAATATTTCTTATATTTATTGTTTCTTTTAATGGGCAATCACTGAGAAAAATTAAACTTCTGTACATAATATATATTACTATTTAGCTTCCTTCCTCAGTCAGACACGACTGAGCGACTTCACTTTCACTTTTCACTTTACTGCATTGGAGAAGGAAATGGCAACCCACTCCAGTGTTCTTGCCTGGAGAATCCCAGGGACGGGGGAGCCTGGTGGGCTGCCATCTATGGGGTTGCACAGAGTCAGACACGACTGAAGTGACTCAACAGCAGCAGCAGCAGCTTCCTTTCCCACACACCTCCCCCCTGCCCCACCTTCAAAAGCAGAGTAGAACATCTAAGGAATTATAAAGCAATGATTCTGGAAACAAATGGCAGTAAAACTGTTTTGAGGCCCAGACTGTGAGTCTGCTGGTCACTGAGGGGACCTAAGCAGATCGGTGAGCCAGTTCCTGTTTCCTGAAGCCACATACGTCCCTAGAGGCAACGAGGGGTCAACCAGCTACCTACTGAATGGCAGAAAGAGAAAAGGGAAGATATAAGAGAAAAGCAAAACCAAACCAAAGTCTTAAAGTATTACTGAGCCATACTAGATTTGTAAAAGGATCAGAAGAGCAATACTGGTTAACATTTACATAACTCTGATGTGGTGGTTTTAAATGAATGTGCATAAATTCTTTGATGCTCCTTTTTTCAAGAAGTAGAACTTAATTTTCCTCCTTTTGAATACTTTCTCTTTCCTTTGGATCACTTGCTCTGGGGGAAGCCTGCCTCTGTATTGTGAGCTGTCTCCTGGAGGAACCCACAGGAAAGGAACTGAGGTCTGTCAGGAATGATGGGAACAATCTTAGATGCAGGTCTTCTGGCCCATTTGAGCCATGAGATGACTGCAACCCTGTTTGTCTGCAATCTCATAGGAGACCACTCAATTACATACATATATAGAATACATTGGAACCATAGATGACCATTTAAGTACTATGAGATTTAATGGATGAAATTAATAGCAGAAAATAAGTTATGTCCACCTCATTTGTATCAAAGAAACCATTTCCGTGACAACACATTGAAAAATCACAGTATGACAATAAGTTGAAATAAGGGAAGGCCAGCATGAAATGTTTTACTACTCAATAAACCTATGAAATGAGATGCTTGCATTACTCTGTTCAGAACCAACAGCACTGTGTGGAGTAAGGAGCCCCAACCACTAAAACTATATCTGTCTATAGTTTGCATTGTTGTAATCCTGGTCTAGGGTTGGTAAATTTGCTTTTCTCTGTACTCTGATGTTTATCATCTGAAACATAATTGCCTTAACTTTGAAGCAATTTAAACAATATTTTGTTAGAAAAATTACCCTTAAAAGTGTGATTTACAGAGGAGTCCACTGGTGTCAGCAGCCACAGTTATCTCTGTTGTCATAGTAACTTGCAGTTTGAGCCTAACCCAGGGTATTAAAGTAATGGAGTACTAGAGAAATGTTGGCAATATTGGAATACAGAAAGATACATATGCTACCATTGATATACAGAGACTTAGGCATGAAATTGTCATCAACATTTTAAATCACAAAAGGCATTTTGTTTTGAAAAAGCAGCACTTTCAATTGAACCAAAAATTACTGAGAATTTATATGTGATCTTTTATACAACAAAAAAAGTTTGGTTTCTGCTTTTTCTAGAAGTAAGGCATGGGCGAGAAATTCTGAAGGTTATGTTTGATGCCTACCCTAATGATTTCATTTCTCTCTCTGCATCAGGAGTATTCTTAAACAAATAAATTTGGAATCATAGTTCCATTAAAGATCATGAAAAAAAGAAATGAGATCATGGCTTTGACAAACAAAATAAATATTCTGCACTCATATTCTCTAAAGTTTCATCACAATTTATGCCACATGCCTATGTGGTTATATACACACATAACCTTGAAACCTTAACAGAGTCGGTTTAGATGATTTTATGTGCTTTCTGTAGTTCAGATTGTATCAGTAGAAGTGCCTTGTAGAAGCTCCCATAGATCTTAAAATAACCACTCAACAGTAAAACATTGTCTTTGTCACAATCTTACTGCTCTCTTCATGTGGGACATGGAGTAGGAACTGGGTGAGCCAAAATCAGGCAGTTAAGTTTGAAAGTTTTAATCCTGACCTGCTCACACATTGTAATTTGAAGAGGGTCAGAACACGCCACCCCCAAATAAACCACTTTGGCATGTGTTACTTTAAGCTAAAGACATTTGAGATTCAACAGATGCAGAAATAAGCCTTCCTGGAACTTCCCTTATCTGACTAAAAGTAGAAACTCCAGAGAAATAAGAACTGCCATGTATCCCCTCTCCCAGGGAAGTTTTATGCCATGAAGAAGAGAGAAAATTGGCACCAAGATGGACCTACACAAATAATCTTTGCTCACAGTGTTACCAAACCAGGTTCACTTTGCCCATTGCACAGCAAGCCAGAATGTTGAGTTGCCAAGGCCTGCAGCAAAGAGAAGTTTTCTTCACAAGGCAGCCAAGAGAGGAGACGGGAAAACAAGTCTCAGATCTACCTCTCTGAAGACCAAGGGTTCCAGGTATTTATGGGATAAAGAAGAAAGAAGCAGGGTGGTCTGAGGCCTCAGGAGCACATGGGGAGCGTGGGGAATGGTGATTGGAAAAACGGGTGGTAACTGTCCTTCAGCGCAGGCATAACTAAGCTGCCAGCATTGGCACATTCAAAAATAGAGCACTTAGTGCCCTCTCATGTCAAAAGGGCACCAAGCAGACACTTTTGCATGCCCGGTTGGAGGTTCTGTAGTCTTTTGTAGTACTAACCAGCTCAGCCTGGACTAAACACAGCTCACTTCAAGTTCCTAGAAAAGAACTCAGACAAACATCTTCCTTGTTTAGGTTATATGCCTCTTGGAGGACATGGAAGTCTTTTGTAGCAAAAGTTAAAATGACCTTGATTAATAAAGACAGGTGAAATGGATTTAACTAATGATTACCCATGGTTTCATAAGCCTTCATATTCCATTCATTTCCCCCATATATTTATTTTTCCATGGTGAAGTCCCTGGAAACCTAAAATCCCCTCTTTGTTTTTTTTGTTTTTTTTTTTAAATTTTATTTTTAAACTTTACATAACTGTATTAGTTTTGCCAAATATCAAAATGAATCCGCCACAGGTATACATGTGTTCCCCATCCCGAACCCCCCTCCCTCCTCCCTCCCCATTCCATCCCTCTGGGTCGTCCCAGTGCACCGGCCCCAAGCATCCAGTATCGTGCATCGAACCTGGACTGGCAACTCGTTTCATACATGATATTTTACATGTTTCAATGCCATCCTCCCAAATCTTCCCACCCTCTCCCTCTCTCACAGAGTCCATAAGACTGTTCTATACATCAGTGTCTCTTTTGCTGTCTCGTACACAGGGTTATTGTTACCATCTTTCTAAATTCCATATATATGCGTTAGTATACTGTATTGGTGTTTTTCTTTCTGGCTTACTTCACTCTGTATAATAGGCTCCAGTTTCATCCACCTCATTAGAACTGATTCAAATGTATTCTTTTTAATGGCTGAATAATACTCCATTGTATATATGTACCATAGCTTTCTTATCCATTCATCTGCTGATGGACATCTAGGTTGCTTCCATGCCCTGGCTATTATAAACAGTGCTGCAATGAACATTGGGGTACATGTGTCTCTTTCCCTTCTGGTTTCCTCAGTGTGTATGCCCAGCAGTGGGATTGCTGGATCATAAGGCAGGTCTATTTTCAGTTTTTTAAGGAATCTCCACACTGTTCTCCATAGTGGCTGTACTAGTTTGCATTCCCACCAACAGTGTAAGAGGGTTCCCTTTTCTCCACACCCTCTCCAGCATTTATTACTTGTAGACTTTTGGATCGCAGCCATTCTGACTGGTGTGAAATGGTACCTCATAGTGGTTTTGATTTGCATTTCTCTGATAATGAGTGATGTTGAGCATCTTTTCATGTGTTTGTTAGCCATCTGTATGTCTTCTTTGGAGAAATGTCTATTTAGTTCTTTGGCCCATTTTTTGATTGGGTGATTTATTTTTCTGGAATTGAGCTGTAGGAGTTGCTTGTATATTCTCGAGATTAGTTGTTTGTCAGTTGCTTCATTTGCTATTATCTTCTCCCATTCTGAAGGCTGTCTTTTCACCTTGCTAATAGTTTCCTTTGATGTGCAGAAGCTTTTAAGGTTAATTAGGTCCCATTTGTTTATTTTTGCTTTTATTTCCAATATTCTGGGAGGTGGGTCATAGAGGATCCTGCTGTGATGTATGTCAGAGAGTGTTTTGCCTATGTTCTCCTCTAGGAGTTTTATAGTTTCTGGTCTTACGTTGAGATCTTTAATCCATTTTGAGTTTATTTTTGTGTATGGTGTTAGAAAGTGTTCTAGTTTCATTCTTTTACAAGTGGTTGACCAGATTTCCCAGCACCACTTGTTAAAGAGATTGTCTTTAATCCATTGTAAATTCTTGCCTCCTTTGTCAAAGATAAGGTGTCCATATGTGCGTGGATTTATCTCTGGGCTTTCTATTTTTTTCCATTGATATATATTTCTGTCTTGGTGCCAGTACCATACTGTCTTGATAACTGTGGCTTTGTAGTAGAGCCTGAAGTCAGGTAGGTTGATTCCTCCAGTTCCATTCTTCTTTCTCAAGATCGCTTTGGCTATTCGAGGGTTTTTGTATTTCCATACAAATTGTGAAATTATTTGTTCTAGCTCTGTGAAGAATGCTGTTGGTAGCTTGATAGGGATTGCATTGAATCTATAGATTGCTTTGGGTAGTATACTCATTTTCACTATATTGATTCTTCCAATCCATGGACATGGTATATTTCTCCATCTGTTAGTGTCCTCTTTGATTTCTTTCACCAGTGTTTTATAGTTTTCTATATATAGGTCTTTAGTTTCTTTAGGTAGATATATTCCTAAGTATTTTATTCTTTCCATTGCAATGGTGAATGGAATTGTTTCCTTAATTTCTCTTTCTGTTTTCTCATTATTAGTGTATAGGAATGCAAGGGATTTCTGGGTGTTGATTTTATATCCTGCAACTTTACTATAGTCATTGATTAGTTCTAGTAATTTTCTGGTGGAGTCTTTAGGGTTTTCTATGTAGAGGATCATGTCATCTGCAAACAGTGAGAGCTTTACTTCTTCTTTTCCAATTTGGATTCCTTTTATTTCTTTTTCTGCTCTGATTGCTGTGGCCAAAACTTCCAAAACTATGTTGAATAGTAATGGTGAAAGTGGGCACCCTTGTCTTGTTCCTGACTTTAGAGGAAATGCTTTCAATTTTTCACCATTGAGGATAATGTTTGCTGTGGGTTTGTCATATATAGCTTTGATTATGTTGAGGTATGTTCCTTCTATTCCTGCTTTCTGGAGAGTTTTTATCATAAATGGATGTTGAATTCTGTCAAAGGCTTTCTCTGCATCTATTGAGATAATCATATGGTTTTTACTTTTCAATTTGTTAATGTGGTGTATTACATTGATTGATTTGTGGATATTGAAGAATCCTTGCATCCCTGGGATAAAGCCCACTTGGTCATGGTGTATGATCTTTTTAATGTGTTGTTGGATTCTGATTGCTAGAATTTTGTTAAGGATTTTTGCATCTATGTTCATCAGTGATATTGGCCTGTAGTTTTCTTTTTTTGTGGGATCTTTGTCAGGTTTTGGTATTAGGGTGATGGTGGCCTCATAGAATGAGTTTGGAAGTTTACCATCCTCTGCAATTTTCTGGAAGAGTTTGAGCAGGATCGGTGTTAGCTCTTCTCTAAATTTTTGGTAGAATTCAGCTGTGAAGCCGTCTGGACCTGGGCTTTTGTTTGCTGGAAGATTTTTGATTACAGTTTCAATTTCCGTGCTTGTGATGGGTCTGTTAAGATTTTCTATTTCTTCCTGGTCGAGTTTTGGAAAGTTGTACTTTTCTAAGAATTTGTCCATTTCTTCCTCGTTGTCCATTTTATTGGCATATAATTGTTGATAGTAGTCTCTTATGATCCTTTGTATTTCTGTGTTGTCTGTTGTGATCTCTCCATTTTCATTTCTAATTTTATTGATTTGATTTTTCTCCCTTTGTTTCTTGATGAGTCTGGCTAATGGTTTGTCAATTTTATTTATCCTTTCAAAGAACCAGCTTTTGGCTTTGTTGATTTTTGCTATGGTCTCTTTTGTTTCTTTTGCATTTATTTCTGCTCTAATTTTTAAGATTTCTTTCCTTCTACTAACCCTGGGGTTCTTCATTTCTTCCTTTTCTAGTTGCTTTAGGTGTAGAGTTAGGTTATTTATTTGACTTTTTTCTTGTTTCTTGAGGTGTGCCTGTATTGCTATGAACTTTCCCCTTAGGACTGCTTTTACAGTGTCCCACAGGTTTTGGGTTGTTGTGTTTTCATTTTCATTCATTTCTATGCAAATTTTGATTTCTTTTTGATTTCTTCTGTGATTTGTTGGTTATTCAGCAGCGTGTTGTTCAGCCTCCATATGTTGGATTTTTTAATAGTTTTTCTCCTGTAATTGAGATCTAGTCTTACTGCATTGTGGTCAGAAAAGATGCTTGGAATGATTTCTATTTTTTTGAATTTACCAAGGCTAGCTTTATGGCCCAGGATGTGATCTATCCTGGAGAAGGTTCCATGTGCGCTTGAGAAGAAGGTGAAATTCATTGTTTTGGGATGAAATGTCCTATAGATATCAATTAGGTCTAACTGGTCTATTGTATCGTTTAAAGTTTGTGTTTCCTTGTTAATTTTCTGTTTAGTTGATCTATCCATAGGTGTGAGTGGGGTATTAAAGTCTCCCACTATTATTGTGTTATTGTTAATTTCTTCTTTCATACTTGTTAGCATTTGTCTTACATACTGCGGTGCTCCTGTGTTGGGTGCATATATATTTATAATTGTTATATCTTCTTCTTGGATTGATCCTTTGATCATTATGTAGTGACCATCTTTGTCTCTTTTCACAGTCTTTGTTTTAAAGTCTATTTTATCTGATATGAGTATTGCTACTCCTGCTTTCTTTTGGTCCCTATTTGCATGGAAAATCTTTTTCCAGCCCTTCACTTTCAGTCTGTATGTGTCCCCTGTTTTGAGGTGGGTCTCTTGTAGACAACATAAGTAGGGGTCTTGTTTTTGTATCCATTCAGCCAGTCTTTGTCTTTTGGTTGGGGCATTCAACCCATTTACGTTTAAGGTAATTACTGATAAGTATGATCCCGTTGCCATTTACTTTATTGTTTTGGGTTCGAATTTATACACCGTTTTTGTGTTTCCTGTCTAGAGAATATCCTTAAGTATTTGTTGGAGAGCTGGTTTGGTGGTGCAGAATTCTCTCAGCTTTTGCTTGTCTGAAAAGCTTTTGATTTCTCCTTCATACTTGAATGAGATCCTTGCTGGGTACAATAATCTGGGCTGTAGGTTATTTTCTTTCATCATTTTAAGTATGTCTTGCCATTCCCTCCTGGCTTGAAGAGTTTCTATTGAAAGATCAGCTGTTATCCTTATGGGTATTCCCTTGTGTGTTATTTGTTGTTTTTCCCTTGCTGCTTTTAATATTTGTTCTTTGTGTTTGATCTTTGTTAATTTGATTAATATGTGTCTTGGGGTGTTTCGCCTTGGGTTTATCCTGTTTGGGACTCTCTGGGTTTCTTGGACTTGGGTGATTATTTCCTTCCCCATTTTAGGGAAGTTTTCAACTATTATCTCCTCAAGTATTTTCTCATGGTCTTTCTTTTTGTCCTCTTCTTCTGGGACCCCTATGATTCGAATGTTGTAGCGTTTAATATTGCCCTGGAGGTCTCTGAGATTGTCCTCATTTCTTTTAATTCGTTTTTCTTTTGTCCTCTCTGATTCATTTATTTCTACCATTCTATCTTCTAATTCACTAATCCTATCTTATGCCTCTGTTATTCTACTATTAGTTGCCTCCAGAGTGTTTTTAATTTCACTTATTGCATTATTCATTATATATTGACTCTTTTTTATTTCTTCTAAGTCCTTGTTAAACCTTTCTTGCATCTTCTCAATCCTTGCCTCCAGGCTATTTATCTGTGATTCCATTTTAATTTCAAGATTTTGGATCAATTTCACTATCATTATTCGGAATTCTTTATCAGGTAGATTCCCTATCTCTTCCTCTTTTGTTTGGTTTGGTGGGCATTTATCCTGTTCCTTTATCTGCTGGCTATTCCTCTGTCTCTTCATCTTGTTTAAATTGCTGAGTTTGGGGTATCCTTTCTGTATTCTGGCAGTTTGTGGAGTTCTCTTTATTGTGGCATTTCCTCGCTGTGTGTGGGTTTGTACAGGTGGCTTGTCAAGGTTTCCTGGTTAGGGAAGCTTGTGTCGATGTTCTGGTGGATGGAGCTGTATTTCTTCTCTCTGGAGTGTAATGAAATGTCCAGTAATGAGTTATGAGATGTCTATGGTTTTGGGGTGACTTTGGGCAGCCTGTATCTTGAAGCTCAGGGCTGTGTTCCTTTGTTGCTGGAGAATTTGCTTGGTATGTCTTGCCCTGGAACTTGTTGGCCCTTGTGTGGTGCTTGGTTTCAGTGTCGGTATGGAGGCGTTTGATGAGCTCTTGTCAATTAATGTTCCTTGGAGTCAGGAGTTCCCTGGAGTCAGGGTTTGGACTTAAGCCTCCTACTTCCAGTTATCAGTCTTATTTTTACTGTAGTTTCAAAACTTCTCCTTCTATACTGCACCATTGATAAAACATCTACGTTAAAGATGAAAAGTTTCTCTACTGTGAGGGTCACTCAGAGAGGTTCACAGCGTTACATGGAGAAGAGAAGAGGGAGGAGGGAGTTAGAGGTGACCCAAATGAGATGAGGTGGAATCAATAGTGGAGAGAGTGGGCTAGCCAGTAGTCACTTCCTTATGTGCACTCCACAACTGGACCGCTCAGAGATGTTCACGGAGTTATACAGAGAAGAGAAGAAGGAGGCAGGAGACAGAGGTGGCCAGAAGGATAAAAGGAGGAAATGAAAAGGAGGGAGACAGATCCAGCCAGTAATCAGTTCCCTAAGTGTTCTCCACCATCTGGAACACACAGAAATTCACAGAGTTGGGTAGAGTAGAGAGGGGTTAGGGAGGAGATACAGGTGACCTGGTGGAGAAAATGGAGAGTCCAAAGGGAGAGGGAGCAGTCAAGCCAGTAATCTCGTACCCTAGTGAAAAATGGGTCCTGAAGATTGGGTTCTTAAAGGTACAAAATTGGTAACAAATACATAAAAGCAAAAATTAAAAATCTAGAGTAGAGTTTGGAATTTCAAAAATGTGATGTTAATGAAAAGAAGAAGGAAAAGAAAGAGAGAAAAAACGAACAATGAAAAACAAACAAGGTCGCAAAAATTATAAAGAAACTAAAGGTACAAAATTGATAACTAATACCAAAAAGCAAAAATTAAAAATCTAGAGTAGAATTTGGAATTTCAAAAATACAACGTTAAAAAAAAAAAAAGAAGAAGAAAAATAAAGAGAGAAAACAAACAAACCAACAAAAACAATGTCGCAAAAATTATAAAGAAAATACAGGTACAAAATTGATATCAAATACCAAATAGCATAAATTAAAAATCTTGAGTACAGTTTGGAATTGCAGATATACAATGTTATATAAAAGAAGAAGAGAAAGAAACAGAGGGAAAAAAAAGAAAATAAAAGTCACAGAAATTATAAAAAAAAACCTATAGGTACAAAATTGATAACATATACCAAAAGGCTAAAATTAAAAATCTAGAGTAGAGTTTGGAATTTCAAAAATACAATGTTAAAAAAAAGAGGAAGAAGAAAAATAAAGAGAGAAAACTAACAAACCAACAAAAACAATGTCGCAAAAATTATAAAGAAAATACAGGTACAAAATTGATATCAAATACCAAAAAGCATAAATTAAAAATCTTGAGTAGAGTTTGGAATTGCAGATATACGATGTTATATAAAAGAAGAAGAGAAAGAAACAGAGGGAAAAAAAGTCACACCAATTATGAAAAAAACTATAGGTACAAAATTGATAACATATACCAAAAGGCTAAAATTAAAAATCTAGAGTAGAGTTTGGAATTTCAAAAATACAATGTTAAAGAAAAGAAGAAAAAGAAAGAAAAACAAAACACGGTCAAAAAATTATAAAATATATATATGAAGTTTGCTGAAGAAGAAAAAAAAAATAGGGTCTTTTTTTTTTTTTTTGCAAAGTAATAGTTATAAAAGTGAAAATTAAAGGACAATAGAGGACTTAAAATTAAAAAAAAAAGAAAGATTGATCGTAAAAATAGTAAAAATATATCTAGGTCTTTGGTTTTGTTGTGAGTATTGTGGGTTCAGTTCATTTTAGGCTAGTTCCTTAGTCCAACTTATATTTCTCAAGATCTATAGGCCCCTTCCTATGTAATCCGTAGTAACCACAGGGTTTTAATCTATGGCCTGTAGCTTCCAAGTCGTTTCCCTCTGTTATAGCTTCTTCTGTTTGCTGGTCTCTTCAGTGTCTGGTTCCGGCCCTGACACAAAGGGGACGGTGGAGGACGCTATTTTTTTAATTTTATTTAGGCTCACTTGTTCAGTCGCGCTGTGGGGAGGGAGGGAGGGATGCTGCAAACAGATAACACTGGCGTGCGCTCGCAGTGCCTCAGCCTCACTGGGTCTGCCCCCGCTCGCGGCGCGTGTAGCCTCCCTGCCCACACTGCTCGGGCTCTAGGTTGTTCCGCCGGGAACAGTCAGAGGCCGGCCCTGGGATGAGCTCCCAGGTCCAAGCCGCTCAGGTTCAGGCACTCGGGTAGTCCTCAGAGGCGCAGACTCGGTTGGGCCTGCGTTTTGTGCTCTTCCCAGATCCGAGCAGCTCAGGTGATGTGTTTGGCGGGCGCCAATGCTGCGACTTATCGCCTCCCCGCCACTCGGTTATCTGGGTGTAAAACTGGCGCACCTTCTCAGGCAGATGTTGACCGTCCAGACCCCCAAGAAATTTTAGTTAGCAAAGAAGCCTGCTTACAGTTTTATAGATAGTGTCTCTCTGGGGCTGCGATTGCCCCCTTCCGGCTCTGGCTGCCTGTCACCGGAGGGGGAAGGTCTGCAGCCGGCTATCTCTGTTCAGTCCTTTGTTCTGTGCGCGGGCCTGGCGGTGTCTTAGGTTAGGGCTGGCTTTTCGCGTGGTAGATATCCCACAATCTGGTTTGCTAGCCCAAATTATTTCGCTCAGATAGCGCTCAGAACATTTGGCCCGATTCTTAGTCTAAGGGACACAGCCCGCGCCGCACTTCCCTGCCCAGCCCCCGCTTGGTAATGCCGTGGGCAGGCGTCTGCGCTGCTTCTCCACTGGGGGAGTTACCGTAGGGCTCACAATCTGTGATTTTTAATTGTTTATTTTCTTTTTTTTCCTCCCTTTTATGTTGCCCTCTGTGCTTCCAAAGCTCGGCACAGATTCGGCAGTGAGAAGGTTTCCTGGTGTTTGGAAACTTCTCTCTTTTTAAGACTCCCTTCCTGGGACGGAACTCCGTCCCTCCCTCTTTTGTCTCTTTTTTTGTCTTTTATATTTTTTCCTACCTCCTTTCGAAGAGTTGGGCTGCTTTTCTGGGTGCCTGATGTCCTCTGCTGGCATTCAGAAGTTGTTTTGTGGAATTTACTCGACGTTTAAATGCTCTTTTGATGAATTTGTGGGGGAGAAAGTGTTCTCCCCGTCCTACTCCTCTGCCATCTTGGCTCCTCCCCCTCTTTGTTAAAAAAGGTATTAATATATAAGATCTCAGCCCTATCCACTTTGGGTTTTCACTTCTTTTCTAGGAAGACCCCCCACATCATGTAAAAATTAATATCAAAATTTGTCTCCCTTTTATTAATTTGTCATATGTTATCTAATTTGCAGGGCCCTAGACAATGAACCTAAGAGTGTGGAGGAAACAGTTTTATTCCTCCCCTATATAATTGAAAGCCACACTTCAAAATATTCTTTCTGGGGCATCCAATACTCAGGACCATGATAAAGAGAAGTCAGTTTTGAGTTCAAAAGTCTGGGGATGGGAGTACAGGGAGGAGAGATATTTCTGAGTGAAACAAGGAAATGGAAAACCAGAAAAACAGGGAGAGACTGGGAAAAACAGAGGCCCAGTCTACTTCTCCATCCACTCCTCACACTAGTATTGTGTTGGGGTTAACTCTAGAAGAATATGGAAGAGTCAAGTTCTGAGAGGTGTTCATTAGGACAAAATCTGTCTTGTTTTTCTTCTTTCAGGCCTTTCAATTTCTGAGATAACATGAAGAACTCTGTGGTTGTGAAGAGATTCAACAGGCCCGATCCTGAGTCCCTGATCAATCTCCCCAAACCATGGGAGTGTGGTCTCTCTAAAGGGCAAACCTAGAAGAAGGTCACAGTTGGTATTTCCTAGGTTCTCAGCCCTCACTGTCTTTTCACAAAGGGCCTTAGGACATGTGAATCTTCCCATTTATTTGGAATTCAAATGTCAGCTGTCCTTTAAATCCAATCATGTATAAAGCAGAAGTTTCCTGACTGCCCTCGCAGTATGATCTCTTCATTAACATCAGCAGCAGCAAGAAGAGGGACAGCAACACTGGTCACCTCTACTGTGGTTTAACGAAAGCCGATTAAGTGTCAAGTTCTGCCCTGGGCGTTTTAGAGACATTTATCTGACATAATTCTCTCAATGATCCCTGGAATAAGCATTATTACCCTTATTGATTAGGTGAGATATCTAGGTCTGATGAAACTAAGCAAGCATCAATACAGCTTCTCTGTTTTCTGAATTTATTTTATAAACTGAATCTCTTATCACCAATATAGAATTTAAAGGCCTTGGAGGGCTTAATTCAGCTATGAATTGTATCGATGAAATAAAAATTCATATTCTAAGGCAAGTCAAAAGAAATTTAAACAGAAAATATTTTCTCTGCCCTTTGGCTTCCTCTCTGCCCTCTACTGTGCATTATGTGTTTGCTTTATGCATGGAACAAACCTCGCCCTCGGCAGAAATACCTGCTCAACTATGAAAAGCAACTTTCTTCCAGCACCAACCAGACAACTCCTTAGGCGATAACCTTCCTTCTTTATCTTGTGAGGGATCATGATGATCCATGACTCATTACTTGCTTTGCTTGCATAGATCTGGATTGTGAAATTGTCAATAATACGTCATTTAAAGTACAGCCCTCAGTCTCAAAACCTTATATAACTGTGCTTTGACCTCTAATGAGTGGAACAGTTCTCAGAGCGTTCTGAGAGGCTGTTCCTGGGTTATAATCCTCAATCTGACTCAAGTAAAATTTTCCATTTCTTTCTTAGATTGACTGATTAAATTTTTTTTGCCAGCGTTTAATATTGAATGGCCTCACGGCACTGAGAGCAGTATTTTGTTCACAGATCTCAGTCGTTTGCTGATTGATTGATTGTTCTAGTTTGTACATGGGCATAGTTTACCTAGCCTTATTTCTGTAGCTGATATGCCACCTATCTCAAAATTTCCTCTTGAGCTATTTTGTGTTGTACTAGTTATTACTGGTTAGAGAGCTTTGAAAGGGAGGGATGGGTGGATCTTTAAAAATATTTTTTAGAGTCTATGTATTCCTAGCAGTAGTAGATTTTAAAACCTTAATCCATTTTCTATTTTGATAGCAAAACCTTGATATTATAATTTATAGATGCTTAATCCGCATTTACAAAAGCACACTGTTAAAAGAGAGTATATTTAGAAGGAAGACCCAATGCAAAGTGAGTGAGTGGACTTTCCTAAGTTTCACAGTAAATGGTTTCATTTGTTTAGATGGTGAATTAAAAGTTCAGATTCTGAGGTTCAGAATGTTTGCGTTATCAAGATGCTGCAAAGGAAAAAGAAGCTAGAAACCTCATAACCTGGCCTTGATGATTTGGGGGTTCTGTTGCAATCATGTGGGTATTCCCATTACTCTTGATATTATTGAAGTGTCAGAAATTACTCCAGGTGTTTCTCTTCTCGACTTTGACAGCCTGTTACTCAGGCAATGCCACATGATCAAAAAGTTCAGAGTCAAAATCCACAATCAGAATATTTATTTTATCATATCTTAGGATAACATTTCCTCTCCAAGATTACCAAAATATCCTGTGAACTTTTTACTTTGACTAAAGACATTTTTTTCTGTTAGTCATTTTCTATTTAAAGGTACAAGGAGGTCATTATAAAAAGCAACAAAAAGGTCAATACCTTATTTGCTTAATATGATATGTAAATTCTTGTTTTCAGCTGACTGAATAGCTCACTGCTACTTTAGTAGAATCTGGCAGCTCATGAATAAATGAAAATACACATGAATGTGATCTAAATGGTATTGTCTAAAATACAAAGATAGCTATATTTAGCATCATCACAATTGCATTTTCTTAGCCTCTTTGTTCAGATTTTTCAGATAATCAGTTTGTTGACAGATAGTAGCAAGTGCTAATACAAACATTTAAACATAAACGTAACACTTGCTCTTAACCAGCACACCTTTTCTTTTTTCTATTTTGTTCTTGAAAAAGCACTTCTTTTCTGACCATTTTGGTATGTTACTACTGCTGCTCTATAGATTATTCTCTAAAAGAGGAGATATTACATTCTTAATTGGGCGTAAGCCAATATCACCTTGAAATAAAAAATAGTGATAGATAATCAATACATCGTGAGACTGAGAAAATGTGAAAGGGGTTTAGTGTTGTAATCAAATATAACTTATAGAAAATGCATCATGTTCATAGTCATGACTGAGTTGCAAGTAACTTCCACATCAGTGGAAATGTATTTGTGGAAATGACTCATTTTTTAATTTTTACAGTACCAACTTGGATATATGTGGGGGCTGCAGAATAAAAAGAAAGGGGACCTGGGGAGATGCTGAACTTACTCTGGGGCCATAATCAAGAGTCCCAGGTGCTGCGGTTTGTATGCATTTTGATTAGAGGTGATGCTGTTTCTCCCAGGGATCGGTAGCTGGCCCAGGACAGAACCTAGTACACTAGAAGGTAGAGTGCTGCACATCCTCCTGTAATGAAAATCGTCTCCTTTCAGTTGAGGGTAAAAGCATCGCACTTGAGACTCTGATGGACTGCACTATGGGAACCAGACTATAGAAGAGTCGATTACACCTAACTAGTTCCTCCAGTGGAGAACCAATTCGCCAGTGATCGATTTTATACATAATGCACTGTCTAGGTCCTACTGAGGACACAAAAATGAGAATGATCCAGTTACTGTGGCACAAAGAATTCCTCTAAATCAGTTATCTAGGCCATCTTACTCCTATCATTGACTCTAGGGCTGTCTCTCAGTTAAAGTAGCAAAGTGGTTATTGGCGTAAAGGGAATTTTGTGTGCTATGCTGTGCTCAGTCAGTCATGTCCGACTCTTTGTGAACCCATACACTGTAGCTTGCCAGGCTTCTCTGTCCATGGGATTGTCTAGGCAAGAATACTGGAGCAGGTTGCCATTTCCTACTCCAGGGGATCTTCCCAACCCAGGGATCAAACCTGTGTCTCTCACGTCTCCTGCATTGGCAGGCAGATTTTTTATGAACCTCTGATCCCTCTGTTGGGGAAGGAAATTGGTTTATCAACACTTTTCCTCCATCCTCCCTGGATCTTTAGAGATACAATGTGAATAGCCTAACGGGTAAGATTTAGGTAAATTTCTCTTCTTCACCATTAGCTCTTCTCTCTTTTTTCTATAACCTACATACAACACAGTTTAACATTTTACCAACTTAAAATCATTTGAGTTGGCAATACTTGGGAATTGGATAACTCCATATATCTCCTTAGGTAGCTTGCAAATATCACTTACATTCATCTTCCTGTGTCATTAAACCATTCAATATCTGACATATGTGAAAGAAATGCATTGAATGAGATCTCAGTCATGAGATAGCCCTAGAAATGCAAGCTGAATGATAAATGAAGGATGTGGGTCAATATAATTAAACTCCTTTTCTTCTACCATCTATCTAAGATTCAGGGGATGTAATCTGGAGTTTTCAATGGTGAGGAGTATGGAAAGAATGGCACTTTCATACAATGGGCAGGAGGCTCAGAGGGCAGCCAGAGGTGGCATAACTTTCACTGGGCTCCAAGGGATGGGGAGGTCTTTGCTCTAGAAGGGAAAAAGGAGTGGGGAAAAGGGAGGTAAGGGGCTGGTAGAATTTTCCTAGAGGTAGCTTGGTCTCATCCCAGTTAAATGTTGTACTTTCTGTGCATCTCCTCAAAGCCAGAGCATCAGTTTTCCTTCAGAATACCAGAGAGGTGAGAACAGAAGAGGGAAGAAGGGAGTCTGATGTATTGGAGGAGCATAATATATACTGAGGGGAGGGGGCAGATTGAGCTAGAGGTTAGCTGGAAAGATTATTTAATGTGTGAAATACAAGTTTTATCAGATGCATCCATGGGCACTCTTTAACACACTTGTTCGATTGTGTACCCAGCTCATCTGCAATGTCAATTTTGTGAAGTCTTGAAACAGAATGCAATGTCTGAGGACTCTTATCAGCTTTGGATGACTTACTGGAAAAAAGGGAGGATTCTTCATTAGTAATCATGCAGATACCTTAAATCCAGGGGCTAATGTCCACAGTTGGCAATGGAAGAGATCTCACAGGAGGAGATTTTTGTAGATAGATCTTGATAGGCGAGAAGTCTGAAACCCTCTTATTTGGTAAACTTGGAAAATGAGATCCTACCTGCATTTAGGAATGCTACAGATTTTATTACTTAAAAAGTTCGAAATGAAAACCACAGTGGATTGATTTCTAGAATGAGGATGAAAATAACAATGCCCTCAGTTTACTTTGTTCCTTTAGTGTTTTCTATTGGGCAAGTTCATTTAACCACACGCATATCTATGTCTTCATTTAAAAATACTTGTAATTCTATATATTAAGCTTACATGACTGATTAATAACATAGTCAAGACTAGAAACTAAAAGTCTTACTAACTCCAATCTTTCCCTGGCCTATAGTTCAAGGACACAGGAAGAAAGGAGACAGCAATAGTAATACTAATAATAATACTATTATTAATAGTAATAATAATAATCTTAAAAAGGGCCATAGAGAAAGGGGTACTATTGAATCATCATAGTAAGTGTAAAGATGGAGGAAAATTACAACTACAAAGCAAAGTCTGTTATTCAAATCAGAATTTCTAACATTTACTATAAAGAAGAGTGTGAAATTAGTAAGGAAGTTTGATAAAGGCAGGTGATGGTTGATGGGTGGCTTTAACAGTAGGCCATTGTCCATAGACTCAAACCTAAAGCTTCAGAAGACTCCTCAGGAATCAGAGGCATGAAATCTACAGTTTTTATTATATCTTAAAATAGAAGGAATTACTTATGTCCATTTTAAGGACAGATGAATTAAGGGATGAATACTAAAAGCACTCATTGGAACCAAAAAGTAAATTGTAAAGAAAGATCAATCCCAGTTATTATCACTCGTTAGTTTACCTGCCTTCTATTTTCTGAGAAGCATAGTGATGGTTTGTGACAAAATTCTAAAGGTTAAAATAGTATATGGAATTATACACTGGTATTTGAATTGCTGGTTTAATACAATGGAATTTTCCCTGGGAAATGATTGTGATTTTCTGCTAAACATCTTTATCTCCTTGTTAATCTGCATATTAGAGAAATCTGTGAAGTTAACAAGTGTTCCCCTGTGAAAGTTATAGACATAAAATGCTGTATAAAGACATTCAGTTCAGTTCAGTCGCTCAGCCATGTCCGACTCTGTGACCCCATGCTGCGACTGCAGCTCGCTAGCCTCCCCGTCCATCACCAACTCCCGGAGTTCACCCAAACTCATGTCCATTGAGTTGGTGATGCCATCCAACCATCTCATCCTTAGTTGTCCCCTTCTCCTCCTGCCTTCAATCTTTCCCAACATCAGGGTCTTTTCAGATGAATCAGCTCTTCTCATCAGGTGGCCCAAGTATTGGCATTTCAGCTTCAACATCAGTCATTCCAATAAACAGCCAGGACTGATCTCCTTTAGGATGGACTGGTTGGATCTCCTTGCAGTCCAAGGGACTCTCAAGAGTCTTCTCCAACACCACAGTTCAAAAGCATTGTTATTCCTTCTCTCATTGGTGAGTTCAGCGAGCCTGCATTGAGCACAGGGCTGACTACATAATTTGCAGGCCCAGCACAGTATGGAAACGTGGGAGCCAGGGTTGGAGCTGCCCAGCGGAAAGTTACCTGCATGTAGATATCATTGAAAGATGTTGGTCTCTAGGGACGTCAGCCTGGAAGAGATGGAGATGAGTAGAGGAGGAGGCAGAATTGCTCAGCCACGTTAACATTTTGGCAAGTATGAGCCTCGCCAAGAGGAGGAGCCAGCAAAGAGTGTGGGAAGGAGAAGCTAGTGAGGTAGGAGTAAAGGAATCATTAAAGCTAAGAGAATAAAGTGCTTTAGAGGAAGATGTTGTCCCAAGTACTACTCCTGTTAAGAAACTTGGTCAGAGGGTCAGGGACAAGTGACCCTGAGACTCTCAGTGACCTTGACAAGACTGATTTCAGTGGAGTAAAGGCATGGAAGCCTGACTGGAGTGGAATGAAGAGTGAAAGAGAGCAGGGAAACGGGATGGAACCTGAGAGATTCCTCAAAACAGCTCAAGGGAGCTGTTCTTTTTGTTTGTTTTTTAATTTAAGATGGGAGGAACCAGAGCAGACAAAACTGTTACTGAGCACTGGAGTCTGTGGGCTTTGGTTGGAAGACTCTGCAGAAGTTTCCATGGGTATGCCAGATAAATATTTCAATAGTCCAAAGTTTATTTAGTATTTGCTTTTCCCATAAATTATTTGAAATCTGACCCAAAGATTTTCAGAATAAATGTGTACCATGTATCCAGTTTGATTCTTTTAGGTCTGTAGATAAGATTTGATTGAGAGCCCAACTTTGTACCAATATTAACATCTCAGACATATAATTTCCTGTGGTGCTCATTTCCTACTTTTTGCAGTGCCATAAAAGCTTTTCTTTCTACTAAATAAAGGAAGAAAAATAAATAATTTAGGAGTCATACCTGTCATCTCAAGTAGAGATTAGGTTGCCCTTCACAGTTCAAGTAGTGAAAAGCATGAAGTAACCGATTTGTTATGAGCAGTTTATTGCTTTTCACTGTCTCAAGGATTTAATTAATTCAGCAGCCAAACAAAATACAGGCAGGCATTGGGTTTCTACTTAAAAACTAGCAGCTTGACACAAATATGAATAGTTTCCTTATACTTTACAGGAACAGAAATAAAAATTAAGTACTGATATATCTTTGCAAAAATTTTTTAAATAAAAATTTCAGAGCAGTTTGCAAATATATGGTACTACTTTCTGGAAAGAATATTTAATGTGTGAAATACAAGTTTTATCTGTACAGCTTCAGAGTACAATCTGTGACTTTTATGAGTGCCTTTGGTGATGGTTAATAAGGAATTTCAGGTTGAAGGTGAGTATACACGAATATATGTGCCAGGCGAGTGCAGGATGGGGGTGTCCTATAGTCTGGGGTGGGGCATTACCGAGTTCCAGAGAAATGGTGAAGTAGGTGGTGATATTTGCCCTGGGCCCCTTTTCCTGAATCCGTTCCCCCTGCCATTTCCCATTTCTAACACTATCAATTTCCTCTTCTGTTTAAGCATCTGGTACCCTCATGATTGCTTCCACACACCTTTCTTAAACCAGTGCTATGCTAATAATAAAGGTTTAACAGCCAGCTATCTTTAAAAAAAGAAAAAAAAAAGATCTGGTTTGTAGCTTTGGCCATTTTCTGTGGTATACGCATTCCCATCATGGTGGATTTGAAGTCACCAACATGCGCACAGAGCACACTGAATGCAGAGTTGGAAACAGAGTCACCACCGTTGACTGTGAACCAATTGCAACATGCTGCCGTCAAAACCCATCCCCCGAAAGGGAAGGATAAGCTGGCTACTTCAAGAGTCAGATGGAGAGACCTGAAAAGAGATCCTTAGACTCAAGCTCCTTGGTATTTGGGGGCTGGGGTACAGAGTGGGTTATAATTTAAGATCTCTAGTAACCAAAAGTCCAGGCACACATCTACCATTTCCCAGCTCATCTTTGATCCTATTGTCAAAATAGAGATACAATTGCAATTTCTATTCATGAAGATCTGGGAAGTAAAAGTAATTTCACTCTGTACCATTAGAACTGCCACATTCTGACCCTCTCCCCTGTAGAGATTCAGTGACATGTGAATGATGGTTTTCCATTTTTAATGCCCTGGTTGAAATCAGGTCCAGGGGGAAGGTGTCACTCTCACAGCATCACTCACCCAGCAGTGTGAGCCATAAGCCCTAGAAAAGTATTGTGAGTCTACAGAATGGAGACAGACCTGCCAGGGTACATGAGCTCAGGTTAAGGTGGCAGGTGTGTGGCTGTTCAATTCATATTTTGGCAGGTGCAAGATGGCTTCTTTTAAAATGTAAAAGCAAAACAAAGCTGAAAATAGTATGTGAATCTGTAGCAATGGCAAATTGTATAATGAGGTTTACGTAAGTTTCTAGTTTCCATGGATTTGAGAAAATGTCTCTACATTTTGCTCCTTTTCCAGGACTGTCCAGGCCTTTGTGTTTTCTGACAACCTACTGCCAATGAAGTGGGCTGCTAACCTGCTTATACAATGAGCTGAGGGCAAGGGTTAGCGTGGGATGGACTGGGTTTTTTTTTTTTTTTTTTCTGTACTGATTTACCCTTAAGATACCAGAAGTTTGATGCATGACTATTTCTGTCTTATAAAAATGATGACTACATAATTCACCAAGCTTTTAATCCTGTGCTAGGCATTATGCTATGTCCTTTGAATATATTATCTTATTTCATTAATCTTATTAGGAGGTGACAAGGGGAGAAGAAATGTACATCCTCCAAAAGGGGATCTAATATATTTGGGGGCAGAATTTTTCTTTTGGTAAAAGTAATTGGTGATATTGAGTGGGGCATATAGAGTCCTGAGATGCAATGAAGACAATCTCCATCAATCCTATACCTTCAGAGACTCGTGTACTGCATTTATTTTCCCGTTTCCTGCGTACTTGTTATCTCATTTTTCTTTGATGATGAGAAGAGGTGTGCTCTGAATGGTCTCCTATAGCAAGCCCCTGAGATGTACCTGAGCTACAGAGGCAGGATTATTTATCTGAAAGTTTATGGACTAGGCACCTGACAAGTTTGTTCTAATTCAAAAGGAGTCAAGGAAACTGGATCGGGAGCTCGCTCACACATCCAGTAGTGTGTTAGGCACAGTGCCAAATCTACAGTAAAGGGAGATGCATTCCTGAAATCCCAGCAAGAAAAATATTGTCACACCTGGTGGAGATGTGCTGTGGAAGAGTAAGTAGAAGTTGCGAGACCAACCTGGAAAACTCAATCGCCAAGTATAAATTCGTTTAGAGAAGATGGTACCAAAATCTAAAACTTCAGATGGTTTTGGAAAATAGCATATTTTCAGATATGGGGTTTCCAGAGTAGACTGATATTTTGTCACTCAGCTATTACAGTGTAACAAGCTACTCCAAAATTCCAAATACGAGAACAATGAGCATTTGATTACTCTTGAGTATGGTTAGTGTGGCCTTACCTTGGCTGGACTCTATCATGTATCTGTGAAAAGCTAGGAGTTCAGTTGGGAGCTGGCTGGTCCAGGATGGATTCATTGACATGTCTGCTGCTCAGCTATAGTTGAAAGGGTGAGGTAGGGAGTACAGAGTCATGGGTCTCATTTCTCAGCAGAGTAGACTGAGCTTGTTTTCCTGGAAGTAGTAGGTTTCCAAGAGACAGTGGAATCTAATGGACCACTTGAGATCCAGGTTCGATGTTACTTCTGCTATTTTTTTATTTTTGCCAAAACAAATCACAGGACAGCTGAGATTCAAGCAGTGGAGAAAGAGACCCAACCTGCAGTGTAGAAGCAGACCCAACCTGGAGTTGTAGAATCACCATGTAAAAGCATGATCTAGAGTGGCCATTCATTGGGCCATCAATACAGTCAGTCTTCCATGGATATAAAATTAATAATTCCCCAGGAGTATAAGACCAGCTCCAAGCTAGGAAAGTGGTTGGAATTCATCTTTGCTCTCCTGCCATTTCCCATGTCTGTGATTCCTCCCTTTGTCCTTCAACAAGGTGACTAGACATACATCATTTAGGAAAGTCTAGCTCTCTGAGATCTGTTAAAATAATCACTAGCTAAAGTTTTGCTCTTTCCAGGTGTATATATATATATATTTGACTGGAGAGTTTCTAAAATCCCTAGCGATGGAATCTTCAGACACTCTATTTGGTGGTAAGATAAATTTAGAAGGTAGTGAATACAACCTACAATTTTCAAATTACCTTAATTACTCTTAAGACTAACCTTGTTGGTTTTGATTTAATTAATTAATTTATACATTAATTCATTCTGTTTTCCATTCTGTTATTTACTCCTCTCACGTGCTGGGGTTTTTTTTTTTTTTGATAGTTCAAAACATGTATTTATGAACACAAAATTACACTATATAAAACACATGCAATTGTATAATTAATGTAATACTTCAGAACAATATTTTACAGAGGGACATGACTAAATAGATAGTTCGCCTTTTTGTGGTTAAGTGTCATTGTGTAGTTGCTACATCTCTTTGGTTTCTTGTGTAGATAAAAGAAACACAAACCAACAATTTAAGTTTGAAAGGGGCACATTTTGTCAGAGTGTTCACCAGAAGTCAAAGACAGAAATAAGATCTGGCCTCAGGAAGGACTAAAACAGGGACTGGGGCTCTGAGGGACAGGAGACTTGGACTCTTCATCTCTCACCTGGATTTATCTGTTCAGATCAGCCTCATGTGTCTCCCTGTGTGTAAAGCTGAGTCCAAGGGCTAGAAATACAGCAGTAAACCAAGAAGACCTTGTCTTTACCTTCCTGGGGGCTACAGTCTTATGAGGGAGGTCAGAGGAACAAAAACAAGAAAGAAGTACATAAATAAAACAATGTCAGGTAGAAATCAGGGCTACAAAGAAAAGTGACATGAACAATGTATCTAGAGTCATGAGAAGAATTCTAGACAGGATATTGGGTAATGTGTCCTTGAGGTGATGACTTTTGGGCAGAAATTTGACTAGATATAAGTGTTGGAAAGACCATTTCTTCTTATTCCCCTAACTCCCAGAGAAGGAACCTTGTTGTCCAGCTTAGATTTGTGCCCAGCACTGGGAGAGCCTGGGGGTGAGGTTGGGGAGAGCAGAGTCTTGAGGTTTCAGCATAGCCACCCAGAATCTGAAACCATACAGATTGGTGGGAAGCCAGTCTAGAGAAAGAAAATATAAGTTTCTTAGAGCTGCTGTAACAAATTGCCACCAACTTGGTGTTTTAACACAACAGAAATATGTCCCCTCACAGTCCTGGAGACCAGAAGTCCAGAATCAAAGTGTTTCCAGGGTCACACTCCCTCTGAAGGCTTTGAGGAGAATCCTTACCCTCCTCCCAGCTTCTGGTGGCTCCTGGTGTTCCTTGGCTTGTGGCCACATCACTCCAGAATCTGCCTGTCTTCACAGGGTCTTCTTTCCCATGTGTCCCTCTGTTTGTCCTTTTCTGTCTCTTATATGGGCACACTGTTGGATTCAGGGCCCACCGTACCCCAATAATGTCCCATCTCACACCATCCATTAAGTACATCTACAAAGACCCTTAAGAACTCACCCGCCAATACAGGAGACATAAGAGAAGTGGATTCAGTCCCTGGGTTGGAAAGATCCCCTGGAGGATGGCATGGCAACCCACTCCAGTGTTCTTGCCTGGAGAATCCCATGGACAGAGGAACCTGGCAGGCTACAGTGTATAGAGTTGCAGAGTTGGACCCAACTGAAGTGACTTATGATTCATCACACAAAGACCCTATTTACAAGTAAGGTCACATTCTGAGGTTGTGGGGGGACACTGGTTAAGCCCATACAGGAGGAGAGAGTGGTTATTGGTCCTTGGGGCTTGGAGAACATCTGAGGATGTGCTCACTACCTGTACACTGTCCTGGGTAATGAGGATACAGGTGCTGGCCCCAGGGAGCTCACTGTTTAGAAGTGAAGACAAGTTTAGAGTGTTTAGAAGTGAAAACAAGTTCATCTAGGCTGACAGAGCAGTGAGAATGATAGGAGACTCTACAGTGCTACAGGAACCTAGATGGAAGTAGAGTGCAACCTCCCTGGGGTGTCAGAGACAGCTCCCCAAGGAGGGCATTTTGAATTGTCTTCTAAGAAGAGTAGAGGAGTTTCCAGTGAATTCTGGGTTTAGGATGTGAAGCAATCATTAAAGAAAGAAAGGGTGCCATGTGCTACTAATTTACTAACCCTTTTTTCAAAGGGGGAGAAAAGACTAGAAACTTGAGTATGTAATCCAAAATTAACATTGATTTGAAGCCCTGATATGGTAGGTGAGTTTCCGGCAGAGATATGTGAGTCCTGCCATAGACTCACAGCTGTTTTTATGATGTTCCCACTCAGCCTTGTGTCTCACCTCCGTCCCCATCAGTCCACTTCATTTAGAGCAGCTGCCGTTACCCAGCAAGGGCTTTTGCAGAAGACAGGGCATCTCACCAAAGGAGACAGAGTTTCACTTTAGGAAGGTGAAAAATTCAGGAGGTAGATAATGGTGAGAGTTGCAGAGTAGTGGGAATGTACTTAGTGCCACTGAACTCTACAGTTAAATATGGTTAAAAGAGTATGTTTTATATAATGTGAATGTTATCACAATAAAAAAAGAGAAATACATTAATATTTTTAAGTGTTGTACTGAGAGGCTTTTAGCTCTGTGGTTGCAGTCATGTCTTAGATATACCAGAATCATAACTCCTAACAGGATAGAAAAGGTTTTCACTCTTTGCTAGATGTTTCATATGGAGGGTAATTAGGTTCAAGAAATGCCAACCCAGATGTGTTTTGCAATTTTGTAGAGTGCAATCCCTTTGCCCACACTTGCAAAGGGGTGACATTTTAAGAGACATCAGAGACCCGTTCTGCATCTGAAGCCTTGAGTGCTTGCTTGAAACATTTCCTGATCTTCAGTTCCCTTTGCTAGTAGAGGGAATAAGCTACATAATATTAACATGAGTGTCTGTGGACACAGGACTTGTATTTAGCCATTGCTAGGCATCTAGACTTTTAGTCTCACCCCTGAATAGGTTTTCCTTCATTATTCCCTTGGCTTTGTCTATCATGATATTTGTGTGAAAACATCTTGTTATTTGAGATATAGAATGAGTCAATGGGACCCCACTACAGAATCAGAATATCTAAGAGGGAATTTGTTCCAATAGTGTGTGAGATCGGTTGTCTGAGCTGAGAGAAAAAGGGAAGAGTTAGAATAGATACATTTCAGAGAATTCATGTAATTACAAAGTACTTTTAATATGGAATTTAAACAGAAATTTTGTTGCTATGCTGGATGTGTGTGTGTGTGTGTGTGCGCGTGCGCATGCTTAGACACTCAGTCATGTCTGACTCTTTGTGACCCCATGGACTGTAGCCTGCCAGGCTCCTCTGTCCACTGGGATTCTCTAGGCAACCCACTGGAGTGGGTTGATATAAACAAGGCCAATGAAGAGAGATTTCTGATTATGAGATAGCTCATTCCTTTTTGGTCTTTATTGCATTTAGTGTTGTTTATAAAGCAAACTAATGCATTATATAATATCTTTGTTGTTCCACATAAAGTAGGTCTTTATACTAAACACTGAGGGTCTGGAGAGAGATTCCTGGGACTCACCGTTTTCCAGAGGCAAAGCTCTGGATGAATCCTCAGTGTCTGAGACCATCCCTCAGTGGGGAGCCAACAGTGCATAAGCCAGACATTAGCACAGTAGCGAAAAATCATCATGTGGATTTTCAAAGGCTAGGAAGGCTTTTGCATCCCTCCAAATTTCCCCCAACTGGTCTGAAATTAGCATTTTAGTGATCACAGCCCATGAAGGGAGTGGCTCATGAAGTGGTTACTAGTGATGCATAACAGTCTGGAGGATCATGCAAAGTGGGATACCAGATGATGCTGAGTGTCGGAAGAAACTGGGAAACACACACAAGGACCCTTTGGCAGCAAGTGAGGGCTTTGGGGTGGCAGACTCTGGCTTACATCCTGGCTTGAGTCCTTCTGTAAGTCATCTCTCCCCTCTAACTCTGGCTCGCCTGCTTTCAAGAGGAGTTACACCACCACTCATTTCCACCTCACTGTGACCGCTGAAGGCAGTGTCAGAACCCTGGCTTGCAGGAGACACTAAATGATATTCTCCTCTGTTTCCCAATTTCCTATACAGCCAGCTCTTTCACTCCATGTTCTTCTCACTAAGCCAATTTTGCACCTTGCCATCATCTAATGGTTTTCTTTGTTTTATTTATTGTGCGTGTCACGAGTGAAGATCACTTCATTTTTTCCCATCTGTGTGAGAGAGATATCCTGTTCGCTCCATTACTTCTGTGCTGCCCAACCACCAAGCTTTGTTCCGAGTTGGGCTTTCTCCTGGCTTCAGGTGTTACACCTCCAAGGGCTTGCTGGCGTTGCCACTTGGATGCTCTGCCATCTCATCAAATCCATCACCTGTTTATCTCAGATTGAATTTACCACTTCACCCCTAGAGCTGACTTTCTGTTCTAGTTTTTGCTTCATTTCCATCATTCTTTTGGCCATCAGGGTTGCACAGAATCGGACACGACTGAAGCGACTTAGCAGCAGCAGCAGCAGCAGCAGTAAGGGAACCAAGAAGGATCTCTGACGTTTCCTTCAATATTTTTGTATTAGACTTTGAATGCCATTGATTTCCCACTTCCCCCACCCCAGTGATCTTTGTACCTATTATTTCCTTTTTCCCCTCTTGTTTCATTCATCATTTACTCATTGAATATAATTGTGGAGCACCTCGTATATGTCATTGCAGCAAGTCTAATTAAATGCTTGTCATCTCATTCTTACACTCCTGTAATGATCTTGTAATTGATTACAGAAGTCTGACTCTGGAAACTGGATATCCTGGATTCAGATCCTGACTCTGAAGATTTCAGTGCAGGACTTTGAGCAAGTTAGCCACAGATTTCTCATTTATAGAGTGGCAGTCATGACTGTGTTTATCTCGTAGGGTGACAGGAGGAGTGAGTTAATATCTGTGAAGCACTTAGAATAGTGTCTGACTCAGAATAAGCACGATATAGATGACAAATATTAAGTAGGTCTTCTCTCCCTCTATTTCCTCTATCTGTGAGGATTTTTGAGTGCTCAACTGATTTTTTGGATTTGCTTTTTAAAAAATTTATTTTTAATTGAAGAGTAGTTGCTTTACAATGCTGTGTTAGTTTCTGCTATACAACCATGTGAATCAGCCATAAGTATACATATATCCCCTCCCTCTAGAGCTTCCCTCCCAACCCTCCCCGCCTTGAATTTGTATTTAATAAAGCTTCCATCAGATCAGTTTTCAGCTTAGTGGGTCCTTATTCCTTACAGAATAAAACCAGTTCCTTCGTTTGACTTTAAGGAGCCTGTATACTTTTGGCTTCACCTCCTGCTTTTCACAAGCTCTCTCCTGCCATTGTGAACTTATGCTTCAGGTGGGAGCAGCCCTTCCTATATGCATGGTCCTGTCCAGTGTCCATTGTTTTCCCTGGATACTGGCTGGCATCTCTTTACCATCCTCTGCTTGCTCTCCACTCCTTATCTATCATGCCTTTTCCCTCCCACCCCCAAATTGTATATCTCTTCAGTCTCACTTCTGCTAGGGATTTTTCTCAGAACACTCACATCCTTGGTGGTACACAGGAATTCTTAACAGCTTTCGTTTAGTCATTTATCTTGACTGTAGCACGTTGTACTCATTCCTGTGCTTTGTGATCTTCCTTACTAGATTTTGGCTCCACATCATCTAGGGTAAGAATTAACAAACCTTTCCTGGGGAGGGCAGATAGAAAATGTTTTTTAGGCCTATGGGCCATCTTGTCTTTGTCACTCCTGTCCACTACTCACCTGCCACTAGGACTTGAAAACAGCCAAATGAGTGGCTGCCTCCAATACAACTTTAGTTCTAAACACACATGGCAGGCTGGATTTGGCCTCTGGCTATAGTTGGCAACCCCTGATCTAGGGAAGGGTCTCTCATATCCTGAGATATTAAATAAAATGTTATTGATGGAATTATTTTGAATGTCAGAAGATTTTGATTGGATTTTGATGGCTCTGACCTTCTCCACAGGTGGGGAGGGAAGATTCACCCACTACTTAGAGCCCTACAGTAGCTGCACTTGGAAAAACCACAGAATTCTTGCTGCATAACCATCCTGGTTCTTTGTAGAAATCTTATCTAAACTCCTGATGGTGGAGAAAGGTGGGAGGTAGGGGAGGGATAGTTGCTAGGAGGAACGTCTCATCACCATGGAAACAGTTTCTGCATTCCCTCATTGGTCTGTGAAAACCAGGGTGGTTCACAACCAAGAAGCATCTGAACCTAACACTGTGAAGAGATAATGACTTTCAACAATACTAAAAAATGCACGCCTTAGTCACTGGCCCATGGGTTTCTGAATAATTTTTGTGAGTACCTGACCACCATTGTTTGCTGAATAGCCTTGGAGAACTCTTTTAAAAAACTATTAAACACAGAAAACAACAGTGATTGAAGTTTTGGATATTCTTTCTCTCCCTTTAAACTGTAGACTGATATTAGACAAGCATGGCTAATCAGATTTACCATTTCTTTACGCTTTATTACTTTAACAAATGAGACAGGAAAATTTCCTAATACTCAGAGCTCCTCAAGATTTCATGAAACTTTGTAAAAGATTTATTTTTTCTCCTCCCTGGAGTTTCTTGCTCAATTTTAAATAGTGATCATTTTAATCCTCACTTCCAATAGAAGATTAGTCTTTTTAAAATCTACCTTGCCTCTTTTTGCCATGTAATCAATTGCAGATCAGGCTTTTTGAGGGATGGCAAGTAATAATTACTTTCTATAATTAATTTAAGTCTCAGAGTCAAAGATCTTTGTTTCCCTGTGGGGAGGGATGCTGGAGGACTGAAGAAATGAGAGGCTAAAACCAGGAACTGGGAAGTAGGGCCCAGATCAATGGAAGTCTCATCAGAGTACAAGAATGGTGGATTTTAGCTTGAGATAACAGAATTAGGTTCCAGTTAAAGACACTGATGACTTGAATAGGGCTGCATTCTCAGAGAAATTCTGCCCAAATGTCTGGTCTAAAGACAGCCTAACCCCCAGAAACTGTACATGTGATGTTCTTATAATAAGATCGAGATATGAACACAGACACATGGAGAGGAGAAGGTTATGTGAAGATGGAGACAGAGGTTGGAGTGATGCATCTACAAGCCAAGGATTCTGGTAACCATCAGAAGCTGGCAGAGGCAAGGAGAAATCCTCCTCTAGAGCCCATGAAAACATCACAGCCCTGCTGACACCTTGAGTTTAGACTTCTGATTGTCAAGATCATAAAAGATCAAATTTCCCTTGTTTTAAGCCACTCAATTTGTAATACTTTGTTATAGCATCCCTTGGAAACTACTACAACTTATATTATTATTCAAGTAATATATTTTATCAAAAATTGATTCTTTTTGACAAATACAGATTCATTTTAAAAGTCAGTTTTACAGCAGTACTGAGCATGGAGAAGCAATGCCTTTTCCCACATATAAAGTTACGACAGCCGAAATATGAAAAGACGGTACTGATGATCCTGTATGCAGGGAAGCAAAGGAGACACAGATGTAAGGAACAGACTTTGGGACTCAGTGGGAGAGCATGAGGGTGGGATGATTTGAGAGAACAGCACTGAAACATGTACATTGCCATATGTAAAATAGATGAACAGTTCAAGTTCGATGAATGAAGCAGGGCACAACAAAGCCGGTGCTCTGGGACAACCCAGAGAGATAGGGTGGGGAAGGGCTGGGAGGGGGGTTTAGGATGGGGGGGAACATGTCTATACCTGTGGTCGATTCATGTTGATGCATGGCAAAAAAAAAAAAAAATCACAATTTTGTAACTATCCTCCAATTAAAACAAATTTTTTAAAAAGAAAAAAATTAAAAAAATCTCAACAACAAAAAAGAAATTATGGCCATAAAACCTGTTTGTCAGTGAACTACCCAAGGGTTTGCTTCAGCTGACCTCTGGATCACAGTTCAGTTTGAGCAGCTGGGTGCCCTTTGTACTGGCTTAACCCTCTCTTATCCAGTTGTTCGCTTGCTCAGTCGTGTCCGACTTTGAGGCAAAGAAGTTCCCGCTGAAATCTTTGAATTTCTACGTGGTTGGTGCATCAGGAAACTTTTTTTTCCACTTAATTTTTTTTTTTTAATTGAAGGACAATTGCTTTACAGAATTTTGTGGTTTTCTGCATCAGGACACTTTTGATTGAAACTAAGAGGCACATCAATCTGAACTGTCTTAGACAATAAGAAAACATATTATCTCAAGTAACAGGAAGACTAGAGATGATGTAAGCCTCAGAGACAGTATGTTCATGGCTCTGGATCAACTTCTCTGCTCTTTCCTCCACTCAATCTTTCTTCATAGGTTTATAAGTGGGCTTCTCTCAAAGCTACAAGACATAGTTCTTAACTGAAGGAATATGGTGGATTGAAGGAGGAGTAGGTGGGTGGTTAGAAAGGAGAATGGACCTGTCCCACATGGGTTATATAGAGTTTCCCTTCACTTGACTGGTCCACTTAGGACAGGTGCCCATCCCTGGACAAATAGCAGCACTTGCCAGGGGAAATGCTATGCTCTGGGTTCATGAACCATCCACTGATAAGCTTGATGTGCATTCACTGAGACTGGTTCAAATATTCTCACTGTTGCTGTGCTGTGCTCAGTTGTGTCTGACTCTTGCAACCCCCTGGATGTAGCCCGCCAGGCTCCTCCTCTGTATGGGATTTTCCAGGCAAGAATACTGCAGTGGGTTGCCATTGCCTACTCCAGGGGATCTTCTTGACCCAGGTATCGAATCCTCGTCTCTTGTCTCCTGCATTGGTAGGTGGATTCTTTACCACTGCGTCAACTGGGAAGCCCCAAATATGCCTGGGCTGAACTAGAAATCTGGACTCAATTAGAACTCTATTAGGAAATGTCATGGAGGGATTAGATGTCAAGCAGACAAATAACAATGACCTCAACACCCCTTTGACTACATAACACCTAACAACACCTTCTTCACATGAGTGCACTCCCTACCTCCACTCAGCCAGCACCACGTTTGGGAGTCTACTGCCTCCAGTACCCCACTGTCCATCACCAATTTCTGAATCAGTCTGAGTTGGAAGTCAACAGAAACAGACTCTGTTTATTTTAAGCAAAATAGCAGTTTATGGAGAGAATACTAGGTACCCTCATAGAATTGTTGAGAAGGTTGGAGCATGAGGTTTGGAAAACAGCCTCGATCAAGGAGGCTGCACATCAGAGCCACAGCAAAGTCTTGTCACAGTTTCACCCTGGCAAGGACAAGTGAAACCACTGCTGCTGGACCCTGGTCACCAGAGCTTGACGTGACAACACTGCTGCACCGGGAAAACGGATGCTGATGCTTCTTCCATGGCCCTCAGCTGGATTTCCTGTTCCGGTTTCATTACATCACTGTCTCCAGATGCATTTGATTGGCTTCCAGGAACTCTGTGAACACAGCTTTCTAGTGTTTTCAGCTTCCATAAAAAGAGAAAGGACCTACTTTATCTGGGACTCTTAAGGTGCAGAATTCTCTATACAGAGGAAGGAGGTGACACTGGGTTATTAAAAAGAAATAATGTTCATTTCAGCTGAGTATACACCTGTTAGTTGCATTTGCTCTGAATTCACAACTATGTTTTAATTTATAGCATTTTTCAAAGTTCAGTGTGTGCCTCGGTAATATCAAATACCTTTTATAAAATGAACATAAAATTCATCAAGTGTTATTTGTAGTTAACCTCTGATTTCATAACTCTCAAAGTAGATATTATGATCCTAATATTAATGATGGTGAGTATGATTAACTACAAAAATTACAGCAACTGGGATTTGGGCTTCCCTGGTGGCTCAGAAGGTAAACAATGTCTGCAATGTGGGAGACCTGGGTTCGATCCCTCGGTTGGGAAGATCCCCTGTAGGGGGGCATGGCAACCCACTCCAGTATTCTTGCCTGGAGAATCCCCATGGACAGAGGAATCTGGTGGACTACAGTCTATGGGGTCGCAGAGTTGAACACGACTGAGTAACTAAGCACAACACACACAGGATTTATGCATACTGTAAGACAGGCCCCATGCTAAGTGTTTCATCTGTAGAGACTTATTCAATCTTTCCCTTTTATTGTTCCAGTTTCATTCATGAGGAAACTGAGATCTGAGAGTTTGTGTAACTAGTCCATTCCTGACACTTTTTCCTGGAGCACACTCTAAGACTACGAAAAATAACAGTTGCATTAAAGCTGAGTTTGGGGCTTGGATTTGGCCCGTTTATAACTCTGCTTTGACTTTGACCTTTGGAAAGCTAAGTAGCTAAATCTTCCTTTCAGTGTCATTTGCAGCATCCTTGAACTTTTGATCAGCAAATTGTCATCACATAGTTTTCATTGTATCTAATTAATATATCAAATCAGTAGTGTGAACAAATTTTGTCATTTGGATTCATTGTCAATATCTGAATATTCACTTTTCACACAAAGTAAGCATTCCCGATGTAAGCTGAAGTGAAAGTTTCCTCATCAGTCATATGTTTAAATTCTATCAGTTGATTGAAATATTATTACAAGACTAAAATGCTTTAAGTTAATGGTGATTGCTAGAGTTGTTAGCTTTATGTACAAAAAATTGTTACTATGGACTTTAAAGGGGTTAAATAAATAGGGAACTAGATAGTTGATATGAATTAACTGGATTCGTTAGCTAAATAACTTCTAAAAGGTTATTATTTACCTTCTGAATAAAAAACCACTTGTAGAATTTTCAATAATAACCCAAGATGGAATAAAGAATTTAGATTATATCATGATTCTACTCTTCAATACTTTGTTTCTTATGCTGCAATTCTTATTTTAAAAGTATAATCTTTAGATAATATACAGAATTTTTAGTCATTTAATTCAGTTGAGGCCTGCATATTTTAAGAAAAACAATCCTCTTGGGAAGTTTTCATTCTGAGAGGAAGAATTTTAAGAAGGAGAATGTCAATATTGTCACCTCAAAATTTTGCAAGGAGGAACAAACACTCCAAAATTATGTACAACAACATCTAGGATGACTCATCCAGACAGAGTAAATTTAAAGAGCATGAAGAAAAGGAGAAAGTACTAGGAAAGCCTGTGTATGTACCTAAAGCATATAATATGCTCATGAATCAAACCTTAAAACATAGACTTTACCAAAAAATGCCTGAAGAAGACAATTTCTTACACTTTTCATTCTACAGAGTATAGAAATTAAAACAAAAAAATCCTAAAAAGTCAGTGAATTGATTTCTCTGGAGTTTAAACTGCCGATCATTTTTAGTAATTGACATTGAAGGGTTTTTTTTTTTTTAGGTTTTCCAGGTCTATGAATCCAAAGGTAAAAAGTCCCTTATAAAGAATATGCTTCTGAAAATAATTTTCCTATGTTACATTCTGCTGTTCATTAAAGGGTTAAAAATATTAGCTAAGCCAAAGTGACTGCTCACTACAGCACTGTAACTATAGCGGGGATAGCTGACAAATGGCAATATTAAAAACTGTGTTCCTGAGTTTTAAAAATTTGAATCCTAAAACTTTTAGTAATAAAATCACAATTTGGGGGCTAAAATTTCATATTTATACTCTAAAAAAAAAGAGTTTTTTCTTTGAGAGCTATATCTAGCTTTTGTCTTAATTTCCAGCCAAGTACTGTTAATAGCTTGGCCATTCAACATTAACACAAAAGCCTGTGTCATGTGCTCGCCTATCACAAAAATGGCTCTGGCATGTCTAGAAGGCTGGACATGCATTTCTTAAAACTTCGAAATTACAAAGTGCTTTGAAGGCACCAAAAGAGTGGCTGAAGCTCACCAACTCCAATCCTGTCTTTCTTCACTAGTGGTTTTCTTTTTCTCCAGTGTTCTGTGGACCCACTGGGGCTTCCCTGGTGGCTCAGCAGTAAGGAACCTGTCTGCCAATGCACGAGATGTGAATTCTATCCCCTGGTCAGGAAGATTCCCTTGGAAAAGGAAATGGCAACCCACTTGAGTATTGTTGCCTAGGAAATCACCTGGATAGTGGAGCCAGACAGGCTGCACTCCAACGGGGTCGCAAGAGTTGGACACGACTTTGACTGTGTGGATCACAATAAACTATGGAAAATTCTGAAAGAGATGGGAATATCAGACCACCTGACCTGCCTCTTGAGAAATCTGTATGCAGGTCAGGAAGCAACAGTTAGAACTGGACATGGAACAACAGACTGGTTCCAAATAGGAAAAGGAGTACGTCAAGGCTGTATATTGTCACCCTGCTTATTTAACTTCTGTGTAGACTACATCATGAGAAACGCTGGGCTGGAAGAAGCACAAGCTGGAATAAGGATTCCTGGGAGAAATATCTATAACCTCAGATATGCAGATGACACCACCATTATGGCAGAAAGTGAAGAGGAACTCAAAAGCCTCTTGATGAAAGTGAAAGTGGAGAGTGAAAAAGTTGGCTTAAAGCTCAACATTCAGAAAACGAAGATCATGGCATCTGGTCCCATCACTTCATGGCAAATAGATGGGGAAACAGTGGAAACAGTGTCAGACTTTATTTTGGGGGGCTCCAAAATCACTGCAGATGGTGACTGCAGCCATGAAATTAAAAGACGCTTACTCCTTGGAAGGAAAGTTATGACCAACCTAGATAGCATATTCAAAAGCAGAGACATTGCTTTGCCAACAAAGGTCCATCTAGTTAAGGCTATGGTTTTTCCAGTGGTCATGTATGGATGTGAGAGTTGGACTGTGAAGAAGGCTGAGTGCCGAAGAATTGATGCTTTTGAACTGTGGTGTTGGAGAAGACTTTGAGAGTCCCTTGGACTGCAAGGAGATCCAGCCAGTCCATTCTGAAGGAGATCAGCCCTGGGATTTCTTTGGAAGGAATGATGCTAAAGCTGAAACTCCAGTACTTTGGCCACCTCATGCGAAGAGTTGACTCATTGGAAAAGACTCTGATGCTGGGAGGGATTGGGGGCAGGAGGAGAAGGGGACAACAGAGGGTGAGATGGCTGGATGGCATCACTGACTCGATGGACGTGAGTCTGGGTGAACTCTGGGAGTTGGTGATGGACAGGGAGGCCTGGCGTGCTGCGATTCATGGGGTCACAGAGAGTCGGACACAACTGAGCGACTGAACTGAACTAGCAACTGAACAGCAGTGACAGTGGAGCCACTGGTAACTTTTGCTTCTTTGCTCAACCCAGAGTACTACTCGTTAATTTGATAAAAATTGAAAAACTGGTAAAGGCTAAACTAGACTTCAGCTTCTACTAAATTGGGGGTGACAGGGAAGCATTCACTGCACCATCAAACTGGGCCACTAGGTGGCACCAAAAAGTAAGCGCCAGCACCGCAGGGAACTCAGATGAGGAGGTAACCCGTGTCTAACCCTTTACAAAGAGAAAGCAAAAGATAGACAATCATTTCTTGAGAAAAATGGACTTTGCATTAACCTGTTCATTTTCTTGCTTTGTAAAATTATGGGAATCAGTGATTGAGGAGCCAGGTTTGGACTAGAGAGAAGATCCCTTCAACTCCTTTAACCTTGACCTTGTAAGATCCTCCTGGGGTCAGTAAGCTCTTAGTTAATTAGACAAAAATGATGGTTGCTGCTGCTAAATGGCAGTATTTATTGTGTGCTTAGGATGTACCAGGGCGCTGAACTTTGTGAATTGTATGGATTAGTTTATAAGTTTATTTTTCTTTCTTATTTCACATGAGAATTTTATAAATACCAACATTGTAACTAAAATCATTATTGTGATAGTTTTATACCGAAGGAATTTGGCATTGTAGAGGCTGAATGACTTATACAGAGTCACATCTCAGGTAAGTTGTGTAGCTGGGATTTGAACCCTCCACTCAGCCTCTGGAACCTGGGAGCTTCATTGCAACACCATATACCACTTCTGAACTCCTCTTCCCAGCTATGAGAAGTAAGTTTATTTCCATGGGGCTTTTTGTTAAAGAAGAGCCTCCCTGCATAAAGCATATAATCTATTTAACAAATTATTCTTCTTGCTATGGGGCTTCCTAGCGGTAAAGAATACACCTGCCAATGCAGGAGACACAGGAGACGTGGATTCGATCCCTGGTTGGGGAAGATCCCTTAGAGGAGGAAGTGGCAACCCACTCCAGTATTCTTGCCTGAAAAAACCCATGGACCAAGGAGCCTAGTGGGCTACAGTCTACAGGGTCACAAAGAGTTGGACATGACTGAGCAACCATGCAAGTACTTCTTACCACATTGTTCATTGGGGAAACAATGATAAAGGTCACTACACTTATCACCAAATTTTAAGGTGAAACCATGTCTTTGAATATTCAGAAGCACAATAGTTTTGACCAGAAACTCCCACTGGAGTCCAGCAGAGCCAGGGCAATTGCTTTTTTAGCTCACAGTCCCTGGACAGCAATCTCAGGAGCCATTCTTTGTTTCCTGTGACTGTTGTATTCTTGTTTTTACTGTCAGACAAGACAAGGAACCCTTGATTGGATCTTCCCTCTCCTTTATGAGACCATGAGTGACTACCCTCCAAGTCAACAAGCCGGCCTGCCGCGGCATGAAGTGTTCCCAATGTCCCTTTTATCACATCATTCTTAGGACAAATCAGCACTTTGTGGTTGTCATATTTCCCCTCCTTTTAATCCTTTGGTTGCTATAGTTTTTCTTGCCTTTATCCTAATCTCCACCTATGTACAGAATTCACTCTCTCTCCAATTTCTTAAACTTTTAAGTATTTTCTTTGAGCTGAACATTCTCTGTCCCTGTCAGTCTCTCTGGCATTTCTGGTTGAATCAGCCCTGGGGCTGGGCTGAGGGCTGCTTAAGTTGACCCATGGAGCAGCTGGGACCTCTGAGGCTCAGGAGTGACATGGCAGCAGGTGGGGATAACCTATGCAAGCCTAGATTTGTTGGTAGATGTTCATTGGGTCCACTCTCTGTTAGTCATTGTGTTGACATCATACAACACCAGGGGGCTTCCCAGGTGGCGCTAGTAGTAAAGAACCCACCTGTCAATGCAGGAGACATAGGAGATGCAGGTTTGATCCCTGGGTCAGAAAGATCCCCTGGAGGAGGAAACAACAGCCCACTCCAGTATTCTTACCTGGAGAAGCCCATGGACAGAGGAGCCTAGCGGACTACAGTCCATAGGGTCACAAAGAGTAGGATACGACTGAAGTGACTTAGCATGCATGCATACGACACCAAGGGTGATGATCTGGTCCCAGTGCGGGGTGTCTGTGTGTTTACAGGCTGGGCCTGGGATAGGATGGTGGGGGGTAGTTACGCCTCCACAGATCTGACATGAGCCTCACCCTTGGTCATCTGCACTGTGATCAGTTCACCGAATGCTGCTGGTTTTGCTGTGTGCTGACTGTATGGGTTTCTCCTGTAAGGTTTATGAGAATCAGCCTGTGACTGGTGTTTCTCTCAGCTCTTAGCCACTGCTAACAGCCAGTGTTGTGCATTTCCATAGCTAAGGCATGGTGCTTGAGGAATGCAGTTTTAGGGTGGCCAGGCAGGTTTCTTGGGGATATTTTCTTCCTAGGACATCTTAGCATAGATGGTCAGTTTCCATGATGCTGGGCTACTATTGCTTCCCGAGGCAGCCAACTCTGAGGTGATGTTGAAGAGGCTTGAAATGTACTCTGAGGGAAAAACTGAGAGTTACGTCTGGATTTTTGAGGGTTTAAATGTCAAACTATGATTGTTAGTGTTTATTCAGTGTGCAGTAGTTTAAAATAATACCAATTGTTTGTTCTGATTAGAAAATCCATGTGTGATCTTTGTAGCCTATGTACAGAGAATAATAAGAAAAATTTTGACATTGTCAAGGTGACTTGGTCTAGAGTACGGCAAAGTTGGGGTGACAAGAAGAACTCAGATTTGAGGTGGATTTTGAGGATAGAGGCTTCAGCACTTATTCAAGCCTTTTTCAATGAATATTATGACAGAAATATTTTTTCCAAATTTACAAAACTATTTCTGTATCTTTAGCACTGCAGTTTTTAAGGACTGGGATGATATGATGTGATATGGAGACAAAAAGGGGGCAAGATGAATGAGAATTAGTTAGAAAGCTGTGGAAATCAGCAGAGAGGGGTAATAAGGACTCAGACTGAACTGGCAGCTGTGACTGGAGTAATGAACGATGAGCCAAACACAAAAGAATAAAGAAGTCTGATGACTGACATGGAGACAAGGGCCCAGGGAATAATTCATTATCTCCATGCTGGAGATGACTGGGACAGCACTGTGAGTGATTCTGTGTTGCCAGAACAAATGGCTGGGGCAAATAATAACTTCAGAGATAATAAGTAGGACCTGTCATTCTTGGTAATCATCCTCCGGAAGCAAAAACAAAACAAAAACTGGCCATGGCAAATTTTCTCTTAAAGAAATGGCCCATTTGCAGCTATTAAAAGCAAAGATTACTCAAGGTTCCTTTCAGGTTTTGTTACTGCTGTCTGCTCATTACAGGCAATGTATTAGTGGAATTGTTGGGGGCCATTTTGGAGGCTGGCAACCACAGGTGGCCTCCTGCCTTCTCAGCTGGTGAACAGTTTGTACAACTAGCAGTAAAGCACAGCAGGGAAGTCCAGTGAAGAGAGAGACCCAAGTCAACTTAGGATACCCAATGCTATAAAGGCTGGGCTGAAATACAGTGTTCCTTTCTCAAGAACAGCTTTATGGTTCCTTCTGTTTTGTCCATACTCAAGAATCCCACAGATTTGCCTAGTAAGTACCTACCTGGAAAACCGAATTAGTGGTAGGTGAATGAGGGAATAAAATAGAAAGCTGGAGGGCTTGTTGGAAGAGTAAAAATAAGCTGACATTGCCATGAAGTAGCTCTGTAATTTGGCTTTTTGCTGGGTTGCTCTGACCAAGGATTTGGAGGCAATGAGGTAGTAACCACTGGCTAAAATTGGGATTGGGATTATCCATGAATTTTTGTTATCCACTGACTCCCTGTCCTCTGTTACCAATAATAATGGAGATTTGGTTATGTCATCAGAAGATGGGGGTGCCACAATACCTGTGGTAACTAGCTTCCAGGCTTAGGGTAGGACAGTGACTTCTGGACATGAGAACATAAATCTCGTTGGTCTCTTTCCAGGTTCTCTGCATCAACTGCAGCTTCTCCCCAGTTTAAACAGAAGACCCTTGAGCTGAAAGTGGCAGCTTATTGCTGGTCTCAGAAAAGCAAGCAGGCAATTGATAGAAGGGAGAGTCAGGGGCACTGTCTGCAGGGAAAGAGGACAGGTGAGCAGGCGAGACCCTCCCCCTCGAAGCAGGACTTTTGGTCCTGATCTGGTCATAGGGTTGGTGTGGAGCTAGGGGGATGTGACTACAACCCTGGCTTCTGATCAGGGATTTGGATGGAATCTGTAAAGATGTAGTATTGCTAGTCATGGATGCTAACTAGATTAGCCTTAACTACTATGGATCCTAGGCAACTGTTTCATTACTTTGTCAGGAGAATAATTAATAATCACTTTGCCAATAGCTGTGATTTGATGCTTCATTTTGTTCATATGAAAAGTTAAACAAAGACAGATTTTAATCCCTGTGACATCCCTAACCCATTACTATATTCCCAGGTGAATCCCTATGTTACCAAAACGTGGGATCAGTTCAGTGTAAGTTAGTTAAATGTGTTGTCTGGTGTCATTTATTAAGTCCTTCATTCAGCAAATATTTATTAAAGTATACTGTGTTTGGGGCTCATTGCTAGGAAGGGACTGACAACTAGGCTGAGCCTCTTAGCTCAGAAACCTTTCTGGGAGAGATTAATTGTAGACACATGTAATATGAACAAGCCATGGAGTGGGTCTAATGTTTCACTGTTCAATGGGATATTTGAGAATTAAATTTTTCAGACTTTAACTTCATGCTTCTTAACTTATGTCCTTCCTGCTTATTCTTCTCTATATTTCCCCTTGACTGGGCCTCCTTTCTCTTTTTCCAATTTATTGAATCATAGTTGAATGCCTTTTTGCTCTGGAAAGTTCTGTTGTAATGACACAGACAAAGTATATTCATGTTTCACCTTCAGTATTGAGAAGCTACAGGCAGATTAAATTGTTCTAAACTGAAGCATCTTAAATGTAATAGAAGAGCTCATCCTTTACAGGAATGTTCTTGCAATGAATCCTTTGGTAAATAGAAGGATCCTTTTGTGATGTAAATAGCCATCCTTTATCTTATCTGTTGACACGATCTAAATTTAAAATAGGCTGAAACTGTTTTATAACCTTAGAATGAGATTGGAAAACTCATCACTTTGAAAAATGACTAGCTTGTAATAAGAATTCTATGTAAACACAATTGTCAACTCATTTTCAGGTTAATGACGAGTGTGGCAAATGGGCAGTCAGCACTGGGATTACATTATGTGTTGCACAAAGCCTCTGAAAGAATGTTTCCATCTTTTAGAAAAGTTTTTCCGGGAAAGCAATGATGAAGTATGAATATGAATTTTGTACCTGAAAATGAGAATGAGCTCTAGTCTTTCTTTTAAAGTAGATTACCAGTTTATTATAAAAGGATATAACTCAAGAATGGCCAGATGCATAGGGAAAGTCATGGAGAAAGGTCAGGCATTGTCCATTTCTCTCTGAACAAACCACCGTCTCTGATCTGTATGTGTTCACCAACTTAGAAGCTCTCCCAACCTCATCTTTCTGAGGTTTTTGTTGTTGTTGTTTTGTTTTGATTGAGGTATAGTTAATGTACAATATTATATAAGCTCCAGGTATGCAACACAGTGATTCACAATTTTTAAAGGTTATTGTTCACATATAGTTATTATAGAGTATTATATGTAAGCCTTGTGATGTGCAGTATATCTTTGTATCTTACTTTTATACATAAGAGTTTGTGTCTCTTAACTCCCTACCCCTATCTTGCCCCTCCCCTTTTTCCCTTTCTCCACTGGTAATCAAGATCTTGTCCTCTGTATCTGTGAGTCTATTTCTGTTTTGTTATATTCACTATTTTTATTTTTTAGATTCCACGTGTAAGTAATATCACACAGCATTTGTCTTTCTCTGTCTGAGTTATTTCACTTAGCATAACACCCTCCAAGTTGTTGGAAATGACAAACTTTCACTGTTTTTTTTATGGCTGAATACTATTCCATTGTGTATATGTACCATATCTTCTTTAGCCATTCATCTGTTGATAAACACTTAGGTTACTTCCAGATGTGCCCTAATCTTAGTACATATTTTTAGTGGATCAATATCTGTCTTTTTAATATGGTTGATACAGTTTTCAGGTTTTCTGGCAGTGAATGTAATTATTGACACTCAGCAGTGAGTGGCTAGATCAGAGCATTGGGGAAGTTTTAGTGAAATGTGCATGTAGAGGTCTAGAGTGATTCAGAAGCAGATAGCTCCACTTCTTCTCAGAAATTCAAGTTCCCCCAAAGCTATCAATTTTCAGCTCTTCTTTGAAATTGTTCTATGAAGTAAAAGTTATCTTTTCTTTGTATGTCTGAGAAGAGCAAACCCTAAAAAAGGTTAAAAATACTCTAAGTCCTTCCTTTGAAAAAAAAAGTGCTTTAATTAGGAGTTGAATTGTTTCATTTTTTTTCTCAGCAGAAAACCACTGTAATATCTAAAAGTTAACTAGTATTATTCTATCTTTGTGGTTGAAAGTATATGGGCTAGGGTATAGTCTATCTTTGCCCGAAACATCTTAGTGTTTTCATATCTAAGTTCAGAATGTTGTGTTCAGTTGCCTACTTATCTCTGAATTTTTTGCGACCCTATGGACTGTAGCTCTTCAGGCTCTTCTATCGATGGGATCCTCCAGGCAAGAATACTGGAGTGGGTTATTATTTCCTTCTCCAGGAGATCTTCCCGACCCAAGGATTGAACCGTGTCTCCTGCATTGCAGGTGGATTTTTAACCACTGAGCCACCTGCGAAATCCAAGTTCAAGATAGTTAAGGATATAAATAGAATTAGTAAGGTAAAAATTATTTGATGGGTCACTACACTACTTTACTATGACTTGTTTGTTATTAGTGTGCTAATTAGAAATAATTTTAGGATAATTAATAAAGGTTGAGTCAGCTCTCTACTTGGCAGCACTGATCATTGTTTCTTTTGCTGGAGAGAATTTAGAAAAATTGCCTGACATGCTATCCAGAGAAAATCGCTATTTGTATGTTGATATATTTTCTTTCAGTCTTGGAGAAGGAAATGGCAACCCACTCCAGTGTTCTTGCCTGGAGAATCCCAGGGACGGGGGAGCCTGGTGGGCTGCCATCTATGGGGTCGCACCGAGTCGCACACGACTGAAGTGACTTAGCAGCAGTAGCAGCAGCAGTAGTATATATATAATTGAGGGTTCCCTGATGGCTCAGATGATAAAGAATCTGCCTGCAATGCAGGAGACCCTGGCTCGATCCCCGGGTCAGAAAGATCCCCTGGAGAAGGGAATGGCTACCCACTCAAGTATTCTTGCCAGAAAAATCCCATGGACAGGGAAGCTTGGTGGGCTATGGTCTATGGGTCACAAAGAATCAGACACAATTGAAGTGACTGAGCAAGCACATCAAATTTTACCAATACTCATGTCTAGTTAATCATTTGCTTTTGTTTGTAAAATTTTTTGATGTATGGAAATGTTAATTTTATATCATCAAATATAAGTGATCTTTTTCTTTGTGATTTTTTTTCTTCTATCAAAAATCCTTCCTAGAAGTATTCTATAACTACATTTTTCTAGGTCTTAAAAGCATTCTTTAAAAATTTTTTTTCTTTTTTAAATGTATTTATTTGGCTGTCCTGGGTCTTAATTGCAGCACGTGGGATCTTTGATCTTCACTGCAGCATGTGGGATCTTTAGCTGTGGCATGTGGGATCTAGTTCCCTGATCAGGGATTGAACCGGGGCCCCCTGCATTAGGAGTGTAGAGTCTTATCCACTGGACCACCAGGGAAGTCTCTAATTTTTTTCCATTTAACACTTTGATTCAGCCTTTTTCCAGTTGTGTCTTTGGTGACATTGGTTCTCTGGAGTTACAATAGGTGAGAGGCACAAGTTTTTTATGGTCAAACGTTTGGAAACACAAGATTATATATTACGGTGATTAAAAAAAATGCAGGACTCCTCAGAACATTTAAATGCTAACATACATTCTTTCATTTATAGAGGTCAAGCAGAGAAAGGATGTAACTAGACTTGTTTCATCAACAGATCCTTTTTGTTTCCCTGAGTACTTATTGAGATGAAATTCCTCAGAGCACAGTTTGGGCAACATGGCACTGATCCACAACCATCCATCCACACAGCCAAATGTCATTATAACTATGGGACAAGGTGAGCCTCCAGTTTAACTTTTCTCTGAATTCATTCATCATCTGTTTGAGCCTCAGAACATCTTTTATGCTATAATCATTGATTTCCTTATTGATTTGTGAATTTGAATATTCTTCCTTTTAATCTAAGTTGAGACAGATTGGAAAAGGATAAAAAAGAAAATGTAGAGAAGCAGCAGGCTTGCATCCCTACAAACAGAACCTGAAGGCAATTACATTTCCAAGTATTATGTTAATAACACAAACTGTGTTTAATAGTCAGACACAGGGAAACAGCAGACGGGCTTTAATTAAAGCTTCACATCGGTTTTCTAAATAGCCTTCTCATCACATGAACAGCTGCTTCATGGAACCCACAGAAGAAAAATGTTTCCATTTGAAAACTTCCTGGAACAAAATGTAAAATTTCATCCAATAGCAGTTCTCAATATTGGGTTTCTCTGAGTGGCTTGTAGCTCCTGGATGGGGTATTACATTTTGCTTATTTTGGAAATTCTTGAGTGTTTTATTGGTGTCTATGTCTGATTGAGTGCCTTACATCCATCAGACTGAAAACATATATCACTGTGTGTAAAATGCCAAGATTAAAGAAAAAACACTAGTTTAAAGAAAAAGGTGATGACTTTAGATGAAAGAACTTTAAAGGAAAAAAAGGCATCAAGTGATGAGGACAAATATTAGGGAATTTTAGAGTTTACTTGCTGTCAGTTATTCTGTGCAATTAACATCAGTCTGAAGCAGCCACCTGCTTAAACAGCCTGGCCACCGGGATCGTTCGTTGAAGCTGCCAGGTGCCTAAGGAGGACATATCGTTTACATAGATAACACCTTCTAGGCAAATTATAAGATATTTTACCTGCTGATGAATTCTTGGGAAAGCAAGACGTTATGGGTTAAGTGAAACGAAGTCACTTTTTCTTTAACATTCACATGTCGCATCTGATACTGTTAGGCAGCAGGATTCAGGGATTCTTGCTCCATTAGGTATGTCAAAGCAATTTATAACTGTGATGTGTTCTCTACATTTAAATTTAAAGATCAAAACAGAACACTGTAATATTATTTAAATCTGAGAGTCCCAAACTCTTAATTTATTTCTTAATTAGGAGTTTGGAATTAATATATACATGCTGCTGTATGTAAAATAGATAATAAACAAGGACCTACTATAATGTAGAAGGAACTCTGTTTAATAGTCTGTAATAACCTATAAGGGAAAAGAATCTAGAAAAGAGTCAATATATGTATAACTGAATCACTTTGTTTGTATACTTGAAACTAACACAACAATGTAAATCAACTATATTCCCCAGAGTAACTTACAGCAGGAAAAAAAGCTGTAAAAGTTATTTTCATCTTCCTTAGGACACTGAGTTGATTTTTTTGTTGTCAGTCAGGTGTGGGACAATAACAGGCACTAAAATAACTCAAGTGCAGAGTCCTCATTATCAGCTCCCCAGTGAGCAGAGTCTTTAAGCTTTCTCGGCCCTGACCATTAGTCTCCCACTGGTTTGGATGCTCACAGGCAGGTGTCGCATACACTATGGCTTTTAGAGGGAGGAGCTTAGGTCGGGGAGGCTACTCCAGGCTGAACTACAGCTGCAGGTGTGGAGGGACATTCAGAGGTTGCACCCACACCCCCAGAATCCCATCTGATACACTGAGATTCTGGACTCTGCCCAAGCATAGATCACTTGCAAGGTGGGGTTTTGTGTGTGTGTGTTTTTGTTTGCTGGTTTTTAATGTGTAGTCAGTTCAATATACTCATCTCTATCTGTGAATATTTTTGGAGCTAATTTACATCCTATCTACTTCCAAACTATATTTGAAGTTAAGAGTCCCATGTGCTACCAAATGAACTGACTGTGCAACCCAGATACATTTGAAATTGCTTCCCTTACGCAGAGTAGAACCTAGTATAAAGTATGCTTCCCCTACAGCCTAAAACCTGGTCTTCTACTCATTGGTGGAGAATTCCACACAACTATTAGTGATATTTGCACCATTCATTCACTCTTTCACTCATCAGTTATTAGGTACCTACTCTCTTTTGGAGGCTTAGTTAGGTGTTGGGAATGCAGAGATGGATATTGTTTTTCCATCAGATAACTCAGAATCAGGTCTGAGGGACAGACTTACCAAGAAAGAAATCAGCACTTCAAGATAAGGGCTGTCCCGGAGGAATGGCAATAAGGAGTTCATGATCTGAGTCACAGTCAGCTCCTGGTCTTGCTTTTGCTGACTGTATAGAGCTTCTCCATCTTTGGCTGCAAAGAATATAATCAGTCTGATTTTGGTGTTGAGCATCTGGTGATGTCCATGTATAGAGTCTTCTCTTGTGTTCTTGGAAGAGGGTGTTTGCTATGACCAGTGTTTTCTTTTGGCAGAGAGAGAACTTTGCCTTTGCCCTGCTTCATTCTGTACTCCAAGGCCAAATTTGCCTGTTACTCCAGGTGTTTCTTGACTTCCTACTTTTGCATTCCAGTCCCCTATAATGAAAAGGACATCTTTTTTGGGTGTTAGTTCTAGAAGGTCTTGTAGGTCTTCATAGAACTGTTCAACTTTAGCTTCTTCAGTGTTACTGGTCAGGGCATAGACTTGGATTACCCTGATATTGAATGGTTTGCCTTGGAAACAAACAGAGATCATTCTGTCATTTTTGAGATTGCATCCAAGTACTGCTTTTTGGACTCTTTTGTTGACTATGATGGCTACTCCATTTCTTCTAAGGGATTCCTGCTCACAGTAGTAGATATAATGGTTATCTGAGTTAAACTCACGCATTCCAGTCCATCTTAGTTTGCTGATTCCTAGAATGTCGATGTTCACTCTTGCCATCTCCTGTTTGACCACTTCCCATTTGCCTTGATTCATGGACCTAACATTCCAGGTTCCTATGCAATATTGCTCTTTACAGCATTGAACCTTGCTTCTATCACCCGTCCCATCCACAACTGGGTATTGTTTCTGCTTTGGTTCCATCCCTTCATTCTTTTTGGAGTTATTTCTCCATTGATCTCCAGTAGCATATTAGGCACCTACTGACCTGGGGAGTTCATCTTCCAGCGTCATATCTTTTTGCCTTTTCATACTGTTCACGGGGTTCTTAAGGCAAGAATATTGAAGTGGTTTGCCATTCCCTTCTCCAGTGGACCACATTCTGTCAGACCTCTCCACCATGACCCGTCCATCTTGGTTGGCTCCACATGGCATGGCTTAGTTTCATTGCATTAGACAAGGCTGTGGTTTATTTTTCTGGGCTCCAGAATCACTGCAGATGGTGATTGCAGCCATGAAATTAAAAGACAGTTACTCCTTGGAAGGAAAGTTATGACCAACCTAGACAGCATATTGAAAAGCAGAGACATTGCGTTGTCATCAAAGGCCCGTCTAGTCAAGGCTATGGTTTTTCCAGTGGTCATGTATGGATGTGAGAGTTGGAATATAAAGAAAGCTGAGTGCTGAAGAATTAATGGTTTTGAACTGTGGTGTTGGAGAAGACTCTTGAGAGTCCCTTGGACTACAAGGAGATCCAACGATTCCATTCTAAAGGAAATCAGTCCTGAATATTCACTGGAAGGACTGATGCTGAAGCTGAAACTCCAATACTTTGGCCGCCTGATGTGAAGAGCTGACTCATTTGAAAAGACCCTGATGCTGGGAAAGATTGAGGGCAGGAGGAGAAGGGGACAACAGAGGCTGAGATGGTTGGATGGCATCACCAACTCAATGGACATGGGTTTGGGTGAATACCGGGAGTTGGTGATGGACAGGGAGGCCTGGAGTGCTGCGATTCATGGGGTCGCAAAGAGTCAGACACGACTGAAGAATTGAACTGGAACTGGAGGAGGAATGGCCAGGCTGCAGGAACCCATATGGAGGCTCCACTGGTGGAACTGGGAGAGACTACCCAGAAAAGGAGACTTTTTTAAAGGGTCCTGAAAGATGAAAAGGAACTGGCCAGGCAAGCTTGGAGAAGATATTTATCCCAGGAAAACGACAAGCAGAATAAGTGTAGACAATTGTGAAAGACTAAAATTCAGTATGCCATGCTGAGTGAGAAGCCCAGGGGTGAGGATAAACAGGGCATCTGGGCCAGTTTAGGAAGGGTCTCCATTGTGTGCCAGTGTGAGAAGTATCCTTACAGTGTCATGATCAGGACCACAGACTTAGAGCCTGCTCTGCAACTCACTAGCTATGTGTCCTCAGGCAAGTTACTTAACTTCTTTGTATCTATTTAACATGGAAATAACAATAGAATTTCAAATTTAGCATAAATACTTATGGATAAATATGTGTACTTGTGTGTACATATATAGGTATATGTTGTGCTGTGCTTAGTCACTCAGTCATGTCTGACTCTTTGTAACCCCATGGACTGTAGCCCACCAGGCTCCTCTGTTCATGGGGATTCTCCAGTCAAGAATACTGGAGTAGGTTGCCATGTCCTCCTCCAGGGGATCTTCCCAACCCAGGGATTGAACCCAAGTCTCCTGCATTGCAGGAGGATTCTTTACCATCTGAGCCACCAGGGAAGCCCAAGAATACTGGAGTGGGTAGTCTATCCCTTCTCCATGGGCTCTTTCTGACCCAGGAGTCAAAGGAGGGTCTCCTGCATTGCAGGTGGATTCTTTACCAAGTTAGTTACCAGCAAAGCCCTATATAGGTATATATGAAGGCTGAGTGCCGAAGAATGATGCTTTTGAACTGTGGTGTTGGAGAAGACTCTTGAGAGTCCCTTGGACTGCAAGGAGATCCAACCAGTCCATTCTGAAGGAGATCAGCCCTGGGATTTCTTTGGAAGGAATGATGCTAAAGCTGAAACTCCAGTAGTTTGGCCACCTCATGCGAAGAGTTGACTCATTGGAAAAGACTCTGATGCTGGGAGGGATTGGGGGCAAGAGGAGAAGGGGATGACAGAGGATGAGATGGCTGGGTGGCATCACTGATTCGATGGACGTGAGTCTCAGTGAACTCCAGGAGTTGGTGATGGACAGGGAAGCCTGGCATGCTGCAATTCATGGGGTCGCAAAGAGTTGGACACGACTGAACGACTGATCTGATCTGATGCATATGTATATATTATATATAAAATATATATAGGTATATATATGTGTGTGAGTTTGCGTATGTGTAAGGTACACTTTAAAAATGTACCTTAAATAGAGATGATCATCTGAACATTGTAGATTCTTATCAAGTCCAAAGGCTAGCACATAATAAGCACCATATAAGTGTTCATTTGGAGAAGGCAATGGCACCCCACTCCAGTACTCTTGCCTGGAAAATCCTATGTACAGAGGAGCCTGGTAGCCTGCAGTCCATGGGGTCACCAAGAGTCGGACACGACTGAGCGACTTCCCTTTCGCTTTTCACTTTCATGCATTGGAGAAGGAAATGGCAACCCACTCCAGTGTTCTTGCCTGGAGAATCCCAGGGACGGGGGAGCCTGGTGGGCTGCCATCTATGGGGTCGCACAGAGTCGGACACGACTGAAGTGACTTAGCAGCAGCAAGTGTTCAGTATTCTTATTTTGGGAGATGGAAGTTTTCCATATGGGAATCCAAGTGCGGCCTCCTACTTGCCAACATAGTTTGCACACAATTAAAACATGTGCCTTGTCTCCTGCAGCCAGCTTTGCTCCCTGTTTTACAGTTCCTTCTATAAAGATCCTGTCTCGTTGCCTTCCTAACTCCAAACAACTTTGCAATCGATTCAAGTATAATAGGGCATGCTTTGCAACTTTCCCACCTCCATGTGTTTTGATCTTTTCCCATGGCTGTATTTGTTGGCTTGAATCTCCTGATTTGTGTGGATAAACAGCTTCTGGCAATATAAACAACAATAACATGCACAGACTGAGGGCACGATCCAGTTCTTAATTTCCTTGAAAATTCATGAAGTGTTTGAATGCTTAACAAGACTGATGAGCCAGTTGTATTCTCTGTGCATCCACTACAGCCTTTGATCTCTTCTGCTGAGGGATAAAGTGAGACTCAGTGTAACACTTCGTCAAAGGCTTTCTGGCTGTTTGTTAAAGGCCGTGTTTCTTAGCAGATGGTGGAAACACCAATTAGGAGTTCTCAGGACAGCAGTGGGCCTGACCAAGGGGTGCAGCATAAGGGCTGAATAGAAGCTGAGCTGAGGAGCCCACGAGGTACAGAGGAGGAGAACTGGCCTAGGGGCAGGCGACCAGGCTCCAGACCCTGATATTAACTTGCTCTGAATTCTGAACCCCCTCACTTAACTTTTCCATATTGTTTTCTGGCTCTAAACTCCATGATTCTGTCTCAGTGACTCAGATGTGCCTCTCATGGGGATTACTGTTAACTTCTCATGGATAATTTGTGCAAGATGGCTGCAGGACACAGTTCCCTGGTGTTTCCTTCAGAAATCCCGGGAAGGAGGAAGAGGTCATCTGTCCCATGACTCTCTCAAGAGTCAGGGCACTTTTCTTAGAAGCTTCCTCATAAACCTCTCATTTCTCACCAACTGAAAGTCCCATTTGCATTCTGGATGCACAGGAAATGGGATTACCCATAGGCCATCCAGAACCAACCCTGGAGTTGACATGAGGCCCCTGCTGTGGGAAGAAGGGGCGGGTACCTGAGTTTAATTACTATTTAGTTAAGAAGAGGGGCATTGGATGTCTATGTCCATAATTTCATGCACCATATTGTTACCAAGGAGAGAAGGGGCTATGGGATGAAATTGGAGATTGGGGTTGACATATATACACTATTGATGCATGAATCCGTGCTCAGTCGCTCAGTTGTGTCCAATTCTTTGCGACCCCATGGACTACAGCCTGCCAGGCTCCTCTGTCCATGGGATTTTCCAGACAAGAATACTGGATTGGGTTGCATTTCCTTCTCCAGGGGATCTTCCCAACCTAGGGATCAAACCATATCTCTTGCATTGGCAGGTGGATTCTTTACTGCTGAGCTACCTGGAAAACCACACACTATTGATACTATGTACAAAATAGATAACTAATAAGAACCTATTTTAACCCACTCCAGTGTTCTTGCCTGGAGAATCCCAGGGATGGGGGAGCCTGGTGGGCTGCCATCTATGGGGTCGCACAGAGTCTGACACGACTGAAGTGACTTAGCAGTAGCAGTAGCAGCATTATATAGCACATGAAATTCTACTCAGTGGTCTGTGGTGACCTAGATGGGAAGGGAATATAAAAAAGAGTGGTTATATGTATATGTATAACTAATTCACTTTGCTGTACACCTGAAACACAATATTGTAAAGCAAATATACTTCAATATCAATTAATTTTTTTTAAAAAGGAAAAAATGCTGACAGCATAGGGTTAGAAGCATGTCTTAGGGTTTTCCACAAATTATTCCCTTTTACAGAATGGGATGATAATTTTTTTTTCTGTGTGTCTTTACTTGCTTTTGCTTTACTTTTATTTTTAAGATGGAAGTTAAATGTTGTGTTAGTTTCAGGTGTACAGCAAAGTGATTATATTTATATATTCATATATATATTCTTTTTCAGATTCCTTTCCATTATAGGTTATTACAAGATATTGAATATAATTCCTTGTGTTGTTCTCAGCCCATCATTTGAATCAGGATATCTGGGTAGGGCAGGAGTGCACTGTAGAATGGGCATCTGTAGTTTTAAAAGCTCCCCAGGTGATCTGAGGCACAGGCAGTTTGGAACCACTGATCTAAGGTAGTCTCTGAGCAAGAGTATCTTTTTAATTGTCCCTTTTAGTCTGGACACCTATTTCGCATTGATCCTGACTATAGACACAGCACAGGCTCTGTGTCTTTTTTTATTATATTGATCACCATGGGCAAAATCCTGTGATTTAAAAGAGGAAGGAAGAATTTTGATCCAAGTAATTTCAAGAAAGCAAGACATTTGCTTTTGTTTTCACTGATAGCATTTCTTGCCATGTCAATAGGTTACCAAGCTGAAGGCATTTTAAATTACACAATGGAATTAGTTCTGTAATTACTTTTGCCACACAAGCCTACACTCCTTGGGGCTATGAATTTCAATAATACTTTCAGAACATGTTTGTTCGTGTGGTTGCTGGAAGAGGCCAAAACACTGACTTATTTCAGCAGGCTTAAACATTCTCCTTGGGCCATGGCTGTTGTGTGGTTCATGCACACACACACAGACACAGACACACACAGAGAACCTTGACGTCAGGGTTCCTGAATCCTAGAGAAATGACCATATTTTCATGCTACATTAGAAAAACAGAGGAGAGAGTCATGTGTATTCATCTCATTTCTTTCAGTCTGGTTAAACCTGGCTCTCTTTTGCTCCAAATTCTTTCACCCTATTCCTTACAAAGTTAGATCCATTACCATGTAAAGCATTCTTGTCATGAAAGTTCCCCTCCTGTGGGCTGGGTCCACATCCAGCTCCCCACCCATGCTTCTTCTCTGAAGATGTGCTTATGAAATGGCAGCATCATAGGATAAAGAGCCCAAGTACTGAATTTCTCCCTTCTCGTCCCTTCCCTTGGTTTGTCTGACACTTACAAGGTCCCAGCCAGAAAAAGAGGATAGTGAATTTGCCTCCACTTTTTCCGTGAAGAAGGAAGGGTCTACCTCTGTGAAGACCCTAGATGGATTCTGGGTCCAAGGGAGAAACCTGCTGCAATCCCAAATCTCCTCATCAGCTAGAGAGAATGAGAGAAAAAGGAAAACCTGCTCCACCCGGACGTGAGATGCCTCCACAAGCTCCACTTCCCAGACCTTTTTCTTTGGCACTTGTTGGGCCAGTTCTTTACCCACGTGTAGAAAATAGACAGGAGCACTTTTTGTTCTTGTTCTGCCAAGAGGATGCCTTTTTGTAATTTCATAAGGTCTTCAGGTGTTAGAAGATACTCTGAAGTCCATGCTCATTTACTGGGGATGGAGGTGCCAAAATTGTGGTATTTTTCCTCTTCCTTCCACCCTGGTCTACTTGCACCCTTCCCCCGCCCCATGGTTTTATTCCCCCACCCCCCAGGTATGTGACAGGACAGCTAGTTTAGTCTGTTGTTGGGTTGGGTGGTCAGTTGGAAAATCCAGTCTCAGTGAGCTTCTGCTTATGGGGTGGGAAACAGGGCACAAGATGGTAAGTTGTGCCATGGGAATGGTTCTCATACTGGGGCCTTTTTTGTTCCCTCTGCACATCCAACCTTGGATCATGTGTATGTGTGTGAGTGTGTGTATGTATGATGTGTGTAAGGGGAAAGATCATAGAAAATATCATCCTCTATCTTCTAATTCCCATGCACTGATATGGCTTCACACTCCCTTTTTCCATGCTCTCTTTTCAGAGAATGACACATCTGAGGTCTCCCCTTAGCATATGCTGCTGCTGCTGCTGCTAAGTCGCTTCAGTCGTGTCCGACTCTGTGCGACCCCATAGACGGCAGCCACCAGGCTCCCCCGTCCCTGGGATTCTCCAGGCAAGAACACTGGAGTGGGTTGCCATTTCCTTCTCCAAGGCATGAAAGTGGAAAGTGAAAGTGAAGTCGCTCAGTCGTGTCTGACTCTTAGCGACCCCATGGACTGCAGGCTATGAGGCTCCTCCATCCATGGGAGTTTCCAGGCAAGAGTACTGGAGTGGGGTGCCATTGCCTTCTCCACCCCTTAGCATATATCTAGTCTCAAAGTCAAGGCTGCATTACTTTCTCAAGGGTGTATTTTGACAAGTTTTAAGGATACTTGAATGCTGGCTCTTCTCTTGGGCTTCCTTGAATGTAGAAACTTGTATTTGGTTGATTGGTTAAGATTCCTCTGTTGTCTAATATGTCAACTGCTTTAGCTAATGCTTTTCCCATGAAATGGAATGGAGGAATTATGAGCCAGAACTTTTTTGCTTGGGTATTTAGGAAATTCTAGAGGCTAAGACATTTTCTGGTTATTGTTTTGAGTAGAGCATAGAAAAGTTAACTTGCTTGTTGAAATTGTTTTTTATTTTTCTTAAACAAGATGGTGGTGACAATGAATCAGTTTGTTAACACCGATGAATCAATTTATTAACACGAGGCTTTGAAATCACAGTGCTTTTTACCCATCCGTGTATCTATATTGTCTCCCAAAGGCAAAGAAACTGAGAGTTGGCTGTACAACTATGCAAATGATGCTCTTGCATTTCCATTCCAGAAGCGTACTTCTGGTGGCATGCTGTTCATTACTTGATAGATGTTCTTATGGTAAATTACTGTAAAATGAAGAAAGGTGGGGGAGAGAGAATCTGGTAAATTGAAAAGAATTCTACAATGTTACCTCATTCTACCCAACATATGATTCAGAATTTGAATGAAGACATGTGCTGGTTTATTAATCATGATGAAACGGACTAGTTGCCAGACATTAACATTAGAAATCTTTGCTTTGGGCATTATTTTATGATTTTGACAAGGCTGAGGATACAAACTGCTTTATTGGATTGCCTTATTTCTATGTGTTATGGTGTAACCTGTTCCTGCCATTCGGTAAAACATGTTGAGTGTGAACTGATGGGATAAATACTGAATTTACTGTCTCATAAAAAATCCATTTAAAACATGTTATTATTTAAGAACCAATGCATTCTTTTATAGCAATCGGCTACTAATTGGTGAGCACTAAGTTTTTATAAGTGTGACTGAACATTTTGAGCATTCACTCACATCAAGTGTTTACAAACAGCTGACCTGATTTGTATATATATTTATCAACTAGAAGTCAGGTAAAAATAAATTCTATTTGTAGTATTTTTTTGTTTTTGGTTTTGGTTTTAGTCTCTCTTGGAATGGGATTATCCACTGATGTGAAAAAGCTTTTTGTGGTATACTAACATTTTTCTTTTTCTTAGGAAAAAATTCAATTGTGGAAATGAAAAAAGACCATTAAAGTGGAAAATGTAATTATAATCATAGCAACAAGAACAATAATGGTATTTGGCTTTGAAATAACTTTTAAACTTATCTTATTTAGTCCTATAATAACTGTAGGATGTCAATAGGAGAGGTGTTGTTGTCTTTGTTTAAAAATATAAATATAGCTAAGCTTATATTAGATTTAAGTACATACCAAAGTATTGCAACTGCCTAGAAAAATAGGGATGGATTTCAGCACTTTTGACTTGATGCCTTTATGTGTTTCTGTTGTGATTATTTTATTACAGGGCTATTTATATCCTAGTGGGGATCACCTAGGGAAGTATTTCCTCAAGGTTTTTGATACCGCAAATAATCTCAGACTGCTTGAGTGATGTTTCATTCCCAGAGCTCCCTAAAATTCCTAAAAGTTCTATTTTGATTTTTCTAACCAAAATGGAAAATGGCTAGTGTTTCTCCGTAACTATGAATGGAGACACCTTTAGTTTTAGGCTGGACTGGTATCCTGAAGGATTTAAGATCCACACTTGAATATCTCTTCCACTTTGTGCACTAAGCACTGGAAATTTCAGATACAATTTCTATAATTAAATGGCAGTTTTTACCTTAATAAAATGTCAGAATGTTCTAACCATTTGGAGTGTCATAACTGTTTGTCTTGTGCTAACAAAAGGTATAATGCAAATGCAATTTTTTTTCAGGGTACGTCAGAAATTGTTGGCAGTGATTTCAACCCTTAAGGAGAGGTCAGGGAGATTATTTTTTCTTTTCAGTACTATTTAAAAAATATACATGTATTACTTAAAAAGATAAGTTAAAAAATGTACAAGACTCATGTAAAGGAGTGAAACAAGAGAACTGTGAACTCATCTTTAGAAGACACAACAACACAGCGTAGTGAGGAGTCTCCACACCAGGGCTGTGTTCTCTATCAGTGGGTCAGACTAGTCTGAGAATTATGGTAGAGCTGCAAGTGGATACCACCAGCAGGGAACCAGTATTCTGAGTGAGTGAAGAACTTGATGATAAAGTAAAAATGAGGGGGTGGACATGCTGAAAGTGATGAGGGAAATTAATACTTCTATGTTCAAAAGAATATATATAGGTGTTCTGCAAGTTAGAATTGCTGCTAACAAAAATACCAATTCAATTTCTTTCAAATGTATGTCTCCCTCTCCTTTCAGATGTACAGTTTATCTCTGTTCATTCTTACCGCCCTAGTTTTCAAAGTGTATATTTGAATCACTGTTCAAATATACACGAGATGTGTATTTTTATAGATCCGTACATGGGTTTTCCTCCCTTTTAGGTCCACAAACAATCTCTAAATGGACTTCTCTGTGTGGAGGGTGTGGAAGGGTGAGGATCTCAAGCTGGTGGTTAAAATGAGGTGTGAAAAACTCAAGTACAGAAATCTGGCTAGCAAATTCTTCATGTATGCAGATCTCATAGTAGTGGCAAAAATCGTGTTTCAAAACTTTCCAAATCTGTGGTCTTATTTTCACAACAGTGGTCAGGGTAAGCGTTATAACCCCTGAGAACTGAAGAAACCTTTGAATCTCCAGTGTTTGGGAGAAAAGGCGGTGCAAAGGTGAGAACATGCAAAGGTGTGATAGGGCACTTACTGAAGGGTCTTTAGAATGTAGGGTGTGCAGAGACACTACATAGAATACTAAGGTCAGTCGTGTTTATTCCAGGCTCTGTGCTAACTGCTTTACTTGCATTATTTCCTTTCATCCTCACAAGTGATGTGATGAGAGGTTACTATCATCTTCGTTTCATAGATGAGTTAGCTGAGGCTTCCAGAGGAAAAATAAGGTCACATGGTTAGTAACTAGCCATGTTCTAGGCTCTTAGAACTCAAACAGACAAAAGCAAAACACATTCTAAATTTTACCGAGGTTATTCATGCCCTTCCTCTTCTTACACTCTTTCCCTCCCACTGTCATATTCCCCCAAAGAAAACTTCTAACGATTTCTACATCTTTGTTCTTTGGATGCTGAACCTCCTCCATTTCTTCTTTTTCTTATGTTTTCTATCTTCTGGGATTTAAAAAATTGTTTTCAAACATTATATTGAATTATTAAAATATAACTGGTGAAACTTTTAAAGTTATACTTTGTATTAATAATATAATAGTAATAATATTCTATTTTGCTGGTAGGCAACTCTACAGACTCTCTTTATTAGCTTGATGAACTAAATGGCCATATTGGAGAAGTCCTCTTTGCAAAGAACTGCAGAGAGGCCCAAGCACCTGTGAGCAGCCTCTGGGAACTGAGGATGAGCTGGTTGACAGCTACCAAAAAGCCAGGGCCTTCAGGCCTACAACTAAAAGGAAATGAATTCTGCCAACAATCTGAGTGAACTTAAAAGTGAATTCTTCCCCAGTTTAACCTCCAAATGAGTATATGATCCAGTCAACATCTTGATGACAGCCTTGTCAGATCCTAAACAGAGGGCCCAGTTGTGCTGTGGCCAGATTCTTGACCCACAAAAACTGTTGGATAATAAATGGGTATTGTTTAAGCTTCTAAGTTTGTTGTCATTGGTTATGCAGCAACAGATGACCAATACAGAGGTTTTTTTTTTCTTTTTCATAACATGTTGTTCTTGTTTTGTTATTCATATATATTTGAGGGTTTTTTTTTTAAGTTTTCTTCTTTTTCCTGGACCACTTCTGTTTCCTCCAGTGTCACTTTTTGTTTATTCTTTTTCTTTCATGCTGCAGACTCAGTGTCTGTTGACCTCTGGGTATCCAATTGTTTTAAGTCAGAAAAACTGACTATGTTTGAGTTTCCTCTGCTATAGGTTAAGATTTTCTACACCAAATTCTCTCTTATTAATATGAATTCTGCCTAGAAACTGTGGTACAGGACTGGAACTGTGGACTAACAGTTTAAAAGTTGTATTAAACAGTGCATGGCTTCATAGGTAAGAAGCATTTAGACTACAGACTCTCATGTGTGGGGTGCTTTAATTCTGGGTCACCAATATCACCAAGCGAGAAGGCTTAGTCCCCCAGTGTTTTGTTCAACTTTTAGGGACAGATGCAGACTGTCTTTGCATTGGGTGCAGAGGTGAGGGAAGACAATAAAAACATCACTTTTCACTTTTATCCTTCAAGGATCAGATCAGCGGATTCCCTCTTGACTGCTGCTTCATCATAATTGTGCTTGGTCTATGGCCCTCTCTCTTTCTTCCATTTGTTGATTAGCTTTTTCTAAAAAAATCTTTTCATGTTTTTTTAATTAACAGTTATTTAAAATTGAAGTATAGTTATTTACAATGTTATGTTAGTTTCAGGTATACTGTGAAGTGATTCAGTTATAGTTATACATATATATTCTTTTTCATTATCAGTTGTTATAAGATATTGAATATAGTTCCCTGTGCTGTATGTTATTAGGCCCTTGTTGCTCTTCTGTCTTATACACAGTAGTAAGTATTTGCTAATCCCAAACTCCTAATTTATCTCCAAGCTTTTAATAAATTTTAGTCTTCCAGAAACGTGTTAAATTCTGTTTTCCATTGTAATAGCCCTTCCTGTTGTCTTGGTTCTTCTTTTGGCACAGTTATTTGCTAGGGCTGCCATAGCAGAATGTCACAGATTGGGTGGTTTAAACACCAGAAGTTAACTTTCTCACAGTTATGGAGCCTGGGAGTCTATGATCAAATGCCAGCAGGGTGGGTTTCTAGTGAGGCCTCTCCCCTTGGCTTACAGACAGCTGCCTTCTGTGTCCTCACATGGCCCCATCTCTATGCACACCCACTCCTGGTGTCTCTGCTCCTTCTTCTAAGGATACAAGTCTTACAAAATTAAGGCCCTGTTTTTATGACCTCACTTAACCATAATTACCTCTGTACAGGCCCTAACTCCAAAGGCAATCACATTGGGGTTTAGAGCTTCAAATTGTGTATTTGGGTTGGGGGGATCCAATTCCATCTATAGCAATGGGGCATCTCAGGAGTCCACCAGCTCTAACCAAGTCCCCTATTTAAGAGCACTGTCTTATGCTGCTGGCCTGTTTTGAGGCCTGACATTCCATGTTTAAGTGCCAGAATCCTTAACAGAGTAGAGCTATTAAAAAAAAATAGCAAAGACACGTGAGCAGCAAACAAGTAGGTCTGAAGATTTTCTGTGGCAGTGAACACACCAGGGAGAGCTGCTTTCTAACTTCAACCTGGGACAATCCAAATAGAGCTGACCAGATCAAACAGAGAGACTGAGAGGGAAGCATTTTAAGTGGGCCCTCTTAATGTGGCCTCCCTGGGAGACAGTGAGGGCAGCAAGGCAGTCCCAGGATTCTCTGGGTGTAGGTGGGGAACAGGGAGCTGGTGAGCAGCAGCTGGGAGAGGAGGCAGGTGCAGGGTGGCCTAGGTATTTTCTCTGCATCAGAAGGGTGGGGATTTGAGGTGGTGCATTCCAGAAAGCCAGCTGGTGGAGCCAAATTGCCATTCTCTTGTTTCTGAGTGTGACCCCACTGTGGCTCTTGGCCAGTGGCCTGGGAAACACCTGTTGGAGTTCTTGGGGCCCATGTGTTGGTTCAGGCTGCTGAGCTTAGGGACCAGATAGTTATCACTGATAAAAATAACCTCTCAGCCGGGAAAAGGCTCCTTTAGCTGGCATCTTTTAGTAAAACTCTCTACCCCCTACAGAAGACTTTTCAGTTCAGGTACAGATCCCAATTGCACCTCTAATGTGAAATAATGTCTTTTAAAGCCATCACAAAAATGAACAAAAACACATTAAGGGGATAAAATGCTTTCAACTATAAAAATAGATGATTGGTTTCAGTTATCTCCTAGCAACACTCGTGTGTGTGTGTGTGTGTGTGTGTGTGTGTGTTTTCCATTTAAAGCTCAGGATTTACAGGTAACTTCAAATTATGGTCTGTTTTCTCCTTTATATTGATGTATTTATACACAACAGAATTTTATTGTTAATTTTATTATGATTGTGTATTTCTAGTATTCCAGAATGCTTTTCAAGGTGGTTAAGTTTTGTCCCTCACAATTCAAAATAACAGATAAGTACAGAAACCATTCAAGACCATCCAAGTTCTTTTAATTAATTGGAACTTTGTTGTATATTGGGCTTCCCTGTTAGCTCAGTTGGTAAAGAATCTGCCTGCAATTCAGCAGACCTGGGTTTGAACCCTGGGTTGGGAAGATCCCCTGGAGAAGAGAAAGGCTACCCACTTCGGCATTCGGCCTGGAGAAGTCAATGGACTATAGTTGTCAAAAAAAGCTGGACGCAACTGAGTGGCTTTCACTTTGTTGTATATATTTCTTGAAATGTTTGATTGACCTCTTAGAATTTTCAGATGTACTCATTTTATGGAGTTTGTTAAATATAAAATAATTTGGGGTACTTTATCTTCACAAATTTCTAAATGTTTTTGCTTCTGTCCTTATAACTCATCTGGCACTTTAATTAAAGGTAGAATATACAATTTTCACATTTTAGAGTGCATTGCCCAACTGTCCAATGATACTTTTAGTTCTTTGGGGGGAGACTGTACTGCATTGACCGTGAAGCTTGATGGCAAATATTTCTTAAGCACCTTTGTTGTCTAGTTGCTCAGTTGTGTCTGACTCCTTTGCAACCCCATGGACTGTAGCCTGACAAGCTCCTCTGTTCATGGGATTTCCCAGACAAGAATACTGGAGTGGGTTGGCATTCCCTCCTCCAGGGGATCTTCTTAATCCAGAGATCAAACCTGAATCTCTTGCATTGGCAGGTGGATTTTTTTACTGCTGAGCAACCAGGGAAGCCCCTTCTTAAGCACCTACTATACCTTAAATTATGTAGCTGGTGTCTGGGATACAATGGCACATCAATTGTCATAGTACCCATCAGATGTACACACTCCAAATAGATGTGACAAGCAGAAGAATAATCTCACTGTAATATAGATCCCAAACTGGAAATACAGGACTACAGTTCTCAAAACTTTTGGTCTAAGAATTATATTTACACTCTTAAAAATAAATGAGACAGAAATATAGATCAATGGAACAAAATAGAAAGCCCAGAGATAAATCCACGCACCCATGAACACCTTATCTTTGACAAAGGAGGCAAGAATATACAATGGATTAAAGACAATCTCTTTAACAAGTGCTGCTGGGAAAACTGGTCAACCACTTGTAAAAGAATGAAACTAGAGCACTTTCTAACACCATACACAAAAATAAACTCAAAATGGATTAAAGATCTAAACGTAAGACCAGAAACTATAAAACTCCTAGAGAAGAACATAGGCAAAACACTCTCCGACATACATCACAGCAGGATCCTCTATGACCCGCCTCCCAGAATATTGGAAATAAAAGCAAAAATAAACAAATGGGACCTAATTAAACTTAAAAGCTTCTGCACAACAAAGGAAACTATAAGCAAGGTGAAAAGACAGCCTTCAGAATGGGAGAAAATAATAGCAAATGAAGCAACTGACAAACAACTAATCTCAAAAATATACAAGCAACTCCTGCAGCTCAATTCCAGAAAAATAAATCACCCAATCAAAAAATGGGCCAAAGAACTAAAGAGACATTTCTCCAAAGAAGACATACAGATGGCTAAAAAAACACATGAAAAGATGCTCAACATCACTCATTATCAGAGAAATGCAAATCAAAACCACTATGAGGTACCATATCACACCAGTCAGAATGGCTGCGATCCAAAAGTCTACAAGCAATAAATGCTGGAGAGGGTGTGGAAAAAAGGGAACCCTCTTACACTGTTGGTGGGAATGCAAACTAGTACAGCCACTATGGAGAACAGTGTGGAGATTCCTTAAAAAACTGGAAATAGAACTGCCTTATGATCTAGCAATCCCACTGCTGGGCATACACACTGAGGAAACCAGAATTGAAAGAGACACGTGTACCCCAGTGTTCATTGCAGCACTGTTTATAATAGCCAGGACATGGAAACAACCTAGATGCCCATCAGCAGATGAATGGATAAGAAAGCAGTGGTACATATACACAATGGAGTATTACTCAGCCATTAAAAAGAATACATTTGAATCAGTTCTAATGAGGTGGATGAAACTGGAGCCTATTATACAGAGTGAAGTAAGCCATAAAGAAAAACACCAATACAGTATACTAATGCATATATGCGGGGAGCTGCCCGTGAGAATGGGGTCCTTTGTCTGAAGGACACAGCTCTGGGAGCTGCCTCAGTCCTTGAGGGTTTGCTTGCAAACATAGCTCTCTGTCCCGCCACCCCAGAGATTAGGCGCTTATTTACTGCAGGCACCTGGAGTTCTGTGCAAACTTCGCACGCACAGAGAAATGTTATCTGGTGTAAGAAATAATAACAGGGTGCCATTCCCACGCTCTCAGGATTTCTTGTGACTGTTTGTAAGATGTGTAGGTCAAACAAAGAAAATGTTAACTGTCTTGTCTTTCTCACGCTCTTCTGTATAAATATGAGATGCTGAATAAAGTTGGTGTCAGACTGCGTCCCTTCGTGGAGACGTGTCTGAACCTCTCAACCCCATCTTTGTTGTAGATTTCTCTTGCTTTAGTTTCCTTTCTCAGCCGCGCCATGCACGTTCTCGGGACCTGATCAACTTTGCCGGCTGGCACCGGCAGGTGGCGCCCGAACAGGGACTCGGGAATCGGAGCGCGACAACGGCCGCTGCCCGCCAAGATTGAAGTAAGTAAAGAGGAATTCCTAATTAATTAAAGTAAAGGGGCAGGGAGTGTTACTGTCGAGAGTAATAAATCATGGGACAAGGCAATAGCCGCCAGTTATTTGTACATATGTTGAAAACTATGTTAAAAGATAGGGGAATTCATGTAAATAAGTTACAGCTAGAGAAGTTTTTACTTTTTATAGAGGAGGTTTGTCCCTGGTTTCCAGAGGAAGGAACAGTTAGTCTGGAAACTTGTAAAAAGGTAGGAAAACAACTTCAGACATATTATTCCTTACATGGTCCCAATCGTGTTCCTGTGGATGCTTTTTCTTTGTGGACTCTCATAAGAGACTGTCTGGATCCTGAACATGAGGGGCATAAAATTCAAACGGCTCTCAGGGATTCCACAGAACCCGAAGTTGCAGAGCCTTCCACCCCTCCGCCTGAGCCGCTTTATGCTGTGCCTGAGGGAACAGCTTGTAAGGCTGGAGAGAATGATGATATGTTAAGCTCTGATGAACAGGAAGAGTTAAATGAACAAGCGGCTCAGTACCATAGGGAGGATATGCCTTGGGAAATGATGGTTAACATGCAATCCCCCTCGGGAAAAGGGGAATTAAAGCATTCAGGGCTTTCTGAATAACAGCTGGAAATTTAATTCAAAAGATTGTTATAGCCGTAAAAAAGGAGGCACAGAGAGACTCCCACTCCAGCCAGCCTGTGCCTCCAGCATGTCCTCCCTTGGTTCTTGCTGGACTCGATCCACCTCCGCCTTTTGTAGAACCGCGAGAGCTTATATCTATCCCTGCTTCTTTGCCCAGTGAAAACATAAAAATTAGAAGTGAGATATTATTATCTCCTCTTCAACAAGCGATTAAGCGAGCTAATGAAGAAGGAGAACATATTCCCGGGTTTTCAGGAATCTATCCAGTGTTTGAAAATGCTCAACAGCAGAGGTATTATGAACTGCTGCCCTTTAAGCAACTAAAAGAGTTTAAAATGGCTTGTGCACAATATGGCCCGACTGCGCCGTTTACTCAGGCTATTATAGAGGCTTTAGGAAATCAAAATCTGCCACCTAATGATTGGAAACAGGTTGCTCGGGCTTGTTTATCTGGAGGAGATTATTTACTACGGAAATCTGAGTTTGCTGAGCATTGTGGGATCACAGCCGATATCAATCGGTGACAGGGACTGAATACCACTTATGAAATGATGGTGGGAGAGGGAGATTATAGAGACATTAATAGTCAACTTAATTATTTGCCTGGAGCCTACCCTCAGATTAGTGCTGTGGCTTTACGAGCATGGAAAAAGCTTCCAAATTCTGACAAAAAGACCGAAGATTTATCTAAAATTCGCCAGGGGCCAGATGAACCATATCAGGATTTTGTTGCCCGCTTGCTTGAGGCAATTGGTAAAGTGATAGGGGATGAGCAGGTGGGGATGGTGTTGGCTAAACAGCTTGCTTATGAGAATGCCAATTAGCCTTGTCAAGCTGCCTTGAGACCTTACAGAAAAAAAGGAGGCTTATCCGATTATGTACGGATTTGTGCCGATATCGGCCCTTCGTACGTTCAAGGCATAACTTTGGCTGCGACATTACAAGGAAAAACAGTCAAAGAAGTACTGTATTAACAACAAAAGCAGGATAAAACTAGTGGTCGGCCTCGAGTCCCTGGCTCTGGCTGCTTCTCTTGTGGCCAAATGGGCCATCATGCCGCCCACTGCCCGCAGAAGCAAGCCCGGAGACCTGCTCAAGCCCCTAACATTTGTCCTAGGTGTAAGAAAGGCAAACACTGGGCGAAGGATTGCCGTTCTAAAACTGACTTAGAGGGAAAGCCACTTCCTCCGGTCTTGGGAAACTGGGTGAGGGGCCAGCCCCAGGCCCCGAAACAATGTTATGGGGTGATGCAAAATCTGACCACATTGGAGACGCTTCAGGGCCAAAACGCAGAACTGTTGCCGAGTTGTTCAGAGCAACTGCAGGGAGTGCAGGATTGGACCTCAGTTCCTCCACCTACACAGTATTAACTCCAGAAATGGGCATGCAGGCTTTGCCAACTGGAATTTTTGGCCCTCTTCCAAAGAACACTATGGGCCTCCTACTGGGGAGAAGCAGTACTACAATGAAAGGTTTATTAGTAGCCCCTGGAGTCATAGACTCTGATTATATGGGTGAAATAAAAACTATGGCCCATTCGCCACAGGGCATAACAGTAATACAATCTGGTCAACGTATTGCTCAATTAATTCTACTTCCTACAATTCCAGTTGGAAAAGCCATTAAGCAAGAACGAGGATCCCGAGGTTTCAGGTCTTCAGATGCTTATTGGATTCAGGCCATTGATAAGCAGCACCCTGAACTTCTACTGTATATTCAAGAAAAGCCCTTTAAAGGTATTTTGGATACTGGTGCAGATGTTTTCGTCATATCTCAAAAACATTGGCCTGATGAATGGCCTAAGCAGGTTGTAATTTCTACTTTGCAAGGCATTGGGCAATCACACAACCCAGAACAGAGTTCAACCTTTTTAAAATGGAGGGACAAAGAAGGACATGAAGGACATTTTCAACCTTATGTTTTGCCAGGACTGCTGGTTAATCTATGGGGGAGAGATGTTATGATGAATATGGGGGTATATCATATCTTTATAGTCCAGATAAAAAGATTAGTAATCAATTGTTAGACCAAGGCCTTTTACCCCATCAGGGGGTGGGGATAAATTCACAAGGGCCTTTACAACCCCTGATCCCTGCAGTTAAGAATGATAGAAAAGGTATAGGATGTTTTTAGGAGGGGTCATTGATCGTCCTGCAATCCATGCTGATCTGATAAAATGGAAGTCTGACGATCCAGTATGGGTTGATCAGTGGCCCCTATCAGCAGAAAAAATCATGGCCGCCAATCAGCTTGTGCAGGAACAGCTTGCTCTCGGCCATATTACCCCCTCAAATTCACCTTGGAATTCACCTATTTTTGTCATTAAAAAGAAAACAGGTAAAATGGAGGCTATTACAAGATTTACGAAAGGTTAATGAAACAATGGAATTGATGGGCCCCCTTCAGCCGGGGTTGCCTACCCCTATGGCCATTCCAAAAAATACTTACAAAATTATTATTGACTTAAAAGATTGCTTTTATACTATTCCCCTTGCCACTAATGACTGTCAAACATTTGCTTTTAGTGTCCCTTCTACAAATTATAAAGAACCTATGAAAAGATATCAGTGGCAAGTTTTACCTCAGGGAATGGCTAATAGTCCTACTCTCTGTCAGAAATTTGTTGCTCAAGCTTTAAAGACCACTAGGTCCTTGTACTCCCAAGTATATATTATTCATTATATGGATGATATTCTTTTGGCTTATCAAGATGAGGAGTTGCTATTAACAGCATTTGCTTATATGCAAACTGCATTACAGGATTATGGTTTGATTATCACAGCAGAAAAGGTGCAATGCTTCCCCCACTATTCTTATTTGGGTTTTTTTCTGGAAAATGAATGGCTTTGAGCTCAGAAGATAGAGATTCGTAAAGATAACCTGGCTACTTTGAATGATTTTCAAAAATTGTTAGGAGATATTAATTGGATAAGACCTTACTTGAAGCTAACCACAGGGGAAATGAAGCCTCTTTTTGATATTCTGAAGGGTGATCCTGATCCAACTTCCCCCCGAACTCTGACTCTGGAGGGAAGGCAAGCCTTAGATAAAGTTGAACAGGCCCTGTCTAAACAACAAGCTACTTATTGTGACTATACTCAAGAATGGGGTTTATATATTCTTCCTACTAAACATGCTCCTACAGCAGTCTTATTCCAAGGATTGCCTTTAAGATGGCTTCACTTGCCTGCCTCTCCCTCTCAGGTACTAACCCCCTATTATGATTTAGTTGCTGCCCTAATAGCTCTTGGGCAGTCAGAATCCACTGTATATCTAGGAAGAGACCCACATTTTATATGTGTTCCATTTTCTAAAATTCAGCAGGACTGGCTGTTTCAGTTTAGCGACAATTGGGTTATTGCTTTAGCTGGTTTTAGTGGACGGCTTGATAATCATTATCCCTCAGATAAAATTTTGCAATTTGCTCATTATCACCAATTTATCTTCCCCAAAATCGTTGTTTCTCAGCCCTTGCTGACGCCCTAACTGTATTTACTGATGGCTCTTCTAATGGAATAGCTAGTTTGATTATACAGGACAATACCACTGCCTGGCGTACTAATTATGTCTGCTCAAGAAGTAGAACTATTTGCTGTTTTTCAGGCTTTATTACAAATCTCTGCTCCATTTAATTTATATTCTGACAGTCAATATATCATAAGAGCCTTAAACACTATTGAGACTGTTCCATTTATTGGTACTCTGAATTCTACTATCCAAACTCTTTTTCGTGATATACAACATTTAATTTGTTCCAGAGTTAATAAATGCTATTTCAGTCATATTCGTGCTCACTCTGGACTTCCTGGACCTTTAGCACGAGGCAATGCTTTGGCTGACGAAGCTACATGTATGATATTTCCTTCATTGGAACAAATGGCAAAGACTTCTCACAGCTTACACCATCAAAACAGCAATAGCTTGAGACTTCAACTTGGCATTACTCGAGAAGCTGCCAGACAGATTGTTAAGCAATGTCAAACATGTCCTCAATTTTTTAGTGTCCCCTATTATGGAGTTAATCCCTGAGGATTGTTGCCAAATGATATATGACAAATAGATGTTACCCATATTCCTAAATTTGGTAAACAAAAATTTGTTCATGTTACTATTGACACCTTCTCTGGCTTTTTACATGCCTCTCTACAATCTGGAGAAGCTAGCAAACATTGTATAGCTCATTGCATTAAATGTTTTGCTGTTATGGGAACCCCTAAGACCATAAAAACAGACAATGGTCCAAGATACACTGAAAAAAAATTTTCAACTATTTTGTACACAATTGTCTATCTCACATAAAACAGGTATCCCTTATAATCCTCAAGGTCAAGGAATTATTGAACGGGCACATCAAACTCTCAAACATCAATTGCAAAAACTAAAGAAGGGGGAATTGTATCTCAATACCCCCTCCAACTCTCTAAACCATGCTTGATTTGTTCTAAATTTTTTACAATTGGGTATAAGTGGCCATTCAGCAGCACGGCTATTTTGGAACTTTGATGTGCAAACCATAAGACCTCAAGTCTTTTGGAAAGACCCACTTGTGGGAAAATGGTATGGACCAGATCCTGTACTAATCTGGGGATGAGGGCATGTTTGTGTTTTCCCACAGGATGCCGAAGCCCCGCGCTGGCTGCCGGAAAAGTTGGTACGCACGGCGGAGACGATCGCTAGTAAACCAGATGAAGAGATGGGCGATTCAAGAGCATGATGAATTACCATCTCGGCAACAACTTCAGGCATTGATGTGAGAGGCACAGAATCGTGTTGCTGTGCACGGTGATCCGATATCGCCTTTAAGCTTTCTGATAACCTTTATTAATTATCTTAAATCAGATTAATACTGCAAATTCTGAAGAATATTCAAATGCTTACTGGGCTTATTTTCCCGATCCTCCCCTTCTCCAACCGGTGGGCTGGGAGGGTTGATCCATTCCCATATACACTAATGATACTGTAGCTTTGGGTGGTTTTTCAGATAAACATATTATTCCTAATCAAGTTAATTTCTCTTATCATGGAGTGTTTGATCGCTTACCTATTTGTCTGTCTAGATATTTTAATTCAACAGGATGTCTTTTTGTTGGGGAGTCAGGATATGCTGATCATGACAATGGTTGGAGCCTATACATTCCTGGAGTAATAAAAGAATCTGGAATTCCTCAACGCCGTAATGGAACTGGTCCTTTAGATATCCCTTTCTGCGACTTTGGAACAAGGGGAAGAGTCACTGCTGCACCATGGAAACTGTGTCGAGATGGAACTGCTACGGTTTATAACATATTTGGGACAAATGAGTCATTGTGGGACTGGTCTCCAGACTCGGCCCGAAACCCTGGAGCTCAGGACAATAGGAACTTTGCATCCTGTATTTGGAACTTGGGCAGCTCTAAAGTGTTCCAAACAGAAATCTGGAAATTAGCTGCTGCCCTTGGATGTGAGGGTTCCCACCTTCAGGTGGGATCGAAAGTGAGACACGGTTATTTATGGAATCTCACCATGAGGTACCCACGTGCATGCGTGCCTCACCCTTATGCTTTATTAGTAGGATCTGTAAACATACAACCTGGGTTACGAAATTATGATGTAACTTGTAACAATTGTACCTTAACTAACTGCATTAGGGGAATTACTAATCAAACTAGGGTTCTAGTCTTAAGACAGCCTGCTTTTGTTATGGTTCCTGTAAAGATTAATGGGTCTTGGTATGATGAAAGAGGACTTGAACTTTGGAGAGAAGTAGAGGGTGCTTTAATGCATTATCATAGGGGAATAGGGTTAATAATTCTGGGATTTGTAGCTTTGGTAACCCTTATTGCCTCCTCGATTACTGCAGCCCTGACCCTGGCACAATCAGTGCAAACTGCAACTTTTGTTAATAATCTGGCATAAAATGTATCCATTACCCTGGGGACTCAAGAAGATATTGACAAAAAGCTAGAGGATCGACTAAATGCCCTTTATGATGTTGTAAAATTTTTAGGTAAAGAGGTTCAAAGTATAAAGTTGAGATTACGGGTACAATGTCATGCAGATTTTCGATGGATCTGTGTTACCCCCCAAAAAATATAATGGTAGTATAACTGCTTGGGATAAGGTGAAAGCTCATTTAGAAGGTATTTGGCATAATGAAAATATTTCCTTAGATTTACTGCATCTACATCAAGAAATAATGAGCATTGAAAATGCACCTAGACCTGATTTGGATGTTGCAAAAAGAGCTGAGTCTTTTGTTAAACAACTTTTACGACATGTACCTACCGTCAATAGTATTTGGTACTTGGGAGTGGCCATAGGAGGACTATTCTTAATAATTTTAACTGTTTTATTTCTTTCACCTTGTTTAATTAAAAAACTGATTGATGATCTATGGATGATAAAGGCTTCCATCTATGGAAATGGTCTGCGGTTAAAAGAACATAAGCGTGCGCCTATATAAAAAGAAAGGGGGAGATGCGGGGAGCTGCCCTTGAGAATGGGGTCCTTTGTCTGAAGGACACAGCTCTGGGAGCTGCCTCAGTCCTTGAGGGTTTGCTTGCAAACATAGCTCTCTGTCCCGCCACTCCAGAGATTAGGCGCTTATTTACTGCAGGCACCTGGAGTTCTGTGCAAACTTCTCATGCACAGAGAAATGTTATCTGGTGTAAGAAATAATAACAGGGTGCCATTCCCATGCTCTCAAGATTTCTTGTGACTGTAAGATGTGTAGGTCAAACAAAGAAAATGTTAACTGTCTTGTCTTTCTCACGCTCTTCTGTATAAATATGAGATGCTGAATAAAGTTGGTGTCAGACTGCGTCCCTTCGTGGAGACGTGTCTGAACCTCTCGACCCCATCTTTGTTGTAGATTTCTCTTGCTTTAGTTTCCTTTCTCAGCCCCGCCGTGCACATTCTCGGGACCTGATCGACTTTGCCGGCTGGCACCGGCACATATATATGGAATTTAAAAAGATGGTAACAATAACCCTGTATACGAGATAGCAAAAGAGACACTGATGTATAGAACAGTCTTTTGGACTCTGTGGGAGAGGGAGAGGGTGGGATGATTTGGGATAATGGCACTGAAATATGTATAATATCATATATGAAACGAGTTGCCAGTCCAGGTTCGATGCACGATACTGGATGCTTGGGGCTGGTGCACTGGGACGACCCAGAGGGATGGTATGGGGAGGGAGGTGGGAGGAGGGTTCAGGATGGGGAACACATGTATACCTGTGGCAGATTCATTTTGATATATAGCAAAACCAATACAATATTGTAAAGTTAAATAAAATAAAATTAAAAAAAAATGAGAACTCCACAGAGCTTTGATTCTATGAGTTATATCTGTTAATCTATCAGTTAGATATTAAAACAGAAAAATTTAAATATATGTATTGGTTAATTAACTAAAAATAATAAACCCATTGTATGTTAGAAATATATTTTATGAAAAATTTCTGTATTTCCCAAAACAACAACAAAAAATAGTGGTAAGACCCAGAGGGATGGTATGCGGAGGGAGGTGGGAGGGGGGATTCAGGATTGGGAACATGTGTACACCCATGGCGGATTCATGTTGATGTATGGCAAAACCAATAAAATATTGTAAAGTAATTAGCCTCTAATTAAAATAAATAAATTAAAAAAAAGAGAGACATTATTTTATGTTTTTGGAAAGAACGTTAACATTTGGATTAATAGAATACAGTTGGATTCCTGTATCCATGTCTGCATTCAGTATATTGTTGTACCTTGTTTTGCTTGAAGTATATAAAGAAAATCTGGCTTCTTGCAGATATGAGAGAGAAGAAGGAAGAGTAGAAGAGTATTTGAAAAGTGTATTCAGATAATTGGAGAAGGCAATGGCACCCCACTCCAGTACTCTTGCCTGGAAAATCCCATAGATGGAGGAGCCTGGTAGGCTGCAGTCCATGGGGTCGCTAAGAGTCAGACACGACTGAGCGACTTCACTTTCACTTTTCACTTCCATGCATTAGAGAAGGAAATGGCAACCCACTCCAGTGTTCTTGCCTGGAGAATCCCATGGACAGGGAAGCCTGGTGGGCTGCCATCTATGGGGTCACACAGAATCGGACATGACTGAAGTAACTTAGCAGCAGCAGCATTCAGATAATTGTGTATGTTCTTCTTTGAATGTACATCAAAATTCAACAAATAGTAGTTTCTTAAAAGTTAGTTGCAATGTGGAATCTGAAAATTATTAGTGAGCATTTGTACTGTTTTGCATTGAACTCCATTGGTTTACTTTGCATTTTGAATTCATCTTTTTTTCATGTATGATTCTGTGACACAGAGCATTGTTTGTTTAGAAAATACTGTTTCACTGAGGTGTGCAGAATTTTCAAATGTTTATACATTTTACTACACAATAATTAAAACAAATCTTTAATATTATCACTGATCTAATCTAATCACTGATTAGAAATATCTTTAACAATTGGAAAAGTGTCAGATTCACAGTGGTAGATATGTGTTTACCAAAATACTGATTTTCGCTTAAATGTTTGAACTTATCTTTGGCAACACATACTGCAGTTGTTTTCCATGTAGTGACAGTCTTTCTTGGTTCATTTTGAGAAAATGTTTGCCAAGTATCCAAGTCTGAATAACCATAGTTTGTCAGTTATCCTTTCAAATAAAAATGGTGTTCCATGAAAAAGCCAGTTGGTTCAGCTTGCAACTGACATCATGCAAGTCTTTAAGGACAACTTTTAAACTTCAATATGCAGCAGGAGTGCGTTTTTAAATATTTTTAATTGAAGGATCATTGCTTTACCATACTGTGCTGGTTTCTTCCAAACATCAACATGAATCAGCCATAGGTTTGCCCATGTCCCCTTCCACTTGAACATCCCACCCACCTCCCTCCCCATCTCACCCCTCTGGGTTGTTATGAGCCCCAGTTTGAGGCCCTGAGTCATACCGCAAATTCCCACTGGCTGTCTATTTTACATATGGTAATGTGTGTTTCCACGTTCTAGCAGGAGTGCTTTTTGTGTGCATCCTATTTTGTCACCCAGAATTTAAAAGATTGTACTTGAGACCTGAAGTTTAATAACATTAATGTTTTCCATTGTGAATACACAGGCTTGAAGACTATAGTGACTATTAGGACACTTTGGTGTCACTGTTTTAATTCATGCTGATTTCTAGCGGTTTTACTCATCACTGCTTTGGATTGTGGGTGCCAATGTCCATACAGTGAAAAAAGCAATATTACCAGAGCATTAGTATGGAAATATTTTTGTCTTTGTGGACCCCATTAAAATTTTCTTGGGGACTAAGAACCATTGCTTTAGAACAAAGCAGAGGCATCTTACCTGGTCTGATTGGAGAAGGGTTGGGGTGATGGAAGGAGAGGGGTGAGAACTAGCTCATGGATGAGATGACTCCCTAGGAGAGTCCACAGATGAACAGGTGTTATTCAGTGAAAGAACGTAGGAGATGGTTTGTAGAAAGTGCCTTACTTTTATATTTGTTGTTGTTAGTCGCTTAAGTCATGTTCCACTCTTTGCAACCTCCTAGAATATAGACTACGAGACTTCTCTGTTCATGAGATTTCCCAAGCAAGATTTCCCAAGGCGATGGAATTTCCATCGCCTTCTCCAGGGGATCTTTCTGACCTAGGGATTGAACCCAAGTCTCTTGCTTGGCAGGCTACTTCTTTACCACTGAGTCACCAGGGAAGCCATTTTTATATTACTGTATAATAAATCATTGCAAACTGAACGGTTTAAAGCAACACCTCTTTATTATGTCACAGTGCTGTAGGTCAGAAGCTCAGGCCTGGCATGGTAAGGTTCTCTGTTAGGGGCTCACTGGCTGAAATCAAGGCGTCAACTTGTTGTGTTCTCATCTGGGGCTGAGGTCTTCTTCCAAGCTGATGCGGTTGTTGACAGAATAAGTTGTGGTTATGGGATTAAGGGCTCTCTTTTCTTGCCGGCTGTCAACCAGGAGCTATTTTCAGCTGTTAGAGGTGACCTGAAATTTCTGCTATGTGACCCTCTCCAAAACATGGCAGTTTGTCTCTTCAAAACTGGCAGACAAATTCTTTACCTTCCAATCTCCTGCTTCAGAAAGAGCCCAGTCCCTTTTCAAGGTTCCCCAATAGGTCAGGCCCACCTAGGATAATCTCCCTGTCCATTAACTCAAGGTCAGCTTTTTTTGGACCTTCAGGTTTTTTCTCCTACATAATGAAATGTGATCATGAAAGTTAAATTCATTCTATTTACAACCCCACCCACATTTAAGGGGTCATAAGGGAGAAGGCAATGGCACCCCACTCCAGTACTCTTGCCTGGAAAATCTCATGGAAGGAGGAGCCCAGTAGGCTGCAGTCCATGGGGTCACTAAGAGTCGGACACGAATGAGCGACTCCACTTTCACTTTTCACTTTCATGTATTGGAGAGGGAAATGGCAACCCGCTCTAGTGTTCTTGCCTGGAGAATCCCAGGGACGGGGGAGCCTGGTGGGCTGCCGTCTATGGGGTCGCACAGAGTCAGACACGACTGAAGCGACTTAGCAGCAGCGCAGCAGCAGCAAAGGGTGTGTACTTTGGGGCGGGAATCTTTCCAGAGCATCTCAGAATTCTGTTTACCACAGAAGGACACAAGGACAGTTCAGGCAGAGATGCACAAATGAAGGGGATCAAAGCTTTCATATTTGAGGGTATATGTTCTGTAGGAGAAATGATGAAAGGAGAGAGGAAAATTATGCATTTCACAATGGTCCTTCTGGCTGCTCCCTGGGCTGTCACACTACACCTGCTTCAGTCGTGTCCAACTGTGTGACCCTGTGGACTGCAGCCCACCAGGCTCCTCTGTCCATGGGACTCTCCAGGCAAGAATACTGGGGTGTGTTGCCATGCCCTTATCCAGGGGATCTTCCCAACCCAGGGATCAAACCCACATCTCTTATGTCTCCTGCATTGGTGGGTGGGTTCTTTACCCCTAATGCCACCTGGGAAGCCTGTCACACTGCACTGTCCTCCAAGACCCTTTGCCTTTTCCACCTGCTGCTTTGTGGCCTCCTAAGCATGGCTCCTAAGCATGACAGAATGTGGCCCACTGGAGAAGGGAATGGCAAACCACTTCAGTATTCTTGCCTTGAGAACCCCATGAACAGTACAGAAAGGCAAAATGATAGGTTTCTGAAAGAGGAACTCCCCAGGTCGGTAACTACCCAATATGCTACTGGAGATCAGTGGAGAAATAACTCCAGAAAGAATGAAGGGATGGGACCAAAGAAAAAACAATACTCATTTCTGGATGTGACTGGTGATAGAAGCAAGGTCCGATGCTGTAAAGAGCAATATTGCATAGGAACCTGGAATGTTAGGTCCATGAATCAAGGCAAATTGGAAGTGGTCAAACAGGAGATGGCAAGAATGAATGTTGACATTCTAGGAATCAGCGAACTAAAATGGACTATGGGTAAATTGAACTCAGATGACCATTATATCTACTACGGTGGGCAGGAATCCATTAGAAGAAATGGAGTAGCCATCATGGTCAACAAAAGAGTCCGAAATGCAGTACTTGGATGCAATCTCAAAAATGACAGAATGATCTCTGTTCCTTTTCAAGGCAAACCATTCAATATCACAGTAATCCAAGCCTATGCCCCAACCAGTAACGCTGAAGAAGCTGAAGTTAAATGGTTTTATGAAGACCTACAAACATTTTAGAACTAACACCCAAAAAAGATGTCCTTTTCATTATAGGGGACTGGAATGCAAAAATAGGAAGTCAAGAAACACCTGGAGTAACAGGCAAATTTGGCCTTGGAGTACAGAATGAACCAGGGCAAAGGCTGATAGAGTTTTGCCAAGAGAACACACTGGTCATAGCAAACACCCTCTTCCAACAACACAAGAGAAAACTCTACACATGGACATCACCAGATGGTCAACACCAAAATCTGATTGATTATATTCTCTGCAGCCAAATATGGAGAAGCTCTATACAGTCAGCAAAAAAAAAAAGACTGGGAGCTGACTGTGGCTCAGATCATGAACTCCTTATTGCCAATTCAGACTTAAATTGAAGAAAGTAAGGAAAACCACTACACCATTCAGGTATAACCTAAATCAAATCCCTTATGATTATACAGTGGAAGTGAGAAATAGATTTAAGGGACTAGATCTGATAGACAGAGTGTCTGATGAACTATGGATGGAGGTTGGTGACATTGTACAGGAGACAGGGAGCAAGATCATCCCCATGGAAAAGAAATGCAAAAAAGCAAAATGGCTGCCTGAGGAGGCCTTATAAATATCTGTGAAAAGAAGAGAAGTAAAAAGCAAAGGAGAAAAGGAAAGATAAAAGCATCTGAATGCAGAGTTCCAAAGAATAGCAAGAAGAGATAAGAAAGGTTTCCTCAGTGATCAATGCAAAGAAGTAGAGGAAAACAACAGAGTGGGAAAAACTAGAGATCTCTTCAAGAAAATTAGAGATACCAAGGGAACATTGCATGCAAAGACAGGTTCGATAAAGGATAGAAATGGTATGGACCTAACAGAAGCAGTAGATATTAAGAAGAGGTGGCAGGAATACACAGAAAAACTGTACAAAAAAGATCTTCATCACCCAGATAATCACAATAGTGTAATCACTCACCTAGAGCCAGACATCCTGGAATGTGAAGTCAAGTGGGCCTTAGAAAGCATCACTATGAACAAAGCTAGTGGAGGTGATGGAATTCCAGTTGAGCTATTTCAAATTCTGAAAGATGATGCTGTGAAAGTGCTGCACTCAATATGCCAGCAATTTTGGAAAACTCAGCAATGGCCACAAGACTGGAAAAGGTCAGTTTTCATTCCAATCCCAAAGAAAGGCAAGGCCAAAGAATCCTCAAATGGCCACACAATCGCACTCATCTCACACGCTAGTAAAGTAGTGCTCAAAATTCTCCAAGCCAGGCTTCAGCAGTATGTGAACTGTGAACTTCCAATGTTCAAGTTGGTTTTAGAAAAGGCAGAAGAACCAGAGATCAAATTGCCAACATCTGCTGGATCATGGAAAAAGCAAGAGAGTTCCAGAAAAACATCTATTTCTGCTTTATTGACTATGCCAAAGCCTTTGACTGTGAGGATCGCAATAAACTGTGGAAAATTCTGAAAGAGATGGGAATACCAGACCACCTGACCTGCCTCTTGAGAAACCTATATGCAGGTCAGGAAGCAACAGTTAGAACTGGACATGGAACAACAGACTGGTTCCAAACCAGGAAAGGATTACGTCAAGGCTGTGTATTGTCACCCTGCTTATTTAACTTATATACAGAGCACATCATGAGAAACACTGGGCTGGAAGAAGCACAAGCTGGAATCAAGATTGCCGGGAGAAATATCAATAACCTCAGATATGCAGACGACACCACCCTTATGGCAGAAAGTGAAGAGGAACTAAAAAGCCTCTTGATGAAAGTGAAAGAGGAGAGTGAAAAAGTTGGCTTAAAGCTCAACATTCAGAAAACTAAGATCATGGCATCCAGTCCCATCACTTCATGGGAAATAGATGGGGAAACAATGTCAGACTTTATTTTTGGGGGATCCAAAATCACTGCAGATGGTGACTGCCGCCATGAAATTAAAAGACGCTTACTCCTTGGAAGGAAAGTTATGACCATCCTAGACAGCATATTAAAAAACAGAGACATTTTTTGCCAACAATGGTCCGTCTAGTCAAGGCTCTGGTTTTTCCAGTAGTCATGTATGGATGTGAGAGTTGGACTGTGAAGAAAACTGAGTGCCGAAGAATTGATGCTTTTGAACTGTGGTGTTGGAGAAGACTCTTGAGATTCACTTGGACTGCAAGGAGAACCACCCAGTCCATCCTAAAGGAGATCAGTCCTGGGTGTTCATTGGAAGGACTGATGCTGAATTGAAACTCCAATACTTTGGCCACCTCTTGCGAACAGCTGACTCATTGGAAAAGACTGTGATGCTGGGAGGGATTGGGGGCAGGAGGAGAAGGGAAGGACAGAGGATGACATGGTTGGATGACATCACCGACTTAATGCACATGAGTTTGTGTACACTCCGGGAGTTGTTGATGGACAGGGAGGCCTGGCGTGCTGCGATTCATAGGGTCGCAAAGAGTCGGACATGACTGAGTGACTGAACTGAACTGAACTGAACTGAAGCTATCTCAGAAGAGATGAGCTATCTTCCAAATTTCATGAGGAAACTTTCTGGAACTGTTTCCAAAAAGTCTCAGCTGTCACAGTTTACCTAATTTGGAAAAGAGAAAGGTTTCCCTGGCCTCAGGCAACAAACCACAATTCAACACAAAATCAGTCCATTAAAAGGATTCTTCCAGATTTAATAACTCAGAGGTGAAGTCTCTGTCTGGAGAGCCGTGATTATCTGTGTGCAGCTCTTCCCCAGCCTCCCCAGCTCCAGAGATCTTCCCACACAGTCACAAAGGCATCATCAAGGCTTGGTTTTTGATTAAGCCACTTGTCTTCTCAGATGGAGTGGGAAATGGTAACCCACTCTAGCATCCTTGCCTGGAGAATTCTATGGACAGAGGAGCCTGGCGGGCTACAGTCCATGGGGTTGCAAGAGAGTTGGACATGATGGAGTGAAGAGAGGAGATTCCTCAAAGTCTCTCAGGTAAAACCTAGAATTTCTGAGTGTGGATTGTGAGGCTTCTGACCAGAGGGGCCTTTATCGCCAGATCTGTATTCCCAGCCCTTCTCCCTCATTTTTCAGGCATTGTTCTGTTGATCATAAAGCACCGGGCGACACTGTAGTGCTGCACCAGGCACATCATTTGGGAAAGAGAAGGTGGAAATGGAGCCATGTTCAACCCAGATGTCCCCAGGGGCAGCACCAGCTGAGCCCTTTGAGCCGAACAGAAATGAGAGAAACAGTTCTCGCCTCTCATCTGTGGAGCCACAGGGCTCTCCTGCTTCACAACAATTCTCGTGTAGTACTTTAGCTGGCTTTTCCAGAATGGGTTAATTTGGCCCAAGTTGTTGGAACACATTAGGAAGGAATGCAGAATGCCAGCAAGAAACAAGTGACTGATTGAATAAACAAAATCAAAACAGGGAGTAAAAAAATAAAAATTAAAAAAAATCTTTTTTTTTGAACGTCCATCTTTGATCATTAATAGTACTAGAACTACCTTCAAATATTCCTCCATTTTTTTAAAGATTTTTTTTATGTGGGTGGACCATTTTTAAAATCTGTATTGCATTTATTATAATATTATTTCTGCTTTATGTTTTCTGGCTATGAGGCATGTGAGATCTTAGCTCCCCAACCAGGAATTGAACCTGCACCCCTAGCACTGGAAAGCAAAGTCTTAACCAGTGGACTGCCAAGGAAGTCCCAAATATTCCTCTCTATTGAGTTAAATTAGTTTTTCTCTAGTTTTTCAATATCTCCTTTTCTCTCTCCCTGCCTCCTTCCTCTCTTCCTCCTTTCCCTTCTTCTTTCCAATGTGTACTAATGGCTCTTGGCACTGGGGCTATGGAAATCAATAGGACAGAGTCTGTCTCATTAAGAAGGGTAATTTCTAGGGAGGAGGGAAGACATGTAAAGAAATGTCATAATTCAGTGTGATCCAAAGGAGAAAATGATCACTTCTTCCTCATAGGTGCAGTGGTCAGTGAAGTTTCCACAGAGGGTTCAGCCTCTCAGCTGGAGCAGAAGCAATGAGTAATTTTCATGGAAAGGCTTTTTAGAAAAAAGAACAGTATATGCAGAGAACAAAACTTTGGAACAGTGGCAAGTAATGATCTATTCAACTTTAATTGGTTGTATTCCAAAACCTAGATGGTCATTTAGACCCCACCATACTCTAGATAGAATTTCAGGTCATTTATAATATACATGCATTACCATAAGATTAACCAAAATAAAAGAAAAATAAGTGGGTGAGAAAAACAGGACAGAGAAAATGAGAGGGAGAAAAATAAGACGAATTTGATATAAAAAGCACATGGTATATGATTCTGTCCACTTGCCAGAGGAAGGTCATAAATTTGGATCTAAGCCTTTTGGTGCCAACCCAGAAAAAGAGAGATGCAATCAATTATAACACTTAGTGTCCACAGGATTAGAAGGACCAGTTGTTCAGAAGAAGCACAACTATTCCTGGTGTTGAGAGGAAAAAGGGATTTCTCCCATGGGTCTGCACAAAGAGGACATTTAGTAATTCTGGGACTGATGTTCCCAGCAGCATCTTTATAGCAGTATAGGGCCAAGGCTCTGAAAGCTATTTCTTACAATATCTTCAGCATAAGCTAATGACACATCTCCAAGGTGCCAGTGAATTTAAGTATTTTTATGTTGCTCAAGGTTAAATATTCTGTCAGCCTTCTGATTCTTTCTTTCCTCTCTCTCTCTAATTAAGCCAAGACAGGGGCTGAGCTACCTGTAATTAAGACTTTTCTCCAGGCTACAGTTCTTGCAGGGATGCTATGTGGTACATGTTCTCTTATGCACTGATCTGGGTGCTAGTTGGCTTTATATCTTTTCATTGGGTTCTTTAATTTATGATTATAATGATCTCATCAATTTACTTATCAGTTTTTTCACAATTATTTCCCCTGTTTCCTCCATTAGATGATGAAATTCTTGCAATAGATGAAGGAAAATCCTCAATAGCACATTGTTCTGGGGTTCAGCTTGCAGTGGGTCTGATGTGGCTGACTTACTGCTTTTGGGTGATATTATCTGACATTGGTTGTTCTTTTTCCTTCATTTAACAAAGTAATATCTAATTCTTTCACTATTTCCTGATCTTACTGTCCTCAAAAACATTGCCTCATACATTAATTCTTTCATTCAGAAACTCTTGCAACTTTTATTTTACTATCCTCTCAATGCAACACGTATAAGAGGTATCCAAAAATAAAGATAAGAAATATTACAGATTCCAAGGAGAAAAAGACAATAATAACCTTGGCCATTTTCAAATGTGGCACATTTATTCAAGTGTAAATCTAAAGGGCTTTAACAGTAAGATAAAAGGGTCTGTTAATTTCAGTATTTAAGTTGAATTCTGCAACATTAACAGACCATATTAGATTTATATTGTAATTTCTTTCTACCTGTACAAATATATCACTTTTGTAAGTCTAAAATGATTTGCAAAATAAATATTATATCCTAAAAAATAAAAAAATAAATATTATATCCTAACCTAAATAACACTTATTATCTAAGTATGTCAACTCTAAGTTAATCCATATGTAGGACTATTCATAAGAGAGCCAAACAAAATATTTTTGAAATGTAATGCATCAGAACAAAATAAAACAATAGGAAGCTATGTCATAAGGTTTCACTGGATAGAAGTTCTAAGGTATAATCTTGGTTGTACAAAGGGCTGAAGGGTAGGCTATTTATAAAATCATTGCAAAATGATACACAGCATTTCTCCATGGGAGTGCAGCTGTGGGGAAATGTTTTTCTTCTTTGATGACCTGAGAATTCTACCCAAGGATCTTACAGAAGAAATAGATGATGGTTCTTAATTTAAGATCTAGTCTAACCCACTTAATGAACTAGTGTAAAATTCGAATACAAAACCCAATACCTTTCAGAAATAAATCATAATTCAAAGAAGAAAGTCATTAATGATATAACAATAATCAAAAGATTGTGGATTGAGGTATGAAAATAAATGAAGACCAACCAATGGGAAAAACAAAGCCTGTTTATTCAGAGTTTGCTATAGTATGGGGCCAACTATTATCCTTTGCCTTTTGGCAGAGACTCCAAGGCAGGCAGAAGAATAGGAAGCTTTACAATGGGAGGATGCAGGGGCTTCAAGTGTGCCTGACTGGATGCTATTGGCCTAAGCAAGCTGTAGGTAGGCTAACTGGAAATAGAGCATCTGATGTCATTGGTTAGGCATGCATCCTTGACTTTCTCTGGTTGATCCTAAACTGGAAACAGGGGTAAAAATTAGGGAAGCTGTCAGTAATTAATCAAGTTTGGTCATTTGAGGACAATTGTTACAGAAGTTAATCTTTAGCTTCCCGGATTGTTACCCATGTAAATAATCTGATTTCTGCAAATCTGACTTCTAGCAGACTGGGTTCCTGCACTGATTACCATAGATAAGGGGCTGACTTCCTGAGAAGGGTGTTGTAGGTTGTAGGTTAGAGTTCTATTTTTACATATGATCTACCCATTGTCCATTTGTATATTCAGTCTCTTTGGGGATAGGAAGGTCTTCGCGTTTACTGCTGGCTGTCTGAACTTCCGGAGATGGCCTCCTAGCTCTGAAGAGATGAGTAGATCCTAGAAACAAAAAGTGGTTCACACAATGAAATTAAAACAAAAATCACTTTTATTCATTAATTTAATGTGGAAATTGTCTTTTCCTGGGAGAAATGCAAGTTTAGGGACTAGAATAAGAACTGGAATTTATTTTGCTCTCAAATGATGGTGAAGATGATGGAAAAGGGATGGATATCAGAATCATTTTAGTTTGATCTCTTCCCTCCTCTCCTTGCAGAATAGCTCAGCTCCTCAATGGTTTGTAGAGTTTTAAGTGGCTTCTTAGATGATTATTGAATATGCTCTGGGCTCTTTGTTCCCTACACTCCTGATCCATTATGTCCCTGACCCTGGGACAAGGCAAGAACTCTGTCTGCCTGGTGATGGATACTCTCACCCTCAATTTCTCCTGAAGAAATGTTGCCACTCTTGCTTTACTGCATGTTGACAGGGTAACATTTAGAAAATCAATAAAGTGCTTCCATGTGCTTCTCCCTAGGATAGAGGGAGAGGAAGATGAGGGAGATTCACATTTTTTCAGTGGGAATAAGAGAAAAAGAGATACTATTGGGTTCTTAGAATTTTGCAGCAAAGCAGTAGACTTGAGAGGCAGGTATGGTCAAGAGAGATGGGATCATTCAAGTTCTTCTAGAGCCATACTTACTACACCCACAACCAAGCCTGCAGTCCCATGCTTACAATGTTCCCTCTGCATCTTCACCCCAACCACCTTAGGGCAAAGCATAAGGCAAAGGGGGGCAGTGCTGGGTGTTTTCATCCAAGAAAGACTAAACGCAACCAAATAAATGCTCCATATATCTGTGTTTTCAATTCTTTCTGTGATTTCACAGTAGGAAATGGATTTTGCACATACCACATACACATACGTACACACAGAGGCTCACTTGTGTGCACGCACACACACACTGCAGTACATTTCATCAAATAATGCTGACTCTGTTATTCTGTTCTTTTCTATTTTATTCTGTTCTTTTTTTGTTTTAATGTATTGTAGTGACAACTTACTAAAAATCATGACCAATAAATGGATCATGTCCCTGAGTTTGAAAACAGAGGTTAAATTTTGTCTTTCTCTAAATATAATTCACATTTTATATTTAACTCATTTTTTTTCCTGCTAGCTATCATGTGGAGAGGAAATATCCAAATAAGTATAGGGAAAAGAAAGAACAAGAAAACAAAATTGATATTTATACCACATCTAACTTGTAGTGTGAGTGAAATTTCATGACCCCATCTCTCAAGCTTCCTCTTTTCAGTAACTCATAGTTCCTCTTCCCTGCCCTCCCCACCCTGCTAGAATTAATTTGTTCAATTTACTCATCATATAATGTACTAAATACTCTTATGTCCCAGGATTGTTCCGGGCCTTGAATATAAGTGGTAAATAAGTTAGTTATGGAGCAACCCTATGAAATTTATATTCTATTAAATCAATATTTTACCAACTGTAAAGGCTTTAGGAAAACAAAACGTCTATTAGAAGTAGGTGGTATTCACTTCTGAAATACACTTATGCAAGGTCATCATTTTAACTTTTCTTTCAGAATTTTAAAGGGACCAGTGTGGGGTAGAAAAAATCCACTCTCATGGGATCAGAAGCTAGTATCAGCCTGGCCAGGGAATTTAATGAGACTTCCCTGGGGAGCAGGAGGGGCACTCTCTTTGTTTACAAAGTTACATAAATACATTAAGAAGAGTATGCAGATGATATTTATAATAAAAGTTAGAAACTTGTCCAAAATTTGTTACCTCTTCATTCTAAAGATTTGTTTGTAAAAGTTTATTTTTGTGAATTTATAACATTTAAAACATTGCACACTTATTGTCTACACAAGAATTAAAAAGTGCTTGTGTACAACCTATGCCATTGAAATAACCCAAAGAAAAAAATAAAGCATTTGAAAGGAGTGTAATGTAATGCAACAGTAATGTAATAGAAGATGTCAGTAAACTGGCTATTCTCATGAAGCACAGTTTTCCAGAAATATTCAGGAAGTCACTCAGACTGTATGAACTCAGCTGGACAGGTGGACAGAGTTGGGGACACAAGACCGATTTACAAATGGTTGTTGTGACAGCCTTCAACTATGAGCGTGAAGTAAGGAAGTCAAATTAGAATTTTTATTACCAATAGTTCTTGCTTACTGTTCAGTTCCGTTCAGTCACTCAGTCATGTCCAACTCTTTGTGACCCCATGAACTGTAGCATGCCAGGCCTCCCTGTCCATCACAACTCCCGGAGTTTGCCCAAAATCATGGAGTTGGTGATGCCATCCAGCCATCTCATCCTTTGCCGTCCCCTTCTCCTCCTGCCCCCAATCCCTCCCAGCATCAGGGTCTTTTCCTATGAGTCAACTCTTCGCATCAGGTGGCCAAAGTATTGGAGTTTCAGCTTCAGCATCAGTCCTTCCAGTGAACACCCAGGACTGATCTCCTTTAGGATGGACCGGTTGGATCTCCTTGCAGTCCAAGGGACTCTCAAGAGTCTTCTCCAACACCACAGTTCAAAAGCATCATTCTTCGGCACTGAGCTTTCTTCACAGTCCAACTCTTACATCCATATATGACCATTGGAAAAACCATAGTCTTGACTAGATGGACCTTTGTTGGCAAAGTAATGTCTCTGCTTTTTAATATGCTATCTAGGTTGGTCATAACTTTCCTTCTAAGTAAGCACCTTTTAATTTCATGGTTGTAGTCACCATCTGCAGTGATTTTGGAGCCCCCAAAAATAAAGTCTGACACTGTTTCCACTGTTTCCCCATCTATTTCCCATGAAGTGATGGGACCGGATGCCATGATCTTCATTTTCTGAATGTTGAGTTTTAAGCCAACTTTTTCACTCTCCTCTTTCACTTTCATCAAGAGGCTTTGTAGTTCCTCTTCACTTTCTGCCATAAGGGTGGTGTCATCTGCATATCTGAGGTTATTGATATTTCTCCCGGCAATCTTGATTCCAGCTTGTGCTTCTTCCAGCCCAGCATTTCTCATGATGTACTCTGCATAGAAGTTAAATAAGCAGGGTGAAAATATACAGCCTTGACGTACTCCTTTTCCTATTTGGAACCAGTCTGTTGTTCCATGTCCAGTTCTAACTGTTGCTTCCTGACCTGCATATAGGTTTCTCAAGAGGCAGGTCAGGTGGTCTGGTATTCCCTTCTCTCGAAGAATTTTCTTGGCTTATTTATCCTACACCAAATGATCAGTTAAGGCACATATGTTCTAAACTGAATTAAAAAGAAGCTATGTAAACATCATTTCTTTCAAACTCTCTGCTCTTAAAATGCTATAATTTACCACATATTCTTTCTAGAAAAGAATTTGAGCCAAATCTGGGAGATAGTGAAGGACAGGGAAGGCTGGTTTGCTACAGTCCATGGGGTCACAAAGAATTGGACACAACTTAATGACTGAATAACTTTCTGGAAAGTTGTCTTTTAGATAACTTAAAAAATCACTCATGTATATATTTATGTAACAATATGTGATCTATATTTTTATATCATAATATCAGTGCACACTCTCATTTATTCTGTCCCTTATGTTACTCTTGATGATCATCTTCTTGTGATCAAACCATGCTTCATGCTCAAGCTTCTGCTGAAATAGCTTATGTGGCTTTACAGGGCTTATGTGCTGCCCTGTAACATATCTCATGGAACAGGTGAAATGATCAGATGGTTTATTAAACATATTAAATATAGAATATCCATTACTAGAATAAGCCTTGAAATTATCCATACCTAATCAGGATTTGAAAGCACAGTAAGTTGTTCAGGAAAAAATTCTTTTTGAGGTAGTGACAAAATAGGACATAAAAATCCAGGGTGTATTTTATGAAAATCAGTAACTAAAAGATGTGGAAACGTAAAACTGTGGAAAATTCTGAAAGAGATGGGAATACCAGGCCACCTGAACTGCTTCTTGAGAAATCTGTATGCAGGTCAGAAAGCAAAACTTAGAACTGGACATGGAACAACAGACTTGTTCCAAATAGGAAAAGGAGTACGTCAAGGCTGTATATTGTCACCCTGCTTATTTAACTTCTATGCAGAGTACATCATGAGAAATGCCGGGCTGGAAGAAGCACAAGCTGGGATCAAGATTGCCAGGAGAAATATCAATAACCTCAGATATGCAGATGACACCACCCTTATGGCAGAAAGGGAAGAAGAATTGAAGAGCCTCTTGATGAAAGTGAAAGAGGAGAGTGAAAAAGTTGACTTAAAGCTCAACATTCAGAAAACTAAGATCATGGCATCCGGTCCTATCATTTCATGGCAAATAGATGGGTAAACAGTGGAAACAGTGTCAGACTTTATTTTGGGGGGCTCCAAAATCAGTGCAGATGGTGACTGCAACCATGAGATTAAAGGATGCTTACTCCTTAGTAGGAAAGTCATGACCAAACTAGTTCAGTTCAGTTCAGTTCAGTTCAGTCACTCAGTCGTGTCCGACTCTTTGCAACCCCATAAACCACAGCACACCAGGCCTCCCTGTCCATCACCAACTCCTGGAGTCCACCTAAACCCATGTCCATTGAGTCGGTGATGCCATCCAACCATCTCATCATCTGTCATCCCCTTTTCCTCCTGCCCTCAATCTTTCCCAGCATCAGGGTCTTTTCCAATGAGTCACCTCTTCACATCTGGTGGCCAAAGTATTGGAGTTGCAGCTTCAAAATCAGTCCTACTAATGAACACCCAGGAATGATCTCCTTTAGGATGACTGGTTGTATCTCCTTGCAGTCCAAGGGACTCTCAAGAGTCTTCTCCAACACCACAGTTCAAAAACGTCAATTCTTCGGTGCTCAGCTTTCTTCACAGTCCACCTCTCACATCCATACATGACCATTAGAAAAAACATAGCCTTGACTAGACGGACCTTTGTGGACAATGTCTCTGCTTTTTAATGTGCTATCTAGGTTTGTCATTACTTTCCTTCCAAGGAGTAAGTATCTTTTAATTTCATGGCTGCAATCACCATCTGCAGTGATTTTGGAGCCCAGAAAAATAAAGTCAGCCACTGTTTCCCCATCTATTTACCATGAAGTGATGGGACTGGATGCCATGATCTTAGTTTTCTTAATGTTGAGCTTTAAGCCAACTTTTAACTCTCCCCTTTCACTTTCATTAAGAGGCTCTTTAGTTCTTCCTTTTCTGCCATAAGGGTGGTGTCATCTGCATATCTGAGGTTATTGATATTTCTCCCGGCAATCTTGATTCCAGCTTGTGCTTCATCCAGCCCAGCGTTTCTCATGATGTGCTCTGCATATAAGTTAAATAAGCAGGGTGACAATACACAGCCTTGATGTACTCCTTTTCCTATTTGGAACCAGTCTGTTTTTCCATGCCCTGTTCTAACTGTTGCTTCCTGACCTGCATACAGGTGTCTCAAGAGGCAGGTCAGGTGGTCTGGTATTCCCATCTTTTTCAGAATTTTCCACAGTTTATTGTGAACCACACAGTCAATGGCTTTGGCATAATCAATAAAGCAGAAATTGATGTTTTTCTGGAACTCTCTTGCTTTTTTGATGATCCAGCCAGTGTTGGCAATTTGATCTCTGGTTCCTCTGCCTTTTCTAAAACCAGCTTGAACATCTGGAAGTTCACGGTTCATGTATTGCTGAAGCCTGGCTTGGAGAATTCTGAGCATTACTTTAATAGCATGTGAGATGAATGCAATTGTGTGGTAGTTTGAGAATTCTTTGGCATTGCCTTTCTTTGGGATTGGCATGAAAACTAACCTTTCCAGTCCTGTGGCCACTGCTGAGTTTTCCAAATTTGCTGGCATATTGAGTGCAGCACTTTCACAGCATCATCTTTCAGGATTTGAAATAGCTCAACTGGAATTCCATCACCTCCACTAGCTTTGTTTGTAGTGATGCTTTCTAAGGCTCACTTGACTTCACATTCCAGGATGTCTGGCTCTAGGTGAGTGATCACACCATCATGATTATCTGGGTCATGAAGATCTTTTGTATTCTTGCCACCTCTTCTTAATATCTTCTGCTTCTGTTAGGCCCCTATCATTTCTGTCCTTTATTGAGCCCATCTTTGCATGAAATATTCCCTTGGTATCTCCAATTTTCTTGAAGAGATCTCTAGTCTTTCCCATTCTATTGTTTTCCTCTATTTCTTTGCATTGATTACTGAAGAAGGCTTTCTTATCTCTCCTTGCTATTCTCTGGAACTCTGCATTCAACTAGTCAGCATATTAAAAAGCAGAGACATTACTTTTCTAACAAAGGTTTGTCTACTCAAGGCTATGGTTTTTCCAGTAGTCATGTATGGATGTGAGAGTTGGACTATAAAGAAAGCTGAGTGCCGAAGAATTGATGCCTTTGAACTGTGGTGTTGGAGAAGACTCTTGAGAGTCTCTTGGACTACAAGGAGATTCAACCAGTCCATCCTAAGGCAAATCAGTCCTGAATATCCATTGGAAGGACTGATGTTGAAGCTGAAACTCCAATACTTTGGCCACCTGATGCAAAGAGCTGACTCATTTGAAAAGAGCCTGAAGCTGGGAAAGATTGAAGGTGGGAGTAAAAGGGGATGACAGAGGATGAGATGGTTGGATGGCATCACTGACTCAAAGGACATGAGTTTGAGTAAGCTCCGGGAGTTGGTGACAGAGAAGCCTGGTGTGCTGCAGTCCAGGGGGTCGCAGAGTTGGACATGACTGAGCTACTGAACTGAATTGAACTAAATAAAAGATGGTTGAGTACATTTACACATAGACGTGCTAAGTCACTTTAGTTGTGTCCGACTCTTTACAACCCTATGGACTATAGCCTGCCAGGTTCCTATGTCCATGGGATCCTCCAGACAAGAATACGGAGTGGGTTGCCATTTCCTCCTCCAGGGAGAATATTCCCAACTCAGGGATTGAATCTTTGTCTCTTAATGTCTCCTGCATTGGTGGGCAAATTCTTTATCACTATCAGCACCTGAGAAGCCCCCTACACATAGATAGTAACACATAAAAATATTTAATTAACAAAATAATCCAAAGTTAGGTTTGGCTAGTTAGGGTTTTTGAAACTCTAGTTCAGGGTAAATAAGGAATAAACAAAGAAAATACACAGGATCTTTTCTTCCAAGATGTAATAAGCCATTGTAAGTACTATGAGTGTAGGATATCCACAGAGCTGATGCTCATCAGAAGATTAAGAAAAAAAATGTTACTGTCAAGGGTCTCATTAGGTGAGGAAGGTTTAAAAGGCAATGAGAGAGAAGACACCGGGAGACTGACTCAAAGAATGCCCTTGGCTGCAGTAGGAAAAACAGTATCCGAAGACTGACAAAAATGGATGTCAGATTGTATGAAACATAGAAATGAATCAGAGGAAAATACACCAGAATAGAAGAAGCATGCTGTGTGTCCAGGAACATGAAGCAGAAATAAGAGATGGGGTAAAAATATGATCAAAATCAGCTATATGGGTTTATAGAACCATGTGAGAGAGTTTGAAAGTTCTATTTATGATCCCCCAACTTTAGCAGTTGAGATTAAAATAAAATTGGTAAGAAAGTGTCAACCTTGTAAGAGCACTTCCTATATATAGAACATTTTTATGATATTCTTTTCTTAGGAGAGATAAGCAAACATAATTGCATACTTAACTTTCATAAAATTCATATCTTTTGACTTAAGAAGTACTTGGAAATGAAAATATGTTTGCAAGGCAGTGAGAATCTAGCCAGAGAAATATTTTGTTCACTCATGTAGATGTCAGCATAGGTCCCGTATCTATCAAGACTTACATGAGATCAGTTCAAACCCTCATCCATTCTGTTCCCTGTGTTAGTCTGGATCATCTACTTGCAGTCACATCCCTTTCTGAACTCAAGATGCTGCAGGAAGAGCTCAGTTTCTATGCAGCTGTGTAGCACACCTCATGCGACAGGTGGAATGCTTAGACTTTCCACAATTCCCACAATAAACAACCAGAACAAATCCTTTGCTCCCTCAAAGGCTTTTAGTGGGCAACAGATTTTGCTGATATTTCAAGAACATAAAGAGACCAATTATACTTCAGCTATGTCAACAACTTCAGATTGAACTTGAGACATCCTTTTTTGAAGTCTCAATACTGTCATCTGTGAATATTTATCCAACTTTCCAAAATAGTGATGACTGAAAATAAAGAAAAGGAATATGCAAATTCATGGTAGAAGCTGAAGAGTTACTGCTCCTCCATGTGTTCCATTAGCAATCTTGCTGCTGCTGCTGCTGCTCTTAAGTCACTTCAGTCGTGTCCAACTCTGTGCGACCCCATAGATGGCAGCCCACCAGGCTCCCCTGTCCCTGGGATTCTCCAGGCAAGAACACTGGAGTGGGTATTAGCAATCTTAATGTATGTTAAATGCTGGTGACTTTTAGGCATTTAACAGAAGTCAGTTCATGACACAATTCAAATACATTACCAGTTTTATTTATAACTACAGAGAAAACATATGCAATCAAATTATAAATGTAAAGAAATAAAGCTACATATAATTTTATGTCATTTTACACGTTGAAAAAGAAATGGAAAATTGAGAAAGAATGGTAAGGTAATGAGAGAACTTTGTTAAACTGCCAAAATTTAGGAGTCAGAAGAAAGGGTTTGGGTTTTCCTCTTTCCTCTCATTCGTCAAGAAAACATTTCCCAGTGCTTGCTCTCTGATCAATTCCCAAACACTCAAGTTGCCAGATGTAGCAAAAAGTAACCCTCTGTCTGTTTCAGAATATTTTCAGAGACTGTTTCATATAATGCATGGGTGGTGGTGGTTTAGTCACTAAGTTGTGTCCTGTTCTTTGTGACCCCATGGATATAGTGCATACTCATCTTTAAAAATATTTCTTAAAAACAGTTTTTGTTTACTAATCTGTTAGAAACATTAAGAATATGATTTTGAGATATTGTTTTAATTGAGTTTGAAACATAATTTTAAAATTCCTGGGACTTCCCTGGTGGTCAGCAGTTAAGACTCTGTGCTTCCAATGTAGGGGGCATGGGTTTGATTTCTGATCAGGGAGCTAGGATCACACAAGCTGTGTGGCATGGCCTAAAAATAAATATATATAATAATAACAAAACAAAAGTTAAAAGAGAAAGAAAAAGTTAAAAAATTCCCAAGAGTTTAAAAATAGAGTACAAAATAAGCAAAATAGAAATGTATTGGGAATTCTAAAGAGAAAAAAGATACATTTTTCTTGACCAACCACTTCTCATTATCTTAGTAAGTTCCTCTGTGCTGTGTGTGCTCAACTGTGTCTGACTTTTTGCAATCCCATGGACTGTAGCCCATCAGACTCCTTTGTCCATAGAATTTTCCAGTGAAACATACTGGAGTGGGTTGCCATTTCCTTCTCCAGAGAATCTCCCCGACCCAGGTATCAAACCCACATCTTTTTCGTCTCCTGCATTGGAAGGCTGGTTCTTTACCACTGTGCCACTTAGGAGGCCCTGTTCCTCTAAATGAACCCTATTTTCTAGATGTTAAACAAGTTCACTAAACTTATTGTGCTAACCATTTTATGATATATGTGACTCAAGTTACTATGCTATATACTGTAAATTTGTACAGTGCTCTATGCCAATTATATCTCAAGAACAAAAAGAAAAAACATCAAAACATATAAGAGGATGTAAAAAATGAGCAAAGATCGTGGATGAACTTCTTTCTCTTCTCACAATGACATATAGAGGAATGAAAAGGAGATATGTCCTGCCCTCCTTCTCTTTGAGGTGATCCAGCGAAGAGACAGTTTTCAAGGGTCAAGACAATTTGCAAGCGCCTTCAGAGTCATAACAGAGACTTTGGACCATGGGTATAACCTCTAAAGGGCACCATTTGTTTAGGTATTGAAATTATGGCAGTTAAAATATTTTAATCATTATTCTTTAGCCACTTTTGATATACACAGGAATCTTGAAGATTTACATTAAGAATTTGCTTGCAAAGCAGATTAATCATCAAACACACATTTGGAGAATATACTCCTCTCATCCTCCCCTAACTCATCAAAAAATGCCAGGATTGTTGAATAAAAAATGAATATGGGGCACAGGAAGCTGTTTGTGGGTATGTTTTTGAAATAAATCATGAACCCAGTACTTCTTTTCAAAGTTAACAAATCTACATACCCCACTGAGAAAAATATAAGTTTATAGTTAAGTGAGCAGAGATGCAGAAAAGGTCATAATAAACATAAACCTGCTCTTGGGCACCACTGAACTTTAAAGTTGGGGTGAAAAGAAATCTTACAAGTTGTGTAGTTTAATTCCCTCGTTTTATGGACACTCAGGAGGCCTAAGACATTTAACCAAGTTTGAATGGCCATTTGGTGACAGGACTGATACTGCATTACTCCTGGTTTCTGCACTTTCCTCTTCTTCACACCTCTAGGTTTTCTCCTGCTTGTAAATCTCCTACATTAAATCTGTCAGGAAGTCCTCTTGATTCTCCCTTGGACTTATATCTTAGATTTATTCTTTATTCATTCCCTGTTACATCTTCCTCATTTCACACCTTAATTGCTACAACTGCCCTCTAATTACTTTCTCTTAGCCCAATTCATCTTATATCCTACCACCCGGCTGATCTGCCCTACACAGCATGTTCATCATTTCACACTAGGACTTCCAGAACCTTCTACAGATGACACTCAAACTCTTCATCCTGGCCTTCAATCCCCTGTATCATCTGGCCTTCACTATCTTTTTAGTTTTACCTCCTAATTCCTTAGCATGAGCTCTTTGTTCCAGCAGGATGGTCTACTTACACCTTCTCCCTCTCATTTCTGCTCTGCTACACTATTATTTTCGTCGCCTGAGATGTCCTTTTTTCCTATACTACTTGCAAAAGTCACATTAGTTTCTTAATATTATTTTAACACTTTATTGCTTACCTTGGCTCTTTCCAATAACTCCAACCACAGAATACTCCTCTGAGTACTTTTAGTAAATGCTTTCCATGAATTATGTTCTAGTACCTGAGTACATCTCTAATGGCAGAAAATGTAGAGGAGCTATAGAACTTCTTGATGAGGGTGAAAGAGGAGAGTGAAAAAGCTGGCTTAAATTTCAACATTCAAAAAACTAAGGTCATGGCATCTGGTCCTATCACTTCATGGCAAATAGATGGGGAAACAATGGAAACAGTGACACATTTTATTTTCTTGGGCTCCAAAATCACTGGGGACGGTGACTGCAGCCATGAAATTAAGATGCTTGCTCCTTGGAAGAAAAGCTATGACAAACCTAGACTGTATATTAAAAAGCAGAGACATCACTTTGCTGACAAAGTTTCATACAGTCAAAGCTATGGCTTTTCCAGTAGTCATGTATGGATGTGAGAACTGATCCATAAAGAAGGCCCAGTGCTGAAGAATTGATACTTTCTAATTGTGGTACTGGAGAAGACTCTTGAGAGTTCCTTGGACTGCAAGGAGATCAAACCAGTCAATCTTAAAGGAAATCAACCCTGAATATTTCTTGGAAGGACTAATACTGAAGCTGAAGCTTTAATACTTTGGCCACCTGATACAAAGAACTGATTCATTGGAAAAGACCCCGATGCTGGGAAATATTGAGGGCAGGAAGAGAAGGGGTTGGCAGAGGATGAGATGGTTGGATGGCATCACCAACTCAATGGATATGAATTTGAGCAGACTTTTGGAGATAGTGAAGGACAGGGAGGCCTGGGGTTGCAAAGAGTTGGACACAACTTAGCGACTGAACAGCAACAACAACATCCAGTTTAGTTCTTTGCACGTGGGCTGTTTGTACATAAAGGATAGATCCATTTCACAACAGAGATGTTAGGTCTTAGAATTGGTTTGTGAGTCATCAGTGAATCAGTAGTGGTTGATTTCCTGGGATTGAATAATGTCCCTCAGAGAAAGCATAGAAACAATGAGAAGACTGAGGATGGAACCCAGTCAAGGGAGAAAAGAAGACAAGGGGCCAAAATGAGATGATGAAAAAAGGTCAGAGACAGTCAGTGAAAGCAGAATTAGAGAAACAGTGTCATGGAATGGCATATTTAAGGCAAAATGTTTCATGGACTACTATATATATTTTGGATTTAAATTTGATTTCTTCAGAAATCAATTTGTATATGAAAACTCTCATGGTAGAAAAATAAAATAAACATGAAACTACAATCCAAACAATTCTTATTTTTAAAAAACACTTGAAAATATAGCTTTTCAAATTTAATTATATTTGCTATACAATATTATATAAATTATAGATATATAATATGAGAGAGTGAGTGAAAGTCACTAAGTTGTGTGACTCTTTGCCACCCCAAGGACTATATAGTCCATGGAATTCTCCAGGCCAGAATACTGGAGTGGGTAGCTGTTCCCTTCTCCAGGGGATCTTCCCAACCCAGGGATCGAACTCAGGTTTTCCACACTGCTGATGGATTCTTTACCAGCTGAGCCACAAGGGAAGCCCAAGAATACTGGAGTGGGTAGCCTATCCCTTCTCCAGGGGATCTTCCTGACCCAGGAATCAAACCAGGGTCTCCTGCATTGCAGGTGAATTCTTTGTCAACTGAGCTAGCAGGGAATCCCAGGGATAATATAGCAATTCACAATTTTTAAAGATTATGCACTCCATTTATAGTTATTATAAAATATTTGTTATATTCCAGTGTTGTACAATATATCCTTGTAATTTATTATATACCTAATAGATTGTACCTCATTCATCCCTCATACATACCTAATACATACCTCTCTTATACTTAATAATACATACATACCTTGCTTGTAAATACCTCCCTCATACATACCTTCCTCATACATACATAATACATGCATCCCTCATACAAACCTAATAGGTTGTACCTCATACATCCTCTACTCTTATATTGCCCCTTGCACCCACCCCCTTGCTGGTAACCTTAGTTTGTTCTCTACATTTGTAGACAAATACTGTATCATATCACATATGCCATGCCATGCTTATGCTCAGCTGTGTCTGACTCTTTGCAACCCCATGGACTGTAGCCCACCAGACTCCTCTGTCCATAGAATTTTCCATGTGAGAATACTGGAGTGGATTGCCATTTCCTCCTCTAGGGGATCTTCTCTACCCAGGGACTGAAACTGAGTCTCCTATGTCTCCTGCATTGCAGGCAGATTCTTTACCACTGAGGTACCAGGGAAGTCCAATATCACATATATGTGGAATTTCAAAAAATACAACAAACTGATGAATACAGCAAAGAACATAAGAGTATTGGGTGATGTTTCAAGTATGTAACTAAAGTAAATGAGAAAAAAAGACAAATTTCTTTGAATCAAAAAGCTGATTTAAGAACCAAAAAAAGAAAAAGAGAAAAGAAAAGAGAGAGAAAATAATTTAGGCTGCAAAAAATGGAGGATAACAGCTAAGCTGTTTATTGTAAGTACACTGCAGGTCGTTGCCAAATTACTTCTCCCACATGAAACAATTTAGTCTGGCCAGACTATCCCTTCAGGGAGACAAGCTGCTAATTGCATACACCTTGGCAGTGACCTTAAAAAAGTGCTGTGGCATTGAGAACAACCAAATTACTTGTGTTTGATTTATTATGCCAGCTAATTAAATGAGCTTTTGACTCAATGGTAGTCCAGTTTAACTGAGTAAGTAGACTACCTACAGAAATCAACCAAGTAACCTGCCATTAGAGGTATGTGAAGAGTCTAAAGGTACTCATTGGAAAACCAAATGAAGCAATACATAATCTAACCCTCACCTTTGGGAGACAAAAATTAGAGCCATGAATCATTATAGAGCTGAATGTGGATGCCCCAGATGTATTCCATCATGTATATAGCTGGTGCAGCATTTATTCTCAATAGAACCAGCTGTTTCAACTGAAGAACATTAGGTGACCACTGAACTCAGGATTTTGCTAGAAACCAAAAGACTAACCACAAAATTGTACTCATCTCACATGCTAGTAAAGTGCTACTCAAATTTCTCCAAGCCAGGCTTCAACAATATGTGAACTGTGAACTTCAGATGTTCAAGCTGGTTTTAGAAAAGGCAGAGGAACCAGAGATCAATTGCCAACATCTGCTGGATCATGGAAAAAGCAAGAAAGTTCTAGAAAAACATCTATTTCTGCTTTATTGACTACGCCAAAGCCTTTGACTGTGTGGATCACAATTAACTGTGGAAAATTCTGAAAGAGATGGGAATACCAGAGCACCTGACCTGCCTCTTGAGAAATCTGTATGCAGATCAAGAAGCAACAGTTAGAACTGGACATGGAAAAACAGACTGGTTTCTAATAGGAAAAAAAGTACATCAAGGCTAAATCTCGTCACCCTGCTTATTTAACTTATATGCAGAGCACATCATGAGAAACGCTGGGCTGGATGAAGCACAAGCTGGAATCAAGATTGGCAGGAGAAATATCAATAACCTCAGATAATGCAGATGACACCACCCTTATGGCAGAAAGGGAAGAAGAACTAAAGAGCCTCTTGATGAAAGTGAAAGAGGAGAGTGAAAAAGTTGGCTTAAAGCTCAACATTCAGAAAACTAAGATCATGGCATCCAGTCCCATCACTTCATGGCAAATAGATGGGGAAACAGTGGAAACAATGGCAGAGTTTATTTTGGGGGCTCCAAAATCACTGCAGATGGTGACTGCAGCCATGAAATTAAAAGATGCTTACTCCTTGGAAGGAAAGTTATGACCAACCTAGACAGCACATTAAAAAGCAGAGACATTACTTTGCCAACAAAGGTCCATCTAGTCCAGGCTATGGTTTTCCAGAAGTCGTGTATGGATGTGAAAGTTGGACAAAAAGAAAGCTAAGCACTGAAAAATTGATGCTTTTGAACTGTGGTGTTGGAGAAGACTCTTGAGAGTCCCTTGGACTGCAAGGAGATCCAACTCGTCCATCCTAAAGGAGATCAGTCCTACGGGTTCATTGGAAGGACTGATGTTGAAACTGAAATTCCAATACTTTGGCCACCAGATGTGAAGAGCTGACTCATTTGAAAACACCCTGATGCGGGGAAAGATTGAAGGTGGGAGGAGAAGGGGACAGCAGAGGATGAGATGGTTGGATGGCATCACTGACTTGATGGATATGAGTTGAATAAACTCCAGGAGTTGGTGATAGACAGGAAGGCCTGGCATGCTGCAGTCCATGGGATCATGACGAGTTGGACAGGGCTGAGCTACTGAACTGAACAGAAAAGACCAACATTACTATCTCCATATTTGCACACAGAGCTACTTTCTATTTTTTACCTCAAGGACAACTGATAGTTCAAAAGGCTCCATGACATTCTCCATGTTATACTCTCCTATAAGCAGATGAAGCATATATTTATGTTCTTAGTCTCCAATATAAAATTCAGATCAGAACCCCTCCTTTTGTTTTCTGTGGTAAACAAAGGATGTTGTTGTTGTGTTATTGTTGTTTAGTCACTAAGTTGTGTCTCTTTTGTGACCCTGTGACTATTCTGCCAGGCTCCTCTGTCCATGAGATTTCCCAGGCAGAATACTGGAATGGGTTGTCATGCCCTTCTGACTTAGGGATTGACCCCAAGTCTTCTGCATTGACAGGCAGATTCTTTACTGGATTCTTTACCACTGAGCCATCAAGAAGCCTGTGGCAAACAAAGGATAGCTACTATCAATACTTTTAGTGGGAGGAAAGCACATATAGTGTCCCTGTATCATGTAATGTTCCCTTGGAACCTCAGAATGTGACTTTGGACATAGGATCTTTGCAGATCTAATTAGTTAAGTTAAAATGAGGTCAAACTGGATTAGAGAGAGTTTGAAATCCAATATCTGGTGTCCATATAAGAAATGAGAAAATGCAGAGACATATACAGGGAAGAAGAGAGACTGCATTTTGACTCTTTACCTTTTATTTTTTTAGAGTTTCTGGGGAGTCTTTTCACTGAAATGCCATCTCAGCATGGCCCCAGCTCTCCAAATTGCTCCTTGTGTGGGCTCAGCTGGCATCTCCTTTGAGCATCGCCATGTGTGCTCAACGGCCCAGGGAATCTGATTTGTATTCTGTGACATTCCCACTCCTTAAAGGTCATGTAACAGTCTCGTGCTGAAGAAATGAGCCTACTGGAAGCCTGAGTTCCTGCACAATGGGACCCAAGAGCCATTGAAGATTTTCCTTAGATAAAAAGCCTTTATTTTTTAGTGCTTTTGGAAGCTGTATTTATTAAAGCCCAACCTCTAAGCTTACTGTGTTAGTAGTCTTTCAAGAGTCTTAGATGCCTGGTCTCCATTTAGGATCTCTGTGTCTGGAGGCAGGTCTCTAGGTTTGGAAATCATTGATTTGATAGGGCAAAGGATTGCTGTTCTTTTCCATGCCATGCAGTATTATGTGATGGTTCCAGGGACAGCTTAGAAGGCCAAGAGGGCATGTGTTAAAATCTTGCTTGTTTGCCTTCTGCCCTTTAGTATGTTACTTAACACCTAACACCTCAGTTTCTCTCTACCTTATATAGTTATTGTAAATTTTAAATGACTTAAAGTATATACAGGGCTTAGAAGAGTGCCAGCACTTTTTAAACACCAGATACATGTGACCTCTTATTATTAATCATGTGCATTATATCTTGGATTGAGATGCTCATTATACTTGGCTAATAACAAATAGGTATATTTCAAAGCCAGAGAGTGGTATTCGAATTTCTTGTGATTTTTTTCCTTCTGTCTACCTATTTTCAGAGAGCTGTTTTTGAGGTAGGGATGGTGATATTATGCTGGGAAAAAAGTGAGAACCAACATCTCAAAACTTTTCAGGAAATACTATTTTTCCACTCTGATCAAGAAACAAATATCCTAGTTCCTTTGGTTAATAGAGAATTGACATTGAAAGCACTTATAAATTGTTAAATTCTTGTATATAAATATAAATTCTTGTATATAAAATAAAGTGGTTTCTTATTAGCACATGACAAAATTTATGCATGAAGAGGTTTTTACAAAGAGGTAATTTGTTCTGAAAGTAAAAGGCTTTGAAGTACAGAGCAAATCACAACTTTGCTCCTGGCTTCTAAAGAGGGAGAGTCATGAGGAGGATCATAGTATTCATTTACTATGGATTCATTCAACAGTTTGTTCATTCACCCACTCAGCTATTCAATAAAATATTTAGTCCCAACTGTGGGTCAGGTGTGGTTTATATCATAAATTCAAAGATGACTGAGACTGTCCCAGGCTTCAAGGAGCTAATTCAGAAACAAAATGAATAGGCAGTGGAAATAGTGCCCAGCATATGCCTTAATCAGGGCTTCCCTAGCAGCTCAACTGGTAAAGAATCCACTTGCAATGTGGGAGACTTGGGTTTGATCCCTGGGTTGGGAAGACCCCCTGGAGGAGGGCGTGGCAACCCACTCTAGTGTTCTTGCCTGGAGAATTCCATGGACAGAGGAGCCCACAGGCTACACACTCCATGGCATTGCAAAGAGTTGGACATGACTGAGTGACTAAGCACAGCACAGCATATATGCCTTAGCCAATACATCCTCCTTCATAAAGTCCAAGGCTGATTTCCCAGTTTAATATAGTGCACTGTAACTATCTGTAGAAAACTGTTTCCATAGAGGAACATCTGTGTTGTGCTTTGTGCCATACTTGGAGCCTGGTGCTTCTAAAAGGGAACAGAGCCAATCAAAAAAGGAAAATCCCCCTCTTTTCCATCCAGTGGCTTCTTACATCTTTGTAGTTTATAAATATAGTGTCCATGACACCAGTCAAAACCCTCAACCGGCAGAGGAGGACTGACCAGCCCGTCTTAGCTCCTCAACAGTTACTGAAGTAGAAATAGTGGGAACTCAAGGTGTTGATGAGAAAGCCAAATAGGCAGAAAAATACTTTCAGTAGCAGAGAAGATGGGGTAAAGGAGGTGATGCAACTGGAATTGGACTGTTTGTTTTAAATTTTATTTATTTTTTGGCCAAGTGGGCATGTGGGATTTTAGTTCCCCAAACAGGGATTGAACCTGTGCCCCCTGTGGTGGAAGTACACTTTTAACCACTAGTCCACCAGGGAAATCACTTATTACTGCATTGAATTGAATGTCTTGGTCTCTCCCAAGCAAAATTCCTATGTTCCTGAATTAGCTAATTCTGGTTTCTAAGGATTTAAAGACGTTGAATAGCAGAACTCTTCATTTTGCTACTTGCTCATGTTCGTTTTCTACAGATTTTGATGTGAGATTATAGAACAAAGTCGAGTAGCTGGTGTGTTGATCAGGGTCCCAGAAAGAAGCCGACAGCACATCCAGATAAAGATAATTTGAGGGGAATTTAATAAGCAAAATACAAAGCTGTGGCTGGGATCTAGGGAACCAAGGGATGGTGAAGTTACCCGGGACTGGGACAGTGGCGCTGTTATGACTTGTAGGCTTGAAGGGATGAGGGGGCAGAGGTGTTATGAAAAACCCAAGAAGAGGGAGTCATATAGAGTAGGTACTCTTGAGGGGACCTTTCAGCCAAGGATCCAACCAACCCAAGATGGTCGTAGAAGGAAGGAGTCAGAGTAATAAGTACCTTGCCCTCATTTTCTTTTCATTCTCCTATTTCCTGACAGTGTTTCCAATTGTTGGACACAAACAGAAGCCAGAAAGTGTGGAAATCTACTGATGTAGTTCATACTATGTACATTCTTTATAAGGAAGAGCTCAAAGAGAAGGAAGAGTAGATCTGAAGAGGCGGATGAAAGCTACAACAGCTGGTTTTTGTAAACTTTAGTTACACAGTGTTTTCTATGCACAGCAGCTGGACTAGCAAGTTTAAAACCTATAAATCCATATCCACAAAGGTCACTGCCAGAATGATGTCATAGGCAAAAAAGCACAGTCCATGCAATCAACAATCATTTCAAAGCAATTAGTCTTTTACTTGATTTTCTCAGATGCTGTGAAGGGATAAACAGATGAAAAATATTTCTTAAAAATCTGTTTTTCAGTCATAGGTTCTTCTGTTTTTCTCTTTAATATCTGTCCTTTCAGCTCCTGAAATCTCCTCCACCAATTCATTCCATGTTTAGCCCTTGTTCACCCTCTTTCTCCACATTCACCTCCTGTTCTTCTACCATGAAACCCCCAAATCCTTTGATCTTCTAAAATAGGGAGGACCCTGGTTAGAGGGTGAAAGAGAGAGAAGGCTTCAGGGCTAACACACGGGGTAGGGTTCCAATGGGCAGGGGAGATGTAAGCTGTGATATAGTCAAATATTTTTATCCCATTTTAAAAGCATAGGAAATACCTAGAGAGACTGAGTAGTCAAGCTCTGATGAATTGTGCCAAAGAATTTTCTGGACTAAATGGCCTAAATTCAGCCTTAATATGGAAGATTCCACTTGTCTGATGACTCTGAGATAAGATGATAAATAAATGAGACTGTCTTTTCAAAAGACCCACTGAAATTGATGCCATTTAGGGAAAAGCATGTGATCATTTAAATGACTAGCCTTAGGATTATCCACAGATGAATCTAAAGTTCAGTTTCCTGAAGCAGGAGTTGGCTGCAGCTGTAACAGCCTCCCTCTCTCCTTCTGGATGCAGAGATGGAGTCAACAAGGCTCAGAAAGAAAGCGGCTGTCACAATCCTTATTGAACACACAGAATCCATTGCAATGAAACCCCAGAACAAAGCAAAATCAATGATAGATCAGTGATAGTCGTGGTCATGATCTCTAGGAACTGGCATAATGGACTGTTATTTTTTAAATGACTCTAACCGTGATGGGTATGTGTTGGGATCTGTATTAACTCTTCAGGTTCAACTAATGTTTACCAAAAATTTTAATGCATTAGAAACTGACTTCAGAAAAAATACCTGTCCCTATTGAGAGTCTACCGTATGGTGGTCATCAAGATGCCTTTTCTAGTTCAGATCAGCTGGCTTGTATAGTGTGTGTACAAATCCCCATTCTATGGACCTAGAGGTGTTCTACCATCTGCCCACACCTGCACATGTAGTAAATGGTAGAATTAAGGTATAGAACCATGTGGTCAGTTCAAAATCTACATTATTTCTATCTTGTGGGTGTTTTGCTGCTAGAAGCATAATCTGTGTTCATCAATTAGATCAGTCTCAATATTGGGTGATTAGAAATAAATTAACAGAGAAGGCAATGGCACCCCACTCCAGTACTCTTGCCTGGAAAATCCCATCGATGGAGGAGCCTGGTGGGCTGCAGTCCATGGGGTCGCTGGGAGTCAGATATAACTGAGCGACTTCACTTTCACTTTTCACTTTCATGCATTGGAGAAGGAAATGGCAACCCACTCCAGTGTTCTTGCCTGGAGAATCCCAGGGATGGGGGAGCCTGGTGGGCTGCCGTCTCTGGGGTCGCACAGATTCGGACACGACTGACGCGACTTAGCAGCAGCAGCAGAAATAAATTAAACATATTAAAATCTGAATTAGATATGAGAAAAAGGTACTCCTTTTGCATTCTGATACAATGATTTATGCTCACATCTTTCTTTTGCCTTGTGTTTCCCAGTGATTTGAGTATATTGTACTTCAGGAATGGAGTAGATTTTGGGGTCAGATAAACTGCTTCTGGAACTTGCATGCTAAGTCACTTCAGTCGTGACTGACTCTTTGACCCCATGGACTGTAGCTCACCCAGGTGCCTCTGTCCATGGGATTCTCCAGGCAAGAATACTGGAGTGGGTTGCCATGCCCTTGTCCAGGGGAGCTTCCAGACCCAGGGATCGAACCCACATCTCTTAAATCTACTGCATTGGCAAGTGGTTCTTTAGGACTAGCACCACATTAGGCCAATAGTGAAACATCAGATTGTTTCTGTATATTTAAAAGAGAGGTAACTTAAAGCTCAACATTCAGTAAACTAAGATCATTGCATCTGGTCCCATCACTTCATGGCAAATAGATGGGGAAACAGTGGAAACAGTGTCAGACTATATTTTTCTGGGCTCCAAAATCACTGCAGATGGTGATTGCAGCCATGAAATTAGAAGATGCTTACTCCTTGGAAGGAAATTTATGACCAACCTAGACAGCATATTAAAAAGCAGAGACATTACTTTGCCAACAAAGATCCGTCTAGTCAAGGCTATGGTTTTTCCAGTGGTCATGTGTGGAAGTGAGAGTTGGACTATAAAGAAAGCTGAGCACTGAAGAATTGATGCTTTTGAACTGTGGTTTTGGAGAAGACTCTTGAAAGTCCCTTGGACTGCAAGGAGATCCAACCAGTCCATCTGAAAGGATTTCAGTCCTGGGTGTTCATTGGAAGCACTGATGTTGAAGCTGAAACTCCAGTACTTTGGCCACCTGATGTGAAGAGCTGACTCATTGGAAAAGATCCTGATGCTGGGAAAGATTGAGGGCAGGAGGAGAAGGGGAAGACAGATGATGAGATGGTTGGATGGCATCACCGACTCAATGGACATGGGTTTGGGTGGACTCTGGGAGTTGGTGATTGTAGTGGGGCTAGAGGATAGCCCCTTTATTGGTTTTCCTGTTGTTTTTGTTGTGTCTCTTGTGTCAGTGTATTTTTATCTTTATCAAATTTGGAACGATGTTTATTTAACTAATGGAATCTCTTTTTATATTTTGGGCAAACTCTTGGGGGCTTTTTTTTTTTTTTTTAGAAGTGGTATTATTTTTAGTTGTTTGTATTGGCATGTGGCATTGTTTTTTCATATGGCCGACTTTTTTGCAGTTAAAACATTTAGCATTGGCAGCCTTTTGTACATTAAAAGTTTTTAGTGTTGCTAGTTTTGTTCTATGGGACATAGATTTGATATCTCTATAAGCTTTTAAATATTTTATAAGAGAATTGATTTTTCAAATTGATCTAAGTATAGATTGACATTTTTTATTAGCATTTTTAAAGGCAAGTTGTTTTAAAATAATATTTTGTAAGGTTTTATCTTTGATAGATTTTTTGATGGCATCTTTTAATTTTTTTTATAAATTGGGCATATTTTTTTTCATGTCCCTGGGTAATCTTGACAAATGAACCATCAGAGGTAATACTATCCATTTTTGTCTATGTTCTGTAAGAAATTTTTTTAATGAAATGTAACATCTGAGGGGTGATATTAGCTAATTGTGCAGTCATATTTGCCATGGCTCCCATTCCAGTGAGTATATTATAGGTTAAATTGGCAGGGTTACCATGAGATTGTTGGTCAATCATCATTTGTCAGGTTTTATCATTAACCCATATTTACCATTGAAGTAATTGTTGAGGATTTAGAACCATCTTTGTTACTTGAAAAAAATCATATGGCAACTAATGATCAGCCCATCTGAGGAATTTTACATAGTAAGGAGAAGTAGGTCCATACAAAGTGTATGTTTTTTTAAAGCTAGATAACATTCCAAAATCTAAACTAGCCCAAGCATTCTGGCCTTGGGCAGGTTGATCAAACTGTATTGGGAAAGCAAAAGCGCAAGTAGGCATCTCCTGAGGAGGAGTGAAATGGTTAGTATGAGTGAGGTTAGTAACTGTTGTTATAGGTGGAGCAGAAGGAAAAACCTCAGATTTGGGCTGTCCGTTGAATGAAATGACCTCTGTTCTAAGTGGTTTTGGTTTCGATATATCTTTTATATATACGTCTTCAAGCTGTTTTTTTTTTTTGATTGAGCATAACATTTTTATATTTCAAAGCACCTTGCATATCTTGTTCTTCAAGCTCATATTCACATAAAGACCGAATAGTTTCCACTTCCAAATCAACATTATGTCCTTTAATTTGTTTTATGATAGCCCATATAAGTGACCATGTAACCCACCATTGAGGGGGAATATGGACTCCTTGCCAATATGTTCGCAAAACATTATTTTTAACCCTTTTCCATATGTCTAGATCGAGTGTCCCCTCTTTTGGGAACCATGGATTATGTTCCAGTAAAATATGATAGCAGTCATTTAACTGATCTCTTGAAACATTAACACCATTTTGTTTCAGAAAGTGATGTATTATAGAAATGAAGGAATCTTACTGCTATGTTGTCTCATCTTGCTTACCTCTTTCTGCAGGGCTCGCAGCTTTGTTCAGTCTTTCTATCAAGTCCCTGTTTGGGCGCCACTTGTGGGAATTTTCTTCCCAGGACTTGGAAACGGTGAGCCTGAAAGAACAACACTTGGACAGTCTCTGCAAGGACTGACAAGTCTATTTCTGCAGCCAAGCCTTTTTATAGGAGCAAGGAAAAAAGCACTTAGAGAAACGGCAAGCAGAGCACATACAGGACTAAGACATAATCAGTAAAAGATACTTCAAAGACCAGCGCGTTCTTAACGACCCATGTGTTTGTTCCATGACCCATTTTCTCAAGCAACATCTTTAATGTTTAATCATTAAATCTTGGCGCCGAGCATAGCCAAAGGCAGGAAATGTTTTTCAGCTATCAGTACACAATGCCTGGGTACTTCTGGCCCTTCGCCATTTCCCCAAGGACCTTCTCCTTCAAAGCTATTCTGCACTGTGCCTCCCAACAGTGATGGACAGGAAGGCCTGGCGTGCTGCAGTTCATGGGGTCTCAAAGAGTCAGACACAACTGAGCAACTGAACTGAACTGAACTTTTCACATTTTATATAAGGATTAGAAATAATAGATGTAAAGTACCTGGCACCATTTGGATCACTCAAAAATGGTAGCTATTATTCTGGCTTATGAAATCAGTCTGGTAAAGGCACTTGAGTCTTCTGCCTGTTTATTTGCCTTGGAGTCCTAAGTTAATGTGTGAGTTTTGCTGAGCAGTAATCTATATGGAAGCTTCAAAGAACAAAGAGCTTTATTTGGGTAACTTAGGAATTGCAATTTGGGAGGCACAGATTTGGGTAAAAATGAGAGTGTTTGGGGGAAGAGAAAATGTCGGGGGCTTGTACAGGCAAAAGTCACAAGTTTGTCAAAGTTGTCTGGCAAGAATTATGATTGACTCTGATGCAGCAAAGAAAACGTTTGTCCTTTAAGGGTAGGGTAGGGGTCCAATGAGAATCCTATTTTTGAAACATTATACAGATGATATGGATGCCTGCATTAAGACAACAAATGGTCCTGCTATATTTAAAATGGATAACCAGCAAAGACCTACTGTATAGCACATGGAACTACTCATTGTTATGTGGCATCCTGGATGGGAGTGGGGGTTGGAGGAGTATGGATACATTTACATATATGGATGAATCCCTTAGCTGTTCACCTGAAACTATCACAACATTGTTAATCAGCTGAACCCCAATACAAAATAAAAAGTTTAAAAAAAGACAACAAGTGGTCAAAAGGTCAGATTCCATCTAGTTTGAGATATGCATAAGTCACACTTCCTCAGTGGCTTCCCAGCTCTATTTTAGGATGCTCTCTTAACAATACCAACTCCATTTTGATTTTCCTTTCATAGCACAGAAGTATACTGACTCCTATAAGAAGGTGTAAGTAGGCCGACTCCAGAATTGCCTGTGCTCTAGGCCTATACATACACCCCATCTAATGTCACTGCAAGGCACAAAGATTATATATGTTTTTAGAGTTCTAAAATAAAGATGCTATTGTACTAAATAGCTTATTATATATCTGTGGACTCAGGCTGAGCAGCAAATTAAAATAAGGATTTTTATTGAAAGACACTGATAAAGGAGATAGAATGATTCATAGATCTAAT